>NC_052317.1:16390438-17590438 GCF_016432855.1 Salvelinus namaycush | reverse complement strand
AATGCTTTTCCAACAGTCTTGAAGGAGTTCCCACATATGCTGAGCACTTGTTGGCTGCTTTTCCTTCACTCCGCGGTCCAACGCATCCCAAACCACCTCAATTGGGTTGAGGTCAGGTGATTGCGGAGGCCAGGTCATCTGATGCAGCACTCCATCACTCTCATTCTTGGTCAAATAGCCCTTGCACAGCCTGGAGGTGTGTTGGGTCATTGTCCTGTTGAAAAACAAATGATAGTGGGACTAAGAGCAAACCAGATGGGATGGCGTATTGCTGCAGAATGCTGTGGTAACAATGCTGGTTAAGTGTGCCTTGAATTATAAATAATTCACGGACAGTGTCAACAGCAAAGCACCCCCACACCATCACACCTCCTCCTCCATGCTTCACGGTGGGAACCACACATGCGGAGATCATCCGTTCACCTACTCTGCGTCTCACTAAGACACGGCGGTTGGAACCAAACATCTCAAATTTGGACTCATCAGACCAAAGTACAGATTTCCACAGTCTAATATCGTGTATCTTGGCCCAAGCAAATCTCTTCTTCTTATTGGTGTCCTTTAGTAGTGGTTTCTTTGCAGCAATTTGACCATGAAGGCCTGATTCACGCAGTCTACTCTCAGTTGATGTTGAGATGTGTCTGTTACTTGAACTCTGATGCAATTATTTGGGCTGCAATTTCTGAGGCTGATAACTCTAATGAACTTATCCTCTGCAGCAGAGGTAACTCTGGTTCTTCCTTCCCTGTGGCGGTCCTCATGAGAGCCAGTTTCATCATAGCGCTTGGTTTTTGCGACTACACTTGAAGAAACTTTCAAAGCTCTTGAAATTTTCCATATTGACCTTCATGTCTTAAAGTAATGATAGACTGTCGTTTCTCTTTGCTTATTTGACTTGTTCTTGCCATAATATGGACTTGGTCTTTTACCCGATAGGGCGATCTTCTGTATACCAACCCTACCTTGTCACAACACAACTGATTGGCTCAAACGCATTAAGAAGGAAAGAAATTCCACAAATTAACTTTTAACAAGGCACACCTATTAATTGAAATGCATTCCAGGTGACTACTTTAACATATAAAAATATATTTGAGATTCTTCAAACACTTTTTTGGTTACTACATGATTCCATATGTGTTATTTCATAGTTTTGATGTCTTCACAATTATCCAAAAATGTAGAAAACAATCAAAATTAAGAAAAACCCTGGAAATGAGTAGGTGTGTTCAACATTTTCACGGGTACTGTAGGTGTCATAACCAGCCATAAAATAATGCAATAGATGTCACAACAGGTCTAAATATGTGTCATGACAGTGTTATGACCATATTATAAACAGGTTATAAGGTATGTCAGCTGTTATGACATGACGCAGGGTGTCAAGTAAAGTGTTACCAGAAAAAGTAGATAGCCAGGATCATTTTTTGCATTAGCTCTATTTTAGTGGCCTCTGGTACATTCTAACGCCATGATTCTATCCAAAATACAGTGAAATTATTGAATACTTTATCGACTTCACCACCCAGATTGGCAAAATGTGTTGTTATATTGTGTAGAAAGTCATGACTTTACAATTTATACTGAACAAAAATATAAATGTAAAATGTTGGTCACGTGTTTAATTAGCTGAAATAAAAGATCCCAGACATTTTCCTTACGCAGAAAAAGCTTATTTCTCTCAAATTTTGGGCACAAATTTGTTTACATCCCTTTTAGTGAGCATTTCTCCTTTGCCAAGAAAATCCATACACCTGACAGGTGTGGCATATCAAGAAGCTGATTAAACAGCATGATCATTACACAGGTTCACCTTGTGCTGGGGACAATAAAAGGTGCAGTTTTGTCAAACAACACAATACCACAGATGTCTCATGTTTGAAGGGAGCGTGCAATTGGCATGCTGACTGCAGAAATGCCCACTAAAGCTGTTGAATTTTTATTTCTCTACCAACGTCGTTCTAGAGAATTTGGCAGTACGTCCAACCGGCCTCACAACCGCAGACCATGTGTAACCACGCCAGCCCAGGACCTCCACATCTGGCTTCTTCACCTGCGGGATCGTCTGTGACCAGCCACGCGGACAGCTGATGTAACTGAGGAGTATTTCTGTCTGTAATAAAGCCCTTTTGTGGGGGAAAGCTCATTCTGATTGGCTGGGCCTGGCTCCCTATGCCCTCCCAGGCCCACCTATGGGTGCACCCCTGCCCAGTCATTTTAAATCCATAGATTAGGGCCTAGTTTATTTATTTCAATTGACTGATGTATTTTATTAAAACATAAATGTTTTATTTATTTTATTAAAACAGAAAAATTAAGTAAATAGCCCACATTTTCCCAGGTTTCTGTTTTTCCCAGTTATTTTAGGTTTCCACTCTCAAAATTACACAAAAACCACACTAGATGTTCTAAGTGCAAAACAATGTTTAGACCACATCAGGTCACCACTTTTGAGGTCTGGGAAAAAGCTGAGAATGTAGATTTTTTTTACCCTTTAATTCAATTGAGCACGAAACAAGAGGCTGTGTTTAGCAGTGTTATTGTAGCACACATGAGTTTACAAACCAAATACCACTGGATTGATAATAATAATCATGATATCATTCTGCCAGTTAAGCATAGGATACGTTATAGCTAACATTTAAGTCAAATAAAATTTAAGGTTTTTGGGAAAGCCTTTCTATCTACCAGAGACTGTTTTCATTAGCTAACGGCTACACAAATTGGTAGACACCGCACACAGACAGACAAGGGGCATTCTCGTTGCCTCTTCAGAAAGTTGTAGGAAACACAAATCACTGATGCTTTCTGTTCATGTCTTATGGTAAACCTCGGAAAATTAAGACATTTTCAATACATTTAGTTGATTTAGTTGGACATGATTTGGAAATGCACACACCTGTCTATATAAGGTCCCAACCATGAGGTCGAAGGAATTGTCCGTAGAACTCCGAGACAGGAGTGTGACGAGGCACAGATCTGGGGAAGGGTACCAAAATATTTCTGCAGCATTGAAGGTCCCCAAGAACACAGTGGCTTCCATCATTCTAAAATGGAAGAAGTTTGGAACCACCAAGACGCTATCTACAGCTGGCCGCCCAGCCAAACTGAGCAATCGGGGGAATGGGGCCTTGGTCAGGGAGGTGACCAAGAACCCGATGGTCACTCTGACAGAGCTCCAGAGTTCCTCTGTGGAGATCGGAGAATCTTTCAGAAGGACAACCATCTCTGCAGCACTCCACCATTCAGGCCTTTATGGTAGATTGGCCACTCGGAAGCCACTCCTCAGTAAAAGGCATATGACAGCCTGCTTGGAGTTTGCGAAAAGGCACCTAAAGAATCTTAGACCATGAGAAACAAGATTATCTGGTCTAATGAAACCAAGACTGAACTCTTTGGCCTGAATACAAAACGTCACGTCTGAAGGAAACCTGGCACCATCCCTACGATGAAGCATGGTGGTGGCAGCATCATGCTGTGGGGATGTTTCTCAGCGGCAAGGACAGAGATCCTTGATGAAAACCTGCTCCAGAGCGCTCAGGACCTCAGACTGGGGCGAAGGTTCACCTTCCAACAGGACAAGAACCCTAAGCACACAGCCAAGACAATGCAGGAATGGCTTCGGGACAAGTCGCTGAATGTCCATGAGTGGCCCAGCCCGAGCCCGGACTTGAACCTGATCAAAAATCTCTGGAGAGACCTGAAAATAACTGTGCAGCAACGGTCCCCATCCAACCTGACAGAGCTTGAAAGGATTTGCAGAGAAGAAATGGGAGAAACTACCCAAATACAGGTGTGCCAGGCTTGTAGCTTCATACCCAAGAAGACTCAAGGCTGTAATCACTGCCAAAGGTGCTTCAACAAAGTACTGAATAAAGAGTCTGAATATTAATGGAAATGTGATACTCAGTTTTTATTTTTTATAACTGTCATTAATGGGGTACTGTGTGTAAACTGATGAGGGGAAAAAAATATTTACAACATTTTTGAACACGGCTGTCACGTAACAAAATGTGAAAAAAGTAAAGGGGTCTGCATTCTTTCCGAGTGCACTGTATGCATGAATACTGATATATAAACAAACCAAATACATCCCTTTTTCAGGACCCTGTCTTTCAAAGATAATTCATAAAAACCCAAATAACTTCACAGATCTTCTTTGTGAAGGGTTTAAACACTGTTTCCCATGCTTGTTCAATGAACCATAAACAATGAATGAACATGCACCTGTGGAACGGTCGTTAAGACACTAATCTCACACACACATCTTACAGACGGTAGGCAATTAAGGTCACAGTTATGAAAACCTAGGACACTAAAGAGGCCTTTCTACTGACTCTGAAAAACACCAAAAGAAAGATGCCTAGGGTCCCTGCTCATCTGCGTGAACGCGCCTTAGGCATGCTGCAAGGAGGCATGAGGATTGCAGATGTGGCCAGGGCAATAAATTGCAATGTCCGTACTGTGAGAAGCCTAAGACAGCGCTACAGGGAGACAGGACGGACAGCTGATCGTCCTCGCAGTGGCAGATCATGTGTAACAACACCTGCACAGGATCGGTACATCCGAACATCACACCTGCGGGACAGGTACAGGATGGCAACAACAACTGCCCGAGTTACACCAGCAACGCACAATGCCTCCATCAGTGCTCAGACTGTCCGCAATAGGCTGAGAGAGGCTGGACTGAGGGCTTGTAGGCCTGTTGTAAGGCAGGTCCTCACCAGACATCACCGGCAACAACGTCGCCTATGGGCACAAACCCACCGTCGCTGGACCAGACAGGACTGGCAAAAAGTGCTCTTCACTGACGAGTTGCGGTTTTGTCTCACCAGGGGTGATGGTCAGATTTGCGTTTATCGTCAAAGCAATGAGCGTTACACCAAGGCCTGTACTCTGGAGCGGGATTGATTTGGAGGTGGAGGGTCCGTCATGGTCTGGGGCGGTGTGTCACAGCATCATCAGACTGAGCTTGTTGTTGCAGGCAATCTCAATGCTGTGCGTTACAGGGAAGACATCCTCCTCCCTCATGTGGCACCCTTCCTGCAGGCTCATCCTGACATGACCCTCCAGCATGACAATGCCTCCAGCCATACTGCTCATTCTTTGCGTGATTTCCTGCAAGACAGGAATGTCAGTGTTCTGCCATGGCCAGCGAAGAGCCCGGATCTCAATCCCACTGAGCACGTCTGGGACCTGTTGGATCAGAGGGTGAGGACTAGGGCCATTCCCCCCAGAAATGTCCAGGAACTTGCAGGTGCCTTGGTGGAAGAGTGGGCTAACATCTCACAGCAAGAACTGGCAAATCTGGTGCAGTCCATGAGGAGGAGATGCACTGCAGTACTTAATGCAGCTGGTCGCCACACCACATACTGACTGTAACTTTTGATTTTGACCCCCCTTTGTTCAGGGACACATTATTCAATTTCTGTTAGTCACATGTCTGTGGAACTTGTTCAGTTTATGTCTCAGTCGTTGAATCTTGTTATGTTCACACATGTTAAGTTTGCTGAAAATAAACGCATTTGACAGTGAGAGGACGTTTCTTTTTTTGCTGAGTTTATATGTATGCACACAGTACCAGTCAAAAGGTTGGACACACCTACTCATTCAAGGGTTTTTCTATATCTTTACTATTTTCTACATTGTAGAATAATAGTGAAGACATCAAAACTAAACTAACACATATGGAACATTGTAGTAACCAAAAAAGTGTTAAACAAATCAAAATATATTCTATATTTGAGATTCTTCAAAGTATCCACCCTTTGCCTTGATGACAGCTTGGCACACTCTTGGCATTCTCTCAACAAACTTCATGAGGTAGTCACCTTTTGACTGGTACTGTATATGAAGGCTGTTGTTACAGATATTGCCATAGCACAAGCAAGACGCAGCCTACACATTGCATTGGGGCAAAACTCCGCCTTCTGTGTGATGTAATCTTTATAGTTATGCTGGCATATAGTCAGAGTTGCTGAAAAAATAACTACAATAGCTAATGTTTGCACTTTAAATCACTATTGACTGCCTGTCTGCGTCTTGCTTGTTGATATGCTGTGTACATATAACTTGCCTAAATAGCTGCATGAAGGCTAACTCCCCTCCTAAAAAAAGAACATGAAATCGCTAGACTGCCTGTTGTGTCGTGCTTATGTCTGCTTTGATTACTGCTACAACAGACAAAGAACTAAGTTTGTTCGTGGAAGCAGCAACGGAGTCACAGAGAAAATGAGCACTAAGCAGTAGCTGAAAGGACTCTGATGGGGAAGCGCGCAGCGGATCCCAAACATGCGCAGAAAACTTCCAGGTTTCAAAAAATCCGGAATCGCAGCCAGTCCGTAGAAAAAAAGATGTTACTATTTAATTCATTAAGATTAATAACATTCAAATTGAACGGGAAATTGGAGCTTTGACATGATGAAATCAAAGGGCTTTTGAGTGTAGAACTTAAAGACAGCGGTTGTTGTTATCCTCCAGGCTATTTCGAGACATTTATTGCAGTTATTATAAGTAATGCTTTTATAATGATAGGTTACATTAACCTCTGCTCTGTTACAGACTCGGTTAGCCTTTTTTCGGGGATATCTTTGAATTGTGCTCTTTCTGTGCTTTAAACTTAAAAGGAGTTGTGTGGGGGATTTGTGCTGGGCTGTGTTGAGCTGGGCTGTGGGGCTGAATGTGTGGGAAGTACAAGGGTCTAGCTTGTAATTTGGGATTTCTGGGAGCCGCTCCATAAGCCAGTGCTTTCCAGGTTACGGCAGGCTAATCAGGTCCAGTCGCACTCTGATAACTGGGCCGGGCTGAGAACTTGGAACATGGATGGGGAGGGACGGAAGGGGGTTGGTTGGGGGGGGGGTAAATGTTGCAGTATTTGGTGCAGGGGGCCATGGTGTAGCAACACCCTGTTGTTCAGTCAATTAGGCTGAGCAGGCCCTGGACATTTTAGGGGCGCCTCTGGCAGTGTCATTGATGGAGAGGTTAGAGAACAGGCCAGGACCACCCGGAATTCAACAGCCCCCAGACCCCTCCTCCCCCACACCACCCCCCAATCCCAAAAACACACACTGACTAAAAACACAGGAACACACACACACACACAACCCCCCCCCCCCCCCAGCTCCATCTAGGGAGTATGGACAAGGGGATTAGGAATATAAAAAAAGTAAAAGCTCAATTATACACAGAGGGTTCAGTTTTAATGCGATCTAAGAAAGCGTAGAATAAAACGTATCACAGTCACATAAACACTGACCCACACAAGTTCACACATGCTACTTTGGCTAGTAACGTGTTATTTCCTGCTTCTTAGGGTGGCAAAACTCAGGTACCTTTCCCCAAATTCCCAGATTTTTCAGAAATCCCAGTTGGGAAGTTTCCCAGATTTCCTACGTATTCTCTACGTCCTTATTCCAGGAATCTTACAAACAGTATTTCTGGAAAACCTAGGAATTTTGGGTTACTGGAATTTTGCAACCCTACTGTTGCTGGATAAAGTGGAGGTGAGTGGGACTTGAGTGTGTGATGGCAAGGTGAGGCAGTAGTATGCTCACCCTCTGGCTCTATGCGCTGGGCACTCCCTACCAGGCAATATTTGATGTCTGCACCTCGGCCGATCACAGCATTACTGCAGATCACACTGCCCTGGATGTTACACCTGTAGAACAAACACACAGCACCATCAACCAGACTTCCCCTTGAGAACTAGTACACTATCACTCTGTGCAGATTGTGGGTACCTGCGAAGACATCGCAGAGGAGTTGATTTCTGGCCATTGGACACTTGCTCTCTGACCTAATGCAAAGTTAAAATCCTGCTCTTGTGTATTATATTTGAACATCTACTCGACCAGGCTTCATTTTCAAGGACGACATTTTCTGGATGCAATATTTGAGAAGATGCTTTCAACTGCACAGGCTTTCATTCATGCACGCGCACACACACTCTTTCATGGGATCACTTTGGCACCATAAAACTTTGTAACTTCATGTGCACAGTTTGATGTTTACTTAACATGCCTGGGCCAGGCCAGCTTTTTTTTCTTGGTGCATGAAGAACATATTTACAATGAAATTTCTCTTTCATGTCTTCAGCTAATTGCACAGCAGAGGGAGGGCCTTGTCCTTTCCTGCCTCTAACCCCTCCCTTAAAGGAAACATGACCCCTCAGAGTTTTCAGCTGTCTTGTTTTATTTTCCTCAAGAAACTAGATTAGCATACATATTAAAGAAAAACACCAGCCTCTACCTTGTGTGTGCAAATGATACACTATCATCAACATTTAGAATATTAGGTATTCGATATCGTCAGGTTTATTTTTTATTTTGTTGAGGGCAGGGGGTGACGAAACATTATAGACAGGTGTTCATCAAGGCTGAGACCAAGCACACGCCCCATGTCGAACTAAAAACCCCATTCTGGACCCTATGTTATAATTATTATGGGTACTGAGCTCAGTCTAAATAGTGGGTTTCAGACATTAGGCTTATGTGATGTCTAGGTAGGCAGTATACTCATTAATTTGAGTGGGGTAAAAATTCTCTATGGTAAGTAGACCGTGATCTTTCAAATTCCTCATTAACTGTTAATATCATGTTTTAAACATCTTAATTGTTCCTTCATTACCTTGATTGTGTCTATTCTACATTTAAACTGAGATGTTAAATGTTTAACTAAAGTTTGGTATGATTTTATTTGATCAATAATAGAGAAAACCCCGAATTAATCAATTAATCTCAATTCAGGATTTAATCTCATTTTACCCCGTGTAACTGTCATAGTGAAACTCCATACCCTGGGTGGCAGGCGAAGGCATGCTAACAATCAGAATATCAACAGATGGAAAGTCTGTGAGGTGGTGGTGCTGTGTTGGGGTTAGTTTAGGATAGCTGGGGAACCGACAACCCTGCCCGGAGATAGTTGATGTTCTGCACCACCTGGGTTGGCAGTCCGGACTAAGGCCACCATAAAGTCTCCTCTGGAGGATAGAAACAGAGTGAGCTCTGTGGGGCGGGCTGGGGAGCAACATGTATGTCTCTCCCTCCTAGAGAGACTGACGAGCTTGGCCCTGCAGCCACTAACACAGGCAGGTTTGTATTGGCTGCTGCTGCACTGGGGCTATTCAGGTGGTGGTGGTGGGGTGGGGTTGGAGGGAGAGGAAGGGGGGTGAGCAGGGAGGGAGGGAACCGGCTGGGGGGTTGATGGCAATGGGAGATTACAAGGATTGGAGTTTTAAACAGAGAGACCACCAAAGAAGCCCAACTGAAACACCACTAATTACTGACACTGTGCTCCTCCTCGCTGTGACCCCCCCACCCCCACACCTCAACCACCCACATCCTCCGCCTGCCTCCCCGCGACCTCGACCGCAGCCCCCCCAAATAGCCTCTGCTTTGTAAACAAGCACTCCTACATGCAAACAAAGGGGCCAAAAAATGCAAGTGCCTTCTTTAACATGCCAGGGATTTGCTAATCCCCTCTTACATTTTTTTATGTTGCGAAATAATTGCCATTTCTTTATTTTCCTATTTTCTCTCTCTCTTTCTTTCTTTCTCTTTATGCGTGCACTAACTGGGACATGAGGGTACCCCCGCTGGCTCAGGCCTCCCTGTCTTTAAGAGGGACAGTGCTAAAGCCCAACTCTGCCAGATAAAGCTCTTCCCCAGGATTTGAGGATGTCTGAATTTAAAATAACAGGGCCCTTTTCTACTTCTCAGTGGCCTCTCTCCTGCGAGTCATGTCATGCTTGCAGTTTTCAATCACCAGCCAGGACATCCTTTCAACCAGCCAGCACGAGTGAAAATACTTTAATTAAAAATGTCTCCCAATGCTAGACTGAAGAAGAAAAAAAAACTATTCATAGTAGGTTTACATAGTCAGCAATCCACCCACAATAAATAGTTGAATATGGCACTTTAAAAAAAGGTAGAAAACTGAGGTAAAAGTAAAAAAATCTAATTTAAATAAATTCCACTTGTGAGTTATATGAAGGAAGTGAAATACGTTGTTGCTGAGAATCTAGCTACAGCATAGTTTAACCATGTATATTAATCACCTATGTGTTTATGTATGCCATTGTAAGCGTGCTCTGGTTCACTGCACACCAATGAACATTGTCAACATAGTGTTCTCTGTTTCCCCCACATATCACATAAAACAAGCCTCAGGCAGTCAGTCCCCTCCTCGCACTGCAGCCCACCCAAACACAAACACGGTTGTTTTACTATCCTTGTGGGAACCAAACAACTGATTCCCATTCCAAATCCTATTTTCCCTAACCCTAACATTTAACCTAACCTAACCCCAAACCCTAACTCCTAATTCTAATCCTAAACCTAAAAAAGCATTTTGCTTGTGGGGACTGGTGAAATGTTCCCACTTGTGCAAATTTTCCTTGTTTTACTATCCTTGTGAGGACTTCTGGTCCCCACAAATATAGTAAAACCAAAACACACACATACTCCGGAGTCATCCATACACTCTGGCCTCTAAAACCTAATGGTTCCCCTTTGTGGTTTAAAACTACACTGGGCATAATTGGAGAAGGGAGTTTACTACCCGGTCTTTTCTAAATGGAAATAACAGTGTTGCTTACACTGCTTTCTCTCTACCATAAAGTGTCATCTGTGACTACCTGGTAAAATGTCCTGGGATCACAGCTTCTAAAGTCTAAGGACACAGTGGTAGAAATGGTCCAAATCTGTATACAGTAGGCTCTACTCACCCCTCCTCGATGGTGACTCCGTGCATGATGATGGAGTTGGTTACTTTGACCTTCTCTCTGACGGTGGTGGACGCGCCGATCATTGATCTCTTGATGGATGCCTTGTCTGAGATTTGACAGGATGCTCCTATTATGCTGTCAGCACCAATCTGGCAGACAATAACCAGATGTGGTAGAACGATGTCAGGAAAAAGAGATCATAAGCCGAAAAGACCACACAAGAATGTACACTTCCCTCTGTTCCCTTCCCACACTTTACTATATTAGTCAAATTTCCAGTGTAAAAATCTAATTCTTTATATATATATACACATATACAGTGGGGAGAACAAGTATTTGATACACTGCCGATTTTGCAGGTTTTCCTACTTACAAAGCATGTAGAGGTCTGTCATTTTTTATCATAGGTACACTTCAACTGTGAGAGACAGAATCTAAAACAAAAATCCAGAAAATCACATTGTATGATTTTTAAGTAATTAATTTGCATTTTATTGCATGACATAAGTATTTGATCACCTACCAACCATTAAGAATTCCGGCTCTCACAGACCTGTTCCTTTTTCTTTAAGAAGCCCTCCTGTTCTCCACTCATTACCTGTATTAACTGCACCTGTTTGAACTCGTTACCTGTATAAAAGACACCTGTCCACACACTCAATCAAACAGACTCCAACCTCTCCACAATGGCCAAGACCAGAGAGCTGTGTAAGGGCTCCATGCAAGATCTCACCTCGTGGGGCATCAATGATCATGAGGAAGGTGAGGGATCAGCCCAGAACTACACGGCAGGACCTGGTCAATGACCCGAAGAGAGCTGGGACCACAGTCTCAAAGAAAACCATTAGTAACACACTACGCCGTCATGGATTAAAATCCTGCAGCGCACGCAAGGTCCCCCTGCTCAAGCCAGCGCATGTCCAGGCCCGTCTGAAGTTTGCCAATGACCATCTGGATGATCCAGAGGAGGAATGGGAGAAGGTCATGTGGTCTGATGAGACAAAAATAGAGCGTTTTGGTCTAAACTCCACTCGCCGTGTTTGGAGGAAGAAGAAGGATGAGTACAACCCCAAGAACACCATCCCAACCGTGAAGCATGGAGGTGGAAACATCATTCTTTGGGGATGCTTTTCTGCAAAGGGGACAGGACGACTGCACCGTATTGAGGGGAGGATGGATGGGGCCATGTATCGCGAGATCTTGGCCAACAACCTCCTTCCCTCAGTAAGAGCATTGAAGATGGGTCGTGGCTGGGTCTTCCAGCATGACAACGACCCGAAACACACAGCCAGGGCAACTAAGGAGTGGCTCTGTAAGAAGCATCTCAAGGTCCTGGAGTGGCCTAGCCAGTCTCCAACCTGAACCCAATAGAAAATCTTTGGAGGGAGCTGAAAGTCCGTATTGCCCAGCAACAGCCCCGAAACCTGAATGATCTGGAGAAGGTCTGTATGGAGGAGTGGGCCAAAATCCCTGCTGCAGTGTGTGCAAACCTGGTCAAGAACTACAGGAAACGTATGATCTCTGTAATTGCAAACAAAGGTTTCTGTACCAAATATTAAGTTCTGCTTTTCTGATGTATCAAATACTTATGTCATGCAATAAAATGCAAATTAATTACTTAAAAATCATACAATGTGATTTTCTGGATTTTTGTTTTAGATTCCGTCTCTCACAGTTGAAGTGTACCTATGATAAAAATGACAGACCTCTACATGCTTTGTAAGTAGGAAAACCTGCAAAATCGGCATTGTATCAAATACTTAAAAAAATAAAGGGAACACTAAAATAACACATCCTAGATCTGAATGAATGAAATATTCTTATTAAATACTTTTTTCTTTACATAGTTGAATGTGCTGACAACAAAATCATCAATGGAAATCAAATTTATCAACCCATGGAGGTCTGGATTTGGAGTCACACTCAAAAATAAAGTAGAAAACCACACTACAGGCTGATCCAACTTTGATGTAATGTCCTTAAAACAAGTCAAAATGAGGCTCAGTAGTGTGTGTGGCCTCCACGTGCCTGTATGACCTCCCTACAACGCCTGGGCATGCTCCTGATGAGGTAGTGCTCTGGACACTACGCTGACAGACACAGCAAACCTTCTTGCCACAGCTCGCATTGATGTGCCATCCTGGATGAGCTGCACTACCTGAGCCACTTGTGTGGGTTGTAGACTCCGGCTCATGCTACCACTAGAGTGAAAGCACCGCCAGCATTTAAAAGTGACCAAAACATCAGCCAGGAAGCATAGGAACTGAGAAGTGGTCTGTGGTCACCACCTGCAGAACCACTCCTTTATTGGGGGTGTCTTGCTAATTGCCTATAATTTCCACCTGTTGTCTATTCCATTTGCACAACAGCATGTGAAATGTATTGTCAATCAGTGTTGCTTCCTAAGTGGACAGTTTGATTTCACAGAAGTGTGATTGACTTGGAGTTACATTGTGTTGTTTAAGTGTTCCCTTTATTTTTTTGAGCAGTGTATATATATATATATATATATATACATACATATACACACACATACATACATACATACATACATACATACATACATACATACATACATACACACACACACACTTTTTCAGGACCCTGTCTTTCAAAGATAATTCGTAAATATCCAAATAACTTCACAGATCTTCTTTGTGAACATGCACCTGTGGAACGGTCGTTAAGACACTAACATCTTACAGACGGTAGGCAATTAAGGTCATAATTATGAAAACTTAGGACACTGAATAGGCCTTTCTACTGACTCTGAAAAACACCAAAAGAAAGATGCCCAGGGTCCCTGCTCATCTGTGTGAACATGCCTAAGGCATGCTGCAATGAGGACTGCAGATGTGGCCAGGGCAATAAATTGCAATGTCCGTACAGTGAGAAGCCTAAGACAGCGCTACAGGGAGACAGGACGGACAGCTGATCGTCCTCGCAGTGGCAGACCACGTGTAACAACACCTGCACAGGATCGGTACATCCGAACATCACACCTGCAGGACAGGTACAGGATGGCAACAGTAACTGCCCGAGTTACACAAGGAACGCACAATCTCTCCATCAGTGCTCAGACTGTCCGCAATAGGCTGAGAGAGGCTGGACTGAGGGCTTGTAGGCCTGTTGTAAGGCAGGTCCTCACCAGACATCACCGGCAACAACGTCGCCTATGGGCACAAACCCACCGTCGCTGGACCAGACAGGACTGGCAAAAAGTGCTCTTCACTGACGAGTTGCGGTTTTGTCTCACCAGGGGTGATGGTCAGATTTGCGTTTATCGTCGAAGCAATGAGCGTTACACCGAGGTCTGTACTCTGGAGCGGGATTGATTTGGAGGTGGAGGGTCCGTCATGGTCTGGGGCAGTGTGTCACAGCATCATCAGACTGAGCTTGTTGTTGCAGGCAATCTCAATGCTGTGCGTTACAGGGAAGACATCCTCCTCCCTCATGTGGCACCCTTCCTGCAGGCTCATCCTGACATGACCCTCCAGCATGACAATGCCTCCAGCCATACTGCTCATTCTTTGCGTGATTTCCTGCATGACAGGAATGTCAGTGTTCTGCCATGGCCAGCGAAAAGCCCGGATCTCAATCCCATTGAGCCCGTCTGGGACCTATTGGATCGGATGGTGAGGGCTAGGGCCATTCCCCCTAGAAATGTCCAGGAACTTGCAGGTGCCTTGGTGGAAGAGTGGGCTAACATCTCACAGCAAGAACTGGCAAATCTGGTGCAGTCCATGAGGAGGAGATGCACTGCAGTACTTAATGCAGCTGGTCGCCACACCAGATACGGACTTGATTTTGACCCCCCTTTGTTCAGGGACACATTATTCAATTTCTGTTAGTCACATGTCTGTGGAACTTGTTCAGTTTATGTCTCAGTTGTTGAATCTTGTTATGTTCACACAAATATTACAAATGTTAAGTTTGCTGAATATAAACGCAGTTGACAGTGAGATGACGTTCCTTTTTTTGAACAACAGTAGGATTATACTTTAGATTATACTTTCAGAACTCAAAAGTTTGACAGTTTGGAGAGCAGTTTGATCATAAAGATAGTGGAGAGGCAACCTACAGTTGTAAGATCTTCATTTGATCATCCTGTTGCAGAACTTTCCAGAAATGCAGGAACTTTTAGTGTATTTGAGGTTTAAAAAGGCTTCTAAAGTTTGTAATTTACACTTTGAAATGGTAATTATAATCCACATAATAAATTCACATTTCCTTTTGCTGCAGGATTATTTTCCTGCTGTAGCAAACTGTCTCAAATTAAGGTCCTACATCTGTAAGAGGTGTAGTGGCCAAAAGTCCCCAACTGTTGAACAGGGCAAGAGGAGCTGAGGGCCTCCGCTAGTGGCCTCCCCTGCCTCTTATGCTCCTTAATCCCCTATGACACACATCTAGAGCATCTACCCTCATAGACAACTAACAAGAATAGCATGTGACTCACCAAAGCACACTCACTCTAATGGCATCCTCACTCACAACGCTCATTCTACTACAACCTGCTAATGACTCAGACACAGACTCATGGATGCAGTCCGAAAATACACATCGTACCAGATATCTAAGAGAACCACCCATCCAGCTACTAGGCTACCCACTCACCAGACAGCGCACAGATATCGCTGCTGATGGATGGACTGCAGGCTCATCAAACAGCTTAGGGGCCTGGAACACAAGACAATAAGGCATACATGTTCATAGAAGAGGATAAAACAATAATGCCAGTAATGTACAGGGAGCATGTTCCTCACCAGACAAAAGGTCATATTAATCACATCTAAAAGTTGTAAGTTAGGGTTACTAACAGAGCCGGCTATTAGTTTGATGTGGCAGGTAAAGAAAGCAGTGTACGAGAAGAGCATGCTAGCCATGAAGCAGTCAGAAACAGATTAATACATGTTTAGTACATATAGTTTCACTCTCTCACTTACCAGGCGATTGGCTTCGATGTAGGCCGCTAGCGTGTTGACGCGGTAACACATGCCCTCGTCCATGATGTGCACGTAACAGCGCAGGCGTCCTCCATGGTAGGCCTCACTCATGTCCCCACGATGGTCATTCCAACAGGACCTCTCCCGGGTTAGCTGCAGCAGCACCTCATCCCTGGACAAGATCTGAATCTCTACACACACAGACAGCAGATAGACACAGTTGAGTGTGTATGTGTGTGTGTGTGCATGAAGTGAGTTACAACCTAGCTATGAAAACTCTCTTAAAATGTTCAAGTATAGTTTCATTACCTAAGTTTGCATTGCCATCCTTTTTCTTAAGGTTCTGATCAGCTTCATCATTGACATTCGGAGAGGTCATGGATTTAGAGAACTGTTTGCGGACGAGATACGGGACTAACTCTCCCCGAATCGAAGAGACAGATCTTTGAGAGAAAAATACAATACTTACTCAGTTGTTGAAATAGGTACATTCACTGAAAGTAAAAAATACATTTTACTCTCATGAAGTCTAACATTTGCCCCCAACTCTTTTGAAAAGTAATAGCATAGAATAAGAACGAGGACAACATTTGACCGTGGTAATTGACCTGCATGTGGACCCCCGTTCTACTCATAATATTTCTATTTTGATTCAGGTAATTCCTCATGGCCAATCAAAACGATAGAAGTAGGAAGTAGGGAGAGAAGGGGGGAAATGCCTTTGAGTGTACATGGCTAATGTACTGAACGCTTTCACAAGTTCTAGGCCATCTCTGCTCATGAGGGTTACCGCTAATCAGAAAAGAAAGAAACAACCACGATCATTTCACAGTGTACACGTTCATGGGTTTCCTAACAGGTTAAAAAAGATTAGGCTGAATCATGGTTTCAAACTACCATGTAAGCCCAGTAGGCAATTTAACTTTCTCCTCCTTCTCCGCTCTCCTGCACTGCACTCAATGTCCCTCTCCATCTCTCACTCTCTTTTTAGTTTCTTTTAAGGGAGATTAGAATTTCCATCTGAATGCAGAGAAAGAAACAACAGTTACTCTGTCCATTTTTCTCCTTGAGCGCTCCACAGCAGAGCAGCTTCAAGAGGGAGAGATAGAGAAAGAGATGGAGAGAGAGAGAGGAGGGGAGGGAGAAAAAGGGGCGAACATGAAAAAAAAGGGGGACAAAAAAAAAGTCCACCTACTTTGATGCGGGAGAGAAAGAAAGAAGTGGTTAGTGCTTTTGAGGTCTCCCGAGTCTGGGTGGCAGATAACATTAAATGATATTTATATCAGGATGACTGGTGAATTCAAATGTTAAAGCAATGGGAAGCAGCAGGAACAAGCGTCTGCAATGCAGAGTATTTATGTAAACCCCCAGTAGAAAATTCCTATTTGGAGGGAAAGTGGGCCGGGCGAGTGAGTGAGTCAATGCACTCCCCAATTAATGCCACCTGCACTTATTTTCAACACCACTTAAAGGAGCTGTTGGGTTTCCTCACAATGCCAGTTTAACAAGCACAAAAGGGACGGGGGGACTAACTGGGGTACTGGACTGGGGGGTGGGTGGAGGAAGAGGTTGTGCTGCTGCTTTTGGTCTTGCTGGTGGTGGCGGGAGGGGGGGTAAGAACAGGAGGGCGGGGGCTAGCAATTACTAGACCCATTTCTCATTCAAGCCCTGTTCTGTCCCCCTCCCAGTTCTGAAGTATCCCCTGCCTAGGATGTATGGGCAGGAGAATGTGAGTAGATGAATGCAACACCACTAGAAATATAGGCTACATCAATAGGATGTACATTTATCAAAGTGGGACGCACTTCAACTAAGTGGTCTAAGCATCTAACATTGCCTTCAATTGCTTGGCCTTGATTTTAATGATCCAGTACATCTTTTAAATTGAGGACCATTTGATCTGGTGGTGGTGGTGACCACAGAGATCCATTAAATGACTTCAATATGTTGGTAGATATATGTCAGTCTATGGTGGTGGTCCTATTATATACGGTAACCCAAAAAAGTACAATGGACAATAAACAAGACTTTCTGATTGGTCCAAAGTGATTGCAGTTTAAAAGAAAACCAGAAGTATGAGGAAGTGAGATGATCAACACAGTTGTGATTGAGGTGTACCTCTGATACTAACGCACAAGGGGGCTAAAAGCCTAATAAACTGCTCAAGTGGCACATTGTAAAACAAATTAACACCTGACAAGAATACCTACCAGCCTCAAAGCCTCCATAGTCACAGCCTGTTCTCATATTAACTCAAATTCAACACGCATGAACCTTGGCAAGAAAGGTGCTGTTCAATATTTCACCTCTGTATACCAATACACTGTATTCACATTTATGTGGATGGTTATCGGTACCTTTTAAAAACTAATTTGATATACATTAAACATAAAACACGAGCACATTTGTGAGAAAATGACATGCACATCCCAATGGAACCCTATTCCCTACACAGTGCACTACTTTACAGGGAATAGGGTGCCATTTAGGAAGCAACCAAAGTAAAATGACCTCACTTGTTATCAGCCAGGAAGTCGACCACAGACTTCTTCAGGCAGTACAGGTGGGCGTCCACAAGGCCAGTTTTGATGTGCATCCTTGGATGTCTGAATGAAAGAGAGAGAGAGACGGAGGGGGTAAATCAAATCACATGTTAACTAAAAAGCCAGCGGAGACGGGATGTTTTAGATTGCATTACCTCTATCACTGTGTCGTAACATGGTAGTTGTTATAGAAACATTGTACTAACATGTCTTATCACATACTCTAGCAATTGCTTTGGAGTCGAGAGCAATTCTTGCTATCACCCGAGAGGGCTTAGGGTTATTCCCTATTTCACTTCTGTAGGTCAACTGTTAGAGTAATAACAGTGTTACTACACAGGTTTAAGGGGAACCGTAACTGGCTACTGAGAACACAGGTGGTGCCAGTACCACAGTTAATGTCACTGTTCATGGCACAACACACTATAAAGTATCCTGTAGCAGACACTGAGGCACCAAGCCTCTTTCTTTACATGAGCAAAACCACTTTTTGTTTTTCTTCTCCAGATGTTTTTTTAATTAGATGACAAAGAGTAAAAATAACTAGTCTTTAATTTAGCTTTTCATTCTACCTCCTTAATTACTCTGTTGAAAGCAGTATGTGACAGAACAGAACATCTGTTATGATAAAAAAAAAGAGGTGATATAAAAGTCCTGCATCTGTGTATTGTCCCCTGCCAGCCTCTGTCCACAGGCCCTGCCCCAGAAACATGGCTGTCATGGCAACCGTGTCCAGTCTGAACTGCAGTGAGTGCTGCGTTAACTGGTCAGATGCCAACACCAGCGGACCCCCCAATTGTTTTACAGCATGCAATTGACATGACAATGCTCTGGGTATAGATCCTCTGTGTTCAGGCAGGGCAGGCTGCTATAGAGCCCAGGGCTAAAATGGCAACCTATTTCCTTTATAGCGCACTACAAGTAGTGCACTACAATAGGCAATAGGGTGCCATTTGGGACACAGGCCAGAGGCGGCTGCCTGCCTGCCCTGGAGGCCAGTCTAATTCATCTGAGAGCTGCAGCAGCCAGGCTGTCTGAGTGATGTGGGAAGTCTCTGAGTTGCAGCTGAAGGCAAACCAAAGGTTGTTGCACCAGGCAGGAAGAAAGAGATGGGAAAAACTCACAGGATCAGAGATTGTGGTGGTATCGTGTAGAAACGCTTTAATTGAGAATAATTGCTGTTTGGGTTTTATTTTTGAAGTCCTCGGGTAAAATGATCATGATAATATAACGTTCTATACTTGCCGAATGGTGGTTAGTTACAGAATTAAATCTAAGCCTACAGTCGAAAATGCCTACAGAAGCCAACATCAATTCTCTAAAACAGTGATGTCAGTTAGCAAAGCTAGCACTGTATTCACAGTAGATATGACCATGGTGAAAGCAGACCTCATCCTGTGAGAAGGCCTCTGTAAGCACTGCTCACATAGTGGCCAGGAGACCCGACTCCATAAACAGTTCCTTGGACAGAACCAAGGCAATGGATCATAAAAGGCCATATCCATACACTCAATAGTCTATATTCTATAAGACCTCTGGATCAGAGCACCAGGTGAAACAAATGAAACCTCCACCTAACACCCACCATGATCAGAGTGGTGAAGCACCACCATAACAAACTGGCTATCCAGCCTGCCTGGTGGTGTCACATTCAACTGAGCCCCCCATACCCCCCGTCTCCCCTTAATGTGACATTTATGAAGCGAAACCATAAGAACACCATCTCATCTCCGGAGCTTTATGTGAGAGCCTCCCCTCTCCGCCTTTTCTTGGGTGAAGAATGCGATTTAAAACATTGAGAATAAGTCAGGAGGTCTGTTTGGCGATGCAGATTTCAGAACCAGATGCTGGGCCGTATAAATCACATTGTGAGGGGGAGGAGGGTAAACAGGCAAGAGGTAAATTATGACAACTTTGAGCCATTCCATTAACCAGCTCACAGAGGGGCCATGTGTTGAATCCACCAACAAGAGGCTGAAAACAGGAATATTCTAGCACATCACACCACCCACATGTGGTCCCAATGTGGTCCTCCGGTCCACACACAGACCAGAGCAAACAGGTTGTCATATCCTGTGTGTGAACTGTACGCCAAATGCAGATAGAAGGAAACAAGATTTATTGGAACACCCAGCTTCTGACATCCTTGTTTGGCACCTGTGGGGCCGGGCAGGCAGGCAGGGAGGGAGGCCAAGCAGGAGAGATACCCAGGGATCAGTGTACGGTGGCTGGGGGTCAGGTGTGGTGTGGCGAGGATGGGAGCGGTTGGGGGGAGGGTCGACAAGTGCCCTTTATGGAGCAGGACACCATGGTTAAACACAAGCAGGAGCGGCTACAGGCCTAGTCTGTCCGTCCAATGGGACGGCCTACATGCTGATGGAAGGATCCCCATTTGGGTGATAATTTTAGTAGAAATACAATACACATCGTTTGGCCATAAGCCACTGCATTTCCCAAACAAGTCTAATGTGTGATTCCTGGTAGTCTAGGGGGCCTGGCTGAAGAGTGAAACAGAACATTGTTGCAAAACTCCTCAGGCTATGGTGATTCACTCCCAAGCGTTATGACTGACTACTAAAAACCTCAGCATGTAGTACCTCTTAAATGAGCACATTCCACATGGCAGCAGTGCTGTGAGGTAATAGTCCTTGTGCTTCTCTCTGAGGGGACAGTGCTAACTGCTGTTCTGGACCTAGTCTGTGTCAACACTAGAGGTCGACCGATTAATCGGAATGGAAGATTAATTAGGGCCGATTTCAAGTTTTCATAACAATCGGAAATCGGTATTTTTGGACACCGATTTTGCCTTTCTTTTTGTGTGTGATTTTTTTTTTTACACCTTTATTTAACTAGGCAAGTCAGTTAAGAACACATTCTTATTTTCAATGATGGCCTAGGAACGGTGGGTTACCTGCCTTGTTCAGGGGCAGAATGACAGATTTTTACCTTGTCAGCTCCGGGATTCAATCTTGCAACCTTACAGTTAACTAGTCCAACGCTCTAACCACCTGCCTCTCACTGCACTCCACAAGGAGCCTGCCTGTTACGCGAATGCAGTAAGAAGCCAAGGTAAGTTGCTAGCTAGCATTAAACTTATCTTATAAAAAACAATCAATCAATCAATCATAATCACTAGTTAACTACACATGGTTGATGATATTACTAGTTTATCTAGCGTGTCCTGCGTTGCATATAATCGATGCAACGCAGGGGGATGATTTAACAAAAGCGCATTTGCGAAAAAAGCACAATCGTTGCACGACTGTACCTAACCATAAACATCAATGCCTTTCTTAAAATCAATACACAGAAGTATATATTTTTAAACCTGCATATTTAGCTAAAAGAAATCCAGGTTAGCAGGCAATATTAACCAGGTGAAATTGTGTCACTTCTCTTGCGTTCATTGCAAGCAGAGTCAGGGTATATGCAACAGTTTGGGCAGCCTGGCTCGTTGCGAACTAATTTGCCAGAATTTTACGTACTTATGACATAACATTGAAGGTTGTACAATGTAACAGGAATATTTAGACTTATGAATGCTACCCGTTAGATAAAATACAGAACGGTTCCATATTTCACTGAAATAATAAACGTTTTGTTTTCGAAATGATAGTTTCCGGATTCGACCATATTAATGACCAAAGGCTCGTATTTCTGTGTGTTATTATGTTATAATTAAGTCTATGATTAGATATTTGATAGAGCAGTCGACTGAGCGGTGGTAGGCAGCAGCAGGCTCGAAAGCATTCATTCAAACAGCACTTTCGTGCGTTTTGCCAGCACCTCTTCCCTGTGCTTCAAGCATTGCGCTGTTTATGACTTCAAGCCTATCAACTCCGAGATTAGGCTGGTGTAACCGATGTGAAATGGCTAGCTAGTTAGCGGGGTGCGCACTAATAGCGTTTCAAACGTCACCCGCTCTGAGACTTGGAGTAGTTGTTCCCCTTGCTCTGCAAGGGCCGCGGCTTTTGTGGAGCGATGGGTAACGATGCTTCGAGGGTGGCTGTTGTCGATGTGTTCCTGGTTCGAGCCCAGGTAGGGGTGAGGAGAGGGACGGAAGCTATACTGTTACACTGGCAATAAGAACATCCAATAGTCAAAGGTATATGAAATACAAATGGTACAGAGAGAAATAGTCCTATAAATACTATATTAACTACAACCTAAAACCTCTTACCTTGGAATATTGAAGTCTCATGTTAAAAGGAACCACCAACTTTCATATGTTCTCATGTTCTGAGCAAGGAACTTAAACGTTAGCTTTCTTACATGGCACATATTGCACTTTTACTTTCTTCTCCAACACTTTGTTTTTGCATTATTTAAACCAAATTTAACATGTTTCATTATTTATTTGAGGCTAAATAGATTTTTATTGATGTATTATATTAAGTTAAAATAAGTGTTCATTCAGTATTGTTGTAATTGTCATTATTACACTTTTTTTTGTATTTTTATTTATTTATTTATTTTATTATTATATCTTTTTTTTTTTTTTTTTTAAATCGGCTGATTAATCGGTATCGGCTTTTTTTGGCCCTCCAATAATCGGTATCGGTATTGAAAAATCATAATTGGTCGACCTTTAGTCAACACCACTGCAAGGCCCAGACAAATTTGCTCACGCATCCAGCTACATTTCGCTTTACTATAAAAACCTTGGCTCTTTGTCCTCTCTCGTGTCTGAGCAGAGAAGGTAAATACAAACGGCCCCAAAATGTCCAGACTTGGGTAGTTAGCTGGGAAAATGTGCAGTTAAATGTATAGATTCCTTGCCATCGGACAATACATTGACGCTATTTAAAGAGAGGAATGTTTGAGGAGTGTGCTTCATGGCACACAGGGGACAAGACACATACTGTATTACTAGTTTTGCAATGGTACTACATTCTTCAAATATATTTAGTGTTGCGGGAACCAGGTACTGTAGACCTCAAGTGATTGACTAAATCCATGGTTTCATCCGGAAAGAGAATTAAACTATGGTAGCAGTAGCGTAGCTTAATCATGACGGGCCCAGGTGCCCCCAAAAAATTAAGGGACCCTATCCCCATCCATATTTCCCTTAAAATGTAAATCATTTTGTTGGTAATGCTGTGTGTTAATATTGTTAAGCATTGTAACAGCAGAGCAGAACCTAATCTATGGGCACAATTGAAGCGGTTACCAAAGAAGCCGCAATATAGCCAATACATTCAGCACCATGGACGGCGGTCAGAAATTAACCCGTATAAGTCGATCAGCACCAAGGAAAGCACAAAGCGGTCAAAAAACACCCTATTTTATCTGCAAATAATAGGCAATAGCCTATATTATAAAACCTAAACATATAGATCAATCTCTTGACAGAAACACCGAAAAACAGCTAATGACCCAGTACTCAGTCTGGTCTTCTGGTCAGGCTCCGTAGACGGGCACATCGCGCACCGCTCCCGAGCATACTACTCGCCAATGTCCAGTCTCCTGACAACAAGGTAGATGAAATCCGAGCAAGGGTAGCATTCCAGAGAGACATCCGAGACTGTAATGTTCTTTGTTTCACGGAAACATGGCTCACTCGAGACACGCTATCTGAGTCGGTACAGCCACCTGGTTTCTTCACGCATCGCGCCGACAGAAACAAGCATCTCTCTGGTAAGAAGGGCGGGGGTGTATGCCTTATGATCAACGAGACGTCCTTTTGTTCACCTGATAAGGGAATTATATGCTTAAAGGTAATGATTAGAATATTCCACCCTGAAACCATATAATTGTATGACATCTATTAGAATCATAAAACTATAAATCTGATGATGTGTGTAGTTTTAGTCAGAATTAGAACAATGACCTTTTGTTCCTTTTTAGTACGTAAGCAGGGTGCAAGTGTGAAACAAATGATAAGAGGAGCTATCAACAGACAAGCTGGACTACTGTGTTCCTTACAGGACATTCTGTCTCCACTCTGCGAAGTCGTTGACTATGGCATTTAAATCCATGGTCCTGGCCCTGGTGTTGTCAATGGACAGAATGGCCAACTCAGTCTCTCCTGTCACATGCTGCTCCTCAGGTATGATTTAATTTTTTTAATTTTTATTTTCAGTTTGGAAAAGGAGTACTTGGCACTGGCTACCGTTTTACAGGCAGTCATAAAAAGGAGCGTCGCTGTAACTACTTCCCCAAATGTAGCAGTGACTGAATTGTAATCCACAATGAGCATCTTGGCCTGGTCTCTCATTGTAGTGTGCGTTGCAATTTCCTTCTTAAAACAGGCCATCAAAGAGATTAATTAGCCATGTAAGCTTGCTGATACACCTTTGCTGTAATGTTCAGCCAACCGCCTGGCGGTCTTGTAGAGCGCATCATCATCATCTGCGTTGGCCAGGGTAGTGGGATGAATGGAGTCAAACAGACTCGATGTTGCCCGCAGACTTTTAAATCTGTTTGACAGCTGGTGGATAACGATGTCAAGGTTTGCATTAAAGACGTTGACTCCAAAACTACTCTCCCCATCACACAGTCACTCATCCTCGCATAGCTCATCAAAATGATGCCTCACCTTCCTTCTCCGAGTGTCTTCAAATGCGTTCTGATCTCCCCATTTATCGGCAAGGGTCTTTGCAGTGACTTTGGCCTTCTCAAAATCCTGTCGGAATCCGGACAGGACCTCTATCATGTCCTTGAGTAGGCTAACCGCTCTGTGCAGGTCTGCGTCTTTGGCCTGTAGCATTTTGAAGACGACGTTCACATTGGTCGATTTGGATAGAAAACACTCTAAAGTTTCCAAAACTGTTAAAATAATGCCTGTGAGTATAACAGAACTGATATGGCAGGCAAAAACCTGAGGAAAATCCATCCAGGAAGTGGATTATTTTTGATGTGGGTATTTTCAATTGAATGCCTATAGAGTATCTAATGGGTTTGGACCCAGATTGCAGTTCCTACGGCTTCCACTAGATGTCAACAGTCTTTAGACATTGCTTCAGGCTTGTTTTCTGAAAAATGAAGAAGAATGAGACCTTTTGGTCAGTGGACTGAGGAAGAATGCAGAGCTGGTTTGCACGTGTGACCGAGTGTGCGCCCTTCATTGTTTTTCCTTTTTATTGAATACGCTATTGTCCGGTTGAAATATTATCAATTATTTAGACAATTGACAACCTGAGGATTAATTCTAAACATCGTTTGACATGTTTCGACGAACTTTACCGGTACTATTAGGATGTATTCGTCTGCATGTTTTGACTGCCTTTGAGCCAGTGGATTACTGAACAAAACGCGCCAACAAAACAGAGGTTTTGGGATATAAAGAGGGACTTTATCAAACAAAACAAACATTTATTGTGTAGCTGGGACTCTTGTGACTGCAACCATATGAAGATCTTCAAAGGTAAGTGATAAATTTAATCGCTATTTCTGACTTTTATAATTCCTTTACTTGGTTGTAAAATGTTTGTATGCTTTTGTAAGCGGGGCGCTGTCCTCAGATAATCACATGGTATGCTTTCACCGCAAAGCCTTTTTGAAATCTGACAAAGCGGCTGGATTAACAAGAAGTTCATCTTTAAGATGTATAATACTTGTATTTTTTATGAATGTTTATTATGACTATTTCTGTATTTTGAATTTGGCGCTCTGCAATTTCACCGGATGTTGTCGAGGTGGGTCGCTAGCGGAACGCCTGCGCCAGAAAGGTTAAAAGCACAATCTTGGTGAGGGCCTTCATTACGTCCACATATGTGTCTCAGGGGGGCAAGGGACTCATATCTAGATGACCCGCGGGTGGGACACAGTCGTTTTAGAATTACATTTTCTTTTTCTAGTTCAAAATCAAATATACCACTCAACATTGACCATCTCTTTATGCTATGCCCGAAGGCGTATAACAGTATCATAAAACTGTTTAATCTCTGGCACATTTTTTTGTCGTTGAGAGCCAGGTTAAGATTGTGCGCTGCGCAATGCACATAAACAGCAAGCGGCTCTTTTTCGGATATTCTGGCCTGCACACCCGAATAGACCCCGCTCATGTTAGTAGCTCCATCATACCCCTGCCTACAACATTTTGAAACATCCAGCCCATTATCCTCTATGCTGCCCAGGATTTTATGTTGAAGCTCAGCTGCTGATGTGTCAGCAGTGTCCAGAAATCCCAAAAACGACTCTGTGATGGTCAGCTCTGTGGCGACATTATTTGCATCCCTTATCACTTTCACATAGCGATAAACTTGGCTTAACTGGTCTACTTTGGATACATCCGGTATGGTGTCCATAATAATATAAAGAAGAAAACAAGTGGGGCTTCCTGCATCTCTCTCTGAATGTCACACTTCACTCGCTCGGTTAAGGACTGAGATAGTTAACAGATCTTGCGGGGCGTTCTAAAAGTTCTTTCAGAACTGGGTCGTAAAATGACAGCAGTTCAATTATACTGAGAACATTCCCACTGTTGGCCTGCCCCAGCTTTTCACGGTGCCCTCTGAACGCCAAATTACACGATGCATGTGCGAGTTACATTAACTATGCACTCCAACACCTGTCGGCAGAAATGTGCTGCGTTACGCACGCCTCTCTCCATTTCTGCGTCAATAGTGCCATTGAGCTTCCATTGCTCATATACCAAACAGGCACCCATGTGAATCTGGGATGTCTCATGACATGCCATTTTAAATGTTAGATGGCGCCAATCTCTCACCCCATTCACCCACGCGTCAGAGAAGGGGCACTCCATTCTCCGAACAGACAGCAAGGCTCACAATATGCACAATCTAGCTTGGCCGAATAACATAGCCATGTACGTGGTAATTTGATTCCAGCCTTGGTTGTAGTGGTGTAATACGACACGGAAAAAGACTGCCTTTTGTCATCTCTTGGGAATGGTGGAAGTGGGTTGTCTGTCCCACTTCCACCTGTTTCCTCAGCCGCCACGATTCTAGCCTCGCCCTGCTCCTCTTCCTCCCCGCCCGGGGATAGCTTGTCCGGCCTGGCTTGTGCTCAGGATCGTATCCGCCGATACCTGACAGCCTGTATCCTCTGTCAAAGTTGCTTCTCTGGCACGATGGAACAGCTTGGCCTTGGTTCACTTGACCCGCTAAAAGCTGCTGCTGGCGATGATAAACCTACATCCTCTTCTGGTCCTGCTACATTGCTTGTGCTAGCAATGGCTGCACATGAACTGCACTTGAAAAAGGAATCTAATTAAACAAATTGTGATACTGTCCCTCCTTTGCTTTCTCATTTTTGGCCTTCCTCTTTTGGACTCCACTTTTGTGTTGATACATTACGGATTTAAAAATCAGCAATCTTCTATTCTCGACTTTCTTTCTTTCTTTCTTTCTTTTGTCCGTTATCTCTTGATAGCTAGCTCAACTGTTGCTTAAAACGATGACAAAAACAACAATGCTTTGGAGAGTATTTGCATAATGAATCCAGGAATGCATTTCATTATCTTAAGATGGTATTGAAACTATCGAATAATATGATTTATTTCGCAATTTTTAAAATGTTTTTATTGTCATCAATACACTAAAATATCATGCTGACTTATGTAGTGGCAAAAAACATTTTGTTGGTGAAACCATTAGAGGGTTCATTTATCATACCCTAGGTTAAAGACAGATCTTCTCGTCAAATTCTAGACATGATGGACCGGCGTCAACAATTAATACATGGGCATGGTGGGGCGGTATTCAAATTACATAGGGGGACCGCAGATCCGGGTCCATGTACATCGCGGGTCCTGGTGCAACCGCACCGGCTGAAGCTACGCCACTGTATGGTAGTACATACTGTATAAAGACTATGACTTCACCTCTGCAGAGTTTACAGTGGAGCAACATTGTATGCGAGAGGAATCTGCAGGAGCCTTCACACTGTCGAATCAATTCAGGGGCCAACTCATATCACATGTGTAGAAGGTTTTCAGCTTCCATTTCAGCTCACATGTGGAAATGGGTAGTGATAGGTGTCACCACTCAGACAACTAGCATGGGGAAAATGTGGTGGTAATCTAGGACAGGGGTCAAGAACATGCAGTTTGAGGACTGCAAAAAAACAAATACCGGTAAGATAACTGAAGAGATCGTTATATTTAAGGGCTGGATACTAACTTAAGATCCTAACACAAGATCAGCGTTTGTAACTTGCCCATTCACATAACTCATGCATTGATATCAAAGGTCCCAGGTTAGCAGTACCACAGGACAGGACAGCAGCATGTGTGACAGCAGCCTAGCGTTCCCATTCCATACGTCACGCGGCCCATGTCTGTATAAATACAACGGCAGACAAGTAAAGACTCTGGAGACAGCTTAGACAAACAGCCAGGGAACGACTGGAGACTTTCAGACGTCTAACACCGTGTTCAAACTTCCTACTCTCAGGAAAAAGAGGGTTAATGAGGGAAACGGAGTCAAAACAGAGACTTTTGACATCTTAGGCTGAAATAAGCGACAAAGCGTCGATACTTAGGTTAGCTTAAGAGTTAGGCTAGCCGACAGCTTTGAGATATCATAAAACTCACTACACCTCAGTCTCTCAATAAGTGGTCTAGCGCTCATTGACAACTTCTCTTTTAAAGCTCAACTTGGGTAGGTTTCAAATGTTTAAAAAAATGCAAATAAAATTGCAGTCCTATAAAAGATTTTTGAAGTTGTGCATGTTTGTGCCTGTTTATGTGTGGATACAATTTACATCTTGGGTAGGCCTTGATGTTCAAATGTTTCCTATATACACAAGTATTTCAGCATGTAACGTCCTGGTGTGTGTCAATACATGTGTGTTTATTTACTAGAGCTGGGCGATATGGACAAAAAACATATTTCGATAAAATAGCCTGAATTGGTGTGATAATGATAAATAGAACGATACGTTTATAACAACATGCACAACAGTTTTTATTTCATTATCCTTTAAACTACTAATTTGATGGTTGTAGCCATCAATGGTCCCAATAAAGGTCCAATGTGCCGTTTTTATCTCAATATCAAATAATTGTTGGGTAACAATTAAGTACCTTACTGTCTAGGAGTGGTCTGAGTGGGGAAGGGAAAACAAAAAAATTACTTATTAGCAGAGAGGTTTGGAACTCTTTCTTACTGGTCTATTAACTAATTTACCGCCTGGTGATGCAGACCAAAAAACTCCATCCCACCAAAACAGGCTGAAATTTCAGGTGGTCTTTTCAAGCAGCTCTTACACTAAAAAGGGCATGAAAATCATGTTCACAATTTCACAGTATTATTCCAACTAGTGTGGAAATACAGTGCATTTGGAAAGTATTCAGACCCGTTTACTTTTTTCCACATTTTGTTACGTTATATCCTCATTCTAAAATGGATACTCTTCTTTTTTTTTTACTCATTAAAATCGACACACAATACCAGATAATGACAAAGCGAAAACAGGTTTTTATGAATTGACAAATGTATTACAAATTTAAAACAGAAATACCTTATGTAAATAAGTATTCAGATCATTTGCTATGAGACTCGAAATTGAGCTCAGGTGCATCCTGTTTCCATTAATCATCTTGAGATGTTTCTACAACATGATTGGAGTCCACCTGTGGTAAATTCAATTGATTGGACATCATTTGGAAAGGCACACACCTATCTATATGAAGGTCACAGAGTTGACAAGCCGTGATGTGGAAGGAATTGTCCGTAGAGCGCCGAGACAGGATGGTGTCGAGGCACAAAAATTTCTGCAGCATTGAAGTTCCCCAAGAACACTGTGGCCTCCATCATTCTTAAATGAAAGACGTATGGAACCACCAAGACGCAGTCTAAAGCTGGCCGCCCGGCCAAACTGAGCAATCTGGGGAGAAGGGCCTTGGTCAGGGAGGTGACCAAGAACCAGATGGTCACTCTGACAGAGCTCCAGAGTTCCTCTGTGGAGATCGGAGAACCATCCAGAAGGACAACCATCTCTGCAGCACTCCACCAATCAGGACTTTACGGTAGAGTAGCCAGACAGAAGCCACTCCTCAGTAAAAGGCACATGACAGCACGCTTGGAGTTTGCCAAAAGGCACCTAAAGACTCTCAGACCATGAGAAACAAGATTCTCTGGTCTGATGAAACCAACATTGAACTCTTTGTTCAGAATGCCAAGCATCACATCTGGAAGAAACTTGGCACCACCCATACAATGAAGCATGGTGGTGGCAGCATCATGGTGTAGGGATGTGTTTCAGTGGCAGGGACTGGGAGATTAGTCAGGATCGAGGGAAAGATGAACGGAGCAAAGTACGAGAGATCCTTGATGAAAACCTGCTCCAGAGTGCTCAGGACCCCAGACTGGGGCGAAGGTTCACGTTCCAACAGGAAAACAACCCTATGCTTCGGGACAAGTCTCTGAATGTCCTTGAGTGGCCCAGCCAGAGCCCAGACTTGAACCCAATTGAACATCTCTGGAAAGACCTGAAAATAGCTGTGCAGCGACGCTCCCCATCCAACCTGACAGAGCTTGAGAGGATCTGCAGAGAAGAATTGGAAAAACTCCCCGAATACAGGTGGTGTACAACGTTTGTAGTGTCATACCCAAGAAGACTCGAGGCTGTAATCGCTGCCAAAGTGGTTCAACAAAGTACTGAGTAAATGGCCTGAATACTTATTTAAATGTGATATTTCTGGGGGGGGTTGTACATTTGCAAACATTCCTAAAAAACTGTTTTTGATTTGTCATTATGGGGTATTTTGAAAAGATTGATGAGGGGGGAAAAAACTATTTAATCAATTTTATAATAAGGCTGTAACGTAACAAAATGTGGAAATAGACAAGGGGTCTGAATACTTCCGAAGGCATTGTATATATAAAACACAGGAAAATCACCTTTTTGACTGCACTGCACAATCACCCATATTAGCAAAATATTAACTTCAAACTTGACATTTCTCTAGTATAGGCTACTTATCGTAATGAACAATATCAGAAAAGTGCTTACAATAAGTGATTGATATGGTCGGTGTCGATAATTTTTGGTTTATTGTCCCAGCTCTAGTATGTACATACATGCTTGCATGTGTGTATCTCCACATTAGCGTGTGTGTGTGTGCGTGTGTGTATCTCCACATTAGCGTGTGTGTGTGTGTGTGTGTGGCTGATTTCCTTTTGCAGGGAAGCGTGCTTGCAGCTGCTGCGGCCCCTCTCTTATTGGGCAGGATTTACAGTGGCTCTGGCTCCCTGAAGTATTTACGAGCTCCCAACAGACCAGCTCCCACAGCCCAGCCAAGAGCCCAGGACCTGAGTCCACAGCCCAATACCAGCACCCCAAGACCAAAGCACAGACCATAACCCAGAGCCAAAGCCTAAGACCAGAGCCCATATTTACAGTGTCTCAGAGTAGGAGTGCTGATCTAGGACCAGGGGCCGTATCTATAGTGTCAGAGTAGGAGTACTGATCTAGGATTAGGGGCCGCATCTATAGTATAGTGTCAGAGTAGGAGCTCTGTTCTAGGATCAAGTCCCCACCTGTCCACGTAAACTTATTACGATCTAGAAGGTAAAAGCGATCCTATATCACTACTCTGAGATGCTGTGTGAATCCGGGCCCAGGGCTGCAGTCCAGGACCAGGTAGGGTGCTGACAGCTTTCACAGCCTCTTCCTATTGCAGCCCAGACATCATACACACATGCCACACTGAGGACGCAACATAATGCTAAAAAGGGGTTCATGATACGTTTTGCGCACACTAGTTCGCACCAGTATTTGATGATTATTGAGATAGTCATTATTTTTTTTAAATAAATAGCTTATGGTGTTCTATCAGCTCTAAACAGCCTAATGCCAAGATGTATTTCATGGTGGGCAGCACATCTACAAGTATTTTACATCAATATGTCATTTTATCCATCTGGCCAGGTATACATGTAGGATTTAGGCTATACCTTTGGCAATTGAACAAACATTAATTCTGCTTGAAATCTTTTAAGACTTAGGGTGGTGATGGAATAAGACCTTAACTAGAAGGCTTAGGAACAGCCAAATGCAAGAAAGCACACACCTCAACCCTAAAGCCTCTTGAAAAAACACATCTAAATGGATGTTGGAAAATGAGAGAGAACAAGTGAAAGAAAAGAAAAAGGGCCACAGCATGCGCTCAGCTGGAACAGGGGGTCTGCCGTGGAAAAACAGCAGAACACAGCCAAAGCAGGAGCAAATCCCTGTATAGCTGGAGTAATTGGCAAGTCTCATGACAGTCAAGACTGGGGAGTGCTGTGTTTTTATTAGCAATCCCACACAAATGAAGGGTCAGAGCTGAGCAAGTTTGCATTGTTCCTTCCAACACTCCTCCACTCCCACGTCTTACCTTGTACACACACACACACACACACACACACACACACACACACACACACACACACACACACACACACACACACACACACACACACCCTGGTGGCTTGATACGGATTGGGAGAAAAATAGCAAGCTAGCAGTCAGAAGAGGAGTAGATATAAAATATGTATCCCTGAATTGCTAAACCGGAGAGGTGTTAGTTGTTGTGCTTCCCAGTTCCAGGTCGCATTATTTAAAAATGATCTGAAACGTCATTCATCGTGTGAAAAGTACTTGATTCAACACAGCAACGACAAGATTTGAATGAAAATCCTACAAGGCATCCAATAACATCTCATTAGAGTAAATACATCACCTGGTAGATAATGAGCAGTATCAGAGCAATATAGCCTATGGAGTCTACATTATGGCTCTGAGCAATGCATTTGAGTAATAACCAATGTTAACCATTGGTTGTGCTGCTCAAGTAATACTCACTTTCTCATGATGGACTTCCTGATGACTAGACCTTCGTCCAGGTCGGCCTCGTTGGCCATAAAGAGGAGCCTCTTCCCTGTTCCGTCCACCCCAACAAAGTCCCTCTGCTCCCCTGGGAGAAGGAAGACACCAGATGAACAATCACACAGCAATGGCTAAGATCTCACCACACGGCTAACAAGCTTGGTATCTGCCCGGCTTGTAAACTAACATCTAGGCCTATGGATGTTCACTGGGTTTAATACGACAGATTTACTAAAAAACGTTAAAGAGTTTGATTGTAGAATATTACAAGCAAATGAACAGTTAACCGAGGAATAGCCTTATTTGGAAATGCAACTTCGAAAGTTACGATGTCATCCATAAAACTACTGCCAGATTATATGACGAGGTAGTGCAGTGTGTCACTTTTTTGTGCAGATCTGGTGTAATACTGGCAGTTGTGTAATTTTGTGAATCTTGTGTACCCGTTTTTTTTTTGCCCTTCTGTCCGGGGACAGTCTCCGTGAACTCGTGGGCTTTGCTCATCAGCATTGAGAGGGTGGCATTGTGAGCCCGGAACAGGTCAACCACCTCGTGGAGAGCAGCGTCCGTTATCAGGTCACAGCTCACCACCAAGATGTCCGTCTGGAGGGAGACATGGAGGAGGACCACAGAGATTCATAAGCATCATGTCTTTACCTTGATTTTCTTTTTTTGACGCACAAAACAATTTAGGCAACAGGGATCTTGATACAGGAGGAGATTAAATGTCTCTGCTGTAACCAAGAAGCTTGGTTGGCTAGCAAGTTAGCAAATCAAATGCATAGCTGGAGCGCTGAGCTGGATATCATTTATTTATAATATATTTTTACAAAATTACGGTATTGAAAATCATACCGCCGGTATTTTGAAATATACCGTTTATACTGTATACTGGGGTATCGCCCAAGCCTAAACAACACTAATGTTAAGACAGTTAGTGGCTTGAGAAGAGGAGGATGGGTTTTCACTCAAGACAGTCAGGCCCCACTAAACAGTTGTATTGGATCACAGATACAACAGAGAACTCAGAACACATAGCAGTTCATGACTTGGATAGGAGAATATCACAGCTGGCACTAGTCAAACGGGCATACAAGTTATAATTCATTTATCTCTAAAAGGAAACAAAGAAAGACAGTGATGACCTAGGACAATATCCTCTTAAACTTTTTCTACAGCATGCCCAGGACCCTTTCACATCAGAGTCTGTGACATTATTCTGCCTAATAGGAGGAACACCCTTCAAATGAAATTGAAAATACATTTAGCTGTCCCTAGCCAATGCTCAACAAGTTATCACGCACTCCAGCCTTGAAATACACTTTATTCCGCCCAGCTTCACGTTTATGCTCAAAACACCCGAGCTTCTTCGCTGCTGTGACATTCATCTCAAACGACGTGCATATATGCATGAACATATGAGCCAACGATGCTCAAAAAGTCCTTAGTGCATGAAAAGTTTGGCCATGTTTTTCTTAACGACAGTCACAATAAAAATGGGTTCATAAGAGGGGTGGGCAAAGTGGAGGGAGAGAGAGAGGAGAGTGGAGAGAGATGGAGGGAGGGAGGGTGGAGAGAGAGAGAGAGAGAGAGAGAGAGAGAGAGAGAGAGGGAGGTGGAGAGAGAGAAAGCGAGAGAGAGAGAGAGAGAGAGAAGGAGCGTTAAAGGAGGGTGAACCTCCTTGATAAACATTGTGCTCTCCTAACTCCCAGGCAGCCTAGCATAGTGTAGCAAGGGGCACAGGGGAATCCAGCGATAAATCTTGCGCTGCATTTGCCATTGTTTCTGTTTGAGATGTCTGGTTCCCATCTGCACTGGCCATCTTGGGCCTGTGGATAAATAAACAGGGAAGGCAAGTGAGGAGTGAGGCCTGTTAAAGCATGCCTGGCTCTATAAAGGCTGCATGCCTCATTGGGGAGGCCTGGGGAGAGGCCCTGCCGTGACGTTCTGCACAAGGGGCACGCAGCTCAGCAGTCAGGCTCTGCTCTGCTCTGCTCCACAGTCCACAGCACACATGGTCAACAGATAACAACCAGGCCAGAGCCAGGGGCCCCAATCCCACTGTCTGTCTCTGTGCTACTGGAGAAAGACTACCGGAGCATCTTCTCCTATTGTTAATCCCAACACTAAGGTTTTCAGACCGGTTTTAATTGTTAGAACAGACATGTGTGGGGGTGAGGGTTTGGTTTCAACATATATTGTCAAGAAAGACTTTGAAGCACTGTAAAACTTTTCACAGTAAATCGTGACAAAATAACGTTTGCTTGAAATATATCCTGTTGAGTGTCTCTTTGAGGCATAAATTAAATTACCACGATGAAAATAGAAATAGGCTACACTTACTATATTCAGGTCAGGTCACATAACTACATATGCATCTAATACATCTGGCTGTACAATGTTGTATACTGTCAACAGCGGGGATAAACCCCATTAGGTGAAGTCACAATATCAGAGTAAACTGATTTGCTAGACAGCTCCTAATGGTTAAACACACAGCACTCATTTCTATTTCTGAGTCCCAAGTTAACCAACCACCAAAAGTGGCAAAAAGCCCTTTGTTACTGCCGGTCAATAGGGAGCGGTCTGTCTGTCGCCCCACACGCTGTCCGGTCGGGCGGTCGGATGGTGGGTTGGAGGCGGACTGAGGGCTGAGGGTTGTCAGACAGTCAGTAGGCAACTCTGTGGCTGTCCCAAATGGCACCCTATTCCCTATATAGTGCACTACTTTTGACCTGAGCCCTATGGGCCCTAGTCAACAGTAGTGCGCTAGATAGTGAGTAGTGTGCCCTTTGGGACGTAAAATGTGACACTGGAATGGTGTCAGCTGGAGGATTATCTGACAGGGTTTGTGGCCTTTCAGCAGGCCTGATCTCTGGTGGTTAGGTCAGGGCCACCCACACTGCCTGCCTCCCCTGCCTGGTTCTGCCTGGCTGCCCCAAGGCCCTGTTCCCCCTCCCAGGCTCCCTCCACTCTCAGCCAGGTGAGACCACCCTGCACGCAGCACTTTAGAGAGGAGAGAGGGTGTGCTCTCTCTATCCATCTATCTGTCAGGAGTGCCTGCCCGCTCGATTCCTGCTGTCTCTACACAGTCCATAGACGGACACACACGGCACGCACAAACACACACATTGAGCACATACACGGAGCACGCACACACAACACGCACGCATGCTCATTGAGCGGACTAATCAATCAGCCAGACACCTCTGGTTTCATAAGGCTAAGTCTCTGCTGAGCACTCTTAACTTGGCATTTACAGTTGAGACATTCCAGTGACAACTGATCTCGATTTAACAGTTATGTGTGCATGAATAATAACACGGAGGGATGCCTTTTTCAATATGCATTTTGTCCCGTAGTTAAGGCTAATGATATCCCACAATAGTTACAATACAATTACTTTCTAATCATTCTTATTCATACCTCATCACCAACACTTGCCCAAAAATGAAATATCAGAAAAATATAGACTGGTTCAAACTTGTTTTAGTCTTATTCAAGAGTAGTCTATTTTATTGTATGCACTTATGACAGAGGGGGGAGCTCTACCAAAAGCTCTGTGTGTGTGTGTGTGTGTGTGTATGTATGTATGGGAGGGAATAGCAAGAACTCCTGACCTCCCGCTCTCACTCCACCATGTCTCCTGTGTCCCCACTCAATAACACTCACCTACTGCCCAAATCACAGACATCAATGTGGCTTAATGCTTAATCACTGCACTGAACACAAAGTCCTTGTACACTAATCTTTTTCTCAATATGTGACTTTAGGCAAATGGAATTTACAGTATTTAGTCAGATACACCCATCATTCCCCAGGTGCAGTGTGTTCGTGTTGATGGGATGGTCTGGGAGTGGAGAGACAACAGAGTGATTCCTATGCGGGGATTTGGAGCACCATTGCCGGGTTTCCTCTCTCATCACCTCAGGGTCGGTTTGTGTGCTGGGGGACTGTGCAATTCAATGCTTTTAATCTACGTGACTGTGCTGGATTAGGTATAAAAGCATGTGGAGGCACTGAGGGAGGGAGCATGCTGGAGCCAGCCCCCTTCTCTCCCTGGAGGCCAGCTGAGCCCGCTTGGTTCTGTTTGCACCCAGACAGTCAATGGATATGTCTGTGTTTTTGTAATGTGGCTTTACTGTAAGTTTAATGCAAACAGAGTCTGAATAGGGGCTCATGAGTCTGAACTTGTCTTAATACTTTATACAGTTACAATACAACATCTCTGGTTTACTTACTCCTTACTAGAATAAATCAATGTGTATAAAACCATAACGAAAATCATTGAATATGATCTAATTTGGACAACAAAAAAATTACAAAATATAGAAAGATAGGCCATCCAGTCAACAGTCCATATCCCTCCCCTCTGTACCCCAGCGATCCCAGACCCCTCAACATGTCTCCTTGTCCTGGCTCCAGAATGCTACAGACCAGGGTGGGTTTCAGTGATCCACTCCGTGCGTTGGACAGCACCGGGCTGCTTCTGACATCATCTGTTTGAAGAGCAGCAAGGGGAGGGGGAGAGAGGGGAACGGCTGTAGGGAGAGAGTGGGGGAGGCAGGTTTGCAGCAGGTGAAATGAGGCCCTTCGCTTAGCCGGGGCCAGGAACGCACGGGTCAGTGGTCACCCAGAGGCACACAGGATCTCCTGCTTTAATAGCCTCGCTGACCTCAGTCTTTCCATACCGTGTCCAGGTGAAACATGGGGCGCCTGTCTTCTATAGGCTCATTCTAGTAGTACCCTCGCTCCCTCACTGGATGAACCACCTTCACCAGCTACAGCCCTACCCACACTGACACACTGAGAACATTTGTCCAGGCATTTTCTCCCATTTTCTCATTCTTTCAAATGATCAGCCATTATCAGCTGACTCTGTGCCCCCCAAATACCAAAGCAATTAATCATTGATTCCACCTTATCAACAAGGTGCTCTACTATGAGACCATGTTGTCTTGGACATACAGTACACTCATGTGGTCTGCATTGATAGGCCTGTACAGTATATTGATAGATATATCACATTCAAAATGACATTAAACAAATTAAAATCTCCAGTTTACAATAGGGATGATACATTAAACAGTATTTACTGCTGAAAGTCGAATCTCAACCTGAAATCAGTTTATTCAACTCCACATTATTTTTTGGGCAAATCTCCCATTGACTTCATTGGATGATTTACGTCAACTTCCTAGTAATACACCCATAAGTCAAGGTTAGGATTTAACCCCCAGGAGCTCCCACATTAGATCCAGCCAATGCATCGGCAGAGAGAGCAGACAATCTGGCTATGAGGTCAACTGTCTGTGTATGTGTCAAAAATGGCATCTAATCTTCCTTATGGGCCCTTGTCAAAAGGAGTGCACTACATAGGAAATAGGGTGCCATTTGAGATGCAATTTATGAGATCAACTGTCTTGAGTCTGTGACCCACCTTGATTTTCTGTTGAATGTGTCTGAGGGCGTCTGCGGTGCCCATGTCAGCATCCTCCTGGATACACACTATGTCTAACTTCATCTTCACATCCAGCTTCGTCTTGGGGTCTGTGCTAATCATCTTCTGCACCTCTTTGGTTGTGATCACAATTACCTCTATAGAGGACCAACAAAGACGTTTAGGAATACTAAACCCAGTCACTCATATGGGACAGATGGCAGAATATATGTATTAAAAAAATCATTCAAAACACTTAAAACGTAATACTTGCTTCTTTACACATCGAAAACATTGTAAGGGTTGTCTTGACTGCAGAAATTTTCCTTCCAAAGTAGTTTGCTTACTGTTGCTGTATTTAGCCTTGTAAAAGCTAATTGCAGGGCTTTGCTAGTTGGCTGCTCACAGTAAATACTGCCACACATGAAGTTACTATAGGGACGGGGAGGGCTCTGACTAGACTACGTCTTTCAGGTGGGATAGTATGCATTTGTGTGCTACATACCCAAATCAACTACAGTGCCTTCAGAAAGTATTCACACCTCTTGACTTTTTCCACATTTTGTTGTGTTACAGCCTGAATTTAAAATGTATTAAAATAAAGAATGTTTGTCACTGACTTACACACAATACCCCATCTCTAAGAAAAATAATATATTAAAAAAGAAAAGCTGAAATGTCTTGAGTCAATTAGTATTCAACCCGTTTGTTATGGCAAGCCTAAATAAGTTCAGGAGCAAAAATGTGCTTAACAAGTCACAAACAGTTAGAGTTTAATGGCTGTGATAGAAGACTGATGGATCAACAACATTGTAGTTACTCCAGAATACTAACCTAATTGACAGAGTGAAAAGAAGGAAGCCTGTGCAGAATAAAATTTTCCCAAACATGCATTGTGTTTGCAGCAAGGTACTAAAGTAAGACAGCAAAAATTGTTGCAAAGCAATTCATTTTATGTCCTGAATATAAAAAAAGTGTTATGTTTCGGGCTAATCCAATACAACACATTACGGAGTACCCCGCTCCATATTTTCAAGCATAGTGGTGGCTGCTTCATGTTATGGTTATGCTTGTAATTGTTAAGGACTGGGGAGTTTTTCAGGACAAAAAGAAGAAGAAAAGGAATAGAGCTAAGCACAGGCAATATCCTAGAGGAAAACCTGGATCAATCTGCTTTCCGCCAGACACTGGAAGACAAATTCACCTTTCAGCATGCCAATAACCTAAAATGCCAAATCTACACTTGAGGTGCTTACCAAGACAGTGAATGTTCCTGAGTGGCCGAGTTACAGTTTTTACTTAAATCTACTTGAAAATCTATGGAAAGACATGAAAATGATTGTCTAGCAAAGATCAAAAACTAATTTGACAGAGCTCGAAGAATATCTTAAAGAATAGAGGGTAAATGTTGCACAATCCAGGTGTGGAACGCTCTTAGAGACTTAACGAGAAAGACTCTGTAATCGCTGCTAAACGTGCTTCTACAAAGTATTGACTCAGGGGTGTGAATACTTACAGTTGAAGTCGGAAGTTTACATACACCTTAGGCAAATATATTTAAACTCAGTTTTTCACAATTCCTGACATTTTATCCTAGTAAGAATTCCATGTCTTAGGTCAGATAGGATCACCACTTTATTTTAAGAATGTGAAATCAGAATAATAATAGAGAGAATGATTTATTTCATCTTTTATTTATTTCCTCACATTCCCAGTGGGTCAGAAGTTTACATACACTCAATTAGTATTTGGTAGCATTGCCTTTAAATAGTTTAGCTTGGGTCAAACATATCATGTAGCCTTCCACAATAAGTTGGGTGAATTTTGGACCATCCCTCCTGACAGAGCTGGTGTAACTGAGTCAGGTTTGTAGGCCTCCTTGCTCGCACACGATTTTTCAGTTCTGCCCACAAATTCTCGATGGGATTGAGGTCAGGGCGTTGTGATGGCCACTCCAATACCTTGACTTTGTTGTCCTTAAGCCATTTTGCCACAACTTTGGAAGTACGCTTCGGGTCATTGTCCATTTTGAAGACCCATTTGCAACCAAGCTTTAACTTCTCGACTGATGTCTTGGATGTTGTTTCAATATAGCCACATCATTTTCCTGCCTCATGATGCCATCTATTTTGTGAAGTGCACCAGTCCCTCCTGCAGCAAAGCACCCCCACAACATGATGCTGCCACCCCCATGCTTCACGGTTGGGATGGTGTTCTTTGGCTTGCAAGCCTCCCCCTTTTTCCTCCAAACATAACGATGTTCAATATTGCCAAACAGTTCTATTTTTGTTTTTTCAGACCAGAGTACATTTCTCCAAAAAGTACGATCTTTGTCCCCATGTGCAGTTGTAAACCGTAGTCTGGCTTTTTTATGGCAGTTTTAGAGCAGTGGCTTCTTCCTTGCTAAGCGGCCTTTCAGGTTATGTCGATATAATACTCGTTTTACTGTGGATATAGATACTTTTGTACCCGTTTCCTCCAGCATCTTCACAAGGTCCTTTGCTGTTGTTCTGGGATTGATTTGCACTTTTCGCACCAAAGTACATTCTCTAGGAGACAGAATGCGTCTCTTTCCTGAGCGGTATGACGACTGCGTGGTCCCATGGTGTTTATACTTGCGTACTGTTGTTTGTACAGATGAACGTGGTACCTTCAGGTGTTTGGAAATTGCTCCCAAGGATGAACCAGACTTGTGGGGATCTACATTTTTTTTTCTGAGGTCTTGGCTGATTTCTTTGGATTTTCCCATGACGTCAAGCAAAGAGGCACTGAGTTTGAAAGTAGGCCTTGAAATAGATCCACAGGACACACCTCCAATTTACTCAAATTATGTCAATTAGCCTTTCAGAAGCTTCTACAGACATGACATCATTTTCTGGAATTTTCCAAGCCGTTTAAAAGGCACAGTCAACTTAGTGTATGTAAACTTCCGACTTCAACTGTATGTAAATTAGATATTTCTGTATTTCATTTTCAATAAATGAAAATGTTTTTACAGTCATTATGGGGTATTGTGTGTAGATTGGTGAGAAAAAAAAGGCTGTAACACAACAAAATGTGGAATAAGTCAATGGGTATGAATACTTTTTGAAGGCACTGTAAACCCAATCACCAACCCTTTTTTAATGTGTCCCATCGCCAACCGTAAATATAATATAAACTGTTGTATAACCTGCAACACTACCCATGTAGTTTATTTGCTAATGTTTCCCTGCAAAAACAAATGTTACATTGGCGCTGTTTTTATTAAGCACTTAATTTAAAATGTTATTTTTTTTTTGGTGGCCGTGATTTGTTTTTGGATTTTGATTTCCTCCTTTTTGTCCTGTTTCCAGACATGTTATGGAAGCGGGCCATATAACTGATTACTTGCAGTGTATTGGTATAGAAAAGATTTGGGCTAAACGTAGAGGTGACAATATTGAAAGAAATAGGTGTATTAGCAGCCTAAAGCCCGATGTTTTTGCAATGCGTTATTATAAAAATAGTTGTTTTTTTAGATGCATTATTGTCATGTGTGTGCACTTGTCAGTCGTTACCCTTAACGAGCCCACAGTAAAGAAGCACACCTTCAGAGGAGACGCTAATGACACTGACGAAGGTTTAGGCCGAAACGTTTGTATATCTACCTACCCCTGAATGAAATAAATACTAAAAATAAACTTTGAGTGTGGACCAGCTACACAATTTTGGAATAGTATGTTAACCTCAACTACAGTATCTCCATTTGAAAACTCTGTATCGCATACTTCTATGCACTAATTAGTGAAACTGGACTCTATTAACAATAATAGCAGTTAGCTTTTTTTATGTTGAAATTCCCATAATGTGTATGATAAAACCTTGCTTTAAGGGGCAATCCCGCTATAGGGGCAATTCCATGGTTAAGGAAGAATCAGATTTTTTACTTAAAAATGTATGCCAAACAAAGTTTAACAAACCATACAATTCTATGCACAAGGCCTACTTTGACAATTTACACTGAAAATTTTACTAAACACATTTACTGAAAGAACTGTGCAGATGCAGATTTAAAATCTCCCTCAGTTTTATGTGAACACATTTCCCAAAAACTCTTAAATATCTGCTCTGAATTAAGATTCAAGATGTCTGAGAAAGAATGGTGTCAGCTATGGCATGACACATTGAGTTTGAAAACAATTTTGGTTATTGAATTATATCAGGTAACAGAATTGTGGTAAAGGAATTTCATCATAGTTCCCTGATCTATACTACACAGAAATACATCATTATGGATATGAATGTCATTCTCTTCATGGTGATGTATCCTAAATAGGTACACAAAAGGTAAAATTATGCAATATTCTCCTTTGCATATTTGGGTATTATTTGCACAGGAGAGCTCAGTACAGTAGAGTACAACACAGAACAGTACAGTGTACTCAACTCTAGTGTGCTCTACTGTGTACTGTACTCTACTTGATATCAATAAAAACACTAACTGATAGGTCTACCTTTACTTGTTACTTCTGTGAAATGTCATTATCCTCCCTCCTCACGAGGAAGAGAAATTAGAAAATATCTGAAAGATGTGGGTTTTTGGTCATGGAATTTCAAAGCACAAGGCAATGTTTCTTAAACATACAGAAGGCAGAAAAAATGATCCTAAACTAAACATAAAAGTGTTGATATTAGTTGGCAGGGGTCTTTACTTCAACATTATTGTTTTCATGTATTTCAAATAACGTCTAAGACTTTTTATGGTAGATGTTTTCTATCTATTTTCCATCTTTTGACAAGAAATCAAAGCCTTTGCTTATTCCAGATTTTTAGGATGTAAAATGGTTGAAAATGTACATATAATTTCATTTCTCAAAAATATAGACTCTTAGCTTTCATCTGACACCCAATTTGACATGCTCCTGTGAACTTCACGTTGGTGCTCATGGCTCCTTTTACATGGAAATTACCTTAGGCTACTTCAACACTAAGGATAATGAGGAACTCAACAAGAAATAATTTTTAAAAATCCCCCAAAATCCACTCACTCCTAACCAGACACACCACACCTTCCAGAAGACTGACACTCCAGTGGAGGGCCCTCATGTGCACTTTACTGAAGCAAAGAGGTGGCCAAGAACAGCTTTCTCAGACCACAGTGGTGGCTATTACAACTAGGCCGAGAGGAGTCCTATATCAAGCCCTGGGCCACATGATTAGAGGAGAAAATTGTGCTCTCTATAACAATCTTAGTCATTTAACCCCCAATAATTACCTCTGACTTATCATTACCCAAATGCAGCCTGACTGTCTGAGCTACATAGAGGCCTGGCAGCAAACTGACTCCACTGCAGGGACCTATAAACACTGTAAATAGGTCTACCCATGCATTCACTTTGTCTTATCTGCAAGTTTCTTAGCTAGACTCATGTATTCCAAAAAAACATGTTAGCTAGGCTATAAGCCAACTCATTATATTCTGAAACAAATACTAAGAAACATACATAGGAGTAGGAGGCCATGGTGTTGTAAAGGTGGTATACATCCTTTTAGAAATAATGGCTTTGCCACTGACAGCACTAGAGCAGTACTTTTTAATTCACAGTCCCTAAGTGACCTTTATTGCGCCATTGGTTCATGCATCAACAAATATGTGACGGGTCATCAGCTAAATTTAGCAGCAGGACAATTTGTATTGAGCGGATGGTCAAGGGGGCCAGAACATAATTACAAATAATTTGTAGACTGCAAATTGATAGCAAGAATATAAGTTATAATATTGGACTAAAACAATAATTTCAAACCTTGCTCACATTTGTATACGATCACGTGTCTCTATTATGCGTTGGAATACTTGGGAAGAGATTTCCAAAATTAAAATCAGTTTTTTCTTGCTCAGAAAAACCACCAGTTGGGGAACCCTGAAATATGGCATGAATGGGGATGTTATTGGGTCACACTGCATTCCCATGCTGGGCTGCTCTGTCATGTGGGATGAGGTGAGGTGGCACTGGCGGTGTTACCCATACAGTCTTAAATAACATGGACAAGTGGTATCTGTTGCATTCAGGTCACAAAGAAATGTGAATATCTTTTACATTGTTGAAGTATTTAGCTCCTTTGTGTTACCTTGAAAGTGTCTCTCACACACACACACACACACACACACACACACACACACACACACACACACACACACACACACACACATACACATACACATACACATACACACACACACACACCTCTTATTCTGAAAACAGGAAGCATCTACCAGAGGGAGTCCACTTGGTAGTTGTAGTATCCAACACCATGATTCTGGGATTTTATTTGAACATGAAAAAAAGTAATACACCAAAGTGGGTTTGATTGGATCGAGCCATAAATGTAGAGAATATTACCTTCAAACCCCACTCTCTCCAGCAGGTTGAGGGGGTACCAGATGAGGGGCTTGTTCCCTACAGGTAGCAGAGGTTTGGGGGTGTTGTAGGTCAGGTCCATCATACGAGAACCACCACCAGCAGCCATCAATACCGCCTGCAGCTCCATCTTCTGTTATACATACACACACCAGCTGTCCAATTTATATGACCACATCAATATGATTGTGCTTGCTCTCTTGCTGACGTCATACAGTAAGTAAGTTCCTACATTATCCCAAAAACGTGACGCACACAAACATGTTCAGTTAGCTAACGTTAGCTACCTTACAAGCCAACAATTCAATCGCTAACAAACGGATTAAGTACTTGCAAGCAGTAATACCAATTGTCAGGTTGACTCCCAGTAGTAGATAAAGCAAATCACGTGACCTACCTTTTGGAGAACGTCAACGGGTTTATTCAGCAGCAATATACTTGTCCACAATATGACAGCGCTGTGCTGTCACTAGTGTTCGCTAACAAGCTAACCAATAGTTCGCTATCCTGAAATGTTCCACAGTCTCAAACGAGATCAAAAGTTTAATGAGCTTATTATAATATGTACAGACCTTCACCAATACGTGGTAACAACTTTTTGTGAAACAATAAAATAGTATTAGAGACAGTTCGATAAACTGACTAGTACCATGCTAACTTGTATGATGACACTTCCTACCGTTGATGAAATCGGTCCGGGAGAAAACTATATCTAAAAACGGATATTTTGGTTCCTACAGTCATTGGTCAGAATGAAACAATTCAAGGATTTACACAGTCAACAAAAACAACAAAATCCATATCATCATCATCATCATCAAAAAATCGGTCGGGGAGAAAACTAGATCTAAAATCAGATATTTTGTTCATACAGTCATTGGTCAGAATTAAAAATTTCAGGATTTAAACATTCAACAAAACCAACACTATCAGTATCATCATCAATATGTTTGTTGTTTATTTGTTGTGAGAATTAAATAACTTTTGTATTTTTCATGTCTGCTGTTTTGCATTTTATTCTTATCACATATTTTTATTTAGGCTATCACCATGTTCATTTGCTGTTTGGTTGACATGCTCATTTGAAAACGTTGACGTTTAAAAATGCTTTCATGATGTTTATTATAATGATTTTATCATAAAAAAATGTAGGAAAGGAAAGCTGAAAATTAACTTTGTGTGTCTTTACAGGGAGATTCCTAATGACTCACACCAGCAATTTCCAGGCTGGGCTGAGGCCCCCACCAGTGCAGATTACCAGCCACCCAGCTCCTCCAGACAGAGCCCAAACCCCAATTCTCAGACCTCCGATGTAACAGCAAATTTAACTCTGGGAATGTGGCGTGGCTTTGTTTTCTCTGGACTGGAGATGAGCTTCATTGGTAGCTGCCTGTAGTGGAAGCATTGAAATAACAAGACAAGCTGTCACAGTTCACTCTGAAGAGAGGGAAGGGAAAGAGGAGAACTGTGTAAATGTTCACTGACACAACTATGAGAATGCATTTTAAAGTCCTTCTGGTCACCTTGACATAGTGCTGCTTAGTCACAAGAATGTTTACTGTGGTGAAAAACAGCAGTTAGACCACCAGGATAATCATGTGTTAATGATGGGAGCGAAGTTTGCCAACTGGCAGGGACTGTAGTAGTTTACCTCCTCAATACAAAGGTACATAACTGGTCCACTGACACTTTGCCAATGAAATCCCACTTAATGATCACAAATAAATATTAGTTGTACAGTACTAACATTTTTATAACCAACTAAACACACACATTTTATTTTTATTATATGGAAGGCAGAAATCATTAGTTCATCCTTTAAAAATGAATTTGAAATCACTGCATGGTAGCCTATCAGAAAGAAAAGGGAAAGGTTAAAGGGAGGGTCACCCAAATTATAAAATTACATATTGGTTTCCTTTACGTGTAAAGAGTTTATGGAGAAGATATGACAAGAATACATTATTTGTTTTTGTTTACCTGGCCACTACTTAAAATGGCAACTTTTGAGAATATGTGGCACAAATCCAATGCAAGTCAATGGTACCTACATTAAATTAGCATTTTCATGCTTAATGTCCAAATCATCTGACCTAAAGGATCGAAAAACTGATTGTGTAACTCAATTAAGTTATTTATAGATGATTTGGACATGAAGCGTGAAAATGCTTTTATTGGTACCATTGACTTCCATTGGATTTGTGCCACAAATGCTAAGAAGTTAGCATTTGAAACAGTGGCCAGGTAAACAAAACCAAAGCATCTATTCCTGTCATACCTTGTCCATAGACTGCCTACAGGGTATGGAACCCAATTTGTAACTTTGTAATTTGGGTGAACTTTCACTTTAAACTTGTTTCAACCAAAACGTTCAAGTATAATTGAAGAAATAGAGAAGAGCCATGCATAACATCCAAGTACAACGTTTGTATTTGCCCTGATGATCCTGTCATTCACAATGGTTGATTGATGTAGAATATGGCAGCATGTATTAATCTGAGATGGAATAAAAGCCATGGACCAAAGATCTTCATTATTCAAATCTAGCTCACATGACATGCTTCTACTACAAATGGTTTCTTTATATTCTTCTGGTCCTCACCATCAACCCCTTTACAAGGTGTTTTCTACATGCAGATGGCATTACTCTTGTCATAAAAAGGGGTTCTGGCTAAAACTAAGGCTATCATAAAAGTCAACCCATAGCACTGACACTGTGAGATTATCCCCTTTCCTTTTTTACAACATTCGCATGACATTTCTGGCCCCCAAACATGAAGAGGCAACTGTGAGGTTCAATTGAAATCTCATAATAATATAAGTAGCAGAAAATGTGCTCTTAGTAGTGTGGCACAAAGTACAGACCAAGGCAGTGTCTTTAAAGGGTAAACAAACGTTTATTAGAGGTATTATGAGACCATACTATTTTCTGGCTTTGCTATACCTCCGAAACAAATGTTAGTGCTTTGAAAATATCAGATGTATTTTTTATATTATTAATATCCTGTAGTAACCCTGGCCAGAGGGCAATGATTCCTATACATTTAGGCTAATGATTTAATATCTAATTTCCAATTGTTAGATCTACTATGTTAGAATGTGCAACTTAAGAGGGAGTGTTAGAACTAAAGTTGTGGTTTTTACCGATCAAGTTCAAACTCTGCACAGACTCAACACATGTCATTGTATTTTCAGAAAGAAAGAAAAAACCTAGCCGCTAATAAGATTTGTCGTTCCTCTTTCTGTGGGTAATTTGATAGATACGAAACCATGGAAATGCAGGTGCAAAACTTCATAACTTCATAACCCATTGCAAATCCACTGAGCCCTAGATCATGACAATCAAAGCTTGACCATTTTGGCAATCAAAGGCATTGATGTAAATAACTCTTTTAGGGCCATAATAAGAATAAAGAGATAGAGCAAAAGCCCTGCCTGATCCATAAGGCTGCCGTGATTTCCTCAGATTTCCTATTCCTGGCTTTAGCAGCTCTTGTAAATCATTCTCGATTCCCTTAAACAAGCCAGTTGGATTAGGTTGGTTTAGATCATAAACATTCACCGGACAGACCACCCAGGGAGTTTGTCTCGGGCAACCTCCGCCTCCCTCTGAGTTGCAGTGCGGTTGAAGCACAACATGTTCAGTGTGGTTTGTGTTTGCGCCACTTCCAGGGCCAGCGTTGGGGCCACAGCTGCCATGGAAACAAAAACAGGCCCATTCACGGTCATCCACCGATGACATAGATAAACATACTCTCTGAGCCTGTCTGTACGTCCACACTTTTCAAATTTTATTCTCCTACAGGCAGCAGCAAAAGGACATGTGTCGTTCACAGGATTCCCCGAAATGATAGCATAGCACAAAGCGTGAGATTCTTGTTTGGACAAGCTGAGCAGTATGAAAACACTCCTTTTATCTTCTGCCCGAAAGATTAAGGATTATGGGAGAAGTAGTGACAAGTGATATGTAGGTTAACTATATAACTATTTTACTCTTGAGAAAAGGAGGGTGTATTTCGGGGGTGCGCCAAATAAAAACGTGATTCACATAAAAAATATATATACTGTATATTTATTTTATTTTATTTCTTTTTTTACAACGGGGCTATACATTTGGGTGAGGTTTTTTTCTCGCCTCAGTAGCCTCGTTTCACTGCCAAAAATAAAATGAAACCATCTAGTGTTCAGGGAAATAACAACACAATTTCAAATACAGGTAGCCTAGTCAAATAATTAACATCCCAATCACATTAACCGTTACTCTCTCACGGGAAACCTTCGCTTTTGCGCAGACATTTAGAAACTAAACATGCAAATTGAAAAATAAGCCACGGGAGTTTTTTGAGCGAGAATAAAGACAACTTTCGAGTAGTAAGACATGTATAAAAGCAACAGATACCATTAATAACAAGGGGCTAGAAGCGTCTTATATGGTGAGCTACCGAGTGGCTAGGACAGGCAAGCCCCATACTATTGTGGAGGACTTCATTCTTCCTACTGCCGCAGATATGGCTTGGACAATGCTGGGGGAAAATAACCAAAAAACTATACAGACAAACAGCACTGTTTCACGACGCATCAGTGACATGGCAGGAGATGTTTTGAAACAATTACTACTTCGCATACAAGCCAGTGAATTCTATGCGTTACAGCTGGATGAGTCAACAGACGTGGCGGGCCTGGCACAGCTCCTGGTATATGTCCGTTACTCCACTTGAGTACACTTCAGCATCCACCGGGAGGCTCTTGCTGCCAAGGGAATGCCTGACAGATTGAAATATGTTTTGGACACTACAGTGAAAATGGTTAACTTTGTTAAAGCAAGGCCCCTGAACTCTCGTGTATTTTCTGCATTATGCAATGATATGGGCAGCGACCATGTAATGCTTTTACAACATACAGAAGTGCGCTGGTTATCAAGGGGGAAAGTATTGACAAATTTTTTTAAATTGAGAGGCGAGCTTAAAGCTTTCTTTACTGACCGTCATTTTCACTTGTCTGACCGCTTGCATGATGACGAGTTTCTCACACAACTGGCCTGTCTGGGTGATGTTTTTTCTCGCCTGAATGAAAGAATCTAGGATTACAGGGACTCTCCGCAACTATATTCAATGTGCGGTACAAAATTGAGGCTATGATTAAGAAGTTGGAGCTCTTTTCTGTCTGCATTAACAAGGACAACACACAGGTCTTTCCATCACTGTATGATTTTTTTGTGTGCAAATTAACTCAAGCTATATCAAATGTGATATAGTGAAGCACCTGAGTGAGCTAGGTGAGCAATTACGCAGGTACTTTCCCGAAACGAATGACAGAAACAACTAAATTCATTATCCTTTTCATGCCCTGCCTCCAGTCCACTTACCGATATCTGAACAAGAGAGCCTCATCGAAATTGCAACAAGCGGTTCTGTGAAAATTTAATTTTAACAGAAGTCACTGCCAGATTTCTGGATTGTGCTGCGCTCAGAGTTTCTTGCCTTGGCAAATCACTCTGTTAAGACACTGATGCCCTTTGCAACCACGTACCTATGTGAGAGTGGATTCTCGGCCCTCACTAGCATGAAAACTAAATACAGGCACAGACCTGGGGTGTGTGGAAAATTATTTAAGACTGAGACTTTCCAATACAGCCCAACATTGCAGAGTTATGTGCATCCTTTCAAGCACACCCTTCTCATTAACCTGTGGTGACTTATTCACCATTTTTGATGAACAAATAAGGTTTCATATGCAAGATGGCTAAATGAAGAGCAAAATGATTGATTATTATCATGTTATTATTTGTGCTCTGGTCCTATAAGAGCTCTTTGTTACTTCCCACAAGCTGGGTTGTGACAAAAACTCACACTCATTCTTATGTTTAGTAAATGTATCGTATAGTGTGTGTGGCAGGCTTACAATGATGGCAAAAAACAACATTTGAGAGTGCGCTGACCCTGGTGCTAGAGGGGGTACGCAGCTGGAGGTAGAATGTTTCAAGGTGTACGGGACTATAAAAAGTTTGGGAACCACAGCTTTAGCTGATCCTTTTAGCAGTTGATGTGTATCATATTTTCTAGAGTTTGGTAATTATAATTACTGTCATTTCAATGATCTGCTTCATAAAACATTCCTCTTGGATACATTCTTTTCACATTTGCGTTTGTAAAGCACCTTCTGCTCCAACACGAAAAGGTCCAAGACACGGGTTCCAGACACAGGAAATATCTAGACTGCATGGTTTTGATGAGCCAAAGCAATAAACAGTGGGCAACTCCCTGTCGGAAGGGCCTGGCATGTCTGTGCGCAGTGCTATGCCTGGTGAGTGCATGTGTCAAGTCTTTGACTTTTTTACACATGTCTGGCACTGTTCATATTTCTAGTGCTTAATGATTCCCATAACTCTGGGCAGTTTGTAGTTCGGCTAGCTTGATATAAAACAGAGCAGAGAGAAGAAGAGATAGGAGTTTACTTTACCTTATGTAGCGCCTGGATTTACAGTAAAAGTCCCACCCAAACATGGATGAGGGTGAGCCGGGAAAGGGGAGGTATGTTGTGGGTTTTATAATTGTTTAAAAACATGAAGGTTGTTCCTTGGTCGTTCCAACAGAAATTCCCCTCCTCTGGCACCAATTGTGGTTTATAAAGCAAAATCTAAAGTATGTAACTAAAACATAAGCACATCATCACGCTTTATAGTTTATCCTCTAGGGGTATGATTGTGTGTGCGTCTGTGCTCTATGTGTATGTGCGTGTGTGTTTATGAGTGCTAGCAAGTGGACATTCATCTGTGTGCGTGTCTGGTGCTGGCCGTGTGGGTGACTGCCCTAACTCTGCAGGGGCCTGTTTTAGGGGGGAGCCCAAAGCCACAAGAGTGCAAACAGCACGCTGCCCTGCCTCTCTGATCTCTGTGTGTGTCTCCTCTCCTCTGTCTTTGTCCACCCAGCAGGCCACTGTCTGTCTGTGAGGTCCTTTAACCACCATTCTCTCCCCTCAGCCTCCCAACACTGCAGACAGCCACAACTCCACTGGGTGTCCCCACGCACACGCAGCCCCAGAGGCCAAGCCAGAGGCAACCTCCAAGGGGTAGAATCCACACGGACTCACTCATGACTGTTGCTGACTGTCCTCCTGTTACACAGCATATGTTCCATCTCTCTTTTGGATTTCGTCCCAAATGGCACCCTATTCCCTATTTAGTGCACTACTTTCGACCAGGACCCATCGGGCTCTGATCAAAATATAGGGAATAAGGTGCCACTTGGGAGGTATCCTTAGAAGAGACCAAACTTCCCATGGTGGGATCCCAGGCTGTGTCTGTATTAAACCCTGTGATGACATGATGGATGTTTTGTTTATGTCAGGCCTGGCTGGAGCCTCTCCTCTCAATAATCACATGGCATGTCACTGTTTAGATTGTCACATCTGGCTGGCGACATTTAGTTTTTTTGTTTACGTGACACAATCTCCCATTCCCCAAGCACCGCTGGTGTGCTTACTGACAGACAAGGCATTGGGGAGTGGGGTCCATATTGGCGTCCCAATTGGCACCCTATTCTCTATATAGTGCAGTACTTGGGCTGTGGTGAAAAATAGTGCGCTCTGAAAGTATTCAGACCCCTTCCCTTTTCCACATTTTGTTACGGTATAGACTTATTCTAAAATGTATTAAATTAATGTGTTTCCTCATCAATCTCATCAATTCAGACCCTTTGCAATGATACTCGAAATTGAGCTCAGGTGCATCCTGTTTCCGTCGTAGACCTCTGGGGAAGGGTACCAAAAAATTCAGCATTGAAAGTCCCCAAGAACACAGTGGCCTCCATCATCCTTCAATGGTAGAAGTTTGGAACTACCAAGACTCTTCCTAAAGCTGGCCGACTGGCCAAACTGAGCAATCGGAGGAGAAGGGCCTTGGTCAGGTAAGTGACCAAGAACCCGAGGGCCACTCTGACAGAGCTCCAGAATTCCTCTGTGGAGATGGGAGAACCTTCCAGAAGCACAAACATCTCTGCAGCACTCCACCAATCAGGCCTTGATGGTAGAGTGGCTAGACGGAAGCTACTCCTCAGAAAAAAGCACATGACAGCCCACTTGGAGTTTGCCAAAAGGCACCTAAAGGACTCTCAGACCATGAGAAACAAGATTCTCTGGTCTGATGAAACCAACATTGAACTCTTTGGCCTTAATGCCAAGCGTCACATCTGGAGGAAACCAGGCACCATTCCTACGGTGAAGCATGGTGGTGGCAGCATCATGCTGTAGGGATGTTATTCAGTGGCTGCTGGACTGCTGGGAGACTAGTTAGGATTGAGGGAAAGATGAACGGAGCAAAGTACAGAGAGATCCTTGATGAAAATCTTTTCCAGAGTGCTCAGGACCTCAGACTGGGGCGAAGGTTCATCTTCCAACAAGATAACGACCCTAAGCACACAGCCAAAACCACGCAGAACCCGATCAAACATCTCTGGAGACACCAGAAAATAGCTGTGCAGCAACGCTCCATATCCAACCTGACAGAGCTTGAGAGGATCTGCAGAGAAGAGTGGGAGAAACTCCCCAAATACAGGTGTGCCAAGCTTGTAGCGTCATACCCAAGAAGACTCGAGGCTGTAATCGCTGCCAAAGGTGCTTGAACAAAGTGCTGAGTACAGGGTCTGAATACTTATGTAAATGTTATATTTTTAAATGTTATATTTTTATATTGGAATAAGGCTGTAACGTAACAAAATGTGGAAAATATCTAATTTGTCTGAATACTTTCACGAAGGCACTGCTATGGAAGAGGGTGCCATTTGGGATGGGCCTTTCTTCTGCCTGCCTGGGTCTGGGTGCCTCTGCTCTGTGGTCTGGCATGGGGCCTTGATCTGTCCAGAAACAGTCACATCCTCTTACAGATGAAGGGAAGCAGTACATCTAGGCCTCGGGCTAAAGTGGAGGATATACAAGTCTGGAACCAGGTCCAGTAACATGCTGTGATTTATCCCTGGATGACATAGAGGAGAGGGATTTGTGATTTCCCTTGACTGATGTTGAAATGTTTTCTTGGACAAACAAAAAGTGTATAGTCGTGGAGATGTACAACACCATAACGTTTAAGTGTTAATCTAAAGTTGTGTTCATGCCTTGATATTTTTATCGAAAAAGGATCAGTGGAGAGCATTACTAAGATCAACATCATGTTATGTTCAAAACCATGCTGATTATGATATCCATCTCAATTTTGAGAGAAGCACTACTAGATTGAGTGATAGTATATTACAGTGAGCCCTGTGATTTGAGTGAATAAAAAATTGCACCCAAAGACTTAAATTAGACTGAGTTAGACAATACTACCTGAATAATTCCCAGGCTAAGAGAGAGGTATTCTGCCCCTCCCCCTCCCCTGAAGACTCAGATATCCAGCTGTCTTAATCACAGATTTAGTGAGAACATTACTCAACGGGTTTTGGGCTAATTTGGCCAGGCATTGTAATTCGGCAAAAAATTCAGCTGTTTCCCTAAAGTGTCTGCCAGGATTGCAGTGGAGTCGGAAGCAGCACTATGGCTTTGGCTTAGCTCTGTGTGAGGTCCTCCTCCACCTTCACAGGGTGAGCAGTCTGCTGGCAGAACAAACATGGGTGGGACTACACCATATACAACCACGCTTAAATCACACACTCTAATTCTATTAAACAGAGGAAGGAGGCCAACAGAGCATGGGCTGAGTCATGGGCCATGCATCTCTCTCTATCTCTCTCTTGCTCTCTCAACCTGTCTCATTCATTCCTGTCTTCCATTTAGACAAAGACAATTATTCCTTAATGAAAAAAGACATAGAGTAATGTCTTAACCATTGTTTTGGAGGATATCTAGTTTAAGAAAATATGTATTACGTTAAGCAGTAACTCAAATCATCAGGATTTCTGGGTTACAAGACAAGAGACAAAAATGGCTGCAAATGGTGGAGGTGTCGTGTTCCCCAGAAATTCTTTACAGTTACAGTTTTTTTTATTGCTTTGGTACAAAACTCAAAACAGCTCATCAAAAAGGCAGTTGTTTTAAAACTCTAAGCACATTTTCAATTGACTAACAACACCCAAAATCATACAGTCACTTTTTTCACCAAACTTAATAATTGTTTTATACATGAAATACATGTTCCACATTGCAATACATGTTCATATAAAGTAATTTCCTTTCACAATGCAATGCATACATTACTTTTGATATGATTCTCTTCACTTTTGTTAAAATACCTTTTACTATTACGTAATACAACAGCTCCTAATTGATGATCACTTAACCTGTAGATTTGACATGAAAACTGGTTTGTCTACTACAGAGTGAGAACTACATAATGAAAATGTATGTCTGTAAAGTAGAAACATAAAAACTTTTATACCGTTTCTTTTATCGCTTTGGTGCAGTTTTCACGTGGTCAATTTTCACAACTCTTAGTACAAAACTAAAAAAAGATCATCAAAAAGATCATCACACTGCTTTATAAAAATGTACGTAACTGACACTTTTACCTAAAGTGAGAGGAGTCCACACGTTTTGGCATGTGACACCAGGTGGAAACGAACCCACAACTCTGGTGTTGCGAGTGCAATGCTTCTATGAACTGAGCACATACAGGACCACTACAATACATACAGTTGAAGTCGGAAGTTTACATGCACTTAGGTTGGAGTCATTAAAACTCGTTTTTCAGCCACTCTACAAATTTCTTAGTTTTGGCAAGTCGGTTAGGACATCTACTTTGTGCATGACACAAGTAATTTTTCCAACAATTGTTTACAGACAGATTATTTCACTTATAATTCACTGTATCACAATTTCAGTGGGTCAGAAGTTAACATACACTAAGTTGACTGTGCCTTTAAACAGCTTGGAAAATTCCAGAAAATGATGTTATGGCTTTAGAAGCTTCTGATAGGCTAATTGACATAATTTGAGTCAATTGGAGGTGTACCTGTGGATGTATTTCAAGGCCTACCTTCAAACTAGTGCCTTTGCTTGACATCTTGGGAAAATCCAAAGAAATCAGCCAAGACCTCCACAAGTCTGGTTGATCCTTGGGAGTAATTTCCAAATGCCTGAAGGTACCACGTTCATCTGTACAAACAATAGTATGCAAGTATAAACACCATGGGACCACGCAGTTGTCATGCCGCTCAGGAAGGAGACATGTTCTGTCTCCTAGAGATGAACGTACTTTGGTGCCAAAAGTGCAAATCAATCCCAGAACAACAGCAAAGAACCTTGTGAAGATGCTGGAGGAAACAGGTACAAAAGTATCTATATCCACAGTAAAACAAGTCCTATATCGACATAACCTGAAAGGCCGCTCAGCAAGGAAGAAGCCACTGCTCCAAAACCGCCATAAAAAAAGCCAGACTACGGTTTGCAACTGCACATGGTGACAAAGATCGTACTTTTTGGAGAAATGTCCTCTGGTCTGATGAAACAAAAATAGAACTGTTTGGCCATAATGACCATTGTTATCTTTGTAGGAAAAAGGGGGAGGCTTGCAAGTCGAAGAACACCATCCCAACCGTGAAGCATGGGGGTGGCAGCATCATGTTGTGGGGGTGCTTTGCTGTAGGTGGGACTGGTGCACTTCATAAAATAGATGGCATCATGAGGCAGGAAAAGCAACATCTCAAGACATCAGTCAGGAAGTTAAAGCTTGGTTGCAAATGGGTCTTCCTAATGGACAATGACCCCAAGCATGCTTCTGTCACGATCGTCTTTGGGTGAGAGATTGGACCAAGGCGCAGCGTGTGGAAAGTACATCTTCTTTTATTCAGAAGAGGGAAAAAAACACGAAACAAACACTATACAACTAAACAAACAAAATAACAAACTGACGACCGTGAAGCTATAATAACAAAATGGTGCTGACACTGACCATTACATACTGACATAGACAATTCCCCACAAACAACTAAAGCCTATGGTTGCCTTAAATATGGCTCCCAATCAGAGACAACAATAACCAGCTGTCTCTAATTGAGACCCAATTCAGGCAACCATAGACTTTCCTAGATACCTACACTCAACCATAGACACAGCTAGACTTCTATACTAAACATAAACCCAACTACTCTAATAAACCCCCTAAACCTTACCACCACCCTAGACACTACAAAAAACACATACATTCCCCATGTCACACCCTGACCTAACTAAAATAATAAAGAAAACAAAGAATACTAAGGCCAGGGCGTGACATAACCCCCCCCTTAAGGTGCGAACTCCGGGCGCACCAGCACATAGTCTAGGGGAGGGTCTGGGTGGGCGTCCGTCCACGGCGGCGGCTCCGGCACTGGTCGTGGTCCCCACCCCACCACAGTCACTACCCGCCTCCGTAGCCTCCTCCAAATGGCCACCCTCCACATTAACCCCACTGGATTAAGGGGCAGCACCGGACTAAGGGGCAGCACCGGACTAAGGGGCAGCACCGGACTAAGGGGCAGCACCGGACTAAGGGGCAGCACCGGACTAAGGGGCAGCACCGGACTAAGGGGCAGCACCAGGATAAGGGGCAGCTCCGGACTGAGGGACGGCAGCTCCGGACTGAGGGACGGATCCTGGCTGGATGACGGCTCTGGCGGATCCTGGCTGGACGGCTCATGGTTGGCTGACGGATCTGGCTGCTCATGGCTGACTGACGGATCTGGCTGCTCATGGCTGGCTGACGGATCTGGCTGCTCATGGCTGGCTGACGGATCTGGCTGCTCATGGCTGGCTGACGGATCTGGCTGCTCATGGCTGGCTGACGGATATGGCTGCTCATGGCTGGCTGACGGATCTGGCTGCTCATGGCTGGCTGACGGATCTGGCTGCTCATGGCTGGCTGACGGATCTGGCTGCTCATGGCTGGCTGACGGATCTGGCTGCTCATGGCTGGCTGACGGATCTGGCTGCTCATGGCTGGCTGACGGCTCTGGCTGATCCTGTCTGGTTGGCGGCTCTGGCAGATCCTGTCTGGTAGGCGGCTCTGGCAGATCCTGTCTGGTAGGCGGCTCTGGCAGATCCTGTCTGGTTGGCGGCTCTGGCAGATCCTGTCTGGTTGGCGGCTCTGGCAGATCCTGACTGACGAATGGCTCTAGCGGCTCCTGACTGACGAACGGCTCTGACGGCTCGGGACAGACGGGCGGCTCTGACGGCTCGGGGCAGACGGATGGCTCAGATGGCGCTGGGTAGACGGATGGCTCAGATGGCGCTGGGCAGACGGATGGCTCAGATGGCGCTGGGCAGACGGATGGCTCAGATGGCGCTGGGCAGACGGGCAGTTCAGGCACCGCTGTGCAGACGGCAGACTCTGGCCGGCTGAGGCGCACTGTAGGCCTGGTGCGTGGTGCCGGAACTGGAGGCACCGGGCTAAGGACACGCACCTTCAGGCTAGTGCGGGGAGAAGGAACAGGGCATACTGGACCCTGGGGACGCACATTAGGCCTAGTGCGTGGTGCCGGAACTGGTGGTACCGGGCTGGGGACACGCATCTCAGGGCTAGTGCAGGGAGCAGCAACAGGATGCACAGGACTCTGGAGACGCACAGGAGGCTTGGTGCGTGGTGCCGGAATTGGTGGTACCGGGCTGGAGACACGCACCATAGGACGAGTGCGTGGAGGAGGAACAGGGCTCTGGAGACACACTGGAAGCCTGGTGCGTGGTGTAGGCACTGGTGGAACTGGACTGTGGCGGGGAGGTGGCGCCGGAAATACCGGACCGTGCAGGTGTACTGGTTCCCTTGAGCACCGAGCCTGCCCAACCTTACCTGGTTGAATGCTCCCCATCGCCCTACCCGTGCGGGGAGGTGGAATAACCCGCACCGGGCTATGTAGGCGAACCGGGGACACCATGCGTAAGGCTGGTGCCATGTATGCCGGCCCGAGGAGACGCACTGGAGACCAGACGCGTTGAGCCGGCTTCATGACACCTGGCTCAATGCCCAATCTAGCCCTACCAGTGCGGGGAGGTAGAATAACCCGCACCGGGCTATGAACACGTACAGGAGACACCGTGCGCTCTACTGCGTAACACGGTGTTCGCCCGTACTCCCGCTCTCCATGGTTAGCCTGGGAAGTGGGCGCAGGTCTCCTACCTGCCCTCGGCCCACTACCTCTAAGCCCCCCCCCAAGAAATTTTTTGGGCTGACTCACAGGCTTCCTACCGCGTCGTCGTGCTGCCTCCATTCGCCGGTATCCCTCCTCACACTGCGCCAGAGAATCCCAGGCTGGCTCCGGCACTCGCCCTGGGTCGATCGCCCACCTGTCGATCTCCTCCCACGTAGTGTAGTCCATATTACGCTCCCATTTCCATTCCTCCTTGCGCTGCTCCTGTTGCCGCTTTTCACGCTGCTTGATCCCGCATTGGTGGGTAATTCTGTCACGATCGTCTTTGGGTGAGAGATTGGACCAAGGCGCAGCGTGTGGAAAGTACATCTTCTTTTATTCAGAAGAGGGAAAAAAACACGAAACAAACACTATACAACTAAACAAACAAAATAACAAACTGACGACCGTGAAGCTATAATAACAAAATGGTGCTGACACTGACCATTACATACTGACATAGACAATTCCCCACAAACAACTAAAGCCTATGGTTGCCTTAAATATGGCTCCCAATCAGAGACAACAATAACCAGCTGTCTCTAATTGAGACCCAATTCAGGCAACCATAGACTTTCCTAGATACCTACACTCAACCATAGACACAGCTAGACTTCTATACTAAACATAAACCCAACTACTCTAATAAACCCCCTAAACCTTACAACCACCCTAGACACTACAAAAAACACATACATTCCCCATGTCACACCCTGACCTAACTAAAATAATAAAGAAAACAAAGAATACTAAGGCCAGGGCGTGACAGCTTCCAAGGTTGTGGCAAAATGGCTTAAGGACAACAAAGTTAAGGTATTGGAGTGGCCATCACAAAGCCCTGACCTCAATCCTTTAGAAAATGTGTGGGCAGAACTGAAAAAGTGTGTGAGAGCAAGGAGGCCTACAAACCTGACTCAGTTACACCAGCTCTGTCAGCAGGAATGGGCCAAAATTCACCCAACGTATTGTGGGAAGCTTGTGGAAGGCTACCTGAAACGTTTGACCGAAGTTAAACAATTTAAAGGCAATGCTACCAAATGTTAATTGAGTGTATGTAAACTTCTGACCCACTGGGAATGTGATGAAAGAAATAAAAGCTGAAATAAATCATTCTCTCTACTATTATTCTGACATTTCACATTCTTAAAATAAAGTGGTGATCCTATCTGACCTAAGACAGGGAATTTTTACTAGGATTACATGTCAGGAATTGTGAAAAACTGAATTTAAATGTATTTGGCTAAGGTGTATGTAAACTTCTGACTTCAACTGTATGTACAATTCAATACTGTAAAATACAATACATGAATACAATACAGGTGGAAGATGTGTGGTTGCCATTCCCGTGAGTGTACCACCCTCCTTCAAGCCATAGATGAGGCATGCAATGACATCAATCCAGACCTACTGTATGTCAGGCTTGGATTCACCATGCCAAAAGGATGTTCCCCAGGTCCATGAACAATGAGGATATTTACTGCGTATGGTCAAATGCTCAAGACAGACTTGATGCAAACTAGTGCCTACTAAACATTATGTTTCTTTCATTTCATTACATTGTGAAAGATGTCTTCAATGATCCCACCTTTGATCACACGTGGGATAGAAATGATGGAAATGAGATGTTCAGTCAATTTGAATGGGTAGTGCAAGAGTGAAAATGTGAAATGTGAAACCAGTGTAATGTACTGTAAGGTACAGTACTGTAGCATGCTACATTCAAAGGGCAATTTTGAAATATGTATCTTACATGTTATGCTGTTGGATTAACTGAATGTTAAATAACTAAATTGAGAAGATATAATTATGTTGTGTATTGGTGATTAAACCAATGCAGTCATTATATTTCACAGCAAACGTATATGTTGTCTCAATGGTTGTGTGGTGAAAGAAAGGTTTTGAATGTAAGACTGGCTGTGTAACAAGTGTTACCAGTTTTGAGTTTTGTACTAAGAGTTTAGAAAATTCACCACATAGTTGTGAAAATAGTACCAAAATGATATAAAAAACTGCAACAGTCAATGTAGTTCACGTTACCCCCTCTTCACATTTCAACAAATCCAGACTTTGGACAACACATCCAAAATATGTTTTGGTTTATCCTTTACTATAGTGTACATGTAGTTACACTTTCCTTTAAGACGTGTTATTTTAAGTTGAAATAAATGTTTTTAGCGTTCCAAACATTTTGAGTGAGACAGTATGTGTGGTCCTGTTAGCACCTAATGTAGGGTAATGTAGGCAAGGTGTGTGTGTATGTGTGTGTGCGTGCGTGGGTCCTTATGTGCATATCTGTGTGTGTGCGTGCGTGGGTGCGTATGTGCATATCTGTGTGTGTGTGTGTGTATGTGTGTGTTTGTGCGATGTGGCTACCTCTGCAGGAACACCCATGGCTAGCCTAGGCCTACATGTCAAATTGTTGAGATGGAGTAACAACTCCCGTCTGAGATACAAACAAACAGAGCTCCACCCCGGCTGTTTGAATGTTGAATGCACAGCTGCAGATCTTGGCTTTATCCCAAAGGGTATCTTATTCCCTGTATAGTGCACTACTTTTGACCTGGGCCCTGGTCAAAAGTAGTGCACTACATAGGAAATACGGTGCCATTTGGGAAGCAGTCCTGCACCAGGACTTGCCGGAGTCTGAGACTACTAGGGTCACAGCCCTGATTACTTTTGGCTCACGTCTCACAAGATACTCTCAAAAACATTATGTTATTGTCATTGGACAATTCAATATTACATCATTCATTTTGTATTTACCTCACCTGAAAAATGAAATGGACATCCAACATATAATTGAACATGTTGAACATTGAATTTAATAACCATGAACAATTATAAGTCAAACATTGTTTCTTCAACATGGTTATAGGTTTTCACTATATGAAACGGTCTCACAGCATTGTAAATGCATTCTCTACTAAGTTATACTGCAACATGTTTCAGCATTTGCAAATTTCCCCATAGGACTGTAACTTCAAGCACCATAAAATGTGTGGAAACAATTGGGTGCATCTAGAGGCCCATATAAAGGTAAACAACACACAACCCCACCGGGCTTTCACCAATGATTTATTTGTCTACTCATTTTTCTATTATTATTTGTATTATTATTATTATTGTTATTATTATGTGTTTCTCTCTGCATTGTTGGGAAGCATTTCACTGTCAGTCTACACCTGTTGTTTAAGAAGCATGTGACAAATAACATTTGATTTGATTTATTACATCTGATTTGATAATTGGATTTGACTCTCTGTAACAGCTCTCCCTTGTGGTAAATCTGGAGAATTGCTGGATTCATATTTCATCTTGGCCAGCGAAACAGGGCTGTTACGGTACCGTTTCAACCCCACAAGATCAGACGCAGACAGGTAGGTGTCTGTCTGACACACGGATGATGAAGAAGGGTTGAGAATTCCTGCCTGCTGTGGCTGGTTGCAGCTTCCGGTGGCTCTGGGAAATCAGTTGAACTGGAGGCATCCTGTGAATCCCTGAACGTGAATAAATCACCCTTAACAAACCCCCCTTAAACACCATACTGAGCCCAGGCTAGAAAACCTGCCATATGTTTTGTTTCTCCACTCCATGTGTGTGTGTGTGTGTGTGTGTATGTGTGTGTGTGTGTGTGTGTGTGTGTGTGTGTGTGTGTGTGTGTGTGTGTGTGTGTGTGTGTGTGTGTGTGTGTGTGTGTGTGTGTGTGTGTGTGTGTGTGTGTGTGTGTGTGTGTGTGTGTGCAGCTGGATCCATCTTTCTCTCCAATCCCCTGGAACAATATTCCCCCTCCTGCACAAAAGTATTTCACAGAAAACAGAGAGACAACCTTTAAAAAGGTGGTCTAATAGTAACAGTAGGCCTCATGGAGACTGACTTACACCCCCACCTTCTCTTCTCTCACAGAACAGTATACCTCCTCGGCCAGATGTTCTGGTCTCATCCTACAGTGAAGGTAAGTTCACACCGCAGGGATAAATAACACACATTTGACTGCGGTGAAGACAGTTTTAGTAGGTTTCATAAGACCCTGATCATCCAGCTAGTTCCCACAGTGCCGTATTTAAAGACGCTTGTTGGGAGGTAACAGCACTTGTATACAGTACCCTAACACACAGACTGTTTGATATACAGTACCCTAACACACAGACTATTTCATATACAGTACCCTAACACACAGACTGTTTGATATACAGTACCCTAACACACAGACTGTTTGTGTACGGGAAAACCGTCCCTATATAATTATACACCCAGATGATTTATTTCTTTATTGTCTGATTTTCACAGATATTTGCTTTGCGTACAATAAAATGCACTGCGATAGGGTGGGAGACATGGCATAGGCTAGACATATTATCAAACAAAATGTACAGTTTAAGGACTCTTACCCCTCCCTTGCCCATTAAATAACTGTACACCCCCCCTCCCCCATATACTCACTATTACACATCCCTTTAATGTCCAAGGCCCCTGAGCATTGCACATCATGTTATTGCACAATCCTATAATTTCAATATCCATCATTCCTCTACCTTGCACAACCCTTTTATTTTAAACAGTTAGTTACATTTCACTTTTCACTATTGCACCTTCCTGAATGAGTGAGTCCATCCCTATGCCCCTAATGGCCTCAGTGTTCCTCAGTGTTCAGTCAGAGAGAGCTGTTACTCGACCAGCCTACCCAGAAGACAGAGTGGATGGTCCTGAAAGGACAGGTCAACCTGGCACCAAGCAGTGGTTGGAGTGCACCCACATGCTAAATGAAGTCTCTTTTGATCCCTGGCACAAAGCCTGTGTGAGTGCCCCTAAGGAGAGAGGACCACCTCTCTGTCTGAAAGGCCCTGTGGATACCATGCCATGCCACCCCCCATTAGACACCCAAGAGGCCTTGTATCTCCTCCTGCTTGGCCACCAGCCTGTATACCACCACCACACACAGACAGAGAAAAGGGAGGGAGTGAAGGGGTGGGGGGAGATAGAAAGAGAGACCCTCTACTGAAACAGAGAGGATGATGGTGGTGGAGGCCCCAACCTTAGCCCAATGATTTACTCCCTGTCTGCCCAACTAGTGCCTGTTGTCCTGTCCTCACCCCTCCAAGCCTTCATAGGTAGTTATGAGCTATTAGGCGGATTTCCAGTGAATATAGTCATACTATTTTATGGTTTGTGTTTAATTAACTGTTAAGTTCTTGATTTGAATCTTATGCCAAGGAAAGTTCTAAATTAAGGATGATATATTTTTGGATGAAAACCTGGTAAGTCCTATATTGTTGGAAAGGTTCTATCAATCAATGCTTCATACGTGGTCTGGTCCAGGATGGTTGGTCCCCCAGATGAATTTGGGGGAATAAAAGGAATAAGTAACTTAAAATAGAAGCAAGGATCCATTTATACAATATAGGTTAGTATGGATAATTCCCAAATGTGTCATCTTGACATAAAAAATAAATAAAAAATGAATAGGTCCAGGACAACAACTTCATGCATGAATCTGGGATTATTAGGAGAATGTGGGAAAAGTGGATAACACTGAGTCTTGTGAGGCATTGAACAGCATCAAACCTGAAAACCCCTGTAGTGTGTAGCTAGAGACATTCAACCAACGATGTGTATAAATCCTGGATGACTAACAGGGGGCACTGTATTGAAGCCACGGCACAGCCATTTTGGTACTCCTCCATTGTAAAAAAGATTTGGGAAATTATAAAAATGTCTACATTCGTTTTTGCCCAGTATATTAAATTACAGACACCTTAATTCGTACTTTTAAAATATATGATGTAACTATATATTAAAATAAAACATAAAAATACATATAAAAAAATATTCATTAAAGTGTTTTTTTGTTGAGATTACTTATGTCCCCACTACTACATGCAGTGTAATGTAATTTTGTCCTTGAATAATTTTATTGAAATACCAATTCCATTCCTTCCCATGGAGGACTGCTCCTTCTGGGGAGTACCAGTATGGCAGCAAGCGGCTTCAAAGCCTCTCATTACAAAGAATCCGCTATCCAGGGTTTATACACATCATTGCATTCAGCTCATTAACATGTCCCCTCCAAATGTTTTGACTTTACCTGTAGTACTAAGGAATGACCACCATCTGGTGGTAAAGTCAAGTAAGATCTCTCTGTGAAATTGCCCGTCCATGGTACAAGATTGTTCCTGGAAATCTGCTGGGGAAACAAGGGAGGGCAATTTAGCATGTAACTGGGGATTATACATGTCTTTTAATTCATTTATTTTTCACCAAAAGTTTTACAAAAAAATATTGTCTTTAGAAATATATATATATATATATATATATATATATACATACAGTATATTAGATATATATTATTACTATATTTTCCTCTAAGAATGTTTACTTTTCTTATTTTTCTATATATATTTTTTGGGGGGGCTAAATGTGTAAATCACACTTTTCATATTTTCCCCTAAAATTTACCAATGTTGTCAACAGGTACACTGTCTAGTACACTGTCCTACAATAACAGAAATCCTCCTGTTGAAACTTAACTGCTGTTTATGACTGGGAAGGAATATTTCAGGGACATGATGTGAATGACCTCATCCCTCCTCTCTCTTCCTTTCAGCCATTCAACCGGCCCAACCAGCTCACTAACACAATGTCAAACAGGACATATCAGTGGAAGAAGGCATGGTCGGACTCTGAGTGTGGCCAGCCAGGCAAGTGCAGTCTGAAAACCCCTGGTTAGACCCATGATTGGAACCCTCTCTCTGTCACACCACGATCAGGGAGATGGAATGCATCTCCTGCTCTCCAGAAAAGTCTTCTCCTTATCTCCGCTCATGTTTGGACCCTCCTTGTCAAACCCCTGCCCCCATCCCCCAATATGTCCCTTTTCTCCTGGTTGCCTGGGCGATGCCTAACAAAGCCATCATTTTACCAATTTCCACAGAAACAGGTGCTGGCACAATGGCTGCTTCCTTCTTAGCTGAATGGGAAGGTTAGCGAGGTTCATGGGAACCCGGGTGGACAATCTCAGGGCTGTCCAAGTGTCGTCCCTGGGCCTGGACAGAAAAGAAGGCTAATTTGTTGTCGCTGTTTTCCCAGGGGGGGGGGGGGGGTTCAAAACAGACCCCCTGATATCATTCTCCATGCGTGATAGGTCTGTTTTCAAAGGGTGGTGTCAATATATATTTTTGCTTCGACTCTGTGCAATAGAAGACAAAAGCGGCCATGTCATGACTTCAAGATGTTTCAATTTAGCTTTTCATCGAGTGTCCACGTCTGTCTGTGTGTGTATTTATTTATCAGGGATTTTTTTGCGTATCCAATTTAAGCCTCTGATATCTGCACTTTTCTTTAATCCCTTGCCTACTCGCCCCCTTGAGTGCCCCACCAAAAACAGAAAAAGGCTGGGCATTTGGCGGCGCTACAAAGTATTTATGGGCACTTTAAGAGTGAGGAGGGCTAGTGGGGCCTCTGCTCCTCTTGCACAGGCCTCCCCACAAAATGCTTTGTGGGGACACAAACTGTTTGAGGGGCGTAGGCAAAGCATTTCAATTGTGCAAGAACTGTGCCATTCACTTGCAATCTCGCTAATGGTATGTGTCTCCATGTGCATTGCCCAATGGAATAAATTGAACTCAATCCAATTTGGATCAAGTTCAAGTACTGGGCTGTCACAGCTTTATTTATGCAACACAAAATATATTCTGAGTGTACTTTTTTCAGTATATTTCATTATATCTGTTTCGGTGGTACAATAACATGAGTTATAGTGGAGAGGTTGGGTGTCAGAAATGGGCATGTTGTAAACTCAAACTTTTATTTTTCTTTTCAGTTGCCTATTTTCATGTCCATTGCACGTTTGTTTCTTTTCATGTTTTCAGTATGGTTGTACCGTCTGGATTCCTCAACATCTCTCTACAAATAAGACACAGGCTTGTGCACATTTCTTGTTCTTATTTAAAACTTTTATGTGTGTATTGTGTGTGTATTGTTATTGTATTGTTAGATATTTCTGCACTGTTGGAGCTAGGAAATTAAGCATTTCACTGCACTGCGATAACATCTGCAAAACTGTGTACGCAACCAAATAAACATATTTTATTTGCTATCTCAAGTGACACCTATTCCCAATATAGTGCACTCCTTTTGACCAGAGCTCTATAGTAGTTCACTATAATGGGGAATAGGGTGCCATTTGGAACTCATCCCAGCCTGGGGTGCCACCGTGCCAGTCTGTATGGTTACGGTTACGCCACTCCGTTTTCTGACCCAGACAAATGCAGCCAGCGGGCAGTAATCCAACAGGTTTACACCCAGACTAAATGGAGCAACACTGCGGAGGGAAGGCTCAGTCAAAAAAAGAAACAAAGCCATCAAAGAAGCAACGCCACCTAGAAACCACAACATCACTATACTAATATCCCTTATAGTTGAGGCTACCGCTGAGGACACAAATGCATACAAGAAGTCCCGCTAAGACCTCCGCAGAGCCATCAAACAGGGAAAAGGACAATATCGGAGCAAGGTAGAATCCTATTATACCGGCTTCCAATGGTCAACACGTTGCAGGGGCTATATGGACAGGGATGGGTAAAAATGACAAAATACATTGACAAACTACCATAAAGATCCATGTATCAAAATAAACTGCAAAATACTTGTATTTTAAATGTATTTCATTCAAATACATGTATTTTGTATTTTGAAATACATTTGCAAGTAGCCAGCCCGAACAGGAACAACATTTTCCGTGACGGTTACAGAAATGTTTTATTTGCTATGACTGTGATATGTTGTTGTTTATCGAACTTAGTTGAATGCATTGACTGTAAGTCACTCTGGATAAGAGTGTCTGCTAAATTACCAAAATGTAAATGTATATGTGAAGACGAACATAGCAAATTGAACTGCTAAGCACACAGGGTATTATTATTGGCCTTATTTCAGAGTCATGTCTAGATGGGATACAGCTTAACCTAATTCTCCTAACCTGCTACGTTAATTCTCCTAACCTGCTACGTTATTACTCCTAACCTGCTACGTTAATTCTCCTAACCTGCTACGTTAATTCTCCTAACCTGCTACAAAAAGTCAATTTTGACAAAAGGAGTATCCCTTTTAGGCAAAACCTTGTTTTGTGGTTGAGCTCAATAGAATAATACTCATGCTTTGCAATTGTCAATTTTTACATACACATTTATATTTAGTTCATTTAGAAGATGCTGTTATCACAACGTGGTGCCATCAGACTTCTCATACCAATGCAGGGTGAAAGGGGACCACAAAATGGTAAACCGCTATTAAAAAAATAATATACATCATGCTATATTTTGAAAATATAAATTTAAGCTCTCAAATTATCTTGTTACAAAATACATTTGAGTGTAGTTCAGCTCAGTGTAATTGTCACGCCCTGACCTTAGAGAGACTTTTTATGTCTCTATTTGGTGGGACAGAACATCCCACCACAAACGGACCAAGCAGCGTGGTAAGGAGGACTGGACATGTGAGGACATCCTGGACGGCAAAGGATCCTGGACGTGGGAGGAGATCCTGGACGGAAGGGATCGCCTCCCATGGGAACAGGTGGAAGCAGCTAGGAAGGTGGAGGCAGCTAGAAAGGGAGCCCAGCGTTACGAGGGGACACGGCTAGCACGGAAGCCCGAGAAGCCACTCCCAAACATTTTTTGGGGGGGGCACATGAGGAGATTGGCTGAGTCAGGTTGGAGACCTGAGCCAACTCCTCGTGCTTACCGTGGGGAGAGTGTGACTAGTCAGGCCCCATGTTATGCGGCTCTGCGCAGTGTGTCTCCAGTGCGCACTCATAGCCGGGTGCGCTATATTCCAGCTCCCCGCATCGGCCGGGCTAGAGTGGGCATCCAGCCAGGACAGATGGTGCCGGCTCAGCACATCTGGCTTCCAGTGCGTCTCTTCGGTCCAGGATATCCTGCGCCGGCTCTGCGCACTGTGTCTCCGGTGCGTGTCCACAGCCCAGTACGTCCTGTGCCAGCACCCCACAGTTGCCGGGCTAGGGTGAGCATCCAGCCAGGAAGGGTGGTGCCAGCTCTACGTTCCAGACCTCCAGTTCGTCTCCATGGCCCAGTGATGATCCATGGCACGAAGCCTCCAGTGATGATCCATGGCACAAAGCCTCCAGTGATGATCCATGGCACGAAGCCTCCAGTGATGATCCATGGCACGAAGCCTCCAGTGATGATCCATGGCATGAAGCCTCCAGTGATGAGTCATGGCACGAAGCTTCCAACGACGGCCTCCAGTCCGGAGCCTCCAGCGACAGCCTCCAGTCCGGAGCCTCCAGCGACGGTCCCCAGTCCGGAGCCTCCAGCGACGGTCCCCAGTCCGGGGCCCGCAACGAGGGTCCCCAGTCCGGGGCCCGCAACGAGGGTCCCCAGTCCGGGGTCGGCGACGAGGGTCCCCGCACCAGAGGCGCCACCGCGGATAGATGCCCACCCAGACCCTCCCCTATAGGTTCAGGTTTTGTGGCCGGAGTCCGCACCTTTGTCACGCCCTGACCTTAGAGAGCCTTTCTATGTCTCTGTTTGGTCAGGGTGTGATTTGGGTGGGCATTCTATGTTCTTTATTTCTAGGTTTTGTGTTTCTATGTTTTGGCCGGGTATGGTTCTCAATCAGGGACAGCTGTCTATCGTTGTCTCTGATTGGGAATCATACTTTGCCAGCCTATTTTGCCACCTTAGGTTGTGGGATGTTGTTTTTTGTTAGCTCTGTGTAGCCTTCAGAACGTGACGTTCGTTGCTCTTTTGTTGTTTTGTTTGGTGTATGGATTTAATAAAGAAGCATGAACACGTACCACGCTGCACCTTGGTCCACTCCTTCCAACGATCTGGTCAACGATGCCTCTCTGCCAGACAAACTCAATGCCTTTTATGCACGCTTTGACAAAAACCATACAGACCCTGCATGAGGGCCCCTGCTGATTCTGAGGACTAGGTGATCGTTCTCTCTGAGGCTGATGTGAGTAAGGTTTTTAAACGGGTCAACACTCGTAAGGCCGCGGGGCCAGACGGTATTCCAGGACGTGTCTTCAGGGCATGTGCAGATCAGCTGGCAGGCGTCTTTACAGATATTTTCAACCTCTCCTTGTCCCAGTCTGTAATCTACCATCATTCCTGTTCCCGAAAACTCTAAGGCATCCTGTCACAATGACTATCGCCCTATAGCACTCACATCTGTAATAACAAAGTGCTTTTAAAGGCTGTCTGACATCAACTCCATCATCCTAGAAACCCTGGACCCACTCCAACAGATCCACAGATGATGCAATCTCATTTGCACACTGACCTCTCCCACCTAGAAAAGAGGAATACCTACAGTGGGGAGAACAAGTATTTGATACACTGCTGATTTTGCAGGTTTTCCTACTGACAAAGCATGTAGAGGTCTGTCATTTTTATCATAGGTACACTTCAACTGTGAGAGACGGAATCTAAAACAAAAATCCAGAAAATCACATTGTATGATTTTTAAGTAATTAATTTGCATTTTCACACATTTTACTGGCCCCCCAGGGGTGTGTGCTTAGCTCCATCCTGTACTCCCTGTTCACCCACGACTGTGAGGCCATGCACACCTCTAACTCCATCCTCAAAGTCGCTGATGACACGACAGTGGTAGACCTGATCACCAACGGTGATGAGACAGCCTACAGGGAGGAGGTCAGAGACAACCTCTCCCTCAACGTCAGAAAGCTGGCAGTGGACTATAGGAAACAGGGGCAGGTGCACACCTCCATCCACATCGACAGGGCCGCAGTGGAGAGGGTCAAGAGCTTCATGTTCCTCTGTGCCGACACCACTGAGGACTTAACAAGGTCCTCTCACACCAGCACAGTTGTGAAGAAGGCACGGCAGTGCCTCTTTCTCAGGAGGCTGAAATGATTTGGCATGGCCCCTAAGATCCTTAGCAACTTTACAGCTGCACCATCAAGAGCATCCTGACTGGTTGTCTCACCATCTGGTATGGCAACTGACCGCCCTCGACTGGAAGGCCCAACAGAGGGTGGTGCAGACACCCCAGCGCATCACTGGGGGTGAGCTCCCAGCCATCCAGGATGTACATGCCAGGCAGTGTCTGAGAAAGGCCCAAAGAATTACCAAAGACTCTAGCCACCTGAGACATGGACTGTTCTCCATACTCCTGTCTGGCAGGCGGTACCGGTGCATCAAGGCTCAGACCAACAGACTCCTAAACAGCTTCTATCCACTGACCATAAGATTGTTAAATGGCTAACAACTACTGCTCCCCCTCACACCGACGCTGCTGCTAGTTTGATTATTGATTTGATTTATTACTACCACTACGCTGCTGTGCAATGATTATTGATTATTGATTGCCATTACCATTAGTATGTATGTATTTAGCCTGCTACTCGTCACTATTACTCCTGTGCTGCCATCCTGTTAACAGATTATTTTATTACAATGGTTAAGATGGATTTTCATTGTGTTCCATGGTGTTATTTGCCCCCTAGTGGAGCTTTCTGGTACTTAGAATGTACGCAAACAGGAAGTAGAGAATTCGTTCTGCACGCATAGAAGCAGCTAAAAACAACGCTACAGTGCAGGTCTTTCAGTGTAGTTATTTCTTGTCACGCTTCAGCCTTGGAAAATATTTGTTTGTAAGTTCGATTCAAGCATTTAGCTAGTGATGATAATCTTGTTATTGATAGAGTTGTTTACATATCAATGTTGGTTGGTTGCATTTACTCACACAAATTGCAATGCCTTTCATGTATGCCGTTAGCTGTATTGCTTTGCTCGTGCGTCATGCAAACGAATTGTAAAATATACAATACTGTAGTTTTGTTACCGATTCTAGTGTAATATGCTTTGTTATTCTACATAGATGGTTGTACATTATTAGAGTAATGAAAGGAGTTAGTCAATTACCATATGAGTAACAATTAGCTATATGGTTTGGCATCATGCCAGATGCATGGTACCTTAGCACGTGCTTTGTATTCATGCAACTTCAAATGTATAATGTACAGCTACAGTATGTCGGTCTGAATTGAATACTAAAGTATATTCTTTTCTGTATTTTGCAGTTTTACAACATAAACGTTTTCAATATATTCATTCAAGAAAAGTCATGCCTTGGGAGTTTTATTGAAGACTTAGTTGTTAGCTATCTGTCTAGTTTTGCATGGGAACGCAACTCAAGGGCAGAATAACTCCTTTTTACATGTATATTTGCCTATCACACCTACACTGACACTCTTGCACACAAACATACACTCACACTCACACTAACACCCACACACTCACACTAATACCCACACAGTCACACTCACACTAACACCCACACACTCACACTAATACCCACACACTCACCCTAACATCCACACACTAACTAATACCCACATACTCACACTAACACCCACACTAACACCCACACACTCAAACTAACATTAACACCCTAACACCCACACCCTTAGCGACAGCGACTGGGAGACTACTCAGGATCGAGGGAAAGATGAACGGCGCAAAGTACACAGAGATCCTTGATGAAAACCTGCTCCAGAGCGATCAGTACCTCAACAGGACAAAGTCCCTAAGCACACAGCCAAGAAAACGCAGGAGTGGCTTTGGTACAAGTCTCTGAATGTCCTTAAGTGGCCCAGCCAGAGCCCGGACTTGAACCCGATCGAACATTTCTGGAGAGACCTGAAAATAGCTGTGTAGTGATGCTCCCCATCCAACCTGACAGAGCTTGAGAGGATTTGCAGAGAAGAATGGGAGAAACTCACCAAATACAGGTGTGCCAAGCTTGTAGCGCCATACCCAAGAAGACTCAAGGCTGTAATCGCTGCCAAAGGTGCTTCAACAAAGTACTCAGTAAAGGGTCTGAATACTTATGTAAATGTTATATTTCAGTTTTTTTGTTTTATAAATTTGTAAACATTTCTAAAAACCTGTTTTTGCTTTGTCATTATGGGGTATTGTGTGTTGATTGATGAATAAGGCTGTAAATTAAGAAAATGTGGAAAAAGTCAAGCGGTCTCGTGTTTTCTTTTTAATCTATTTTTTATTAGTAATAATTTTTTGACATTGAGTACTGCACATTTGAGGTAGGGCTTGCAAGTTAAGCATTTGGGAAACTGGCACAGAGAATGACCTATGAAAACAATCCACTGACCTATGAAAACAATCCACTGACCTATGAAACCAGTCTTCAATCAATAAATCAATCAACAAAGAAAAAAGAACACAAATCAAATTTGTGCCGAATACAACTGGTGTAGACTTAACCGTTAAATGCTTGCTTACGAGCCCTTGTCAGCGATGCAGAATTAAAAATAGCAACACGAGGAATAAAATATACAAGAAAGGAGATATATACAGGGAGTACCAGCGCCAGATCAATGTGAAGGGGTATTAATTGAGGTAGATATGTCGAAATCTAGGTTAGTAACTGTTCGATCTGTCCAGAAGTCCAGAAGCGCTTGGCGGTGATAATAGATAGAACTTTCACAAATCTATGTCTAAATACAATACATAATCAGCATAAAGCAACAATACAAAACAATGTCATAAGGTTGAATTCAGAATGTATGTGTGTGTGTGCGTGTGTTCGTGCGTGCATTCGTGTGTGTGGCTGTGTCTTAGGTGGCATCCTCCCACCCACCCACACAGGCAGGAGATGAGCTGGGGCCATGTTTGCTCTGTTGGGGGCTGCAGTGTTGGTGTTTTCTCCCTGATTTCATCTTCTCCAAAGCAGCAAGACCTACAATTTTCCTGTTCGGCCATTGGCTGCAGCGTAGTGCAGCCACTAAAACATTCGACAAAGCGTATAATAAGACATTGGCGCAAGAGGTTTAGGACTGGGGGAGAGAGCAGGGATCGGTGGGCTTGTAAACCATTCTGTAAACATTCCATTGAGAGATGGAAGAATGCAGCCTCATAAGAGCGCTATTCAGTCAGCCAGGATCACTGTCAGTCAGCCCCTCAGAGGAGTGGTGGGCTGGGAGAACATGCTCACGCACGCTCACAGGAACACACAGAGAGCTAGCGCACAGCACAGCACACTTGGAGGGAAACAGACAAAAGCATGCACACTTTATCTCAGGAGCCACCGTTGATAAAAGGGAAGAAAAAACACATGTATCAGTCATAGACAAGAATGTGACCAAATACACCATGTCACCATATACACAGAGATACCTAAACATCTCTGTAACCCGCAAAATCACTCATTCATGCACTCTGGTGATTTTAGCATGTAAATCTTGGTGGGGCAAAACAAATTATATGTTTTTGAATCATGCAAGCAAAGCCACTACACAACACAACACTAAACAATACATTAATTGCACTATAACGGTGACAAATAGTTCCCAGAAACTGTTAGGGCCTACATAAAGCTGTCCCAAAAGCAGAGCTTTCTTTTCAGCACCATGGAGTGAATCCTTACCACTGCTACACCTGGCTATCAGTGGGGCCTTGTCTGGCAGCGAAACAGTTCATTCAGCCTCATTTACTGCCTTTAAAAAAAACATAGCTGATATGGCTGACTTGCTGGTTTCTGCTGACAATTAAGATGTATAAACTATGGCATAAGGGGACGACGAGTGGATAAGAAGCAATCTGTAATTTCAATTAAGAAATTAATGAGCAAGCTACGACGGACGTAGTCAATATAACTCTTTTTCAGCACTTTTGAAATGTACACCGACAGAATTCAGAAGATGGCGGTTCTTATAGTATTCTAGCTGTACAACAAGTCAGAACCGTAAGATAAATAAAGGGGGCATTTAAGCAGACAATGAAAGCTCTTATAATATTGCAAATAAATTCATTAAAAATCCTACAATGTGATTTTCTGGATTTCTTTTTCTCATTTTGTCTGTCATAGTTGAAGTGTACCTATGATGAAAATTACAGGCCTCACTCATCTTTTTAAGAGGGAGAACTTGCACAATTGGTGGCTGACTAAATACTTTTTTGCCCCACTGTATGTAGGTCTATGGTGGCCTGAATTGGTTCCCAATCAGAGGCAGCTGTTTATCGTTGTCTCTGATTGGGGATCAGATTTAGGTTGCCATTTTCCCTTGGGTATTTGTGGGTTCTTGTCTATGTGTAGCTGCCTGTCAGCACTATTTTGTATAGCTTCACAGCTCATTTTGTTTAATTTGTTCAGTGTTCATTCGTTTAAATAAATAGAATGTATGCATACCACTCTGCACCTTGGTCTCCTCCTTACGACGGCCGTGACAGAAGAACCCACCATAAAAGGACCAAGCAGCGTGAAAAGGAGGAGCAGCGTTTGATGGAGCACACAGCATGGATATGGGACAAAATACTTGAAGGTAAATGATCCTGGACGTGGGAGGAAATATTGTCAGGAGAGGATCGCCTACCATGGAGGCAGGTGGAGATAGCACGGGATGAACGCCGACGATATGAGGGGACACGTTTAGCACGGAAGCCCGAGAGGCAGCCCCAATAAAACATTTTTGGGGGGCACACGAGGAGATTGGCTGAGTCAGGTTGGAGACATGAGCCAACTCCTCGTGCTTACCGTGGGAAGCGTGTGACTGGTCAGGCACCGTGTTATGCAGAAATGTGTCTCCAGTTCGCATTCATAGCCTGGTGCGATCTATTCCAGCTCCTCGCATTTGCCGGGCTAGAATGGGCATCCAGCCAGGACGCATTGAGCCAGCTCTACGTACCAGATCTCCAATGGGTCTCCACGGCCCAGTGTATCCTGTTCCTGCTACCCGCACTCGCCCTGAGGTGCGTGTCCCCAGCCCAGTACCACCAGTTCCGGCACCGCGCATCAGGCCTCCAGTGCGCTTCCACAGTCCAGTACGGCCTGTGCCTCTTCCCCGCACTCGCCCTGAGGTGCGTGTCCTCAGCCCGGTACCACCAGTTCCGGCAACACGCACCAGGCCTCCAGTGTGCCTCCACAGTCCAGTACGTCCTGTGCCTCCTCTCCGCACTCACCCTGAGGTGCGTGTCCCCAGCCCGGTACCACCAGTCCCGGCACCACGCATCAGGCCTCCAGTGCGCTTCCACAGTCCAGTGCGGCCTGTGCCTCTTCCCCGCACTCGCCCTGAGGTGCGTGTCCTCAGCCCGGTACCACCAGTTCCGGCACCACGCATCAGGCCACCAGTGCGCTTCCAGAGTTCAGAGCTTCCGGCGACAGTACCCAGTCCAGAGCTTCCGGCGACATTACCCAGTCCGGAGCTTCCGGCAACAGTACCCAGTCCGGAGCTTCCCGGCGACGGTACCCAGTCCGGAGCTTCCGGCGACGGTACCCTGTCCGGAGCTTCCGGCGACAGTACCCGGTCCGGAGCTTCCGGCGACGGTACCCGGTCCGGAGCTTCCGGCGACGGTACCCGGTCCGGAGCATCCGGCGACGGTACCCGGTTCGGAGCTTCTGGCGACGGTCCCCGGTCCGGAGCCCCCGGCGACGATCCCCGGTCCGGGGCCCCCGGCGACGAATGACATCATTGAGGACCTTTAAGGTTGCAGTGACACAATCATAACCTGAGCGGAAACCAGATTGCATACCAAAGAGAATACTATAGACATCAAGAAAGCCAATCAGTTGATTATGTTTTTAAAACACTTTTGATAAACAGGGCAAAATAGAAATAGGCCTATAACAGTTAGGATCAGCTTTATCTCACCCTTTAAATAAAGGACGAACCGTGGCTGACTTTCAAACAATGGAAACCTCCCCAGAAAGGAGAGACAGGTTAAAAGGTTGGAGATAGGCTTGGCGATGATAGGGGCAGCAACCTTAAAGAAGAAAGGTTCTAAACCATCTGACCCAGATGGTTTATTGGGGTCAAGTTTAAGGAGCTCCTTTAGCACCTCGGACTCATTGACTGCCTGCAGAGAGAAACTTTGTAGTGGTGCAGGGGAAAAAGAGGGAGAAACATCGGGGATAGTCGCATTAGAAGGGGTGGGAGATGAGGGAATGTTGTACGGGCAAGGAGGTATGGATGAGTCAAATAGGAATCCTGACTTAATCAAGTGGTGATTAAAGAGCTCAGCCATGTGCTTCTTGTCAGTAACAACCACATCATCAACATTAAGGGACATGGGCAGCTGTGAGGAGGAGGGTTTATTCTCCAGGTCTTAGCCCGTTTTCCAGAACTTCTTGGGGTTTGACCCACAGAGAGAGAGAGCTGCTCCTTAAAGTAACTAACCTTGGCCTTCCGGATAGCCTGACTGCACTTATTTCTCATATACCTGAACAATAGCCAGTTAGCCTGAGTATGCGTGTGCCGGGCCTTTCGCCAAATGCAGTTCTTGAGGTGCACCATTACTACACAACATACACTTAGTATTACTTTCTTAGCTACAGTATACATATCTCCCTGGCATATTGCATAATGTATGTAATACAATACATTTTTGGACTCACCTTGTTGTGCTGTGCTCACTTGAACAGGAAGGTGGCGCGGCGGTTGTTCTTGTGGCCAATTTTTGTCATCAGACTCTGTCATCATTCTCTGGATTTATGGTGCTTTCAAGACAACTGGGAACTCTGACAAAAACAAGGTTGAATCACGACGTCAGTGATTTTCACGTCGAAGCTCTAGAAAGAGGTCAGAGTTTCCGACTTGGAATTCCGAGTTGGACGAGCATTCAAAATGTTTCCCAGTCGTAACTCTTTCTTTTAGAGTTCCAAGTTGTCTTGAACTCACTGAAGTCTGAGATTTAGCAGTTTCCAGTTGTTTTGAATGCGGCAGAAGTCATGCTGTATTGACAGAGTGGCCAATGTATTCAACCTTTTCTGGTGTTGAATGTATCCTTTTTAAGCTTGTAAAAGAGGCCCTTAAACCCAGACTTGGACCACACACCCACTCCACTGAATAACAGGCTAGTGATTGCTTTGCAACTATTGCAGTTAGTCACTGATTCCTTCCAAACCACTCATTGTTGAATTTGCGATTTTCAGCTTGTTGTGTAATGTTTATGTCCAATGGCTGATGAGCACCAATACGTTTTATCTATAATTTCTCTTCATATGACAAGGATTGAAAAAGGATTTTCCAGTAGATTGTCGACTTGATTCATGATCATGTCTGCTTGTCTAGCTAGCTAGCGTGCTAGCTAAAATTTTGAAAGTATGATGTTGACATGATCAGTCCAATCAAAGCTACTGTAGATATATCATGATTTGACGTAATTTTATCTGTGGCCAATGACCTGGAGCCTTCTTGAATGGGCACTTCTAAAGTACAGTGCATTCGGAAAGTTTTCAGATCCCTTGACTTTTTCCACATTTTGTTACGTTTAGCCTTATTCTAAAATAGATTTGAAAAATTCTCATCAATTTACACACAATACACAATACTGACAAAGCAAAAACAGGTTTTTAGATTTTTTTTTACAAATTCATACAAAAAATATAAACTGAAAGCCTTGAGTCTTCTTGGGTATGACACTACAAACTTGGCACACCTGTATTTGGGGAGTTCCTCCCATTCTTCTCTGCAGATCCTCTCAAGCTCTGTCAGGTTGGATGGGGAGCGTCGCTGCACAGCTTTTTTCAGGTCTCTTCAGAGATGTTGGATCTGGCTCTGGCTGGGCCACTAAAGGACATTTAGAGACTTGTCCTGAAGGCACTACTGTGTTGTCTTGACTGTGTGCTTAGGGTCATTGTCTTGTTGGAAGATGAACCTTCGCCCCAGTCTGAGGTCCTGAGCTCTCAGTAGCGTGTTTTCATCAAGGGTCTCTCTGTACTTTGCGCCGTTCGTCTTTCCCTCGATCCTGACTTGTCTCCCAGTCCCTGCCACTGAAAAACATCCCCACAGCATGATGCTGCCACCACCATGCTTCACCGTAGGAATGGTGCCTGGTTTCCTCCAGATGTGACGCTTGGCATTAAGGCCAAAGAGTTCAATCTTGGTTTCATCAGACCAGAGAATCTTGTTTCTTATGGTTTGAGAGTCCTTTAGGTGCCTTTTGGCAAACTACAAGTGGGCTGTCATGTGCCTTTTACTGAGGAGTGGCTTCCGTCTGGCCACTCTAACATAAAGGCCTGATTGCTGGAGTGCTGCAGAGATGGTTGTCCCTCTGAAAGGTTCTCCCATCTCCACAGAGGAACTCTGGAGCTCTGTCAAAGTGACCATCGGGTTCTTGGTCACCTCCCTGACCAAGGCCCTTCTCCCCCGATTGCTCAGTTTGGCCAGTCGGATAGCTCTAGGAAGACAGCTCTAGGTGACTGGAGTCTTTGACAAGTTTGTGAGCCTTTCTCTGACACTGCCTGGTATATAAGACCTGGATGGCAGGAAGCTTGGCCCCAGTGATGTACTGGGCCGTTCGCACTTCCCTCTGTAGTGCCTTGTGGTCGGAGGCTGAGCAGTTGCCATACCAGGCAGTGATGCAACCAGCCAGGATGCTCTCGATGGTGCAGCTTTAGATTTGTGCATGAACAGTTGTGACCCATCATTCATGTTATTTTGTCATTAATATATATTAGTTTGCAAACAATGTAAAAAATAAAAATCATTGAGTTAATAAAGCCGCATACAAACATCATCTCTTTTTAGCTTTCTTGAGTAAGGCAGCTCCAAATCAATCAATCAATAAATCAATCAAATGTATTTATAAAGCCCTTTTTACATCAGCCGATGTCATAAAGTGTTATGCAGGAACCCAGCCTAAAACCCCAAACAGCAAGCAATGCAGATGTAGAAGCACATGGGCTTGGAAAAACTCCCTAGAAAAGCAGGAACCTAGGAAGAAACCTAGAGAGGAATCAGGCGCTGAGGGGTGGCCAGTCCTCTTCTGGCTGTGCCGGTTGAGATTATAACAGTACATAGCCAAGATGTTAAAACGCTCATAGATGACCAGCAGGGTCAAATAATAATAACAAACACAGTGGTTGTAGAGGGTGCAGGTGTTTCAGCCTAGCTCAGTGCTTTCTGTGGTGGTGGGGAAACCAGCGGAAAATATGGAGCGTAGGGTTTGGTAATGTTCTCTAATTGCGCCGTGATTGGCTCAGTGTTCTGTCACTCATGGGGAGACTACGTCAACGCAAAATCTACGGGGAGAACTCAAAAATTCAAGCCCCTTGGGTGCTGCCATAGAGTTACAGTGCATTCGGGAAAGTATTCCAACCCCTTCCCTTTTTCAAAAATGTTTTACGTTATAGCCTTTTCTAAAATTGATTAAATAAAAAATGTTCCTCATCAATCTACAGACAGTACCCCATAATGACAAAGCGAAAACAGGTTTTTATAGACATTTTTGCAAATGTACTACAAATAAGAACAAAAATACATTATTTACGTAAGTATTCAGACACTTTGCTATGAAACTCGAAATTGAGCTCAGATGCATACTGTTTCCATTGATCATCCTTGAGATGTTTCTAAATCTTGATTGGAGTCCACCTGTAGTACATTCAATTGACTGGACATGGTTTGGAAAGGCACACACCTGCATTGAAGGTCCCCAAGAACACAGTGGCCTCCATTACTCTTAAATGGAAGAAGTTTGGGACCAGCCTAGTCATAGACTGTTCTCTCTGCTACCGCACGGCAAGAAGTACCGGAGTGCCAAGTTTAGGTCCAAGAGGCTTCTAAACAGCTTCTACCCCCAAGTCATAAGACTCCTGAACACCTAATCAAATGGCTACCCAGACTATTTGCATTGCCCCCCCTTTTACACCGCTGTTACTCTCTGCTGTTATCATCTAGGCATAGTCACTTTAATAACACTAGCTACATATATATTGTAACGACCCTGGGTTTATAAGCGCGGAAATCGACTCTGCCGCTCGAGCATGCTTTTGCGGCACAGTCGATAGCGCGCCGGACCTCGGGCTAGGAGGTCGAGGGTTCGAGACCTGCTCCCTGCTGTTTCATTACATTGGTGTCAGAAGTGATCGGACCTCGCATCCACGACAGTGCGTGTGCTTGGCCGGTGAGCGCGTTCCTGTAAGACGTAAAGTCGCAAGCTAGCGCGAGGACGCGCTCTTTGAAAGTAGGGAGTAGTGTAACGACCCTGGGTTTATAAGCGCGGAAATCGACTCTGCCGCTGGAGCATTCTTTTGCGGCACAGTCGATAGCGCGCCGGACCTCGGGCTAGAAGGTCGAGGGTTCGAGACCTGCTCCCTGCTGTTTCATTACAATATATTACCTCAACTAACCGGTGCCCCCGCACATTGACTCTATTCCGGCACCACCCTGTATATAGTCTCGCTATTGTATTTTACTGCTGCTCTTTAATTACTTGTTACTTTTATTTCTTATTCTTATCCGTATTTTTTTTTTAAACTGCATTGTTGGTTAGGAGCTTGTAAGTAAGCATTTCACTGTAAGGTGACCTGTTGTATTCGGCGCGTGTGATGAATACAATTTGATTTGATTTGATTAGAATTCTAACCTCGGGAATTAATACCTAGAATAAGATTTCTGGTAATTGGGTTAATAAACCTGTTAAACATACATATATTGACAGCTGCCTTTCATATTGTTGCAAGAAATCACGTGGTGCAATTATGTGTTATATAACTAGTCTTTTGGCCTGAGCCACAAGTTCAGCCTAGTAAGTATAAAAAAAAGATGACATGCTGTGAATGTTCAACTCCACTAGATGGCAGTAAGGAGTTCATCGAAAAAATCTAGTTTTGATCCAATGTGATGTATCACTTCTGATCCACCAGAGGTCAGTGTTTCCCTGTATATCAGCCCTAACAGTCTATAGTTGACTGTAGCAGATTTGTTTTTAGGGAAAACAGCTACCTTCCTGCATTTCTATGAGTCAGAGAGAAACAATTGCTGGTTTATACCTCATCTCATTCTATTGTTCACATTTTGCCATGAGGCTGAGCGAAAAGTCTTACAGCAAATTCCCTGCAATTCTACACATTTTGCTATGATATAAATATATCAATGAGAAAATAAGGTTATAGAAGCCATATGATTCTGAAGGAGAAGTGGTAAGGGAGGAGTTGTGATGCTTTTTCTTCTTGTTGTTGGGATGATTTCTAATGAACAAGTCACCATGACTCGCCAAGGAATCCCCATCAGCTGACACATGGTTAAAAAAACGACATAAACAATCCACAAGATAGAAAAATCCCCTAGAATACAAGATGAGGTCTAAATATTCTGACTGCAATCATATCAGTGAAAATATGAATTAGAAGTCAGAGTCCAAGACAATACATATTATTCTTGGAAGTGAACCATAGTGTATTCAGCTTGAAACCAAATGTAACAGTTATCAATTAAATGCTAAAATGCATCATGGCAATACATTTTACATGGCAATACATTTTACAGACGCTCTTATCCAGAGCGACTTACAGTAGAGTGCATACATTTCGCATATTACATACTGAGACAAGGATATCCCTACCGGCCAAACCCTCCCTAACCCGGACGACGCTATGCCAATTGTGCGTCGCCCCACGGACCTCCCGGTTGCGGCCGGCTGCGACAGAGCCTGGGCGCGAACCCAGCCCAGGCGCGAACCCAGAGACTCTGGTGGCGCAGCTAGCACTGCGATGCAGTGCCCTAGACCACTGCGCCACCCGGGAGGTACACAATACCAGAGTGATCTATGTTTGCCAATTGTTTAGAAGTTTTCCTATTCTCCAGCAGAGGCCAGCATCATACAAACTTATAATGGAGTCCTATTTTTGGGCCCAGCCTCAGACGGGTAGTTGTGAAAAAAAAACAAAAAAAAACAACCACAACACAGGTGGAGTTTTTTTGTTTTCTTCAAAGTGAGAGTAGATAATAGCTAACCACAATGTGTCTGCTGAGTTTTCCATTTCCTTCTGATCGCTGAGTATGTACAGCTCTCTACAAACGCAGTTTTATCAGACAGTCTGAACGACTGTTAGTTCATATGTGGTTGGCTCATTCAATCCAAAATGAAAACGTAAACGAACAAGCTCCCTAATCTTAACTACACAGGATCGTCTTCAGTATTGAACTAAAATAGTATACACAAAATGCAGTACTTAAGTATTGTGATTTTTAAGACGTTGTAAAGTCCATGGTCACTAATTCTTTAACAGACTTGTTCTGGTAGAAGGTTGTTGGTGGCTCAGGAAGAGTTGGTCATCTGGACATGACCATTCACAAGGGGTCATTCAGCAGGCATCCAGTCTATTACAAATAAATTACAGAAGCTGTTGGCAAGTCACAAGTAAAGTATTCAGGAGTTAGGACTGTGAGAATTTTACACATTCCCAATGCTATGGCAAAGATGGCTGCCATACAGGGTTCATTATCCATCTCTCCCTCCTTGTTTGTAAACATGTTCCTGAACTTTCCAACTGACCTTCTAATGCGTCTGTAATTGACTGCTATTTGTACCATCGGAAAGAAATGAACATATTTGCATTTCTGCCCCATTCATACACAGAGAAGATTCTAATGCACTGTATTACTAACATTGGAGAGAGATATAGGAACAGAGGGGGAAGGGAGAGAGGGAGAGAGGGAGAGGGAGGGAGAGAGAGAGAGAGCGAGAGAGAGAGGGAGAGAGAGAGAGAGAGAGAGAGAGAGAGAGAGGAGGGCTGTCTAAATGATAATCATACACTTATGCCATACAATTTAATGTACTCCAATTAACATCAATTAAGACAGCTATTAACATGTTCTCCTGTTTCTACTCCTTGGTGGCCATACAGTACAGTACAGACACACCCATCACCATGGTGTCAGTCCTCCATCCTCCCCATCATCAACCTTTGTGGTAGTCGTTTGGCCACTACTGGCTTATTAAGTAGCAGCTGTGGTTATGTATTTCCCCCTCAGGGTCTCTAAAGACCGTGTTCCCTCTTCTGCTCCGATGGTGCAGAACCAGGGAACAAAACAGCATCTGTGTCCTGCTCTACAGCTCTGCTCTGGCCAGGTAAATAACGGCCCATGAAATGTCGTTGACTACTGTAGGATTGATATGAGCAACAGTGAACAGACACAGATGAGCGGGTCACATTGTCACATTGTTCTACCACGTTATTCTCAGTGCCTCTCAGTGCACATTTGATGTGAGTTTATTGAAGTTCAGACAGAAACACAGTATATCTAGTTTGATTCAGTATAAATACAAATAAGAAAACTTCTCTGAAGATGTTTCTAAAGAAAAAAAGGATCTTAAATTCATTACATATTTTCTTTCTCTCCATCTCAAATCTATTTGGCATTCGTATCACTCTAACTTCTGGACTAATGCTGACTAACGGTTCATTAAGACAGGTCTTAGACAGCTCGGGATAAGGCCCTTTTCCTAAGAGGGAAAACCCCAATACCATATCACCCAGAATTTCTCCCATTGTTAAAATTAGAGAAACCTTCTGGCCTGTTATTGCACCATAATCCCTTAATGATGTCAGATTCTCGTTTGGTCTCTCTCTCTCTTATTTTTCCTCCGGGTTTTTTTAACAAGGAGGTAGGTTCTACTGAATGGTGGCCTAGATACTCTCAATTTGGATCAAAGCTGAATCACTCAGAACTAAACATGTAACCATAGAAGGTTTGGAGGGACTCTGCCTGGTAGACTGCTGGTACTTGATGAACCATGGGACTGGTACAGCAGAGCCAACACAGAGGAATATTGCTCTGTAATGGAAACCAAAACAAAAATGTGTCCAAACTAAACAAAGAAAGCAATCAGACTAGTCATGATGCCTGAAATAAAACTTATCCTAACCAGCACATCAATGACACCGCACCATATAGTCATTATGCATCTAGCTAACGTACAGCAATAATGCACAGAGACACAATCATATGAGAAATATTCAATAAAATGGAGCCAGGCACCACTGTCTGTCCTCCTCTATTTTGGGCCCGGATGTGACACAGACATGTGAATAGCAACACATTGGAGGAGATGATCCTGTACGTCTGTTAACCTACAATACCAGAACACTGATGATTTAGTATTAGTTGGCCATATTTACTCCCGGTCACAGCACTGCCCCACAGAGTGTTGTTCATCTCCTGAGAATGACAGTCACAGATACTCTGACAATGTTTGAAGATCAAAGAGACATAGAGACTGTCAGAGAGCTGAGAGCAGATCATGGAGGTCTTTGGCGGGGGATGTGTAATGGTTTAGGCTTGATTGATGGAGTTTGTTTTAGATGTGCTTAAATGACAGCTGTGCACTGACGTAGCTCAGTCCCTTATGAGCCAGTGGAATAATTACATCTGAGATGACGAGTGGTCTGGCAACACAGAGATTAATCTGGCCTGTTATGTGATTACATAGATCCTGGGATGAGGTGGGAGGTTGTGTGTGCCGTATGAAGGTGTACATGTCACATACAGCATACACACACTCTCGCACTGTCGCATGAAACACACACACACACACACATGGGTGTATACTTGTCACACCACTCTGATACGGATGCACCATAGTCAAATATGTAGAGAGAGTGGAGTTGCGTTTGACCTCTCATAATGGCTGAAGGGCACATCCTTAGAACAGCTGAAATAATGCTACTGAACTTGATTCTGATTAACACACGACTGTTTTTTGTCATGTTTGTCTTGTCGCTATTTGTTTCTTAGTCTATGACTTGTTGCATCAATGGCCTACTTTTACATATAGCATTGTTCTATTTGTGTAGTTCAAGAGACGGGGACTTGAACAGTGCCAGTTGTAAATAGAAAGTGTCTGAGTGTAGCAACCAGCAGCTACACAAATGCGTCACTAAAATCTAAAAGGTACACTGTAAGACATGTACTATTTGTACTTCTTCTGATATCCTACGTAGATGGAAATGAAAGTGGGTGGAAACATACGTTGGTCTTATCACAGATGGGCCTCTGTCTGCAGTGGGTAATGATGCCCTGGATGTGCATCAACAACCTGTGTGTTATTGACTGACCACAGAGATCAACAGGATGCTGAGACCTTTCATAATACTCATAAAGGACAAAACAACAGTGTGGGCGACAAGGGTCGACAAACCGCGTGTAGTGTCCACATGACCTTCAAAGTAAACAATACTATATAACAAACAGTCAATGCCTTCAAGATGCAGTTTCTGACACAGTTTCTGAATTCTTACTGTAGGCTTTGTTTACAGATATTATAGTGACTGCACACAAAAAAAGCAATATATAATGCCAAATAATATTATTTGTCTTGTAACCATAGCAAATCCCTTTTTGGTGCTATAAAGAACCGTTTTTTGAAGGTTCTATAAGAACCATGCTTATAAGGTTCTAACTGGAATATGCATGGTGCTATAAAGAACCCTTTCTTAAGGTTCTATAAAGAACCATTAATAAAAGGTTCTGTATAGTGCCAAAAAAGGGTTCTGCTATATGGTTACAACCCTTTTTGGGGCTATATACAGTAGAACCCTTTTTATGGATCTTTCTAGAACCTTTATGGAAAAGTGTTCTATAAAGAACCTTCCTTAATATAAAAAAAAATGTGTAGATCCTTTTGATGAACCACACAGGGTTTGTGATTAATCACATTTACATTGGTGTTATAATTGTTTTCATTGACCAGTTGAATCACGCGTTAGCTCTGGAAAAGCTGGGGAGAAAGTTGAGACAAAGCCTTATGTGAGTCTTTCACAAGACATGGTTACGGGCCATAGTCATATTTATCATGCAGTGACATAACACAACATATTAGATCAACTGGAATGACACTCTAACTCACGGATGCACTAAAGAGATGTGAGCAAACCACGCCACAAAATGTTCAAATGAGCTGCCAACCCTTCATTTTAACTATCACTAAAAGAGGAAATAACCCTTTTCTGAACTGCAAAGAACCCTTGAGAAACCCTATTTTGTTAGTGTGTGTATAGATTGACATAAACATGCAATAGTGAATGCATTAAGGGCGAGCAACAGTGCACACAAATATCACACACCTGCTGTTGATTGGTAGCAGTGGAAACTGCTGAAGAATAGAAAAACATGTTTGTCTTCCTCTCACTGCAAATGTGGTCAAACAGCCCTGTGCGCCTCTGCATGGTTAGTGTAAGGTGGTTTCATGGTGGTTCTGTCTGATTGCAGTATTGTCCTGATGTCTCTCCCTAAGGTTGACACTGCCGCAATCCAGCTGCAGTCTGGGCAGATTGATCACTCTATTAGTTGGCTGTGTTCCAACACCCAACTGGTTTCTGCTCTCCTGTCCAATCAGCTTTTGCAGTTAAATGCGGGAGGACTGGCCTGGTTGGGAAGGGTGTGTCCTCTGGATCCAATACTACTGCATAAGACATTAACCCTGAACATCAGTGTGAGGCAGGTGTCTCATTATGGAAGATAACAGGTCCACATGACAGAGGTGAAAGTACAGGTGTACCAACCTAGTAATACATTGTAGTAAGCAAGAGTAAAGGAACAAGAGTATGTAGTTTAGTCGACTTTTATAGTTCTATGAACCTCAGTTGTTGTGAGCAGAGACTTTGGTTATGCTGCTTGTTGTGAAAGCATTAGGTAATCAAGGCAACTTGAACAGACTTACATGTAGGTATGTATTGGGCACTAGTGCCCTAATGCCCTGTCTTTGATACTTACAGCACTGGGTAGCAGAGCCAGTTAACGGCCAGTACAATGCACCCTATTCTATTTGTTTGGTTGTATTGCCAGCTCAGGCCAGAATGGCTGTTGTTGTAGTTGCTTTATGTAAATTGCAACATCTAAAATCCAGGAGCTTGGACACATTAACACTCAATCCCTTCTGAGATTACTAAAATACTGTAGGAAAGGAGAAATAGAGACCTTTGTGCTACCATGGCTACCATGGCTTCTCTCCCTACAGTGGGTTTCATACGTATTCAGGCCCTTGCACTTTTTCACATTTTGTTGAGTTACAACCAAGAAATTAAAATGGATTTAACTTGGATTGTCTTTGACACATACACAAAGTACTCGAATGTCAAAAGGCCCCTTCTGATCTAAAGGGAGATTTTTTAGTCTCTCTTCCTGAGTCTAGACTGATTCATTTTTCTTTTGGCTGCCAGAACCTTTCCTGCTTGTCTTCCTAGCCCTGTCATGCCCCCAGTCAGTACAGTCAACTCTTGGCTATTAGCTCTGTCAGACTGTGTGCTGTCATCCTAATACAGCAATGCTGAATCATAAGGGATCAATGTTTCCTCAGTCGTCACTCTTTTGTGTACCAATCCAGACTGCAGTGAAATTGTCCATGATCAGTCCAAAAAATCTATAAAATGAATATAGTATGCTAAATATGAAGGTCTGTTGAATATGGTAGTCATGGATATGTGGATATTCTTGCACAATTGCACACAGCTAGCACGAATTGATCCACTCCTGTACTGCAGGCATCTGCGAGGACACAGTGGAGTTGAGTGGAAGAGGACAGTGGAGGTGATGGATGATTGATCTGTTAGCCTGCAATAAAGATGTTTACAGATCAGCTTAGAGTGGTCAGGCAGGCAGGCGTTTTGTGGCCTCTCTAATCTAGTTGTCTTTATTATTATTTTTATTTTTTAACCTTTATTTACCTAGACAAATCAGTTAAGAATAAATTCTTATTTACAATGACGGCCTACCCCGGCCAAACCCGGACGACGCTGGGCGAATTGTGCGCCGCCTTATGGGACTCCCAATCACGGCCAGATGTGATACAGCCTGGATTCAAACCAGGGACTGTGGTCATGTCTCTTGCACTGAGATGCAGTGCCTTAGACTTCTGCACCACTCGGGAGCCCTAACTTTGGCCAGTGATCTTATTTTTTTTTTATTCTGACCATCTACAAGCTTTCTAATTATGTTTGAACCAACATCAACAAAGTACCACACAGTTGTTAGTCTGTCTTTGAGGTTAGGAGTCAGGAGAACAAAGAAATTGACAAGACCTGCAAGCTGTGCTAGTGGTTTATCTTGGAAAAAGCTGAACTGTTAGAGCTTGAAAGTCACCTCAAAGAGATACTGATACAGTCCACCACAGTGATATTGAAACACTTTGGAGAATGAAGTGAAATCTTACTGTAGATGCCAATTCTGTTCTATCACACATTATAGGAAGGTTATTTTTGTTATAGGACTCAACGCTAATCATTGTATTCATAAGCAAAACAATAATATGCATGACAAGCTGTGTGTGGTGTAATGACAGGATGTGTTGAAGGTCACAGCATGTGACACAGTGAGCCTCTCAACTCTAGACTAGAGTGATTAGAATGTGTGTGTTTGTGTGTGTACTGTATGTGTGTGTACATGTGTGTGTGCGTGTGCAGAGAGAGAGGACTATAGAGGGCTACAGAGAAATAGAGATAAATAGAGTGTGACGCACAACACAGCTATGGAGAGAGAAAGGGCATATGGCAACTATAATCCTTGCCTGTTACTATGGAAATAGCTACCTCCACCAACCACCCACATGTCTGTATGTCTGTCATGTCGATGTGGGAGGTACTGGGGTTTCCTATCTCCCTTTCCTTCTGCAATCCAATTATCAAACCGACTGATGACACGTTCGCTGCGTCACCTCAACGCTGTCACTTGCCTTGCACTTCACAATCACCCACCAGTCCTTTCACTCTCCCCTCCCTCCCTCCCTCCCTCTCTCCCTCCCTCCCTCTGGGCAAGTTCCCTTGCATCTCCGAACACCTCCCACCCATTGTACAAGACCAATAGATCACTTCCTGGTGCCTTTTGTGTGCTGCTGAGCTCAAAGACGTATTACTCAGACAGACAAGCATTGTTTCCTATTTTGATGATTGCTAGACTGCAGCACATACACTGAGTATACAAAACATTCCATGACATGCTCTTTCCATGACATAGACTGACCAGGTGAATCCATGTGAAGGCTATGATCCCTTACTGATGTCACTTGTTAAAACTTCTTCAGGATTGGTGGGTCCCCTGCGGGATGGTTGAGCTAACGTAGGCTAATGCGATTAGCAGAGGTGTGGACTCGAGTCACATGACTTGGACTCGAGTCAGACTCGAGTCACAAATATGATGACTTGCAACTCGACTTTGACTTTAACACCAATGACTCATGACTTGACTTGGACTTCAGCCTTATGACTCGACCTGAGTTGATACTCTCTAAGCCCAAATATTAAAAATGATGCTATTAAAAAAAGTGTGCAGCGCATCAACTCTTCATTAAAAGGATTACAGTTTGAATCGGACAGCAGCCAATCAAATTGTGCCAGCTGAGAGCAGTGCAGAGGAACGTCGGCGGGTGAATTCAGATAGAGCCCTTGGAAAGATGGCACCCCAAAATTATTATTTTCGGATATAAAGACGACGCTGTATCAACAAAAAAACGTATTGCAACTTGCAAAACATGCGGGAAGAAAATTACAGATGGAGGCGCAGCAATTTCCACCTTTGTTCGACATTTGAAGCTGCACAAAGAACGGTAAGTCGTGGCTAATATAGCCGATAGCTATATATTTTATTACTTTCCCGGTGTATCATGTAGGCTAACGTAACATTAAATCAATGAGCCTCCACACATTCAGTCAGTGTGGGAATGTGATCATTGCACCCAAGACTGAGCTACAACTGGCCAGGCAGTTGGTAGCTTAAATCCTGCCTGATGTTACTGCTGTTCCTAAAACCATTGACATACGTTAGCCTACTGTAACCACACAGAGAGAGTGTGTGTGTGTGTGTGCTAAGGTTGGGCGATTGTGTACAAGCCTACATCGCCCGATTGCGCCCCATAGTGATCTTCGATAGTTGATCACTATTGGGGGGGTGTCTTTCTCATGGCTACCCATGTATTTCCATGGAAATATAACGTTTATTTGGAAAGTAATAAATATATAGATATTTTTTAAATCATTCATGATTTGCATAAATGTAACATACTATTACTCTTGTTAAAAATATGAAATGGTATTACATTTGGTGAAGAGCACATTATGACTTGTTTAGGACTCGAAACTCAAAGTTTAGGACTTGAGACTTGACTTGATACTTGGCGGTCTTGACTTGAGACTTGACTCGGACTTGCCTGTCTTGACTTGTGACTTGAGTGCTAAGACTTGAGACTTACTTGTGACTTGTAAAACAATGACTTGGTCCCACCTCTGGCGATTAGCATGAGGTTGTAAGTAACAAGAACATTTCCCAGGACATACACATATCTGATATTGGCAGAAAGCTTAGATTCTTGTTAATCTAACTGCACTGTCCAATTTACAGTAGCTATTACAGTGAAATAATACCATACTATTGTTTGAGGAGAGTGCACAGTTTTGAACATGAAAAGTTATTAATAAACAAATTAGGCACATTTGGGCAGTCGATACAACATTTTGAACAGAAATTCAATGGTTCATTGGATCAGTCTAAAACTTTGCACATACTCTGCTGCCATCTAGTGGCCAAAATCGAAATTTCCCCTGGGCTGGAATAATACATTATGGCCATTCTCTTGCATTTCAAAGATGATGGTACAAAAAAATACAAAAAACGGTTTGTTTTTTCTTTGTATTATATTTTACCAGATCTAATGTGTTATATTCTCCTACATTCCTTTCACATTTCCACAAACTTCAAAGTGTTTCCTTTCAAATGGTACCAAGAATATGCATATCCTTGCTTCAGGGCCTGAGCTACAGGCAGTTAGATTTGTGTGGATTGTGTGTGTGCCATTCAGAGGGCAAGAAGTGCCTTTGAACGGGGTACGGTAGTAGGTGCCAGGCGCACCGGTTTGTGTCAAGAACTGCAACGCCGCTGGATTTTTCAGGCTCAACAGTTGTCCATGTATATCAAAAATGGTCCACCAACCAAAGAACATCCAGCCAACTTGACACAACTGTGGGAAGCATTGGATTCAACATGGGCCAGCCTCCCTGTGGAATGCTTTCAACACCTTGTAGAGTCTATGCCCCGACAAATTGAGGCTGTTCTGAGGGCAAAAGGAAGTGCAACTCAATATTAGGACGGTGCTCCTAATGGTTGGTATACTCATTGTATGTGGTGTTGTGCCCAACAACATACGTACATGTTGCACAGCTTTCTTAGGTCATAGTGTATAGCTAGCCTTTTAGATTATATCATTTGATTAACATTTATATGATAGAGTATGATGGAGTATCAGCACTGTAAAAACAATCGAGCCATTAATCATTGTAATGGATTCACCACCAATAATTGATTAATTGTGGCATTTAATTGCAATTATTTATGTTGCTGAAACTCATTAGGCCTACATAACATCCTAATTGTCTCAAGTACCACCAAATACTAGATATTACATACTGTAACTGGATTGAAGCATCTGGTTTTCATTTACAAAAAGACTGGCTCTTGGAAATGGAGAGAATTCAAGAGGGTTTTAAGAGCTAATAATAAGGAGGTGCATGACCCCACTAATCTATGTCTGAGAACCCCTTTGTTATCTGTTTGTGTAATGTTCATTTATTGGCTAGAGTTCGTCTTTGATTTTAAACGAGTTCCTGCATGTTAACGGTTTATTGGAAATACTTCCAAGTTCCATACCTTGGAAAGAGAATAAAGCATATTTATTAGATAAAATCTGAACCTGTAATTCATATCATCTTTAAAGAATGTTTCATCGTATTTTATGTAGCGGAGAATGCATATGGGGGAATTTCCCAAATAAACAGAATGCCAGGGAGGAGACGATATTGGAGACAAGCACAGGAATTTATGACGTTAGAAGGCTTAGCCCATGAACTTCACGGGTGCTATGATCAAGATTCATGGAGAGACTCTTTTGATGTCCCAGTAGTTCTACTTACAGAGTTAACAGATTTATACTGGTGTTGAATGAAACAATACCACAGGAGGCATGTAGGATGCGTCCCAAATGGAACTCTATTCCCTTTATAGTGCATTCGTTTTGACCAGAGCCCTATGAGCACTGGTCAAAAGTAGTGCACTAAATAGGGAATAGGGTGCCATTTGGGACGCAAACATAGTAAGATATCGACGTCAGAGCAATGAATATGCAGGTATCCCTAGTATTGTTAGCGGTTCTAAAGACAGCTGGCAGAACCATGGGGTGGGTCTAAACTAAAACAACCCATGTCTGGAGAAGTGTGCCTGAGATACAGAAAGCTGCACCTCCGTCCTGCTTGAAGATTAATGAAGTGAAAAGCACTTCCGTGCCCCTGCTGGCTTTACCTGACCGCTGAGGCAGATGGCAGATGGGGCAAATTCTGGACAGGCCCTTGGCCTTGTGACAGCTGTCAGGGGCGGGGGATGGAAGAGGTCAAAGGTTAAAAAAACTCTGTCGGTGTAACGGGCCTCCTCCTTCTCTTCATCCGAAGAGGAGTAGCAAGGATTGGACCAACGTGCAGCGGGTTGTGAATACATAATGAACTTTATTAACAAGACGAAACTAAACACACGAAGAACACTTGATAATTTTACAAAACGAAGTAGACAGACCTGAACGAGAGAACTTACATAAAACATGAAGAACGCACGAACAGGAACAGACTACATATACTAACTACAACGAAACAGTCCTGTGTGGTGCGAACATACACTGACACGGAAGACAATCACCCACAAACAAACAGTGAGAACAACCTACCTTAATATGACTCTCAGAGGAAACGTCAAACACCTGCCTCTAATTGAGAGCCATACCAGGCAACCCAAAACCAACATAGAAACAGAAAACATAGACTGCCCACCCAAAACTCACGCCCTGACCAATAAACACATACCAAACAACAGAAAACAGGTCAGGAACGTGACAGAACCCCCCCCTCAAGGTGCGAACTCCGGGCGCACCCCTACAACTCAAGGGGAGGGTCTGGGTGGGCATCTGTCCGCGGTGGCGGCTCCGGCGGCGGACGAGGACACCACTCCACCACTGTCTTTGTCCCTCTCCTTAGCGTCCTTTGAGTGGCGACCCTCGCCCCCGACCATGGTCCAGGAACCTCCACTAAGGCCCCTCCTACATAGAGGAGACAGCTCAGGACAGAGAGGTAGCTCAGGACAGAGAGGTAGCTCAGGACAGAGAGGTAGCTCCGGACAGAGAGGTAGCTCCGGACAGAGAGGTAGCTCCGGACAGAGAGGTAGCTCCGGACAGAGAGGTAGCTCCGGACAGAGAGGTAGCTTAGGACAGAGGGACAACTCTGTACTAATGGCAGCTCCGGACTGAGTGGCAGCTCCGGACTGGGTGGCAGCTCCGGACTGGGTGGCAGCTCATGACTGTAGGGCAGCTCATGACTGTAGGGCAGCTCATGACTGGAGGGCAGCTCATGACTGGAGGGCAGCTCATGACTGGAGGGCAGCTCATGACTGGAGGGCAGCTCATGACTGTAGGGCAGCTCTGGCAGCTCCTGACTGGCTGGTGGCTCTGGCAGCTCCTGACTGGCTGGCGGCTCTGGCAGCTCCTGACTGGCTGGCGGCTCTGGCAGCTCCTGACTGACGGACGGCTCTAGCGGCTCCTGACTGACGGACGGCTCTAGCGGCTCCTGACTGACGGACGGCTCTAATGGCTCGGGACAGACGGGCGGCTCTAATGGCTCGTGGCAGACGGATGGCTCAGAAGGCGCTGGGCAGACGGATGGCTCAGAAGGCGCTGGGCAGACGGATGGCTCAGAAGGCGCTGGGCAGACGGATGGCTCAGAAGGCGCTGGGCAGACGGATGGCTCAGAAGGCGCTGGGCAGACGGATGGCTCAGAAGGCGCTGGGCAGACAGATGGCTCAGACGGCGCTGGGCAGACAGATGGCTCAGACGGCGCTGGGCAGACAGATGGCTCAGATGGCACTGGGCAGACGGATGGCTCAGACGGAGCTGGACAGACAGGCAGTGCAGAAGGCGTTGGGCAGACGGCCGACTCTGACCCGATGAGGCGCACAGTAGGCCTGGTGCGTGGTGCCGGAACTGGAGGTACCGGGCTGAGGGCACGCACCTCAGGGCGAGTGCGGGGAGAAGGAACAGTGCGTACAGGGCTCTGGAGACGCACAGGAGGCTTGCTGCGTGGTGCAGGCACTGGTGGTACTGAGCTGGGGCGGGAAGGTGGCGCCGGATATACCGGACCGTGTAGGCGTACTGGCTCCCTTGAGCACTGAACCTGCCCAACCTTACCTGGTTGTATGCTCCCCGTCGCCTGACCAGTGCGGGGAGGTGGAATAACCCGCACCGGGCTATGTAGGCGAACCGGGGACACCATGCGTAAGGCTGGTGCCATGTAAGCCGGCCCGAGGAGGCGTACTGGTGGCCAGATATGTAGGGCCGGCTTCATGACATCCGGCTCAACACTCAATCTAGCCCTACCAGTGCGGGGAGGTGGAATAACCCGCACCGGGCTATGCACACGTACAGGAGACACCGTGCGCTCTACTGCTTAACACGGTGTCTGCCCGTACTCTCGCTCTCCACGGTAAGCCCGGGAAGTGGGCGCAGGTCTCCTACCTGCCCTCGGCCCACTACCTCTTAGCCCCCCCCCAAGAAATTTTTGGGTAGTACTCACGGGCTTTTCGGGCTTCCGTGCTAGACGCGTCCCCTCATAACTCCGGTTCCTCTCTCCGGTTTCCCCCGCTCTCCGAGCTGCCTCCAGCTGTTCCCATGGGAGGCGATCCTTTCCAGCCAGGATCTCCTCCCATGTGTAGCAACCCTTACCGTCCAAAACATCCTCCCATGTCCATTCCTCCTTCTTGCGCTGTCCGTTAACCCGCTGCTTGATCCGGGTTTGGTGGGTGATTCTGTAACGGGCCTCCTCCTTCTCTTCATCCGAAGAGGAGTAGCAAGGATTGGACCAACGTGCAGCGGGTTGTGAATACATAATGAACTTTATTAACAAGACGAAACTAAACACACGAAGAACACTTGATAATTTTACAAAACAACAAAACGAAGTAGACAGACCTGAACGAGAGAACTTACATAAAACATGAAGAACGCACGAACAGGAACAGACTACATATACTAACTACAACGAAACAGTCCTGTGTGGTGCGAACATACACTGACACGGAAGACAATCACCCACAAACAAACAGTGAGAACAACCTACCTTAATATGACTCTCAATCAGAGGAAACGTCAAACACCTGCCTCTAATTGAGAGCCATACCAGGCAACCCAAAACCAACATAGAAACAGAAAACATAGACTGCCCACCCAAAACTCACGCCCTGACCAATAAACACATACCAAACAACAGAAAACAGGTCAGGAACGTGACAGTCGGAAATAACCACCCCTCCCTCCCAACCCTTTCCCAACTACTACCACAACAAAGGCTGTTTCACAAAACTTATTTTTCTGTCCCGAAAACAACAACCAAAACTCAGGTGTATACATAACATAGTAAAGGTACAATTCTTTCCCTCCATTTAGTAAAATATGTATACATTTGTGGATGTCCATCATCCATTTCGTATGATATGTTACGAATTGTACTGGGAGGCAGGAGAACAGCCAAGTAGTGATGGACATTTAAAAATGTTTTGGCGTGAGCTGGATCATTTGCTTCTGTTCACCTAAAACAGCTGTTCAGTTGGTTCCCAAATGTCTATTTGTTAAAAATTGTCCTAGAACCATGAAAAAGCAATTTGTTAATGTAAAGCCTTCCCTGATTCTGTCCCAAAAAGAGGATGTGTCTGGACATGTCCTGTCATGTACTAGGGGGAGGCAGCAGGATACCGCTAAGCGAGGAAGAAGGACTGTGCTCTCCTCAGCTGTTTTATTCATGAATCATGTCCCCCATGGGATGCTGAATCTTTTGAAGCTGACAGGTCAGGCCTGTAATTCAGGATCAGGATATGGTGTCTGGGCCAGGACTAGGGTTTTCCCTTCCTTCAGTTTGGACGCTGTGTATAGAGTTATGTCACAGATCCTGTACCAACAGAGGATATCCTCTTCTGTTTGGTCCATATGTAAAGCAAGCCATATGTTTATACATATGTAAAGTAAAGAGAGAGGCTAAAATGAAGCAATATACATTTTTGTAACTTGATGTAACTTGATTTTTCTCACAAATGAATACATACACAAAAGTCAGAGTTAAACGCTGATATCTCAAGTTAGGATTCAGCCCATACACAATAGGTATATCTTAAAGTAGTTAAGGGCACCAGCTCTGGAAAGAAACGAAGTGCCCAGGTCACACTGCCTTCTCTAAGCTCACTTGCATTCTTTGCATATTCATTTCAAACCCAATGCAGCTAATTTTCTGTTCCCTTGTTGTTGAAGCAAGCGTTAAGGAGGAACAGGCTGTACCCTTTTCTTCTCTGTCAGTGAAGAAGGTAATATATTCAGCCTAAGTGGGACGACAGGCTGCATTCCCTTGTCTGTCGCAAACGCTGATCATTATGACTGCCTTTCTCCTGTGTCAGCAGTGCTGCTAATAGTAAATAATATGGAGCAAAAGGGTCCCAAGACAATACCTTCCTGGAGGGATGGTTAAAAAAAGTTAAATCTGCATCCTTGCAGAAGTTATAGATTTCTTAAAAAGTGCTTGGTATACGAAATTCACAATATACACTCAGTGGCCGGTTTATTAGGTACCCCTTTCACGAAAATGGTTCGCTCCTACGGACAGTGAGTCACGTGGCTGTGGCTTGCTATATAAAGCAGGCAGACCGGCATTGAACCATTCAGTAACTGTTCGATTGAACGTTAGAATGGACAAAACAAGTGACCTAAGCAACTTTGAGCGTGGTATGATTGTCGGCGCCAGGCGCGCCAGGCGCGCCAGGTTCCAGTATCTCAGAAACGGACGGCCTCCTGTGCTTTTCATGTACGACAGTGTCTATGGTTTACCGAGAATGGTGCGACAAACAAAAAAGATCCAGTCAGCGGCAGTCCTGTGGGAGAAAACAGCTTGTTGATAAGAGGTCGAAGGAGAATGGCAAGAATTGTGCAAGCTAACAGGCGGGCCACAAACTGGCAAATAACAGTGGTGTGCAGAACGGCATTTCGCAACGCACAACTCATCGATCCTTGTCACGGATGGGCTACTGCAGCAGACGACCACACCGGGTTCCATTCTTATCAGCTAAAAACAAGAAGAAGCGACTCCAGTGGGTATGAGATCACCACCGGACAATTGAGGAGTGGAAAAACATTTGTTCTTGATACCAATTGAGCAACGTTCCCATGTCCTGAAGAATTCAGGCTGTTCTGGAGGCAAAGGCGGGTCCGACCCGGTATGAGATGGGTGTATCTAATAAACTGTTACATTACTGAGAAACTGTTCAACAACTGACAAAAAAACCTCACAAATTACAAGTCTTGGACCTTGAGGAATCGCAGACCGATGGATCAATAACAATCACAACAAATCAATAGAACTATACAAACATTGTTTTATGGACATATTTAATTGTTTTGGGGTGTCCTTTGCACATTTCCTAATTGAAGTCAGTCTGCATTTATCTCAATAACAACATTGGGGTGACAGGTAGCCTAGTGGTGAGAGTGTTGGGCCAGTAACTGAAAGGTTGCTGGATCGAATCCCTAAGCTGAAAAGGTTAAAAAATCTGTCGTCCTGCCCCTGAACAAGGCAGTTAACCCACTGTTCACTGGTAGGCTGTCATTGTAAATAAGAATTTGTTCTTAACTTACTTGCCTAGTTAAATAAAGGTTACATTTTAGAAAAGGACAGAAAACCCTTTGGTTCAAGAAAGATCACTGATAGAGATATCTACCACCACTCCTGTGTTTTCCCAACTTTGCTGAGCCCTTGTTTCACTATCGCAGCCAATATTGTCATGAACAGCCTACTATAATAACATTCCTTTCCTCTAACCTTCCTCGCCTTGGCCAGCCCTAGAGACAGGTGTACACATGCACATTCATAGCTGGGATAGGATTTGAATAATTGCATTCAGTGGAGTGAATAGGAGTCATTGGGGCCCAGGATCGCTTTCTATTCCCTGGCTGAAAGATGAGCAGATTGTCTTTGTGTTGGTGGGGAGCGGAGGGAGTGAAGTGGAGGGGAATAGAGGGGCCCCTACTCACTCAGCCCATAGGTTGAGGTTTAGCGGTGGCGTCCGTAGGGTCGTGTGCCCCGCTGTCACTGCAGCAGATGGGGTTTGGATACCTCTTGCCCTGCCGAGGGTCCAGGCTGGGCGGGGGGGGGGGGGGGGGGGGGGGGGGGTTGGTCCCACCTGCCGGGGCCACACAAAGCAGGCCCGTGTCATCACAATACCCCGCACTGCAGCCTGTCAGACCCAGGAGGCTTTTCTTCACTGTGTCTTTGTCGACGAGGGCATAAATACTGCTTAAAAGGATTTCCAAACATATTCTAAAGGAGGCCATATGAATATTAACAATACACAGCTGCCGCTTGTTTGGCTCCGAGCTAGCTACCGCCACTCATGGTCTCTACTTCTACTGCAGCCAGCAGCAAAAGTGTTATAGTCATGAAACATGAAGGCCTATGTTGTTTCGTCCTGTTCCATGCCAGAAGTGGTTTGGTAGAGGAGTGGTATACTCTGGGTAATCAGGAGAACATGGAAAAGTACTGTTCAGTCAAGACTCCTCTAAACATAGAGATTCACAAAAATACATTTGAGGAGAAGCATCCAACAATTTGCCAACAAAAATGTGTAGATACTGGAGGTACGCTCCCACTGAGCCCAGTCGAAGCTCTTTTCTGTCCTGGCACCCCAATGTTGGAACAAGCATTCCCCTAAAGTGACGACAGCGGAGTCGCTGCCCGTCTTTCGAAAACGTCTGAAATCCTACCTCTTTGAAGAGTATCTTAAATAACTCTCACTGTGCACCAAAAATGTAAATACAATTTATACATTCCATGTGTTTAGGATAGGCGATGGCCTCATATGCTATTCTTCCACACATCCCTTAATAATTATGCAATTTTAGAAATCCCTACATTCAGGCAATGATATCTCGGTAACACTTTATTTAGATAGTCCATCTGTAAATAGTCTATGACGTGCAGGTCCAGACGCGGCAACGATCGCCTGTCAGGGAGATATTGATTGGATGGTTGATCTAAAGGCAAAGGATGCTCTAGAGACAGACTACAGATTATCAGTAACATTTCAACTAACTATCTACTAACCCCAACCCTAACTCTAACTCTTAATCCTTATCCTAACCCTTATTCTAAAACTAACCCAAACCCTAATCGTAATCTTAGCAAGCAGTTGCTTATCAATAGATAGTCTGTTGATAGTAAGATGACCATCTGTAGAGCATCAAAAGACGGAAAATCCTGACTATCCAAATAAAGTGTGACCGATATACCCACTCAAATATTTGTTGGGGACAAATGATTTTGGTTGAAATAAAAACAGTACCAGTCAAAGTTGGGACACACCTACTCATTCAAGGGCTTTTTCTTTATTTTTACTATTTTCTACAGTGTAGAATAATAGTGAAGACATCAACACTATGAAATAACACATATGGAATCATGTAGTAAACAAAAAAGTGTTAAACAAATCAAAATATATTTTATATTTGAGATTCTTCAAAGTAGCCACCCTTTGCCTTGATGACAACTTTGCACACTCTTGGCATTCTTTAAACCAGCTTCATGAGGTAGTCACCTGGAATGCATTTCAATTAACAGGTGTGCCGTGTTAAAAGCTAATTTGTGGAATTTCTTTCCTTCTTAAAGTGTTTGAACCAATCAGTTGTGTTGTGACAAGGTAGGGGTGATATACAGAAGATAGACCTATTTGGTAAAAGACCAAGTCCATATTATGTCAAGAACAGCTCAAATAAGCAAAGAGAAACAACAGTCCATCATTTCTTTAAGACCTGGACGTCAGTCAAAATGGAAAATTTCAAGAACTTTGAACGTTTTTTCAAGTGCAGTCGCAAAAACCATCAAGCGCTATGATGAAACTGGCTCTCATGTGGACCGCCACAGGAAAGGAACAGACACATCTCAACATCAACTGTTCAGAGGAGACTGCGTGAATCAGTCCTTCATGGTTGAATTGCTGCAAGAAACCCCTACTAAAGGAGACCAATAATAAGAAGAGACTTGCTTGGGACTCGTTTGTTTTTCAACAGGACAATGACCCAAAACACACCTCCGGGCTGTATAAGGGCTATTTGACCAAGAAGGAAAGTGATGGAGTGCTGCATCAAATGACCTGGCCTCCAGAATCACCCGACCTCAAACCAATTGAGATGGTTTGGGATAAGTTGGACCGCAGAGTGATGGAAAAGCAGCCAACAAGTGCTCAGCATATGTGGGAACTCCTTCAAGACTGTTGGAAAATCATTCTTCATGAAGCTGGTTGAGAGATGCCAGGAGTGTACAAAGCTGTCATCAAGGCTGGCGACTTTGAAGAATCTAAAATATATTTGGATTTGTTTAACACTTTTTTGGTTACTACATGATTCCATATGTGTTATTTCATATTTTGTATGTCTTCACCTTAATTCTACAATGTATAAAATAGTAAAAATAAAGAAAAACCCTTGAATGAGTAGGTGTGTCCAAACGTTTGACTGGTACTGTATATCTGAATGTAAATGAATCATTACCTAGTGGATGAAAGTATTACTTTTTTTTTGTACTTTTGCCTGTGATTACGTATGCAGACCATGTCTGAAGGAGGTGACATCATTGTGCTTTGTCACATCACTCTGCTCGGTATGCTGCTGCTGCAGAGAGAGAGAGAGCTCCATAACTACCTCACTGTTAGGATGATAACCTGATATTTTTAAATATGAGAGAGAGAGAGAGAGAGAGAGAGAGAGAGAGAGAGAGAGAGGGAGAGAGAGAGAGAGAGAGAGAGAGAGAGAGAGAGAGAGAGAGAGAGGGAGAGAGAGAGAGAGAGAGAGAAAGGGAGGGATGGAGAGAGAGAGAGGGGGAGGGGAAGAAGAGAGAGAATGGGGGGAGAGAGAAGGGAGGAGAGAGAGAAGGGAGAGAGAGAGGGACAGAGAGAGTGAGAGGAAAGGGAAGAAAGAGAAGGAAAGAGAGAGAGTGAGAGGAAAATAGAGAGGCTGTTCTGTTCCCTGCAGTTACATACACCATAGGAACTCTCCCTAGGGAAACTGCCTGGCTGGCTGACTGGAGGAAAAGAGAACCTGTCACATTGTTTCCTTAATTTTCTCTCTCTCTCTCTCTCTCTCTCTCTCTCTTTCTCTCTCTCTCTCTCTCTCTCTCTCTCTCTCTCTCTCTCTCTCTCTCTCTCTCTCTCTCTCTCTCTCTCTCTCACTCTCACTCTCTCTCTGTTTCTCTCCCTTTCTTTATCTGTCTCCCTCTCTCTCTGTGTCTCTCTCCCCTATCTCCTTTGCTACTCAGAGACAAAGGCTTCCACCACCAATCAAATGGATCTGTTATTCACAATCCCTCCTGCTGTGCTGCTTCCCTTCCCCTGACACAGTTCAAGTAGCTTTTATACAGCTCTCTGCTATTGAAAAGTCTAGTGGCTATCATGTGAAGCCTTATTGGGGACAACACAGCCTCAGTGAGACAGAGACCGTTAGTAGTATAGTCTATGGAGGTCTCCTCTGTGTGCTGTCATTTACACGTAACCCCATTGTAAACTAAGCTGTTTTTCAAATATACAAAATAAAAAGAAGGGAAAAATAATTAAAGGCCTCTGGGTAAATAAGCATTTGTTCTTAACTGACTTGCCTAGTTCAATAAAGGTTAAATACAATTTTTATAAATTAAGGCCTCTGGGTAAAGGCCTCTGGGTGAAGGGGGCTATAGGCTAAATCTAATCCAATGACAATGTTAGTGATCAGTTAGAAAAGGGTCCAGAGAACAAACGGTCATTGAATGATGTGCAGTGTAACTTAATTCTAGTCTAGGCTGGTAGATCCATAGTGTAAACGGGGATATGACGTGCAGGTCCAGAGGAAGCATCGATCGCCTGTCAGGAGGATATTGATTGGATGGTTTGCTCTGAAGGACTATTTTCCCCTCTCATCCAGGCTTGGGGTTTTCATTTACAGTACAGTAAGGTACACAGTGGTTCTCCCTCTCTCTCTCTCTCTCTCTCTCTCTCTCTTTCTCTTTCTCTCTATGGCTGGCAGCCCGGCAAATTCTTAACAAATAAGACAGAGGCTGTTTCATGGCTATCCAATTGCTGTGAACATTAGTAAGATTTCAGACACATGACAACAAGACTGTTATGGTCTTGGGTAAACATTCCTTAAATGCCACACCTATGACATTGAACTCCCGTCAGGGGCTCAGTATTGAGGCGATGCATGCACACAATGCAACTGTGAGTTGTCGTATTCTGAATTTGATTTGGATGATATTGCTTGCATTTTCCTGTGTAAAATGTCTGCCTAAATCTTTGAAACATGTCAAGTGTTTTCATGAAAGACCCAGCTGAATTAATCCCCTTGATCATTCGACGTAAGAGGCACAGACATTTTCAGTGGCTTCAATTATTATCTACTAAAATGTAGATGAGTGTATTTTAGAATTCTGTAAGCATGCAAAACAAGCCGTCTATGAATGCAAAAAAGCTGCTTTGTGACTTCATATGAAACTATTTCAGGAATTGAAGGTCAATTAACTAATCTGAGAGCATTCATACACATGAATTGAACACATGAAAAGGCAATTTATTCTGTGTGCTAAAAGCAGGGCTTTGAAGTAAGAGAAGGTTAGGAGAACACACACAAAAGCCTGCTTCTTCTCTTTGCTAGCGTTGGATACCATGTGTCCCACTTGATAGGGAAAATCTGTGTGCCACTTTGTTGCTATATGAGTATTCAAAAAGTTAGTGGTATCTGGGTTATGGACAAGTCCATTAGTTCTACAGACTATGACAATGTGTCACCATACTGCGTCATACTGCAGTACTTTGCTTATACTTACTGGCAATTGCTTATGTACAGTATGGACATGCGTCACTTGTGGACTCTGTTGGTTATAGATCTATGTTGCTGTGTGATTGAAGGAACATACAGCTGGTGACCAAGCTATTGATGTCAAGGCAAACACATCAGAATCTCTTCCCTGCAAGTTTTCATGATGAAATGAAGAAATTAAGATAAACGGGGCATTAGGCCCACGTGTGTTACCTTGTTGTCCCAAAAGCCATTGACTTCACAATACTCACATCTCTCATTGATTACTTGCAAAACACCTGTCATGGCATATTTCAGATTCCTCCAAAATCCACAAACCACAGTTTGAAAAAACTGAACAAAAGGAAAGAAGAGAAGTCAGACACCATAAAAAGTAAATAACAGCCATTAGTCTGTGACATGTGTTTGATTAAACTACTGTGTGGGTGTTTGCACTTCCAGGAGTGGAGAGGCAGTTGTGAGTCATCATACCTCGGTCATTACAAAACATTCCAACCACCGCACTTAAACTTTCTTTACCAGTACACTCTGACAATAAGAAAAAAGCATCAAGAGCTACCGTCTACCAGCAAAGTTATTGGTAACACTTTATTTGGATAATCAGTAGATGCTCTACAAACTATCAACATACATTTGAACTAACTATCTACTAACCCTAACTCTACTGTAGCTTTAACCCTAACCTTAACCTGTATCCTAACCCTAAACGTAACCCTCACCCTAACCCTAGCCCTAAACCTAGCCCTAGCGCTAACCGTAACCTTAGCAAGCAGTTGCTTATCAACAGATAGTTTGACCATGTGTAGAGTATCCGGACTATCCCAAAAAAGTGTGACCAAGCTATTTTCCCAACTACAGTATATCTTGTAAATCACAAAGGCAGCCTCTGTGCCGCTCAGAAGGCCAACCCCCACCTGCCCGTAACTGCCTGAGAATAGCTGTGAGATGTTCACACCACCACGAGAGAGGTCAGCAGCCATAGAGAGCCTCAGAGTGGGTTATTTCACTTGGGAAGTAACCCTGGATCTGAAGCATCTCACACTTCCAGACTGTAAACTCAGTGGGGTGTGTTGGGGGCAGCTCAGGGGGGTCTCTGAGGAAAACATTCTCTCCCTCCCGTGGTAAACATGTCTCACCCAGGTGATTACATTCCCACACTTCTCCTTCTCTGGAACATCATGGGAAACAGGCTTGTTTGAATGTGTTTCTGTACATAACACGGACAAAAACTGTGTAGACATATGTGTAGTGCTAGACAGACCTATCATAACATCACACAAGAGAGGAGGGGATTTTAGGTGACTAGAACATTTATGGTATGTAACACTGTACAACATAAACTGTGTTTGTGCAGAGCAAATACATGTTGTGGTGTATAGAGAAAAACAAGGGAACTATAATATCTCAATACAGTGGACTACAACATAAAGTACAAATGCCTACAGGAGCAACCAGGAGCAGAGGAAGCAGTCATCCTTAGCCTAACTCTACATGCGTCACAGCCCCCCTCCTCCCTTGATTGGTTATACAACAATGATTACAGATGTCGACATCATCCTTTTACCTCATGAAGGGGTGGGAACCTGATTGCTCAGGTTGCTCATCACATACCTCACTGTACACACATCACACAGAGCAAGGTCAGGCCATTGTCTGTGATGACTCAGAGAGATGGATTGAATTGAAATGGATAGAAATATGGATTGATGCTTGGTGATGTCACTCACAAGGACAAGACCTGATTATAGGCCTGGATGTGTTTCCCATAGCAACACATCCTGTTCTACGTACAGGCTCCTCCCATGTGTGTGGGAGACTGAATAGATTGTCACACTAGGCCTTAATTGCACAGTGTGTGCAGCCAGCACAGCTACGCATATGAGTAGGTTGTAGTTTATTGTGGATTATTTGGGAAGCCTATAACAATGGTTGTAACTTCAATTAGGCTAAAGTTTGTAAAGCAAATATCTGGTGAGACTATAATTCTCTAAGAGTTCTCATATGATTTCCCTTCCCTACATGGGTATCCTTCCCAAAGACGTTCAAGTTACAGGCTCATCACTTCAGGCCACCAAGCATTTTTCTGTCAAATCTATTGATCTTCTGGTGAAAGGCTTATCTGCAAGCCCAGGCATTAATCGTCATCGTCCACAACAGACATGTGACTGTCTCTCTGCTTTACATAGTCAAATAAAATCAATCATATCAAAATGTATTGGTCGCATACACATATTTAGCAGATGTTTTTGCGGGTGTAGCAAAATGTTTGTGTTCCTAGCTCCAACAGTGCAATAATATCTAACAATTCACAACAATGCACACAAATCTAAAAAGTAAAATAATGGAATTATTAAATATAGAAATATTAGGATGAGCAATGTTGGAGTACCATAGTATATATATATGTATATGTGATGGGATGTATAGACAATATGGACAGTATATGGATAGAATATGTAGTATATCTGAAGAATAGTATATGCACAGCAATAGTTAAATTGGATATGCCTTGACTAGAATGCAGTATATACATACTGTAAAATGGGTAAAACAATATCTAAACATTATTAAAGTGACAAGTGTTCCATGATTATGTACATAGGGCAGCAGCCTCTAAACACGTCCGCATGCTTCCCAGCCGAAACAGTTTGGAAGAGTTTGTGCATATATTATGAGGACATTTTGCGATTTTTTTTCCCGTTTTGGACTTGGGTGAGGATTTTTTCAGCTGTTCAGGCAAACAATATTTTTTCCCACATGCAAGTTGAAGATTGGAAGCCGAAGTCTATGCCCCTTCGTCGGTGATTGGTCAACTGTAGGGATTCTTCAATAAAGTCTTTGCAGTTATTCAACGATAGACTACTCGTTTTCATGCAAATGTTTTAATTGAGAAATACTGTACCTAACTTCTTAGTTAGAAGTAAAATTGCACGACTAAGATCTCTTTGGCAAAAACGTAAAAATTTATGACAGATTTCTGGAGTTATGTAAGATTAATTTGAACTATTTTGAGGAAGTATATACTGACTAAGTCATCTCAAAATGAACAAACAGTACTTTTGCCGCTTTTTTCTCATTTTTCAAGCGAAGGTCTTTTAAGTGAGTATGCAAGTACACTCTTTCGGTTCGACTAGCCAAGTTCGGCTAGGCGCCAGCCAAACTGAAGCATGCTGACTCGTTAAGATGACAGTGACTAAAGTTTAGGGCATGGTACTGGGCGGAGGCCGGCTAGTGGTGACTATTTAACAGTCTGATGGCTAGAGATAGAAGCTGTTTTTCAGTCTCTCGGTCCCTGCTTTGATGCACCTGTACTGACCTCGCCTTCAGGATGGTAATGATCCATTACCATTATCCATTATGCATTCTCACATAATATCTCAGCCCTGCTGCCCAAGTGATTGAACATGTAGTGGAATGATTCCAGCACACAGGTTAATATACAACAGCTTGGACTGAGTAGAGCTGGCTGAGGAGTGTGGGTGGCTCATGACTGAAATGCCAGCTGTATGTGTAGTGAGAGTGTCTTTAGTCTGTGTCCCTAATGGCACCCTCCTTCTTATATAGTGCACTACATCTATGGGCCCTGGTCAAAAGGATTGCACTACACAGGAAATCTTATTTGGGATACAGATATAGAGGGATCTATTTTCGTTCCCAGCCCTAACGCCTGGTTCTGCCATTTATCCGTCTAACATTAGCTCACTTGCGCTTTTTGGCAATATTTGAGGTGTGTCCTTAAAAACTAGAGCAAAAGGGACAATTTCATGAAGCGATAATGGGAAGTTTTAAGACCCACAAAAGCAGAAAGAGAAGCGATTTATGATATCATGCTTCTGACCCGATCCTATTTTGAAATATTGTTTTGTTTAACTTGATTATAAACCAAACTTATAAGAAAGATTCACCATCCATTGGTTTATGGTGATAACATACATGGCTCGAATGCAAGCCAATTTTGTCGGCTATTTCTGGAGAAGTGCAAATATGATCTTTAAGATGGTTCTAACATTTGCGAGCACAGCTTAGCTGAGTGGACATTAGGTTAGGTTTGTTAAAATAAAGCCCAGAGCGTGTGACCGGAAACTCAATGAGGATCTCTCTCCACAGGGATGACTTCCAATAACCTTGGGTGAGAGGGAGCTTTCTGACTAATCACTAGCTTGTGCTGGCACTGTGCAGTACTAAGAGAAATACAGAGAAAAGCACTCCGTGCTAAAAACAATATGCATAAGGATTAGAGGATGATCATGACCTATAGCATCACATTGAGTTTGAGTTCAAGTTTATTTTATTTTTACAGGGACAGTGCACATTAATCAACGTTTCAGTAAAAGTGCCGGTTTTAGCCAGACGGCTAATTTTCAACCGCAGTCCCTGGGCAGGTTAATATGTTGTAATGTAAATACTGAGTAAATGTCTGCCAAATTAGGTCTGTATAGATAGTTAATACATTCAGGTACTATCAGGTGTAATTCCTGGATAGTTAAACTGACTATGTAATCTTCCTATTCAAGTGACCAAATCCATCTCCCCGTCATAATACCTAGAACACACTTTTACCTGTAGATTGTTTTTTGCTAGTTGTCTTTATGCAAGCAGTTTAATGAGACGATAGGTAGTTGGGTCACTAACTTAGGATCTTGCCAAGCTTCTTGTTAAAAGTAAACACATTTATACATGGAGCGCTTGAGGCTCTGACGTCTTCTAAATATACCATCCAATCAAGGAAATAAAGAAATTGAATGCAATCTTACCAATAGAGTTGTTACATGTCACAGCTGTTTTAAAGCTAGATAGTCATATGCCACGTCAAGTATTCCTACACTCTATCAACTTGTATCAATATATAGTGCCTTCAGAAAGTATTCAGACCCCTTAACTTTTTCCACATTTTGTAAAGTTTTTTTACCCTCATCAATCTACACACAATACCCCATAATGTTAAAGCTGGCCATGCAGCCAGCTCCAGGAAGAGTCTTGGTGGTTCCAAACGTCTTCCATTTAAGAATGATGGAGGCCACTGTGTCCTTGGGGACCTTCAATGCTGCAGAAATGTTTTGGTACCCTTCCCCAGATCTGTGCCTCGACACTATCCTGTCTCGGAGCTCTACAGACAATTCCTTCGAACTCATGGCTTGGTTTTTGCTCTGACATGCACTGTCAACTGTGGGACCTTATATAGACAGGTTTGTGCCTTTCCAAATCATGTCCAATCAATTGAATTCACCACAGGTGGACTCCAATCAAGTTGTAGAAACATCTCAAGGATGATCAATGGAAACAGGATGCACCTGACCTAAGTTTTTTGTGTCTCATAGCAAAGGGTGTGAATACCTATGTAAATAAGGTATTTCTGTTTTTTTTTTAATTCAAAAAACCTGTTTTCACTTTGTTATTATGCGGTATTGTGTGTAGATTGCTGAGGATTTTTTAAAAATGTTATCCATTTTAGAATAAGGCTGTAACATAACAAAATGTGGAAAAAGTCAAGGGGTCTGAATACTTTCCGAATGCACTGTACATATCAGAATTGAGACACACTAGATTGGTACAGTACACATGCCAGAGGTGCAATAAAACCCACGGTGCAAAATTACCAGACAATGAGACAGTAAATACCAAACTTATCTCCACTCCCATAAAACATTGTAAACAGCAGGTATCTGTGTTTATCTTACCATAGTAGTTGAAACAACCGACCAGATTATGCAGGGGGAACGTAATGACTAGAGTTTCTGTTGCCCTTCGAAAGTGCTCTCTCTATATCCTGGTTTGACGATAAGGTCTCCCTAATTGCCCATTGTCTTGTGTTTTCGGGGAAGACATAATAATTTTATCCATAACAAATTACAGTAAGTGCATAAACCCACAGGTAGATTATGTCTGAACTGCCAAGAAAAGATGCTGGGGAGTTCTGGCTAGGGGAGGGGAGGTAGACCTGGGACAGCCCCAGTTAGGTGGATTGAAACACCCCTGACACCCCTGACCGTCTCATCACTAGAGAGACTACAGAGGCCCAGTTTGTACATGAGGAGGAGGACATCGTGGGGAGATCTACAGGATGAGAAACTGTATGGGTTTTCTGCTGCGTTAATTATACCTTGTTGTCCCCTCCCACAAATTCACCTTCTCTCTGATGTGTCAGCTGCATTTGTTATGTCTGGGTTATTCATCAAGTTCCTTCTCAAATTTCCCCAGTTCATTAAGTGACTAAGAAAATGCCCGTCACTAGACCGAAACTCGCCCCTGTGGGTAATGTCCTGTTTTCTTACCTAACTACCCTGTCAAAATGTACCTTTGTTATCAACCATGTGTTTTAAAATGTATTGTTGTATCCTGCTCAGTGCCTGTGGGTCATCAAGTAGATCAATGCAATACGGTTGGCATATATTACTAGATTAGTTGGCACACAGGCTTGAAATAACAAGTCCAAATAGTACTGTTGGCATATGCACACAGCTTATTATATGGCACAATAAATATAAACCTGCCCTACATACAGTATCTGATCAATAGTCTCCTTGATAAGATTGGTTTTGGAGATAATTTGACACACCTTATCTAACAGTGTCTTCGATGAATAGGCCTAGTATAAGTGATTTATTCGTATCCATTAAAGTGGTGAGCTCTCCCACTCTCCCAGATCTCTGCATTATAACACCTTCCATCAAAATGGTGTCCTTGGACTTCTTCTTCTTCGTCTGGATCTCTAGTCTTACTGGAATGCCACGCAGTAACACACTGTCACTCAAGTTTTATTTGTGTTTAGTCTATCCATCAGACATCAGTCGTTTATCTTGATGATTTTTGGAAACTTCTTCTAGATCCAAAAGGCAAAAACCCCAAGACTCACAAGACTTTGTCTGTTTCTATAAACCCTGATGTAAGGTTAAGGGGGAAATACACGGGAGGAACTTCCCGGCTGTACTTTAAATAAAATGACATTCCCTTTATCGCTTCCCAAAATATAAAAGTTAGAGACAAATAAATCTGCCTGTTTCTCCCGAGCACAAATTACAGCCAGACACATAGTTGTAACGTGAACTCTTCTGATCTGGGCTGAACTTTGTTCAGCTGGGAAAGAGGGAGGGAGGGAGTCTGTTGGAATGATCAACAGTGCAGTGAGTGTGGGAATTCCCCATTATCTAGCCTTCTGGAATCTCTCTCTGGTACTCATCACATGGCTGTTTGGGTTTTAGAGGAAGAAATACGGAGAAAGAAGAAGAAAGAAAACAGCCTACTTTCACATTTAGCATCATGGTATTATTCTGAATTATACCACATTAGCCCATTTTGATGTAGAACCTGCAATTGTTCGAGTTGAGACGTCTTTTTCAGCTATTAGGTTCTTAGACAGACATGACTTTGAATTAGAGCCTAGTAAACGTTACAGCCTCTTGGGGATTTCCAATAAACGCAACAAGCCAAACAAAAAACAAAGGGTGGCTTTCAGATGAGAGACCCTCTACTCAACAGCCTTTGTCATAGTCAGTAACAGTCAGTCTAAGTGCTTCACCTGAAATAGTGCTGGGGTGCATCCCAAATGGCACCCTTTGCACCCTATGGGCCCTGGTCAAAAGTAGTGCAATGTATAGGGAAAAGGGTGCCATTTGATACACAAACTAGGCTGCTGGAGACATAATATCTGATTGTGAATGCTGTTCACATTTTTACACGAATCACACTCACAGCGATACACGTACTATCCAGATGCCATAAGACTGTAGCTGCCAGAGATAAGTAAAGATTGCCATTAATAATGCAGGATTTCTGAAAGAGACAAACCCACCTAGTGTCCTAGAATACCTACCTGATTAAGTCATCAGACTATCGTGGGTGTGCAGTTGCTTGGAGATCATCAGGTTACATCCTGTTTACCAGGTACAGAGGAAGTCATGTACTGAGAGAAGGCTTATGACCTGCACCCATGGAAAACAAAGCAACAGTCTGAGGGATGCATTTGGTGCTGTACTTTCTATCACATGTTGCAATACTTTCCACCAGCCCTGCAACGCCTCACTTTCACTGGCCGATGACGGTGGACGTAATAGAAATTCATAAATGCATAGACAAATAAAAGCCATTTTAGAGTTAACAATTCAACCTGATGCATTGTTTTTCTGTAGTTTTGAAATGATCAAGCGTCGGACAGACAGATGACAAATATCATATAGCTAAGTCATCCTCCAATACAGTATGTACAGTACTACAGTATATACCTTTATCAGCATATGTACAACACCATACAGTGTATCTGACAGTATAGACCAACACTTGTTTATCAGGAAAAGCACTACTTTGAATACTTTTCTCTCGGATGACATAGACGATAAGACTTTCTGGAACAGCATGTCCACACCCTTAAATAATGTGGAGACACCTAGTGTGAAATGCTAATCTAATCCCCTAATGTCTTTTGGCAAATAGTTGCTGTTAATAATAACGCTGAGGTAACCCCTTCTGTAAGTTTAAGAAACATTGCGTTGTGCCATGAAATTCCGTTACCATACTGGATGATCACAGAAGTAACAAGTAGAGATAGATTGTGAGGACAGATGCTGGGAGACGAGAAGCAAGTACAGGGAGTGAAGATTTAATAAATAACCGACATGAAAGAAAACAAGGACAGCGTCTGGACAGGGGAAACCTAACAACATTAATGCAGACACGGGGAAGAAACTGAGGAAGTAACAGATTTAGCAGAGGTAATCAATAAAGTAATAGAGTCCAGGTGAGTCCCATGAAGCGCTGATGTGCCCTCGAGCACCAGACAGGGGGAGCGGGAGCAGGGGTAACATAAATTGTAGATATATCAATTAGTTGTAGTGTTCTTATGTCTGTAGTGACACCTCTAGCACTGAGATGCAGTGCCTTTGATATTGCGCCACTCATGTGCATCCTCACCCACTGAGCACCGGTCGACACCGGATATCCATGAGGTAGTTGAAATTTGGTCAGTCCGCCCTGGCCTTGATTGAAAGTACACAGATGTCGTTTTTCAGTCTGGTCCAGACCAGCCTTGATTTCAACGTACACAGATGTCTGGACTGGCCTTCATTTGGCCCAAACATAGACGTCCATGATTGGTTCAGGTTCATATTTATGTAGAATAATACCCAAATATACAGGAGGATATTGCAAATTTTTATCTTTGTGTACATATTTAGGATACATCACCATGAAGAGAATGACATTCATATCCATAATTATGCATTTCTGTGTAGTACAAATCGGGGACCCATGACAAAATTCCATTACTGCAACTCTCTTACCAGGTGTAAATCCACATCACTTACCATAGTTCAATAACCAAAAGAGATTTTTTCAAAGTCAAGGTATCATGTCATGGTTTGTTAAACTTTGAAATCAATGGTTTTTGTTTGGCATACATTATAAGAAAAAAGTCTCAGCGCAATTCTGTTACTGTGGAATTGCCCATATGTAACAATAGCGTGAATGTGGTCAATTTCACTCCAACCATCTTAAATTAGGTATTTTGGAAAGGACAGCTCACTAGACAGAGTATGCATCCCAATTGGCACCCTATTCCCTACATAGTGAACTACATTTGGGACGCACACCTACTAGAGCTGCTCTACTTCTCTGCTATGACAAATGAATGAAATCATTTATTCCCATTTCCCTCCCTCACATGATGAGCTCCATGCCTCCAGAAGAAATCCACCATGTTTAAAACAAACATGGCCTCCATTAGTCTTCCACGAGGGGAAAAAAAAGCATTCCATATCTTCCACTCTGACCCTCCTCTCCTCACAATGGCTGCTTATCTGCCTGGCCTCTCCCTGCCCAGCAGCAGCAGGAAGGAAGCTAGTGTCAGTCAGTCCTCCATCACCCACCCACCCAGTCCAGACCAATTCCCAGCCACCCACATAGACCCTGCTTTTGTAAGGAAAGCACCGAACACCATAATAGAAGGTTTCCCAGAGCTTTCCCAGAGCTGCCATGTGGCTGGGAAAACACAAGTTAATAATTAGGAACATTCTCCGACCCCCAGACTCAAATGTCTGAATGCCTTTTTCCAAATGTTTTACTTCCTGGCGGGGTAGTTTTCATAGCCTTCTGTGGATGCTGTCATACTAGGAAGCCATGCTAATCAGTAGACAGGGATAAATGAGGACAGGGCCGGAAGTAGAATAGTCAAAACAGAGGACTGATAGAATACTCTAGAACAGGTCCAGGATCAATTCGGGGAAAAAGTATAATCAGAGAGAAGTGAAGTTATTGGTAACTCACTCCACTCATGTCACTTCTTATAAGTTGCTCGGAATAAGGCGTCTGCTAAATGAATAAAAAGTAGAAACATTTTAATAAGGAGGGGGAAGGGGAGCTAGGTTTTCCTCTGTTGTTCTGATGAGTAACCTAAGAATGAGTAATCTGAGAAAGAAAAGGCAGAGCACATCCTGCTGTGTTCTTCCAGAGTGACGTTACTCTCCCTGTGTGATTCAGTCCTTGTGGGCCGCTGGAGTAGTTAATAGCACATCTATGACATCAGCCAGTGAATCCCAGGCCGACTCAGAATAAATTGATTGCATTCACTTGAGTTAAGCAGGGGTCACATATGTCACGATCGTCGAAATAACATTCGGACCAAGGCGCAGCGTGATATGGGTTCCACATCTTTTTATTTGTGAAACACACAAAACAATTTTAAAAAAGCAAACGATACGTGAAGCTATGGAGTGCTCACAGGCAACTACACATAAACAAGATCCCACAAAACACAGTGGGGAAATTGCTGCCTAAATATGATCCCCAATCAGAGACAACGATAAACAGCTGCCTCTGATTGGGAACCATACCAGGCCATCATAGAAAAAAACAACCTAGATTACCCACCCTAGTCACACCCCGACCTAACCAACATAGAGAATAAAAAGGCTCTCTATGGTCAGGGCGTGACAACATAAGGGGTAATATGGGAGTAACTAGGATGTGGAAAAGTGAATAAAGTTCCACCACCAACAAAAAACACAATTGAATCCCTGCTCAAGAGCATTTAATAAAAACAACATTCAGTTAGCATTCAACCCAACGCAACATATAGAAATACAAGGGAGGGCACAAATTTTATGTAAAGAACAATGCATATTCACAAATAAATCAGTTGGCATATAGACCAAATTCGAAACAAAATCCCCACATATCAAGAAACCATGAGACCGTGTGGGTTACAAACATGTCCCACAAACAGCTATGAGGTTATTTGGTTGATTCTTCCTGTCTCTAATAAACATTTACAGTCTATATTTTCTTCCCTTTTTAACCTTTATCTGACCAGGTCGGTCAGTTCTGAACTAGTTGTCAGTTGATTACATCTCTTCTGCAAAGTTATAAATACAGGGTCATATGCAAATACAATCCATTGAACTTACTTCTGCAATATTGCATTTGACATTCAAATGTTCCTCCCTGAATGTACAGCAGAGCAAGCCATGATTATACAAAAGCACATACTCGGACTTCTGTATTGGAATGAAAGAAATACATAACATCAAGCTTTGAAAGAGCTTTGAAACAGATGCTTTGTTCTCCTAAGGGGACTAAGCAAATACTTAGCAGAAATAGAATCTCTCCAATAAAGGCTCTCCAAATGGGCTCCCAGGTACCTCACCAAGCAGATTGTAATGATAGGGTACTCCCATATGTACACATGTGAGAGGATGGCAACCTGGCCAAAAATAGCACAGATGAATAGCTGCTGAAATCCTTCAGTTTACTGCAGAAGGTCAAAATACAGGATGCAAACATCCAATCACTGTGGGTTGTCAACATACTTTAATGATGCCTATTGTATACTTCAGAGGTCATGTAGAAGCCATAATTAAAAGAGATGAAATATGCATCATCTTAACTCAAGATGAGTAATTCAAGGCAACATAATTCTTCAGTTTCATAATGGATAAAAACTGTTGGTAGGTTTGGCTGCTATTACAGTTGTGTTTCATAGCCAGTTAGTGATTTCCTTCACATTTACCTTATATCAAAAGGGTAAGTTGTGCAACATGGAGATACGTTTATTTGTGTCAAGATGCAACAAGGTATGTCAGTATATAGAAACCTCATGTTCATCTTCCACAGTATTTAAAGGTACAATTCTGTGAAAAGGACCTTGTTATTAAAATGCAGAATTCATATCAATTCAAGTTACCTAAGTCTCTGGCAACAGCAATGTGCAGCTATGTTGAGTAACAGACAAAAGGTTATTGATTTTGATTCCCAAATGACCAATGTATGAATGAAAAGGTGGAAAGAACACTAATATACTGATCCATCAGGATTAAATGAAGGTTTCAACCTCATTTCTGAACAATCTAAGGGTCTATTGTTAGTGACACAGGGCTGGCTGGTGATTCTATGTCATTACAGGCTGATTGTTTACGGTCCTTTGTCAAATGGGCCATTGCAACGTATCAATATGGCTGAAGTGGTCAGAGCCAATACCTCTTATCTTCTAGCCTGGTTAAACCAGACTAGTACTACACATATCAGTTTGGATTACAGGCTACTTACATCCCACTCCATCAAATAGATTGCTCTTAAACTGTAACAAACCTTTTTTTAAATGTCTCTCTTTTCATTCTAGGCAAAAGCAAACAAAACCCCACCTTAGAAAGTCTTCAACATCTAACAGAAAAGTTTGCGTAACTATAAACATATTTCCCTTCAAAGGAGAAGTCATCAACCTCCCATTTGTTTGTTCAACTCCAGAGTTATTGATCTCTATCAGCTTCCACCAACAGACATGCCCAGGCTTGCCGAGGTTACAGTTATAGCTCCATAACCACCTCACTGTTAGGATGATAACCTGATATTTTTAAATACGAAAGAGAAAGAGAGAGAGAGAGAGAAAGAGAGAGAGAGCAGAAACCCTCAATTTCCATCTGAAGATGATACTGTAAGACATAGCAAATCCCTGAATCATCCCGTCATCCCCTCAGGAGTCCTCAGAACTATTCTGTAGTCCTGAAAATAGGAAGGAGGTATATGCCTGGTACAGCACAGTATAGTACCTGCGACTGTGAGAAGATAGCATTGTTAATTAGGAAAATGAATTAGACGGTGCTCTGCTCATTAGTGCCTCTGCCCTTCTACTCTTCCTCTGACTTCAGAATGTTAAACACCCTAGGCACAAACAGATGGATGGCACAATTACTCTCATGCTTTGGGGATATTTTTGGTTAGAGGAAAACATTTTCTCATTTGCACTGTCGCATAATTCTGAATGCCCTGAAATTAAAAGCTAAAGCCACTTTGCAATGAAGCATTTGGAATGGCACATTTAGCTTTCTCTCTCTTCATGGGCGCCAGATGCCTTTTGATGACCACCCGCTAGTGCCCCAGTTCAGATGCTTGGATGTCTTTTAGGACTTGCAATCAAGAGAGAGATACTCCGGAGTTAGCTGGATTCCCAGTCCACATCATACAAACTATCTTCCATTTGTCTCTGTTAATCTGTGTGTATTGCATCGCCATTGTGGCCAACCCAAATTATCTTATATGCATACATGCTTACATCTACATTCTTACATGCACATTTTGTGTTGTGTTTTATGAGTCCAAAGCCATGGTATTATAGAAAAGGACACCTGTCAATCATGCATGGAACTCAGAATAAAATCAGAATCTGCAACACCAATGCCATTGATAATATAGCAATGAAATACCCACATGAAATGACTGATCCTTTTCAATATTGAATTTGTTGACACTGTCATATTCATCCATTCGTATTTCAATTGCTTAATCGAATGATTCCAAAGACAGCAAACACAGACAAGCCCATTGATTCAGAAGGTCACTGTTCAGGTTGAAGAAAACAATTTGCCATGACAACAGCAGAGGACGTGGCAGTAAGCCAGAGACTGCACATCTCTCCCAGGGAATGATTGCTTAGCTCTCAGCCTGTTGTAGTTGCTGACCTGCACTGGCCTTCTAGCCAATAATTTACCCACAGTGGCTTGCTGAGAACCCAAACTAGTAAAACTCCTGTTGGTGGGTTGGCCAGTGTTCGCCTGATAACTTTCCTTAGCATGCAGAGGAGCGAGTGTCTGAGTCACAAAGCTTTTACCGGAGAGTTTATCATCATACAGCACTCCAGTGATTTTAAAAGGTAAGGTTATACTTATATTACTGTTGTTATTGGTTGTGGTCACAGTATTTTGTTATTTTTCGGGGTGTGCTAAAGCTACTGTTTGCAACTGGCTGCATGATTGACTCATTTTAAAAAGGGGAAGTTTGTAGGCAACATAATGGGATTGTATATAGTGTGACACACATGCAACATAACTCGTTTTTTAAGTAAACATAACTTCCCCATGACATCATACTGTGTGTCAAAATGATTTCCCTTTGGTTTGTTTAAAGAGCACATTTTCTAACCTACTATTGTATGCTTCAGCGCTTGTCCTTTGAATAGTTGACCTTAATCTCACATACATAGTTTTAAAGATGTTATTTAAAGTTACTGATAAGCACAAGTGGAAATTGTAAATTACGGTATTTTAGCCATCATGCTGATAGGAACTCTCATGAGGGTATTAGGGGTGGATGGAATTAGCAAAGGGGTTAAATTTAGGACATACAGTGACGTGAACCAAAATGCTGTGGATTATGTTCATTCAGAAAGAACTGGTGATATGGTGTTCTTTGTGTCTTATTTACATTTAATGTAAAGGCTATTTTAATTCTCCACATGCAGAAAGGGAGATGTTTACTAATATGATAGACAAGACTTAGGGCAGCACTCTGAAAATCCATAGTTCAGGACAGATTGATTCCTCTGGCAAATAACAGTGATGCAAATGAATGTGATTAATTGAATGTACCGGCAAGCAACTGCATCCTTGTACAGTACAGTGCCCTCGACTTTCAGGTTTGGCTCGAAATGACGACCCAGCAGCCCCCTCTCTCCCAGGAGATTCTGGCTCAGTGTAACCAGCAGGCCATGGAACCATGGGGCTCCCGGAAGCTTCGCCAGAGCCGCCAAGGCTCCATCTCCACCCTCCGCAGCTCCCTGTCTAGGGACCAACAGCAGCAGCAGCATCCCCGGTACCCTCTTCTACTCCCGAGGGGCTTCCTCCCTATCGAGTCCTCATCCAGGAGCCCCAATATCAGCAACCCAAACTCCCCTTTCATACGCCGGGACTTGGTCGCCCTGACCAAGCGTTTTTCTTTTGGCGGTTGGCTTCAGGGCAGTCGGGCCAGTTTCTCTGGGTTGCCCCTCCATCAGCCTGTCCAGCTAGAGAACACCTATAAGACTGAACCAGAGAAGGGATGTCTTTTTAAAGCCAGTAAGGTCCAGAAGCTTGTGCAAGCCATGCTGGATAGTTATCTGGATGGGGCCAGCTATAACGCAGCCTCAGGCAGCCATCTTAGCCAGATTCTGTCAGACATGGTGAAGAGCAAAGTGAAAGAGATCAGTCCTCCGCGGTACAAGCTGGTGTGTCAGGTGGTGGTGGGGCAGAACAGGAACCAGGGTCTACGAGTGGCCAGTCGCTGTCTTTGGGACTCGCAACATGATGACTTTGCAGTTGCCATGTTCCAAAACCATTCTCTTTTCACGTTGGTCATAGTCCATGGAGTTTATTGTGAGTGAGTCATACGCACTGGCAACAACTATACTGAACAAAAATATAAATGCAACATGTAAAGTGATGGTCCCATGTTTCATGAGCTGAAACAAAAGCTCCCAGAAATATTCCATAGGTACAAAAAGTTTATTTCTCTCAAATTTTGTGCGCAAATTTGTTGACATCCTTGTGAGCATTTGCCAAGTTAATCCATCCACCTGATAGGTGTGGTATATCAAGAAGCAGATTAAAAAGCATGATTGTTACACAGGTGAACCTTGTGCTGGGGACAATAAAAGGCCACCAAAGTTTTGTCACGTCTCAAGTTGAGGGAGAGCGCAATTGGCATGCTGACTACAGGAATGTCCACCAGAACTGTTGCCAGATAATTTTATGTTTATTTCATAAGCCTCCAGAAACATTTTAAAGAAACTGTCAGAAATTGTCTCAGGGAAACTCATCTACGTGCTCGGTGTAGTAACCGACTCCAGTGGGCAAATGCTTACCTTCGATGGCCACTGGCATGCTGGGGAAGGGTGCTCTTCACCGATGAATCCTGGTTTCAACTGTACCGGGCAAATGGCAGTGTGTATGGCTTTGTGTGAGCGAGCAGTTTGCAGATGTCAACATTGTGAACAGAGTGTACCATGGTGGCGGTGGGGTTATGTTATGGGCAGGCATAAGCTACAGACAACGAACAAAATTGCATTTTATCAATGGCAATTTAAATGCACAGAGATACCATGACAAGATCGAGGCCCATTGTCGTGCCATTCATCTGCCATCACTTCATGATTCAGAATGATAATGCACTGTTCCATGTCGCAAGGATCTATTCACAATTCCTGGAAGCTGAAAATGTCTATTCTTCCACAGCCTCCATAATCACCAAACATGTCACCCATTGAGCATATTTGGGATGCTCTGGATTGACGTGTACAACGTGTTCCAGGTCCCGCCAATATCCAGCAACTTTGCACAGCCATTGAAAAGGAACAGGACACCATTCCACAGGCCACAAACGGCCTGATCCACTCTATGCGAAGTAGATGTTTTGCGCTGCATGAGGCAAATGGTCACACCAGAAACTGACTGGTTTTCTGATCTGCACCCCTACTTTTATATTATTTTATTTTAAAGGTACAATTGAAGTCAGAAGTTTACATACACCTTAGCCAAATACATTTAAACTCAGTTTTTCACAATTCCTGAAATTTATTCCTAGTAAAAATTCCCTGTCTTAGGTCAGTTAGGATCACCACTTTATTTTAAGAATGTGAAATGTCAGAATAACAAAGAGAATGATTTATTTCAGCTTTTATTTTTTTCATCACATTCCCAGTGGGTCAGAAGTTTACATACACTCAATTAGTATTTGGTAGCATTGCCTTTAAATTGTTTAACTTGGGTCAAACGTTTCAGGCAGCCTTCCACAAGCTTCCCACAATAAGTTGGGTGAATTTTGGCCCATTCCTCCTGACAGAGATGGTGCAACTGAGTCAGGTTTGTAGGCCTCTTTGCTCGCACACACTTTTTCAGTTCTGCCCACAAATTTTCTATAGGATTGAGGTCAGGGCTTTGTGCTGGCTACTCTAATACCTTGACTTTGTTGTCCTTAAGCCATTTTGGCACAACTTTGGAAGTATGCTTAGGGTCATTGTCCATTTGGAAGACCCATTTGCGACCAAGCTTTAACTTCCTGACTGATGTCTTGAGATGTTGCGTCAATATATCCACATAATTTTCCTGCCTCATGATGCCATCTATTTTGTGAAGTGCACCAGTCCCTCCTGTGGCAAAGCACCCCCACAACATGATGCTGCCACACCCGTGCTTCACGGTTGGGATGGTGTTCTCCGGCTTGTAAGCCTAATTTTTCCTCCAAACATAACGATTATGGCTAAACAGTTCTATTTTTGTTTCATCAGACCAGAGGACATTTCTCCAAAAAGTACAATCTTTGTCCCGATGTGCAATTGCAAACCGTAGTCTGGCTTTTTTATGGCAGTTTTGGAGCAGTGGCTTCTTCCTTGCTGAGCGACCTTTCGGGTCGTCTTACTGTGGATATGTTGTGGATATAGATACTTTTGTACCTGTTTCCTTCAGCATCTTCACAAGGTCCTTTGCTGTTGTTCTGGAATTGATTTCCACTTTTCGCACCAAAGTACATTCTCTAGGAGACAGAACGTGTCTCCTTCCTGAGTGATATGATGGCTGCGTGGTGCCATGGTGTTTATACTTACGTACTATTGTTTGTACAGATGAACGTGGTACCTTCAGGCATTTGGAAATTACTCCCAAGGATGAACCAGACTTGTGGAGGTCCACATTTTTTCCCCCTGAGGTTTTGGCTGATTTTTGATTTTCCCATGATGTCAAAGCACTGAGTTTGAAGGTAGGCCTTGAAATACATTCACAGATACACTGCCAATTGACTCGAAATATGTGAATTAGCCTATCAGAAGCCGAAGCCATGACATTTTCTGGAATTTTCCAAGCTGTTTAAAGGCACAGTCAAATTAGTTTGTAAACTTCTGACCCACTGGAATTATGATAGTAAGTGAAATAATCGGTCTAAACAATTGTTGGAAAAATTACTTGTCACGCACAAAGTAAATGTCCTAACCGACTTGCCAAACCTATAGTTCGTTTTAATGACTCCGACCTAGGTGTATGTGAACTTCCGACTTCAACTGTGTGACCAGATGCCTATCTGTATTTCCAGTCTTGAGCAAGCCGTAGATTAGGGCCTAACAATTCACAAGACAGATTCTCATTACTCAGTAAAATCTTTGAATTTTGTTACATTTATATTTTTGTTCAGCGTAGATCCAAATTGTTGCAAGTAGCTAGTCCACCTGGATGAACAGTGATAAAGTCCTAGTTCCTAGGGCCAGAATATGTCAACTCTGGTGTATGGCCAAGACTAGTTTGAGAATGAATTTGTATTTCACCAACACCATTGCCAAATGTGCTTTTTGTACAAATGTTAAGCTCATGGGGCAAAAAAGCTTAAACTGTTGTATTTTCTGATGGAAATCAGGCAATTGTCAGACTTCAAAATGGTCAATGTGATTACCATAAACTTTATTTTCCTCCATTCGCCCAAATACAGTACATAGTGATCATATCACATGTCAAGACCATAGAATTACACATTAATAAATAAAATAAATAGACAACATTTGTCAAAAATAAAGGTTCTTCTGAAATAGCAGATGCTTTCACAATGTTGTATTTTTGAAAAGACAATACCCGGAAGTAGTATACTACTTGTACTCAGGGGTCACAGTTTAAGGATACAACTCTTGGCAGAGACGGCCGGCAAGGTAAACCAAAGAGGGATGAGTACAGTATGACAAAACACCATTTTACATATTGATACAGGTTTATCATACCATTTTACCAAAAGCTTATACCAGGTAGTGAGACTAGCGCTTCATTTTAAGTTGCCCAATTCCAGGTAAAAAAGTATTTGCCTCCATAGCCCATTTCCATTGACACCACAACCTGACATTCAAAAGGGCTGTTATTGCACAATACAGAATTCTCAAAAAGGCACTTTATCCCCTTTGCCAAACAGCAATGCAATTTTGCAAAGCCAATTTCAACTGGAGTGCACACATTCACTCCTGAACACACAAACTATATATTAGGGCGATTCCATGGCATCATAAGACAAAAAATATTTTTTATCTCAGATTGTGGCACTTCTCAGAGACCTCATTGGGCAAAAGATGTTTCACATTTGCAACTTCAGAAAATCCTGATGAAAGTTGCCATTTGTAGACCTATACACATGCCTCCTGTAAGACTTTATGATCCGTACATGATAGACATCTTGGTGTCGTTATACTCCTTAGTGTGCACGAGCATGTCTAGATTTTGAAACATTTTCACATTAAAAATATTAGTGTGAATCTCTCAAAGCACCCTTTATGATTTTGCTACTTTTAATACCATGTTTGGAACAAAATACACCACATAGAAGTACATCAAATTTCCAGAGTGTGGTCCAGTAATTCTGAAGTTTTCAATTTTATGAGCACCACCAAAACAGTGAATGGTGATTTGTTGAATGTGCAATCCTAAAAAGGAGGGCTGTGGTTGGTATAATGACCTATGTAATTTCCTTAAAAGTACAAGAGCCCACTGGAAGTGTGATTTGTTTGAAGAGTATTTGGTTCCAAACAATGTCTAAAAATAAACCAAATCAAAACAGGTACTTTGAGATAATGCTAAATGTCAAACAATAAGTTATATTTTTTCCAGAATCTAGAAATATTACATATTTTAGAGCACACTATAAGGAGAATAATGAAACGAAGACATTGTCTGTATCATGTACAGTTCACAGATCATAGGGTCTTACAAGAGGCATGTATAGGTCTAAACAGGCAACTAATTTTGTGAAACTATTCATACAAACTTAAAAACATGTCAAATATACTTCTGCCCAATAAAGTTGCGATGTGAGAATTACCAGATCTTGGCAAAAATATTTTGGGGCAATGCTGGTATGAGTTGTACATTAACCAGTTAAGGTTAAAAGAATGACCTTTTGGTATCTATAGCTAAAAACAGAACAAAAACGTAGCAACTTGTGGTAGAATGACTGCCAATCCAAAGAAATAAGAGATTGTGCAAATAGTGTCACTCATTGCCCTCATGCCATCGTGTACCAATTAGTGAAGTTCAATTATCATAAAAAAGGCAAGTGAAGTCAAAGCATGAAAAGCAGAAAAGCCCCTTTTCACAGATTTAACCATAATAGGGCTGGTCACTAGGCAGCTTGTGATTCCAGCCTGCCATTTTCAGAATCAGGTCTGAGCATCTACTCAGAGAACAGGGTCAGGTTGTTTGTGCGCATGAAGTGAGTCAAGCCAGTAGTGTGTTACTGTTGTCAGGCTTCATTCTAAAAGAATAAATGAAAAAGATCGATGTGCACCATAGTCCAAAGAGGCCAGACACTAGCCGAAGATAGGAGACTCCCTGAATTAACAGAGCCTCCGAGTTATTTGCTCCCAGTGGAAGCAGAAAGCAGCGGGTTGATTGGCTGAGGCTTGTGGACAGAGCCAGGCGTTACGGCACTGGGGTGAAGTTTTCACTAGGTACAGATCCAGGATCAGCTTCCCCTCCCCCAATTCTAACCTTCACCATCATGGGGAATTCAAAACTGACCCTAGATCAGCATTTAGGGGGAAACTTCACCTTACTCTGGAGCTGTGAGGCAGGGGTCCATTATGAATCAGCGTGGTGTTCGAGCAGCTGGACCACGTAACGCATGCGGTGCCGTAGCTCGGCAGAACAGCCCATCTCTGACAGCATGCTCAGGAGGTAGGTGTAGGACACACGCTCTTGGCTGATGTAGGTCAGTAGGTAGGAGCCAGAGGATTTGCACAGGATGATCTTGGTGTGGTCAGTGTAGAAATTCACCTGTGAGAAAAGGATGGTAAATGCACAATAAGACAAAGGGAATTTTGTACAATATAATTAGTGGTGAATAACAGAGTGCTGCAGTTAAATTGTGCTACGCAAAGCACAGAAGTGTAGCAGTAAGTCTTACCTGCAGGGTACCGTTGTTGAAGAGCATCACCAGAGCATGGTCGGTCTTCACCCACTGCAGAAGGAGCGGTGGCTGGGAGGGAGGCTGGTCTTCACAGTGGAGGTCTCCACCCTGGAAAAGAGAAAACATTACATTAAAATACCACTTAGATCAGCTAACTGCAAGCTGATACTTTAAGATACAATGACTGTCCGAGTTTCAAATGGCAACCAACTCACCATGAAATGCACTACTTTTGACCAGGGCTCATAGTTCTTTGGTCAAAAGTAGAGTACTAATGAAACCGGGTACCATTTGGGAGGCAACCTATAACTTCCTTGTCCAATGCCTTACCTCCATGAGGTTCTGTTCCATGTAGTTGGCCATAAGCTCCACAATCTGCTTCTGGCTGCAGAGCTGCTCTGGTAAAGCACTGGCCTGGAAGGTGAAGTGTTTGTTGTTGGTCATGCAGTAGTGCACAGTCCTATGGAGAAGACAATGGCGATACATTAGACAAGGGTTTGAAACAATCAAAAGGCTACAAAACAAGCACAACTCGGGTTTGTTCAAAGCATTAAAATAAGGCTAATAACTGCTTGAATATTATTAAATTAATTGAAAAGGGCTCTTACTTGCGCTGATCACACAGACTCAAGTGTGTCCCCTCGTTGAAGAGCACACCAATGTCTTGATTTGAGAGCTGGTAGCCAAAGCCATATTTATTGGAATAATCAACCCATTTTGTGACCCAGATAAAGGATTTGGGTCTGGAGAGACAAGGTGGATTTCTTGTAGCTGGAGAGGAAAATAGACTTATTTAGAAAAGGCTAGTTAAGAGAATTTCAGTATAATCAAGCCATTTAAACATACACTGAATACTAGCTTGCAGAGGGGCTGAAAGCTCACCTGCAGGCATGGCAGACAAACAGCTGTTGAGGACATTCATGGCTGACTCAGCGATAGCAGAAGGGGTAACGCCGTCTTCACACGCTGGAGAGAGATGGGAGAGGGTGAGGTTTAATTATACACCACCAACAGTCTGACTCAACCACTTATCAGGTCCATGAGCTCAAAAATGAAACGATCATTGCATTCAAGCCACTTAAAAAGATCAATTTGGATACACCAAAAAGACAAGAGAAAGGCTGTTTCACAGTAATTGAACAGTATAGGTATGGAAAAGGCCTTGATCTTAAAATAATCTATATTTAAAGCATTGATCATGTTCATTAAAACTGCTCATTGATTGTAAATCAAACAGCCAGAGTAGCGACTTACGTTCTGTGCTGCTGGCCACCGTGCCTTTAAAGGAGCCTGATACTGCGGACTTCCTGGACTCTTCCTCAGCTGGAGTATCCAGCGGACCAGAGCTGACTTGCTGGCCTACTGTGGGAGTGGGAGGCTGAAAAAGGAAACGGCTTTCTTGAGCATAAGGAAACACTGGCTTTCCTTCCTTACAAGAGTTTTAAATCTGACCCAAAAAGCAAAGAATGGCGCATGAATTAAATGCAGTTGTACTGAATCACAGCACCGCTAGGGAAACAGATGTCAGGGGGCTGTGAGAACAAGGATTAGCAGTGTGCATATACTGCTGCACATTAATTCTATTCCACAGGCTTGGTTATTTTTTAAAAGACGTGGTCAAGCCATCCCCCAGGCTCTCCATATGTTTTCTGGCTAAAATGTGATTCTGAACTACAGTAGAAAACTATTCTGAGAGATTTACTACTATAGCAACCCCATAACAGTCCCTGGCTGAGCTTGATCCTTAGCTAATGCATCTCAGCTAACAAGAGGAAGTGCAAAATGGCTGCATACTTAAAGTAATTAAACATGTCTAGCCTATGCTATAAACTATCTAGCCTACAGAAAAAAACTTTTGCTGTACCATACCATGTGTTGTCATGTGAGAATAATACATACCTCATTGGCTCCAACTGTTTTATAGCTTATCTGGCGACTAATGGAGCATTTGACGATGCCAGACACAAGCTTGGAGATGCTCTCCCGCTCTTCACAATGGCTGTTATCCACTATAAAACAAACACATGTTCAATTAAACCCTGATTCTAGGGTTAATCCTGGGGTTAGGCTGCAGCCTTTTGAAGGTCAGTCATGACTTGCCACAATGCTTACCTTTGGATTTTCTCTTGCCAAAAAGACTCTTGGCCATCTTGGTGAAAAACTTCTTGGCAGGGCTGGGCAGGTTGAGCTCTGGCACTGTCACACAGCTGCTGGGAGGCAGCTTGTCTGGGGTGAAAGCCTATAAGAGGGAGAGAAGAGGTTTAGGACAGGGAAAATGCAAGGTCGGCACTTCAAAAATCAAACTTAGCACAATGAATACTGACATCCTGTCGAGATCTCTTCAGTCAGTGTCCATGTGCTATTATTCAGTGTTGCTCTTTAGAAAGTACACTTTATAGCCAAGGCTGAGGCCTCCAATTGTACCCAAATGTCATCTCAAGATCAAGAAGCATAAACCAATTGGAAAGTCACTCAAAATACAAATCAAGGCAGATTAGACTAAAAATGTAATCCAATGAGTAAAAAGCTATAGGAATTGGTCCTGTAAATTCTAGCCTAATTCCAGGGCATGGGTGACATACTTTTGTGAAGAATTGGTGGTTGAGGATTTGGTCCAGTGTGAGGCGGTCGCTGGGGTTCTTCTGCAGAATGCCAGAGATGAGTTTCTGAGCAGCAGGAGACAGGGTTGAGGGCAGGTTGTATTTCACTTCCTTGATACACTTGTACGTCTCCTTTAGATCAAGGGTTTCAAAGGGAGGGTTCCCGCACATCAGCGTGTACCTGGTTAAAAACAAGACTAATCCGTAAGTCTCCCAAATGCCAATTGAGTTCAAGTGTTGACATAGCTTAATTTGAGTAACGTTTTACAAGCGTAAACTAGCTTAGCAACGGCCTACCTCATAACGCTAAAACAACTTTTTGCATATGTGAAATTCTGTACATCCTTTAAATGTTTAAGCACTAAGTATGAGCTGTAGTGCCACTGTAGATCAAAGCCAACATTAAGTATGCACCAAGTCAAATACAACGTAGCTCAGACACCACAAAACCACCATTTTAAGTATACTTACATTACACAACCTAGTGACCAGATGTCAGACTCTGTTCCATGGCCCTGCCTGTTCAACACCTCGGGTGCAAGGTAGTTAGGTGTTCCACATATAGTTCTGAGGAGAAACAGGTTTGCATTAGAGGTGTTCACCTCAGATTGGCTGGGAAGGAAAAAAGAATATTCCGGCATAGGACATATTCCATCAGTTGACTTACTTCTTCCTCTGCTCAACTGTTTCCAACTTTGCTGCCAGCCCGAAGTCCCCTAACCGCAACTCCATGTTCTCATTCACAAAGAAATTCCCTGCAAGAGCAACATTTGTCAAGTCCATTTTTCCCCTAGGCCTCCCATGAGGAATAGGCACACACCTGAAATGGTTTGTCATGAAACTACAACCAAATAGGAAATTCTAAATATACCATTGACATTTTCTAATTGGCTGAACTGAATAAGAGATGGTGGTAAAATATAAAAATGACATTTGACAAATCACTCTAAATACCTAATTTGAGATCCCTGTGAAGGATGCCCCTATTGTGAAGGTACTTCATCCCAGATATGATCTGCCGGAGGTAATACCGCACTTCTGGGTCTGTCAGTGTGTGTCTTGCTTTCCAAATGTGTGCCAGGGACTGCGAAGACAAGGTGAGAATTCTGTCAGTACCCAGTGAGCACCCTTCAGAATTCCTGCACAAGCTGTACCATAACAGAAAGCAGCAGCACCACTCACCTTTCTACTGCAGAGTTCAAGGAAAATATAGATGTTGTCTTGGTCTTCAAAATGATGGGAGAACTTGACCACATGCTTGTGATGAAGGGATTTGTGAAGCTCGATTTCATTTGTTATCTGACAGAAAAATTATGAAACTGTTAACCATTAAACAAGTAGGAATAGAGACCACTCTTTGGAAAAAAGTTAATCTGTAGATCTACATTCAAATGTTTCCTTACCTTATCTCTCTGATGAGGTTTTGACACCCTGCTCTGTGGTATCACCTTTACAGCATACATTTTCTTGTTAGAAAGGTCTGTCATTTCATAGCATCGTGCAAAGCCACCCTTAGAAGAAAAACCATAGACACGACAAATCAGCATCAGCATTTAATTTCTAGCCATAAAATAACATTAATGGGGTTTTCACAATGATGTTGGTTTTGCTGCCTTTCAACACTAGGCTGCCTGTTTGTATTGCCTATCCAATGACGTATGTTCCAAACATATACCTCGTACAGAATTGTGACGCTTTCCTTTCATCAGATACATTCGATTTTTTATTAGTACCTGTGTTAAACACATGATTTAATTTATAATTAAATGAAATTATTATATTTAGGGTAATGCCACATCACACAAGCATTAACAATGATTTGTTTCTCACATGCAGCAGCACAGACTGAGGCAACGATGTTTAGACAGTGACACCGCGCTTGTGTTGATACATTAAGAATATATACACATTCTATCAACAAATGACTGACCAGTAACAAGTAGGGCGTTAGAATGTATTATTACACTGGCAAAATAATGTAGTCTATCCTCATGACGGGTGGTATTTGAACGGTGGCTGGTTTTACGATTAGCCAATGTGCCAATTTCCACCACCTCAGTCGCAAGAGATAATACATTAACATCGATATTTGGGCTAGTAGACTAGATTAATGCACATGAGGGGCGCATCTCGCTAGACTCGTCGTGAGAGAAAGACTAGGAGGCTAGGATAAAGTTTGTCATATCCAACACCGCACGAGGTAATTATCCCGCAACATTCACATGTGACTAACGTGTAGCTTTGTAGAACATGCGACCTAACTGAACAAATCATGTCAATGAATGAAAACTGACAATGCCGCGTCTGTTACAATCTCTTTTTCTTTAGACTACTACCATCGGACCACATCGTCACCAGAATTGTGTAGAAATAATTGAATTCGGTGAGATACATAATCCATAGAGCAAATTGATATACCTTTCCCAGAAGTTTTCCTTTACTGTAAGATTTTCCTGTCTTGGAATCTGTCACCACCTGGGCGAGTTCTGGTTTGATTTGTTCGGATTTAGTCCTGTTCGGTTTAGTAGGAGGAATAACTTCACGTTCTGGACAAGGTTTGAATAGATTCGGATTCATCGTGAGACATGAACTACCTTGAGAGGTGGCGAAACATGGGGTATCCATTCTTCCAAAATAAATATTTTCCAACAAGCCTCGGATTCAACAATTGAGCCTTTCAGCGGAGTCGTGTCGTCAAATCCAATTCGTATCCATCTGACATGACCGCGCAGAAAATTATTCAACTATATAAACTATCCCTGACGTCACGGAGGGCGGGTGAATAGGTGGTGCATTACTGAAATGAACCAATCCTATTTGCTCGAAATACTTTTCAATCAAAGATGATTTTAATGATTCATGTGCACATTACACTTATGCTCTATCAACATGATATTCTATATACCAAGATGAAATAAATATGTATTCATTTATTGTCTTATTAGTAGGATTTTGTCTTAGAAATTGTAATATGTAACCTGTATTTTGGAAATTAAATTTCTGTAATAAATGTTTCTTTAAGAAAACTGAAGACAACAATCAATAAACAGCATTTTATCATATTGACTTTAGTGCCATTATCACGAGGCTGAACATGAGGCTGCCAACTCATTTCACGTCTGACAGTGAAAGGAAGTGGTTCGAGATGCCACCTGGTGGAGTAAACATTGAATGGTTTCAGCATGAACTACAAGTGAAAACTGTATCCATCTGACATGCGCAGCTGCGGTTTCCTTCATATAAAGCCATTTTCTTTCAGTAGGGATAGGGATTAGGGAATCATCTCACCAGTGCCTGTTCAACAAATAGCCATTGGCAAATAATCAGTGGCTGGGCGACTACAGTATTTGGAAACACCTAGGATAATCCGTAGAAAGAGGAGGAAGGGAAGCGCTACTAAGGTACACAATAGTACATTTTGGTAGATAGAAGGTGCTCTTTGGCAAAGGGGGTAAATTGGTCATCAAAAAGAAAGGAGGACCAAGGCACTCTTCATATAATTAATTTAAATGCCTTTATTAGTATGGCATGTTCAATAGAAAGAAAGTTTTTACCGACGCGTTTCGGCTGCATGGCCTTCGTCAGGGAGTACAAAAAAAAGAAGAATACTATGTCCTCTTTTGAACGGCTTTTAGCCCTAATTGGAAGAGGGAGTGGTTACAAAATTGATTAGACACACCTAGTAAGCAATACTATACACATTAAAAGGTGAAATACTGTAGCTATGTTATCATAAAAATACAACTCCAAGCTAGAAGTATCAGAACACTTAGAAAGGTAGTTCTAACCTTAAATATGACTGGGAGAAGTGTCAAGAATAAGAAAGCAATATATTCCATAGTACACTAGAACACAGCAAAACATGAACAACAACAGTCTAAACATAGCTGAGGGCAATTGAGCAAAATGTCCACTAGATGACAGCAAATGGACCTATCACGACCCGACAGGAAGGGTGAGAAATCCATATTTTCATTTAAACCAGGGTATTTAGTGGCCTGTAGTTTGTAAATCCAAAAGCTTTCCCTTTGGTTTAACTGTTTAAAACTGTCCCCTTTTCTAATAGAGGCCGGAATATGATCAATACCCATAGCTTGTAGGGAGGCAGGGTTGCCATGGTGTAAGGACTTGTAGTGCCTTGCCATGGGGTAGTCTTCATTGCCTACCCGTATGGCATACTTGTGTTCTGCTAAGCGGTCTTGAAGGTGTCTCTTTGTCCGTCCAATGTAGAACACCTTGCACTGTGGACATTCCACTCTATAGATGACATGAGTGGTTTTGCAGTTAATGAAATGCTTGACGTAATACTCCATTTTGGAAGCTGTGTCAACAAAATACTGCTTCTGTACAATATTTCTGCAATGGTTACATTTAAAAGAGCCCTTGGGTTTGTGGTCAAGCCAAGTTTTTTTGAGAGTCACCCGGAAGATAACTGTGGACTAATTTGTCATTTAGGGTAGGACATCTCTTAAAGCTTATGACTGGTGGATCAGGAAAGACTTGGTGTAGTAGTGTATCACTTTGGATGATTCCCCAATTATTTTTAATGATTCTTTTAATATTCTCTGCTTCAGTGCTGTATTTTGTAACAAAATACACTCTCTCTGATGTATCACAAGGCACTCCCCTTCGCAACAAGTTCTCTCTGTCAAGTAATCCAGCTCTTATACCTGCATCTTTCAGGACCTGAAAGCTGTAGCCCCGATTCAAGAAGCGATTCTCCAATTCAGCAGATTTGACACTGTAGTCTGTTTCCTGATCGCAAATTCTGCGGACTCTTTGGAATTGTCCATATGGAATATTCTCTTTTAGCCTTTTGGGGTGAAAGCTGTCTGCCCTCAGAATGGTATTCCCATCTGTAGGCTTCCTGAAGATTGATGTGTGCATACAACCTTTGTCATTTTTACTAATGTCGAGGTCCAAAAAATGAATGTTATCCTTGCTGTACTCCATAGTTAGTTTGATGTTAGGGTTAATGCTGTTAAGGTATTGGTGGAAGGAAATAAGTTCATCTTCTGAGCCGGACCAAAACAGGCAAACATCATCAATATAGCGTCCCCACCATATAATCCGGTCAAAGAAATGGTTATTAGAAGGATCCAAAATGAAGTCATTTTCCCATTTACCCAAGTTCAAACCAGCATAGGAAGGGCTGTAGCAAGCTCCCATGGCACATCCTTTGACCTGTTTAAAAATACGGTCCTGAAAGATAAAGATGTTATGATTAAGAGTCCATTCAGTCAGTGAGACAATGAATTCTGTAGGAGGCATCTCAGTTTCAGGTCGGGTACTCAAGAAATGGTGCATAGCTGCCAAACCTTGTTCATGTTCAATGGTGGTGTATAGAGACTCCACATCCATGGTGACTAAAAAGGAAGCTGTACCTATATTGTTCAATTCCTTAATTTTGTTCAACACATCTGTGGTATCTTGAAGATAGGCTGGGAGTGATGTCAGAAAAGGCTTAATAAAGTAATCAATGTACTTAGAGATGGGTTCTGTCAGACTTTCATTACCACTAATGACTGGTCTGCCTGGGGGATTTACAAGATTTTTGTGGACTTTTGGAAGAAGGTAAAAAGAAGCAATACGCGGACTGCCATTGAAAATAAATTTGAACTCATTGTCTGAAATGTAGCCATTCTCCTTAGGTTCTGTGAGGATCCCTTTTCAATTCAGTTTTTAGGTCCTCTGTAGGGTTGAAGGTAAGAGATTGGTAGAATTCATCATTGTCTAATTGACGTTAGGCTTCTGTCACATATTTGTCTTTACTCCACACTACTGTAGCACCACCTTTGTCTGCTTTTCTAACCACAATCCGTTCATTTTTGGACAATGATTCAACTGCATCCCTCTCTGTCTTAGAAAGATTACGTCGTGTTTGGTTGGAGTCAATTTTACCCTTAAACAGATTCTCCACATCAAAATTCACTTTCTTGGCAAATGTATTTAGTGTGGCATTCTGGACAATGGGACAAAAAGTGGACTTGGGCTTAAAATGTGTTTTTGAGGGAACAGAAACTGCCTGACCTGAGACACTGGTGTGTGTAGTTGGAGAGATGTTTTGTTTGTAGCAGGCCTTCAGATGTAGATTCCTGTAGAAACGAAATGGGTCAATCTTTGTATTGAATTCATTAGTTGAATATGTGGGGGCAAAGGACAGTCCTTTAGACAAGACCCTTATGCAATCATCAGAAAGGGGTTCTCCAGAAATGTTGATCACAGCCTTGTTCTGGTCCTGCTCTGTGTGGTTGGATAGTTTTGATTTCTTCCTCCCCCTCCGTGTTGGCCTCTTCCGCGTCCTCTCCCTCTCTTGTTGAGGAACCTGCGTGACTCCTCTTCCTGATCTAAAAAATCTTGAGAGGAGCTGGCCTCTGAGCGTCTGGGGTGATCCTCATCGTCACTGCTTGTAAAGTTGAAAGAAATAGATCTAGGCTTCCTTCTCTGCAGATGTGATTCTGAATTCTTGCGTGTTGGTTTTCTCCAGGCAAAGACCTTGCCATCTCTATAGTCTACTTCATCTCATCTAAATTTTCTTAGCTTGTCTTGGTTCAATGTCAGAGTGAATGTGTCTACTTTCTCTTTCAAGATCTCATCACATTGTGCTTTGTTAGAATTGTCACTGTGTTCTGTGATTTTCCTTTTTACTTCTTCAATTTCTGTTTGGACTACTTGTCTGTCCTTTTTAGATTCTTCTATTAGAAGTAGCATTAGGTCAAAAGAACCCTTGTTGAGAATAGCCTCCCATTTATCTCTAAATTCAGTTTTACCTTGTGCTCCATTAGCTGGAAACTTCATAATACGGAGGCCTCTGGGGATTAGGCCTTTCCTCCAATAGTCAGACAAGGTGATAGAATTGAGGTCAAGTTTGGTATCTTTCTCCATAAGGTGTTGCAAGTCTCTGTAAGCCTTGTTTAAGTCCATTCCAGTATTCTCTGTGGCTGTCATCTCATCTAGCAATGAGGTAGTGGTAATAATCCTTTGGCCCTCTTCATGTACTCCCTGACGAAGGCCATGCAGCCGAAACGCGTCGGTTTAAAAAAAAAATTGTTTCTATTGAACATGCCATACTAATAAAGGCATTTTAATTCATTATATGAAGAGTGCCTTGGTCCTCCTTTCTTTTTGATGACCTAGGATAATCCTTTCTCAGTTTGACATGTTGAGAAGCTGTGTTCAGAATGTTTGGCAACTGGAAAGCTGATCCCTTGTTTTAGGGATAAAATACATTTTGATTCATAAAATGTTGCTCTTTTTAATAAAGATCCAGCTAATAATTGGCCCCTCAGTAAACCCCCCTGTAATTTGAACAACAGCAATCCCCTTTTCATGTAAATGTCTCTGGGGTTTGCATCTTGATCACTTAGCTTGCATTACAGAACCAGACCATGGAAGGCTACTAAAAACAATTCTTAAATTATATATATTTTAATTTAACCATTATTTAACTAGGCAAGTCAGTTATGAACAAATTCTTATTTACAATGATAACCCACTGTTCCCCGGTAGGCCAACTGCCTTGTTCAGAGGCAAAACGACAGATTTTTACCTTGTCATCTCAGGGATTTGATCCAGCAACCTTTCGGTTACTAGTCCAATGCTCTAACCACTAGGCTACCTGCTACCCCAACCAGGGACCATTCGTGTCTAAGGCGAACGTGATAACCACTACACTACGGAAACACGTTAGAGTGGATAACTTTGACATTTTATTCTGAAATGTATATGTACATGAGTGCAACAATTTTACATTTTCACAAATATACTTTGATCTACCTAATAAAGTTAGACTTAAGTTATTACTTTTTGGAATGATTTGAACAGGAAGGAACATCTCTGCAAACTTTCATTTTCAGTCAGTTCAAGGACTTTTAAGAGGGAAATGGAATGCAAAGTCATCAATGTACGAAAATAAAAAACTAAGGAAGGACTGGAAGGTTTTTAGGGTGTGGATCAGGTTCAAAACAAAACTAAGAATACTGCGTTAGGGCGACCCCTAAGTTCAACTTGCTAGTTATCTAAGTAAGTAGCTAAATTAATATTGTGTTCGAGAAGTCAAAGCCCTTTGGATGAGTTATCTGGACAGACGCCACTGCAGCTTGATTTCCTTCCGTTTTTTCTCCTCTCCATTCTGGTCCATCTGCTCCTCCCTATCTTCTCTGAGCAGGCAGTCCCAGTTGCCCTAGCAACTCCAGACTCCACACATGTAACAGTTTAGTGTGAATCCCTTTTAACTGCACCCAACAAAGGATTTAATGTTCTCCAGCACACAACCCCAACACAGAAGACCAGGACAGGTAAGTATGCTCAAGGTAAGTTTTAGTTTCAATTCATGGGTTAAAATGGATTGGACCCCGTTTCCCCACCTCCCACAGCAGACTGTACGATTTCCAAGACTGTGTCCACAAAATAGACCCTCCCCCTTACTGCCTCAGGTAAATATCAAGCATGCAAAAGTGACACATTGCGAAATACTCATATGGCACTGCAAACAATATGGTGAAAGGCACTACAATCTCACTCTGGTGCGGCACACAATATGGGACCCACCCTTGGCCCTGCTCTACTCTGCTAACCCCTCTAAAATTACTTTCTACTGCTTTGGGACGAAATAGGGAGCGGGAAAGACAACAGAGGGTGGCAGAACCAGATCCTCACAAAAATTGAAATATAAACATCTCTGTCTGGTGATACCCAGATCTGCACAACTCCCTGTCCTGGAGCGCGCATGGTCTGAGTCTCTGGCTTGGCTATATCACCGATGGCCCCATCTCCGATGCTGAGGGAGACAGACGGCAGGGAAACCTGCCGACAATAGTGGCTTCCAGTAGTGTGGCAAAATGGCCCAGAGAGAAAGAGTAGTGTAAGGTGTACACAGGAAGAATCACATCCCTTAGTTGGCTGAGCTAAAGCTCCTAGATGTGCGTTGTACCAATGCCTCTCTCGGTCCTCTGCTCCCCACAGCCCCAGTTCGTCGTCAGCACAGCCGCCCACTTCCTCACTTGAATTCACCACTAAGACTCTTCGTCCTGCAGACACTGGTCCAGTGTGCTCACAGCAAACACCTAAGACATGGACACTTGCATAAGGGCCCAATCCCCCCAGAGACATTCTCCACTCAACTCCAAGCATCGAACACCACAAAACACAGGGCTTTAAAGGAAATGACAGCCAATCCCCAGCTACCTGTCGGATTAGCTAACTCCCTGCAGGTGCGTCTGATCACACGAGCTCCTACCCGACCCCAACACACACACTTTCTCTGTAGTCATCCCGACTACACTGAACTAGCCAACGGAGCCCAGTACCTAAGTAGGGGCCGTCGGTTCTCTCTGTTGGACCTGTACCCTTGGAGGTGCAGCGGGCTCTTCTCTGGCCTGGGGAATGGCAGGGAGTCTGACTGGGTACCATGTGTAGTTCTGCCTGTCTGGCCTAGGTGCCTGGCTCAGCTGAACATTGATGTAACTCCTCAGCCAACCAGACAATCAATCACTTTTTACATCAGCCGATGTCACAAAGTGCTATACATCTGGGCGAATTCTGAAGGTTGGTTAGGGGCAAGGCCGCACATGGATCCAATGAATTGTCTGTATTGTTCCCCCTCCCTCTGGTCGGACACGAAGGACTGGCAGTCCAGGCCGATGGTGTCCTAGAATGACAAAAGGCCGCGGTTGCCATCGGGGGATTAATTTATCCTGATCACGTCATCGGAAGTTTTGCAGGAGCACCCGTTCACCAACCATCAATGGGAGGTCCTTCGCCTGCTTGTCGTACCGCTGTTTCTCTCGCTCCTGCTGATATCGGGTCCTTGTCTCAACCGGACTGTAGGCCCATCGTAGCTGGTTATGATGGTGCCTCACCCATCCATCTAGAACCATCCGCAGCATCAGGGCCTCTACACCTAAAATCACCTCAACAGGAAGACAGGCATGCCTGCCACACGTTACAAAGAATGGGGTAAGCCCGGTGATGCTATGTTCAGTGTTGGTGTATGCCTGGAGAAGCATGGGTAACTACTGTCGTGGAAAATACCACTAAGGACTCCAAGTCAAAGTTAAATTAACATATCTTTATCATCACGGCCGGCGAGGTTACAACAAACATATCAGTCAAAGTACAAGTCTGTCGGAAGCTCTGAAGGGATGCTCTCCCTTCAGCACTCTTTATACTCATGCACAAACTAGGCGTCGCTGCTCTCAGTGTGCAATAAGCTGATCATGACCTTGCACACATTGTTACTTTGGCCCAACGCCTAGAAACTATGTGTTCCCTTCTTTCTGTTCTTCTATCAGTCCCCTCCCTGAGAGCAGTCGCAGAACATCCTAACCCAACAACAAGAAACAACACACTACATGTAGTCACAGATTTGCGGAGACAGAACACATTAAATATTTCTACTACACTCCCTCCTTGTACCACCATATGGGATAACAAAAATACATTTTACTTCTTAACATACATTCAGTCTATCATCAGGAGTGCATTTAGTAAATACTGATTCTTACATACAATAGGCATTACAATAGACAAAAATACATCTTCATATCTGATCCTTTTTCCATTACCATTTACATTCTACGGTTGCTGTCATTTAAGAACATAACTTAAAACCTTCAGGTACTTAATCAAACATGGATACCAATTCATTCTTGCATATTATCATCCATTATGGGGGCAAAGGGGAGTTCCTGGAAAGACAGCAAGTTATCAGTATCACCTTCTTTAGTAGCAATGGACATTCTCAGACTTGAGTTGCCAGGGAAGAACAAAATAGCCTTACAACAAGGAAGAAAAATGATCAAACACATTCAGAGGGTGAAGACAAAATATTTAAGTGCCTTTGAATGGAGTATCGTAGTAGGTGTCAGGCACACCGGTTTGTGTCAAGAACTGCAATGCTGTTGGGTTTTTCACGCTCAACTGTTTCCTGTGTGTATCAAGAATGGTACACCAACCAAATGACATCCAGCAACTCAATATTAGGAAGGTATTCTTAATGTTTTGAATACTCAAGTGTATAGTTTGCCCCTATATAACTTACACACACACCTCAACCACTTTCATCTTCTGAATCACTGTCCTCCTATACATATGTGCTGACCGAGCCAACATTGTGTAGGTCTGCCTGTATAAGGTGCCTGTCCTTAGCTGCCATAAGGCACATTTTATTTATTTTTTCACCTTTATTTAACCAGATAGGCCAGTTGAGAACAAGTTCTCATTTACAACTGCGACCTGGTCAAGATAAAGCAAAGTAGTGCAACAAAAACAGAGTTACACATGGGATAAACAAACATACAGTCAATAACACAATAGAAAAATGTATACAGTTTGTGCAAATGAAGTAAGGAGGTAAGGCAATAAATAAGCCAAATAGTGGCAAAGTAATTACAATTTACACTGGAGTGATATGTGCAGATGAGGATGTGCAAGTAGAAATACTGGTGTGCAAGAGAACAGAAAAACAAAAACAAATATAGGGATGAGGTAGGTAGTTGGTTGGATGGGCTATTTACAGATGGGCTGTGTAGATATGAGGGAGATATAAGTCTCCAACTTCAGTGATTTTTGCAATTCCTTCCAGTCATTGGCAGCAGAGAACTGGAAGGAAAGGCGGCCAAAGGAGGTGTTGGCTTTGGGGATGACCAGTGAAATATACCTGCTGGAGCGCGTGCTACGGGTGGGTGTTGCTATGGTGACCAGTGAGCTGAGATAAGGCGGAGCTTTACCTAGCAAAGACTTATAGATGACCTGGAGCCAGTGGGTTTGGCAACGAATATGTAGCAAGGACTAGCCAACGAGAGCATACAGGTCGCAGTGGTGGGTAGTATATGGGGCTTTGGTGACAAAACGGATGGCACTGTGATAGACTACATCCAATTTGCTGTGTGTTGGAGGCTATTTTGTAAATGACATCGCCGAAGTCGAGGATCGGTTGGAAGGTCAGTTTTACGAGGGTCGCATGAGTGAAGGAGGCTTTGTTGCAAAATAGGAAGCCAGTTTTAGATTTCATTTTGGATTGGAGATGCTTAATAGGAGTCTGGAAGGAGAGTTTACAGTCTAGCCAGACACTCTGAATATGTGGACAACTATAAATACCTAAGTCAGAACCGTCCAGAGTAGTGATGCTAGTCGGTCGGTCGGGTGTTCGTTTTACTAGCATTTAAGAGCAGTTGGAGGCCACGGAAGGAGTGTTGTATGGCATTGAAGCTTGTTTTGGAGGTTTGTTAAGTGTCCAAAAAAGGGCCAGATGTATACAGAATGGTGTCGTCTGCGTAGAGGTGGATCAAAGAATCACCCGCAGCAAGAGCGACATCGTTGATATATACAGAGAAAAGAGTCGCCCTGAGAATTGAACCCTGTGGCACCCCCATAGAGACTGCCAGAGGTCCGGACAACAGTCCCTCCGATTTGACACACTGAACTCTATCTGTGAAGTAGCTAGTGAACCAGGCGAGGCAGTCATTAGTGAAACCAAGGCTGTTGAGTCTGCCGATTAAAAATACGGTGATTGACAGAGTCATAAGCCTTGGCCAGGTCGATGAAGTTGGCTGCACAGTACAGTCTTTTATCGATGGCGGTTATGATATCGTTTAGGACCTTGTGCAGCATCACTGCACGCTGCATGGCCCAGAGCAGACTATCCCCCAAACGTTTGGACACCTGGGACCAGACTGGATGGTCTTGCTGGAGAACATCCATGTACTCCAGTCTTAGGGGGAATTGAGGTGACTTGTTCCCTCCATTGTAGGAGTTGATCTGTTTTTTACTCTCTCTGATGTCCACCTGACTTTTCTGGAGAGCTGCACAGCAATAGTTTGTGCATCTGAAAAACAATTGAAAGAAATGGTCATGAAAATCTTGAAGTTTGATAGAAATCTTTCATATAGTTCAAAACACCTGTGTGAATGACAATTAGATAACAACAGCAGTGATATGCCAGGGAGTGATGCAGTGTTCAACAAGACTGAATTGGCTGCAGTACCTGCATACTTTCAGACCAGGCCACAATAGAAAGAGCACTTCAGGACCAGCCTAGTCTGCAGACTTTCCAAAATTGCTGCAGTGTTGAGACCAGCATTCAATCCGGTCAAGACTTAATGTTGAATGGATTAAGCAGGAGAGGGGGGCATTCAGTCTTTGGGATATGTAGTGGAACGTGGCAGCAGGTGGTGATAAGAGTATAAAGTAACAGGGAGTAGCTATGCAGATCTAGTGGATTGTGGGACCAGGATACACAGTAGGGTATACGAACGTGTCAGTCATGACTGGTAAGGCTAAGCCAGACAGAAAGGGCTGTTTAGAGATGGGATAAAACCTTAGGTCAGAGATGTAACAACTACTTACGGGACTCGATGTTGCTCCGCCAGAGTTTCCATGTCTCTCTCCTGCCAGGTAAGGGACAACGTCCTCTTGTCTGTGAGGGTTTCCTTTATCTTACGGGTCCAAACTTCCACGTCCGACAGTGTGCTGCCTACGACATAATCACAGGCCTAATTAAATCTATTGCAGAACAAAACAAAACCACAGTGCCAGTTTTGTGCTGACTTCTACATGTGCAATGCCCACAAACTAGACAAACATGTCTTATGGAAAATGTTGGGAGTTTGACTAAAATATTGAATTGTCAGTGAAACCACAGCCCTTTTTACATCAGCAGTTGTGAAACAGCATCAAAGTGCTTTACAGAAATCCAGCCTAAAACCCCAAAGAGCAAGGAATGCAGAGGTAGAAGCACAATACAAGCGGTTCATGGTGTGCATGCTTGTCAGACTGATGAATAATCAGAACAGGAAACATTCATAGATGACCAGCAAGGCCAGGTAAAGACCATAATGGCTATAAAGGGTGTAAACACTTCAAGACTCTAGGATCAGATGGCTTTCATGTTTTAGGAAGTCAAGGTTTATGGGTGGGATGGGTTGTGAGGGCTAGTAACTTGCTGTTCACCTTCCCACAAATGGACCAGACTACACTCAATCATAGGACCGACAGAAGAGAAGTCTTCAGTCTATATTTGAAGGTTGAGACAGTCTGATTCTCTCACACCGGCAAACCATTCCATAAAGAGCTCTGTAGGAGAAAGCCTTGCCTCCAGCTACTGAAGCCCTGCTTCCAATTCATCTGATTGAATAAGCAGAAAAGGATCATTACATATAAACAAAAATGATGAGCAAAACGCATGGAATCTAACCTGGAATGCTGTCTAGTGCCACAACAACTCCTCCTTTGCCTCAGTTTCCTCCTTCAGGACCTTCTGCTGACAGAGTTGTATTGCCGTTGCTATAACACATGAAGGTGAACATACATTGTTTCAAATAGATCAGCATGTTCTTTGCAAAATTATATTAAAAGAATCCTGAACAATGTGTCATCGCAATACTTAACTGATTTCCTGTTATACATTGATACCTTGCTTCTCCCAGACCATGTAATAGAGGGCATCGGTTAGGGTGTCAACACTATGAGATGGTGTCATCTCTTTTGTGGTCTTTCAAATTTTCCACGGTAGAACAACCTCTCCATCTGTTCTGTCAGCAAGCGCACTACCAGTCACATACCTGGTACCATCAGTGACCTGACATTTAAAGTAAAATCAGAAGCCATAATTACAATGGGAGAAGATAATTAATTAAGGGACTAGGACAAATTACAACTAGCTGTTTCTTAACACTGTTTGGGCAACTGTCTGCAACTACAAAGAAGTGGTGTTTAACAGAATAAATTATAAAGAAAATGTTTTATTCATTACCTGACAGTTAGCATTATGAGCATAGGGTTGAAAGGCTGGCACTGCAAATGTGGGGTCCACAATCAGATCGGGACTGTTTTTCTAAATGGAAAAATAATTTAGTGTAGGAGCAGGTCTTTTGTGAATTTTTGTGTAAAACATTACTTATGATTACAAAGCAGGTATGAAGCAATCAGTTTCAAGCCATTCATAAAACCGTATCATGTAATTCATGAATCTCTTACTACAGGCTGGTGGTTAAATATTCAATACATTAATGTATTGTTATACCTGACATAGATTGACCTATCAATTTTACCTGTAAATGAGGCTTCAGCTGGAAAGCAATGTCATAGTGAAGAAACGTTGTGATGTTTGGTCCCTGCATTGCTTTCAGGTCCCCAGTAGGAACACAGCATTTGCAAGCCTGAAATGACAGTTCAACATCAGTCATCATAGCCAATGTCATACATCAGCTATACATCTGAAGCATCCAACCATCCACAAACTTCTCTCATCTCTTCAGGTTCAGGAACTTCAGCGGATGCTTGTGCCTGCACGCCATTCCAAACACACCAGTTACGTCCACTTTCTGGATTTTGGATCGCAGCACATCCCCGGCTTGAAATCCTGGGCACCCCTGTAAAATGAAGTGAACAAGCATGAGTAAACAACGTCCTCCATATTCACTAAGCAGTTCATTTGTATTTATTAGGGATCCCCATTAGCTGCTGCTCCTGGGGTCCAGCAAAATTAAGGTGTTTACACAATTTTTAAAACATCACAATACATTCACAGATTTGACAACACATTGCGTGCCCTCAGGCCCCTACTCCACCACGACCACATATCTACAGTAGAAAATCTGTGTGTACGTTATCGTGTATGCATGTGTCTGTGCCTATGTGTTGCTTCACAGTCCCCGCTGTTCCATAAGGTGTATTTTTATGTGTTTTTAAAATCAAATTTTACTGTTTGCATCAGTAACTTGATGTGGAATAGAGTTCCATGTAGTCATGGCTCTATGTAGTACTGTGTCCCTCCCATAGTCTGTACTGGACTTGGGGACTGTGAATAGATTTCTTGTGGAATGTCTTGTGGTGTATGCATGGGTGTCAGAGCTGTGAGGCAGTAGTTCAAACAGACAGCTCGGTGCATTCAACATGTCAATACCTCTCATAAATACAAGTAGTGATGAAGTCACTCTCCTCCACTTTGAGCAAGGAGAGATTGACATGCATATGATTCATATTATCTTTCTGTGTACATCCAAGGGCAAGCCGTGCTGCCCTGTTCTGAGTCAATTGCAATTTTCCTAAACCCATTTTTGTGGCACTTGAACACTCGACCAGGTGCGACAAAACTAGGGCCTGTAGGATCTGCTTGGTTGATAAGTGCTGCTCTACCTTCTTAACAGCACTTTATTATGGACAGACTTCTCCCCATCTTAGCTACTCTTGTATCAATATGTTTTGACCATGACAATTTACAATCCAAAGATATTCCAAGCAGTTTAGTCACATCAACTTGCTTAATTTCCACATTATTACAAGATTTAGTTGGGGTTTAGAGTTTAGTGAATGATTTGTCCAAAATGCAATGCTTTTAGAAATATTTAGGACTAACTTATTCCTTGCTACCCACTCTGAAACTAACTGCAGCTCTTTGTTAAGTGTTGCAGTCATACTCAAAGCCAGTGGCATGTCATTAGTAAAGGTTGAAAAAGGTAATGGGCCTAGACAGCTGTCCTGGGGAATTCCTGATTCTACCTGGATTATGTTGAGGCTTCCATTAAAGAACACCCTCTGTAGCCATAATATAGCAGGGGGTGTAAAGCCATAACACATACGTTTTTTTCAGCAGCAGACTATGATGGATAATGTCAAAAGCCACACTGAAGTCAAACAGCCCCCACAACATTTGATCAATTTCTCTTAGCCAATCATTAGTCATTTGTGTATGTGCTGTGCATGTTGAATGTACTTCCCTATAATCATGTTGAAAGTTTGTTTACTGTAAAATAGCATTGTATCTGGTCAAATTTTTTCTCTCAAAAAGTTTACTAAGGGTTGGTAACAGGCTGGTTGGCTATTTGAGCCAGTAAAGATGGCTTTACTATTCTTTGATAGCGGCATGACTTGCTTCCCTCCAAGCCTGGGGGCACACAATTTCTAGTAGGTTTAAATTGAAAATGTCAAATAGGAGTGGCAATATCGTCCTCTATTATCCATAGTAATTTCCCATCCAAGTTGTCAGACCCCGGTGGCTCGTCCTCTTCCACACTTTACGGAATTCAAAAGTACAATGCTTGTCTTTCATAATTTGGTCAGATATACTTGGATGTGTAGTGTCAGGGTTTGTTGCTTCCATGTCATGCCTAAGTTTACTAAATTTGCAACAGTTGGCCAATCGGTTGTGCAGCCAGACTTATTCACAATACCTTTTGCCTCATCCCTCAACCATAAAATGTTTTCAATTCCTCATCAATCCATGTGGATTTAACAGTTTGTACAGTCATTTTCTTAAATAGGTACATGCTTATTAGTAACTGGAATAAACAATTTCATAAATGTGTCAAGTGCAGTGTTTGTTTGCTCCTCATTACACACCACAGAACATCAACATTTCTTTACATCAACATTGGAATCACTACAAAATGCACTATATTAGGCCCAGAACTTTGGTTTTCCTAGATATGGCTACTTTGTGATCACCACATCCGATGGATCTGGATACTGCTTTCAAGCTCATTTCTGTAGCGTTAGTAAAGATATGATCAATACATGTTGTTGATTTCATTCCTGTGCTGTTTGTAACTACCCTTGTAGGTTGACTGATAACCTGAACTAAGTTGCAGTTTGGTTAGAGTTTGAAGTTTTTTCTTGAGTGGGCAGCTTGATGAAAGCCAGTTAATATTTACAAATCACCCTGAAAATATGCCTCTGTTGATATCACATATATTATCAAGCATTTCACACGTTATCCAGATACTGACTGTTAGCACTTGGTGGTCTATAGCAGCTGCCCACCAGAATGGGCTTTAGGTGAGGCAGATGAACCTGTAGCCTTATTACTTCAACAGTATTTAACATGAGATTCTCTAATCTTTACAGGAATGTGGTTCTGAATAAAAACAGCAACACCACCATTTCTATATTTTCTGTAAATGTTATAACCTTGTATTGCTACCACTTTATCAAAGGTATTATCTAAGTGAGTTTCAGAGATAGAATATGAATGTCAAATGTTACTATGAGATATGCTCATGTTATTTATGTTAGTGCAGGGTGAGCTGCACACAGTGGAATTCCTCCTAGGGCACACCGCCTCAGTACTAACAGTATAAATCTGGTTCACAGGCACTTGATTACTGCATACAATAGCTGTAGGATCAGCAGAGGAATACAGGGAAGTTAGAGGGAAATAAATGAAGTTACTTACATTGTGTCTACCAACGCCCCTGGTGTAATGTACATTTGCGGAAGCATTATGACAACTGCGTCAAAATGGTAGGGATTAGTCAAGTTGGGCTTGGGTCATTGATAAGTCATTGTCTCAACACAGCCTTATAATGCTGTGAAAGCATAGAGGAAAGCAAATTATTTGGGTGGATCCCATCCTTATAAAACGTGTTTTGTTTATCGAAATTGTCAACAAAAGTTAGTCATTGAGCTGCAATAATCACGTATTCATGTAATCTGTTAAACTTTTTGGACAGAATAGTCCAATGCTAGAGACATATCAACAAGGATAAATGGGTTCTCCTGATTTCAAATCAAACCATTTAACTTCTCCAGCATTAGCCCAGCTGTTGGTTATACACAAACAAGTCACTCAGAAGAGGGCAAGTGAAACTAACCGATTGTGAGATACAATTCCTTTAAAACGATGATGCAAATAATTCATTATCCACAATTATTAGGGATACAGGGAATGGACATTTGCAAGGGTACCTCTTAAGGATCGGACCCTTTAAAAAAATATATTTTGCTAAAAATGACATACCCAAATCTAAATGCCTGTAGCTCAGGACCTGAAGCAAGGATATGAATATTTATGATACCAATTGAAAGGAAACACTAACATTTGTGGAAATGTGAAATGTAGGAGAATATAACACATTAGATCTGGTAAAAGATAATACAAAGGGGAAAAAAGCATTTATTTTGTTTTCATCTTTGAAATGCAAGAAAGGCCACAATGTATTATTCCAGTTTAGGCACAATTTAGATTTTGGCCACTAGATAGAAGCAGTGCATGTTCAAAGTGTTAGACTAATCCAATGAACCATTGCATTTCTGTTCAAAATGTTGTATTAAGTCTGCCCAAATGTGCCTAATTGGTTTATTAATACATGTTCGAGTTAATAACTGTAAACTCTCCTCAAACAATAGCATGATATTCTTTCACTGTAAATTAGACAGTACAGTTAAATTCTTGTAGATCTAAGCTTTCTGTCCATATCAGATGTGTCGGTCCTGGAAAATGTTCTCGTTACTTTCAACCTCATGCTAATCACATTAGTGCACTTTAGCTCAACCATCCCACGGGGGGGGGGGGGGGGGGGGCTCACACTTCCTCTAGAGGTTAAACCCTTTCGCTCTTTGGGAAGCATAGGTCCTTTACGCAGTTGTTTCTTCATGAATGTATCTGTAAATCGGTAGTATTCACTAAATGGATGATTGGTCCACCTAGCTTTACGAGAGCCCCATTATCCAGCGTGTGGTGGATCCAGACAGGCCTTCATGGCAACCGTAGCGCACCCACAAAACTTTGACCTGTCTACGAATCCCATAGTTCAGCTGTTTCTGCCTCCCACATCTTGGATGAGGGGTTAGGTTTTTCATGGGTTTGCAGTGGTATTGCTGCATAACATTACTACTGTTTGGCAAGGCAATGATAGAAGATCTATAAAAAAGACAACTGAGGTGGATCCAGATATCTCCCCTAAACAATTATGAACAACATTCAATTCAAAATATGACAACAAATAAGAATCTTAGCTTACTGAGACTTTACAGTTGTTCCTTAAATTGTTATCATTGAAATATCTGTGGACAGAGAGGAAAACTCAAATAAGTGGATTTGGCTATTTCAGCCACACCTGTTGCTGACAGGTGTATATAAAAAATAAAAATCGAGCACACAGCCATGCAATATCCATAGACAAACATTGGCAGTAGAATGGCCATACTGAAGAGCTCAATGACTGTCATAGGGTGCCACCTTTCCAATAAGTCAGTTCGTCACATTTCTGCCCTGCTAGAGCTGTCCCGGTCAACTGTAAGTTCTCTTATTGTGAAGTGGAAATGTCAAGGAGCAACAACAGCTCAGCTGCGAAGTGGTAGGCCACACATGCTCACAGAATGGGACCACCGAGTTCTGAAGCGGGTTAAAATAATCTGTCCTCGGTTGCAACATTCACTATAGAGTTCCAAACGGCCTCTGGAAGCAACGTCAGCACAATAACTGTTTGTCGGGAGCTTCATGAAATGGGTTTCCATGGCCGAGCAACCTCACACAAGCCTAAGATCACCAATTGCAATGTCAAGCGTCGGCTGGAGTGGTGTAAAGCTCGCCGCTATTGTACTCTGGAGCAGTGGAAACGCATTCTCTAGAGTGATGAATTATGCGTCATCATCTGGCAGTCCGACGGACAAATCTGGGTTTGGCGGATGCCAGGAAAATGCTATTTGTCCCAATGTATAGTGCCAACTGTAAAGTTTGGTGGAGGAATAATGGTCTGGGGCTGTTTTTCATTGTTCGGGCTAGGACCATTAGTTACAGTCAAGGGAAATCTTAACGCTACAGCATACAATGACATTGTAGACAATTCTGTGCTTCAACTTTGTGGCAACAGGTTCAGGAAGGCCCTTTCCTGTTTCAGGATGACAATGCCCCCGTGCACAAAGTGAGCTCCATACAGAAATGGTTTGTCAAGATAGGTGTGGAAGAACTTGATTGGCCTGAACTACATATTAATGCCGATAATTTTGGAGTAAGATGTTCATACTTTTGGTCATGTAGTGTGTATATAGTGACTTTGGAAAGTATTCAGACCTCTTGACTTCACACATTTTGTTATGTTACAGCCTTATTCTAAAATGAATTAAATCGTTTTTCCCCCCCTCAATCCACACACAATACCCCATAATGACAAAGTAAAAATAGTTTTGAAACTTTTGATAATTTATAAAGAAAATGGAATATCATATTTACATAAGTATTCAGACCCTTTACTAAGTACTTTGTTGAAGCACCTTTGGATGTTGATTTTTGCTCCGGTCTGGACCAAATCTGAACCAATCATAGACATCTATATTTGGTTCAGATTTGGTCCGGTCCGGCCTCGATTTAGCTCAAACATAGACGTCTATCATAGACACAAGTCTGGCCAGCACAGTAGAGCACAGTACACAGTAGGATTGGGCGGTAACCAGATATCCACCTTCATACCGTGCCTGTGCCATCCGTGGATATGTTATTTCCGTGCTCACATGGGATGCCATTTTTTGCCCAAATGTAAATAAAGCCCCAAAAATGTAAATTACCAGAATGATGACAAAATGCTAACAAGTTTAAAAGGAAGTTATAGCGGATGCTAGGTAAATGCTAACGAGCACATGCAAACATTTACTACTAGGACACAACCCAGCTCATAAGGTTATGCAACTATGTCAAAATGCAGTTTGCAGTACACACAAAACAAATATTAGGCAGCAGGGATCTAAATCAAGGAGGGGATTATCTCTGCTGCTGTTACCAAGAAGCTTGATCTTGCAAGATAACATTAGACACTTATCTGACATTAGCAAGTTAACAAAACCCAGCTGGAAATGATTTATTTGGATAGTTAACTTAATAGTTATAGGATTTATAGCTAGCAAACAGTGAATTTCATACAAGTGTAACTTCATCACCTCACTTAAGTTGTGCTGCAGGAGTGACTCCCCTTACGAAGCACACATATATCTTGTTGTGCTCCTTTGTAAACAAACACGTGACTGGCTCAAACCGCTGTTTTGGGCTAACTAGTACCGGTAAGCTTCATAAAGAAAGATTATTTAAACAGGCGAAATGATGAACGCGATCTGCTTTATTACCTAGTGCACAAGTTGACTGCAGGTATTTATTTAAAAAGTACTAATATTCAAACTAAGCCCCCCCAAAAAAATGCACTTACCAGAATGCTAGCAAAAAGTACTAAGGAAGCCTTACAGACAACACTAACGAGTGCATTGTGAACATTTTGTACAGTTTCTGACCTAAACTCTACAAGTAGCTCAAAATCGCTACTGACAGTTTGTTGCACGCACAAAACAAATATTAGCCAGCAAGGCTCTTGATCCAGGAGGGGATTCTCTGCTGTTACCAAGCGAATGCTTGGTTTTGGAAGAAAAAAAAAGTAGTGCAGTGTTTCCGCTGCAGTCATAAAAAATCAAAAAAAGAATTACATGAAACAATATTTCTGTGGAGGCACACTTTAAATGCTAGAACAGTCCACATTTAATTTCTCTGCATACAAAACTTGTCATGAATTTGCTAAAAGTCTAAAAACATGTTTTCACTTTGTCGTTATGGGGTATTGCCTGAATTTTTTTTTTTTGATAAATTTTGAATTCCGGCTGTAACACAAAATGGGGAATTAGTCAAGCGGTATGAATACTTTTTGAAGGCACTGTTAATGCATGTTGTTTGGGACATAATTCTTCAAATACATTTTTATTTGTCACAAGCGCCAAATACATAAGGTGTAGACTTTACAGTGAAATGCTTACTTAAAAGCCCTTAACCAACAATGCAGTTAAGAAAAATACCAAAAGAAAAGAAATAAAAGTAACAAATAATTAAAGCAGTAAAATAACAATAGCGAAGCTATATACAGGGGTACCTGTACAGCGTCAATGTGCAGGGGCACCAGTATCGAGGTAATTGAGGAAATATGTACATGTAGGTAGAGTTATTAAAGTGACTATGCATAGATAAAAGAGAGTAGCAGCAGCGTAAAAGAGAGGGGGGGGGGGGGGGGGGGCAATGCAAATAGTCTGGGTAGGCATTTGATTAGATGTTCAGGAGTCTTATGGCTTGGGGGTAGAAGCTGTTGAGAAGCCTCTTGGACCTAGACTTTGTGCTCCGGTACCGTTTGCCATGCGGTTGCAGAGAGCACAGTCTATGACTAGTGTGGCTGGAGTCTGACAATTTTTAGGGCCTTCCTCTGACACCGCCTGGTATAGAGGTCCTGGAAAGCAGGAAGCTTGGCCCCGGTGATGTACTGGGCCTTACGCACTACCCTCTGTAGTGCCTTGCGGTCAGAGGCCGAGCAGTTGTCATATTAGGCAGGACTCTTTAAATCTGCGTATTCCTCCAAAGCTCAGCTGTCCTGAGTCTGCACAACTCTGCCAGGACCTAGGATCAAGAGAGACTCTAGTGTTTTAGTACTATATCTCTTGACACAATGCTGAAAATAATCATGGCCTCTAAACCTTCAAGCTGCATACTGGACCCTATTCCAACTAAACTACTGAAAGAGCTGCTTCCTGTGCTTGGCCCTCCTATGTTGAACATATTAAACGGCTCTCTATCCACCGGATGTGTACCAAACTCACTAAAAGTGGCAGTAATAAAGCCTCTTGAAAAAGCCCAACCTTGACCCAGAAAATATAAAAAACTATCGGCCTATATCGAATCTTCCATTCCTCTCAACATTTTTTGAAAAAGCTGTTGCGCAGCAACTCACTGCCTTCCTGAAGACAAAGAATGTATACGAAACGCTTCATTCTGGTTTTAGACCCCATCATAGCACAGACTGCACTTGTGAAGGTGGTAAATGACCTTTTAATGGCGTCAGACCGAGACTCTGCATCTGTCCTCGTGCTCCTAGACCTTAGTGCTGCCTTTGATACCATCGATCACCACATTCTTTTGGAGAGATTGGAAACCCAAATTGGTCTACACGGACAAGTTCTGGCCTGGTTTAGATCTTATCTGTCAGAAAGATATCAGTTTGTCTCTGAATGGTTTGTCCTCTGACAAATCAACTGTACATTTCGGTGTTTCTCAAGGTTCCGTTTTAGGACCACTATTGTTTTCACTATATATTTTACCTCTTGGGGATGTCATTCGAAAACATAATGTTAACTCACTGCTATGCGGATGACACACAGCTGTACATTTCAATGAAACATGGTGAAGCCCCAGAATTGCCCTCGCTAGAAGCCTGTGTTTCAGACATAAGGAAGTGGATGGCTGAAAACGTTCTACTTTTAAACTCGGACAAAACAGAGATGCTTGTTCTAGGTCCCAAGAAACAAAGATCTTCTTTTGAATCTGCCTCTAACCCTATTACAGGGGCTGAGTCACTGGCTTACTGGTCCTCTTTCATGCCGTCCCTAGGAGGGGTGCGTCACTTGAGGGGGTTGAGTCACTGACGTGATCTTCCTGTCTGGGTTGGCGCCCCCCCTTGAGTTGTGCCGTGGCGGAGATCTTTGTGGGCTATACTCGGCCTTGTCTCAGGATGGTAAGTTGGTGGTTGAAGATATCCCTCTAGTGGTGTGGGGGCTGTGCTTTGGTAAAGTGGGTGGGGTTATATCCTTCCTGTTTGGCCCTGTCCGGGGGTATCATCGGATGGGGCCACAGTGTCTCCTGACCCCTCCTGTCTCAGCCTCCAGTATTTATGCTGCAGTAGTTTGTGTCGGGGGGCTAGGGTCAGTTTGTTATATCTGGAGTACTTCTCCTGTCTTATCCGGTGTCTTTCTCTCTTTCGGAGGACCTGAGCCCTAGGACCTGAGCCCTAGGACCATGCCTCAGGACTACCTGGCATGATGACTCCTTGCTGTCCCCAGTCCACCTGGCCGTGCTGCTGCTCCAGTTTCAACTGTTCTGCCTGCGGCTATGGAACCCTGACCTGTTCACCGGACGTGCTACCTGTCCCAGACCTGCTGTTTTCAACTCTCTAGAGACCGCAGGAGCGGTAGAGATACTCTTATTGATCGGCTATGAAAAGCCAACTGACATTTACTCCTGAGGTGCTGACCTGTTGCACCCTCGACAACTACTGTGATTATTATTATTTGACCCTGCTGGTCATCTATGAACATCTTGGCTATGTATTGTTATCTCCACCCAGCACAGCCAGAAGAGGACTGGCCAACCCTCAGAGCCTGGTTCCTCTCTAGGTTTCTTCAGAGGTTCCTGCCTTTCTGGAGAGTTTTTCCTAGCCCCTGTGCTTCTACAGTACATCTGCATTGCTTGCTGTTTGGGGTTTTAGGCTGGGTTTCTGTATAACACTTTGTGACATCGGCTGATGTAAAAAGGGCTTTATAAATACATTTGATTGATACCCCATGAAAAAGGCACTTAAATTTTGTTTTTCCCATGGCACACATACACAATCCATGTCTATTTTCTCAGGGCTTAAAAATCCCACTTTAACCGGTTTCCTCCCCTTCATCTACTCTGATTGAAGCAGATTTAACAAGTGACATTATGGAATCATAGCTTTCACCTGGGTTCATCTGGTTAGTATGTCATGGAAAGAGCAGGTGTTCCTAATATTTAGTACACTCAGTGTATAGCAGTTTACATTTGGCCATAGAATCATAAACGAAAATTACATATTTTCAATGTCTGTAAATTAGGTAGTTACATATTTTAAATATCTAGAAGAGACATTTTTACTTTACATTCGTTCATTAAAATAAAACTGATTTAAACTTCTGGAAAATACGCATGACATCTGTATAAGACGTATTTTCGACGTCCGGACAATACATATTCTAACCTTTCATTCAGCACCTGAAATGTACGGGATGTCAACGTCTGGAAAATACGTATTTTCATTTAGCTTACTGGGATCTTTACTTTGGTGAGTTACTAAAGTAGATTGAAGCCAGTCAGTCACTTTTGGGGGAACAAACACATTTTCTAGGAAAGGATAAATTGAAATCCGCAGAGGCAACTCGCTAACGTTAGTTGTTGTCGTGCGATGGAAGAGAGCTAACGTTAGCCTTTCGTTAACATGCTAGCTAGCAACTCCTGTCTCTTGCTTCTCTTTCAGGCTATAAAGTCCATAATTGAAAGTCACAATAACACAGACATCTCACCCTGGACAAAAACATTAACAATAATTCAACGAAATACCTGTCCAGGTGCACAAAACGAGGATTGAAAAACATTTACCCCCGCAAATGCAGTTCTACAGGCCGTCGCCATCTTGAAAATGACGTCTTCTTCTGTAGTGCTCGAAATGATTTGCACAATTACTAGCACCTTGCGACTAGGCGGGAGTTGGCTTGACAGTAATTTTCACTTGCCTGAACTTGATCAGGTCAGGTTCAGTGCAAATGCAAATGCAATAAATTACACATCTTTAATTTTAATACATTAAAATTTGACTTTCATGACTCAAGTATGTTTACAAGTATCTCAGTGTCTAGAGAGAGAGGCACTATGCAGAACCCCATTTTCACCTAAGGATGGCAGTATTTGTTCATGGTGATGAAGTAATTTTGATGTCTCAGTCTGAATAATCTTAGGATGTAATCAGAAAGCATCTTCGATGTATTTGAGCGGTTGAGAAAACACACACACACTCAAAGACTAGTCAAATCACTAAAGCTGAAAATCAAAACAGCTGCTTCTACACACACATCCATCCTCTGAATACAGGGGATGTTTTTGCCCCATCTTGTTAAATGATATGTTTATAGAGCATCACAAGCCAAATGATTGTTTGTAAAACCCCCAGGAAACATCTCACTAGACCACAACCCAATGAAAACCTTTCAGGCTAATTCTTAGGAGTTTCAAACCACAGTGCTCTGTAGTGCTTTGTTTCACATCACATTGGTTAAGAGGACAGCGAACATAAAACAATAGAAGTGGATTCTTTCATAATTTCCCACAATACCATTCATCGTAAGTAACCGCTTGAAGATGCGTTCCTGGATAAATACTAACAGATGCTAAATTGCAAACGTGCTCACAATAAAGGGACACACTATGGAGCTAAGTCTCTTTTAATGAGATACCCTCACATATTCAATATTTATTCCCTTTGTTTCATTTTGTCTTAGTCTTTTAAAAGGCCAGAAGTAAAATGTTGCACAATTCACTACCATCTACTATCATTCGACATTGACCAAATGAGTGTTAGAGCTTGCACTCTAGTTCAACACGAATACCTTCCTCACTGATATCGAACAAAGCAGAATGATTTAGGTGTAAACAAGATGCAAACATTAAACCTCCGGTCTACCTTTAGGAGCATCTCAGGATAGAAGGGTAAAATGTGGTGTTTACCACATTGTTTAGATTTGTATGTTTCAACAATAGGGCAGTTTGACAGCTGGTGTTCAAAATCTACCCTCATGCTGGTATTGCTGGATATTATCTGCAAGTATAACTTCGTACCTTTGCCTTAATAAGGATTGAGTAGAATATCATTATGATATTTAAAGTAGTCTATCAAACAGGACCTATCCTCCTGTGACTGAGAATGTATCTTTAAGACAACAACGAAATGCCCATCTACCTGGGTGGGCATTGTAAGATTTGACATCCCTGTACACAGTGTGAGACAGCACAAACTACAATCAGCTGCAGAGTACAGACCACACAGAGTCGCCCTGCAGCTAGAATGTTGCTAGCACATCGTTTTTACATACTTAATTATTTATCATCAGTCAACTTCCTGTAATAGCCACTTAGAGAATCTGTAACAGGCATACTTGAATAGGATTTTTATTATTATTATTATTTTATTTTTTTTAGAAATTACACATTTCTTTATACCCCACAGTTAAACAAGTGACTCTTATTTTCTACAGGATGTTGTAAAGCTCGTACCAGGGATGAATGCAAACTTCAGACCTAGCTACTATACACATTAAAGAGGACCATTAATACTACCCAAATGTCTCTGAAAGACTGCAAAATGAAATAAACAGTGCAGACCTATTTTGGGGTTTGATAAATCATTGACAAAGCAACCATTCATAAACAGTGAAACAAATCTAACAATTTGTCCACCTACTTTAACATCCGTGTGTCACGCCCTGACCTTAGAGAGCCTTGTTTATTCAATTTGGTTAGGTCAGGGTGTGACTTGGGTGGGCAAATCTATGTTTCTATTTCTTTGTTGGCCTAGTATGGTTCCCAATCAGAGGCAGCTGTTTATCGTTGTCTGATTGGGGAGCATACTTAGGCAGCCCTTTTTTCTCACCTTAGATTGTGGGATCTTGTTTTTGTACTGTTCCTTTCCAGCTCTACAGAACTTTACGTTCGTTTTTGTATTTTTGTATTTTTTTGGTGTCATCAATAAAAGAAAGATGTACGCCTACCGCGCTGCACCTTGGTCTCATTCCAACGACGGACGTAACACTGTGGACGGACAAACATGACATAAAATCAAACCAACCATTTAATGGCAGAACCAATGCCTTCAGAAACTATTCACACCTGTCACGCTCGTCTGATGAAGAAGGAGTGGACCAAAGTGCAGCGTTGTACGTGTTCATGATATTTATTTAAATCTGAACACTAGAACAAAAATAACAAAGCAAGAAACGAACAGTTCTGTAAGGTAACTAAAACTATACAGAAAACAACTACCCACAAACCCAGGTGGGAAAAAAAGGCTACCTAAGTATGATTCTCAATCAGAGACAACGATTGACAGCTGCCTCTGATTGAGAACCACACCTGGCCAAACACAAAGAAATAGAAATAAAGAAACTAGAATGCCCACCCTAGTCTAACCAAAATAGAGAATAAAAGCCTCTCTATGGCCAGGGCGTGACAACACCCCTTGAATTATTCCACATTTTGTTGATTTACAGCCTGAATTTAAAATTGATTCAATTGAGATGTTTTGTCACTGGCCTACACAAAATACCACATAATGTCAAAGTGGAATTATGTTTTTTAAAATTTTTACAAATTCATAAAAAATGTCAGTAAGTATTCAACCGCTTTGTTTTGGCAAGCCTAAATAAGTTCAGGAGTAAAGCTGTGCTTAACAAGTCACATAATAAGTTGCATGGACTCACTCTGTGGGCAATAATAGTGTTTAACATGATTTTGAATGACTACCTTATCGCTGTACTTTACATATATAATTATCTGTAAGGTCCTTCAGTCGAGCAGTGAATTTCAAACACAGATTCAACCACAAAGATCAGGGAGGTTTTCCAATGCGTTGCGAAGAAGGGCACCTATTGGTAAATAGGTAAAAAAAGAAAAAGCAGACATTGAATATCGCTTTGAGCATGGTGAAGTTATTCATTACACTTTGGATGGTTTATCAATACACCCAGTCACTACAAAGATACAGGTGTCCTTCCTAACACCATTGCCAGGGTGAAAGGAAACATCTCAGGGATTTCACCATGAGGCCAATGGTGACTTTAAAACAGTTACAGAGTTAATGGCTGTGATAGGAGAAAACTGAGGATGGACCATCAATAGTGTACTCTACAATACTACAATACAATACTAACCTCTACAATACTAACCTAATTGACAGAGTGAAAAGAAGGAAGCAAGTACAGAGTAAAAATATTCCAAAACATGCATCCTGTTTGCAACAAGGCACTCAAGTAATACTGCATAAAATGTGGGAAAGCAATTCACTTTTTGTCCTGAATACAAAGTACCACTCTCCATATTTACAAACATAGTGGTGGCTGCATCATGTTATGGGTATGCTTGTAATCGTTAAAGACTGGGGAGTTTTTCAGGATAAAAAATAAACATAATGGCACTAAGCACAGGCAAAATCCTTGAGGAAAATCTGGTTCAGTCTGCTTTCCACCAAACACTGGGAGATTAATTCACCTTTCAGCAGGACAATAACCTAAAATACAAGGCCAAATCTACACTGGAGTTGGTTACCAAGAAGACAGTATATGTTCCTGAGTGCCCGAGTTACAATTTTAACTTAAATCTATTTGAAAATCAATGGCAAGACCTGAAAATGGTTGTCTAGAAATGATCAACAACCAATTGGACAGAGCTTGAAGAATTATTTAAAGAATAATGGCCAAATGTTGCACAATCTAGGTGTGGAAAGCTCTTAGAGACTTACCCAGAAAGACTCACAGCTGTAATGTCTAAAAACATATTTTCCCTTTGTCATTTTGGTGTATCGTGTGTAGATGGGTGAGATTTTTATTAGATTTTATCCATTTTGAATTCAGGCTGTAACATAACAAAATGTGGACTAAGTCAATGGGTATGAATACTTTCTGAAGGCACCTCTACGTGTTTTTAAATTAGGGTGTTCAATAGCCATTTATACTGCATGTGTATTAAGCCTAAGGTCTGCCTTGGGGGCCGTTACCTTCTGAACATTTGGAATGTACAGCATTGCCCTTTAGAGTCAGTGTCAATCAGGAGTCCTGCGACTTCAGATATCTCCCCCCCAGTCATTACTCAGGGTTTCCAAAGAGGAGTCTCTCCCCTCTCCATTCCCTCAGTTCAATAGTCCTTATGGGCCATATGGTGTATGGTGCTCTCTTATAGATAACTATCTTATCAAACATAATCTTGTGCAATTGTTGTCAATCGTGATTGATAGGAGACATCATGACATGGGATCTGGAACTTTTTTTGGGCGAAGTAAAATGGTTTAGTTCTGTTCAGATTAAGCTGGAGGTGTTAGGAAGAGGTGTTAGGTTATAGTCATGCTTTATGGAGGCTACTGGTAATACACTTTTTTTGTTTCATTGACAGATTTTTAATTGAATTTTTGTCCATGTTGAATCGTTTGTTTAGCTCTTCACCTCACATCTACAGCCATCAGTCAAATAAAGTTTTGTCCTACTCATACCACAACTGTTTTTGACCATTAAAGAGGATATAAAGACATTTTAGGGAGCTGTAAGCTAACAGCCAAGCATCACAATAAAACACAGGCTACTCCGTATTCCCACTGACTGTAACTGTTAATAAAAAAAGAGAACAAAGCTACTTTTATTTGGTTTGATCCTAAATGCCAAACAAAATGATAAGGGGATCATAACGTTTCTGAATAGTTTCAGAGCAGCGTCTGTTAAGTCACTTAGGGTGGGACCACCAGGACTAAAAGGAAGTGAGATCCCTAAAGCTCAGGCAAGAAACTCTAAATCCAAATATCAGGTGTATTAGGGTACTATTTTGAGGTGACTTGTATTTCTTAAAAGCTCTGTCTGTTAAAACATCAAAACGAAAGTCTTGAAACTAGGTTAGAGGCCACTATACACACTGTCACTGATCTAAAACTTTCAAATGCGACCCAAATTAACTACCAAGACAGCTAGGGTCAGGTCCTCACAGACACGCCCATGACAAGCTTGGGCAAACCAGACGAGTACTTTCCTCATTAACTTCTTCATCAATAGTCCATAAATTCCTCTCATTAGCTAAACATTTGCTTTGTCTATTTTAACAAATTATGGCAGCACATTACATTTGGTCCATAAATCCAAATGAGATTTCACCTGTCAAGGGTTGAGGGGAAAAGAAGAGTGACATTTCTCAACATAGGCCTACAGACCAAAACCAGCATTTATAAAAGAAGTTGTGATATTGCCAAGTAAAATTATCAACTTTTAATCAGGTTATAGCATGTTGTATTCCAGTGAGGAATGGAGAGGATGTGGACAATGGGAGAGGCAGATGGGAGCATGAAGACATTATCTTTGGCGTCCTCCATAGGATACAGGTAAGGAGATTCTGCGTAGTTCTTATTAACTAAAGGGGCTCACTGAACACTGAATGCACAAAACATTAGGAACACCTTCCTAATATTGAATTGCACCCCCTTTTCCCCCTCAGAACGGCCTCAATTCGTCAGGGCATGGACTCTACAAGGTGTCGAAAGTGTTCCACAGGGATGCTGGCCCATGTTGACTTCAATGCTTCCCGCAGTTGTGTCAAGTTGGCTAGTTGTCCTTTGGGGCCATTCTTGATGCACACGGGAAACTTTTGAGTGTGAAAAACCCAGCAGCGTTGCAGCTCTTGACACACTCAAACCGGTGCGCCTGGCACCTACTACCATACCCTGTTCAAAGGCACCTAAATATTTTGTCTTGCCCATTCACCCTCTGAATGGGAAACATACACGATCCATGTCTCAAGGCTTAAACATCCTTCTTCAACCTGTCTCCTCCTCTTCATCTACACTGATTGAAATGAATTTAAGAAGTGACATCAATAAGGGATCATAGCTTTCACCTGGATTCACCTAGTCAGTCTATGTCATGGAAAGAGCAGGTGTTCTTAATGTTCTGTACACTCATTGTACACTCATTGTATATCCTCATGGTAAATCCATGTGCCCTGAATGTCCAACAAAGGCTCTCTCAGTAAAGTAACCCAACCCCCCCCCCCCGCCCAGTATTTACACAGCAGCCAACTCTATCTGCTGATTCCAACCACCTGAATAGCAGCTAGGGGAAGACAGCAACAACAACGATAAAATACATTTCACATGGGTTAAATCAAATACAGTACACGTACAGTAAGAGGAGAATGTGTAAAATGAGGGGGGGGGGAGTATAGAGGAAATGAAGTGAGATTCTGCCACTGAAATGAACATTCCTTTGACAAAGGCTGTGAATAACAAAAAAGGAACTTGGGAATATTTTCATGAAATTCAAACCGCGACTGACTGGGACTCATCAATGTAGAAAACTGGCATTAGAACAACCAACTAAATGGAACACAGCAGCCTTTTGTAGTGTACTCTTCTACACCCACAAGTACATTGAAACCATACTTACATATTGACAGTTAATGAAAGTCCCTCTCCGTGGAATACATGCCTTTCCGTCATGTTACTCTTCAGGGTTATGGAGGTTATGCTTAGTGGGCCTGTTATCGGCTCTGTTCACCCACTAAAGGAGTTTAATAATGTCAGACCAGGGCTACTGCCAGTAGGAGAATGCATGGGGGGGAATCATGCCATCTGCAACTCATTCACACTGGTCCAATGAGCTACTATAAAGTAGTACCTAAATCCAATGGATTACTTCAACATCAGAAGTATGTAGTTGATTTTATAGGAGAGTGAAAACAGTCAAACTCAAAACAACAAACCTAACTGCAGCCCTGGCTATAATGTTGCCTGAAAGAATACATCTCCCTATGCTATCAGCTCATGATTAGGGGCCAACAGTTTGAAAACTTGTAACCCTTATCATGAATACAATAAAACATTTCAAAACATTCCTAAGGTAGTATAGAAAAATTAAAAAGACAAATGGAGCCTGTGTGAGTGTTTTTGGTTGAATGGAATGCAAGTGGAGGCTGCTGAGGGAAGAACGGCTCATTATAAATCAAATCAAATTGTATTAGTCACGTGCGCCGAATACAACAGGTGTAGACCTTACAGTGAAATGCTTACGAGCCCCTAACCAACAATGCAGTTGAAAAAAATATATGAGTAAGAATAATAAATAAAAGTAACGAGTAATTAAAGAGCAGCAATAAAATAACAACAGCGAGACTATACACAGGGGGGAACCGGTACAGAGTCAATGTAAGGGGGCACTGGTTAGTTGAGGTAATATGTACATGTAGGTAGATTTTTTAAAGTGACTATGCATAGATGATAACAACAGAGAGTAGCAGCAGTGTTAAAGAGAGGGAAGGGGGGTAGCAATTTAATTAGATGTTCCAGAGTCTTATGGCTTGGGGGTAGAAGCTGTTTTGAAGCCTATTGGACCTAGACTTGGAGCTCCGGTACCGCTTGCCGTGCGGTAGTAGGGAGAACAGTCTATGACTAGGGTGGCTGGCGACTTTGACAATTTTTATAGCCTTCCTCTGACACCGCCTGGTGTAGAGGTCCTGGATGGCAGGAAGCTTGGCCCCAGTGATGTACTGGGCCGTACGCACTACCCTCTGTAGTGCCTTGCAGTTGAAGGCCGAGCAGTTGCCATACCAGGCAGTGATGCAACCAGTCAGGATGCTCTCGATGGTGCAGCTGTAGAAACTTTTAAGGATCTGAGGACCCATACCAAATCTTTTCAGTCTCCTGATGGGGAATAGGTTTTGTCGTGACCTCTTCAAGACTGTCTTGGTGTGCTTGGACCATGTTAGTTTGTTGGTGATGTGGACACCAAGGAACTTGAAGCTATCAACCTGCTCCACTACAGCCCCGTCGATGATAATGGGGGCATGCTCGGTCCTCATTTTCCTGTAGTCCACAATCATCTCCTTTGTCTTGATCAAGTTGAGGGAGAGGTTGTTGTCCTGGCACCACACAGCCAGGTCTCTGACCTCCTCCCTATAGGCTGTCTCATCATTGTCGGTGATCAGGCCTACCACTGTTGTGTCATCAGCAAACTTAATGATGGTGTTGGAGCCGTGCCTGGCCGTGCAGTCATGAGTGAACAGGGAGTACAGGAGGGGCCTGAGCACACACGCCTGAGGGGCCCCTGTGCTGAGGATCAGCATGGCGGATGTGTTGTTACCTACCCATACCACCTGGGGGCGGCCCATCAGGAAGTCCAGGATCCAGTTGCAGCGGGAGGTGTTTAGTCCCAGGGTCCTTAGCTTAGCGATGAGCTTTGAGGGCACTATGGTGTTGAACGCTGAGCTGTAGTCAATGAATAGCATTCTCACATAGGTGTTTATTTTGTCCAGGTGGGAAAGGGCAGTGTGGAGTGCATCATCTGTGGATCTGTTAGGGCGGTATGAAAATTGGAGTGGGTCTAGGGTTTCTGGGATAATGGTGTTGATGACCAGCCTTTCGTGAGTGCTACGTGTCGGTAGTCATTTAGGCAGGTTACCTTAGTGTTCTTGGGCACAGGGACTATGGTGGTCTGCTTAAAACATGATGGTATTACTCGGACAGGGAGAGGTTGAAAATGTCAGTGAAGACCCTTGCCAGTTAGTCAGCGCATGCTTGCAGTACACGTCCTGGTAATCCGTCTGGCCCTGCGGCCTTGTGAATGTTGACCTGTTTAAAGGTCTTACTCACATCGGCTGCGGAGACCGTGATAACATAGTCTTCCGGAACAGCTGGTGCTTTCATGCATGTTTCAGTGTTATTTGCCTCGAAGCGAGCATAGAAGTAGTTTAGCTCGTCTGGTAGGCTCGTGTCACTGGGCAGCTCTCGGCTGTGCTTCCCTTTGTAGTCTGTAATAATTTGCAAGCCCTGCCACATCCGACGAGCATCAGAGCCGGTGTAGTACGATTCGATCTTAGTCCTGTATTTATGCTTTGCCTGTTTGATGGTTCGTCTGAGGGCATAGCGGGATTTCTTATAAGCTTCCGGGTTAGAGTAGCGCTCCTTGAAAGTGGCAGCTCTAGTCTTTAGCTTAGTGCGGATGTTGCCTGTAATCCATGGCTTCTGGTTGGGGTATGTACGTGGTCACTGTGGGGACGACGTCATCAATGCACTTATTAATAAAGCCAATGACTGATGTGGTGTACTCCTCAATGGCATCAGAGGAATCCCGGAACATATTCCAGTCTGTGCTAGCAAAACAGTCCTGTAGCTTAGCATCTGCTTCATCTGACCACTTTTTTATTGATCGAGTCACTGGTGCTTCCTGCTTTAATTTTTGTATGTAAGCAGGATTCAGGAGGATAGAATTATTGTCAGATTTTCCAAATGGAGGGCGAGAGAGAGCTTTGTATGCATCTCTGTGTGTGGAGTAAAGGTGGTCCAGAGTTTTTTCCCCTCTGATTGCACATTTAACATTCTGATAGAAAATTGGTAAGAGATTTAAGTAACCCTGCATTAAAGTCCCCGGCTACTCGGTGCGCCGCCTCTGGATGAGACTTTTCCTGTTTGCTTATGGTGGAATTCAGCTCATTCACTGCGGTCTTAGTGCCAGCATCAGTCTGTAGTGGTATGTAGACAGCAACGAAAAATACAGATGAAAACTCTCTAGGTAGATAGTGTGGTCTACAGCTTATCATGAGATACTCTACCTCAGGTGAGCAAAACCTCGAGACTTCCTTAGATATTGTGCACCAGCTGTTATTTAACAAAAATACATAGTCCGCCGCCCCTTGTCTTACCAGACGCCGCAGTTCTGTCCTGCCGATACAGCGTATAACCAGCCAGCTGTATGTTGATTATGTAGTTGTTCAGCCACGAAGCATAAGATATTACAGTTTTGAATGTCCCATTGGTAGTTTAATTTTCCGCGTAGGTCATCGATTTTATTTTCCAATGATTGCACGTTTGCAATGGAAGGAAGTGGGGGTTTATTTGATTGTCTATGAATTCTCAGAAGGCAGCCCGTCCTCTGACCCCTTTATCCCTGCCTTCTCTTCATGCAAATGACAGGGATCTGGGCCTGTTCACGGGAAAGCAGTATATCATTCACGTCGGGCTTGTCGGACTTGTTAAAGGAAAAAAGGACTCTGCCAGTCTGTAGTGAGTAATCACAGTACTGATGTTCAGAAGTTATTTTCGGTCATAAGAGAGGGTAGCAGCAACATTATGATAAAAAAAAAAAAAAAAAAAAGTTACAAACAAGGCAAAGAAACAAACAAAAAAACACAATCGGTAAGGAATACATAAAACGTCAGCCTTGTTCTCCGGTGCCATCTTCCAGCATATCCATTGCAGATAGTGAGGTGCAGGCTGCTGAGGGGAGGACGGCTCATAATAATGGTTGGAATGGAGTACATGGAATAGTATCAACCGCATGGAAACCACGTTTGATACCATTCCATTGCCTCCATTCCAGACATTATTTTGAGCCGTCCTCCCCTCAGCAGCCTCCACTATCTGCAATGGAGACGCTGGAAGTCGAGAAGCAGGTGCAGGTGGTGAGTTTAATAATATAATGAACATGGACCGATACAAAACAAGAGTAGCGTCTGGACATAAAACACAATCAATACTGCTTGGGGAATGAACCAAAGGGAGTGACAGATATAAGGGGAGGTAATCAGTGAAGTGATGAAGTCCAGGTGAGTCTCATTATGAGTCGCAGGTGCGCGTAACGATGGTGCCAGGGTGCGTAATGATGGTTGTCAGAGCCAGTGATTAGTAAACCGGTGACGTCGAGTGCCGGGGAGCGGGAGTTGACGTGACACTATTATTGTCAAAAAATTCTAATTTTACTGGGCATGCTGAGTCCCTCGCTGAGATTAAGACTCATTAACAAGAATGAAGCTCAGTTTATGTCATGTTAACAGTTTTGGTGCATTACTGAACAAAATAAACCCTTCCACACAACCTCCAACAGCTGATTTAAGGTTTTGTCCCAAATGACACCCTAATCCCTATGTAGTGCTGGTCAAAAGTAGAACTGGCCAAAAGTTTTGTGGTCAAAGTAGTGTGCTATAAAGGGAATAGGGTACCATTTTGGATGAATCATAAGAGTAGCAACTGCTATTTGTAGTAGTTGGTCAGTCATTGAGAGCTGAATGCACCAACACACAAATCTGTCAGCGTTGTTTTACAGAGGAGGTGATCCAATATTAGACAATGCTATATAATACTACGGGCTATGAAAACTTGATGAGACATTCAATGGAATGTCCCACTGTTATTTCTTACCTCAGAGGAAGAGTTAATTGCCTCTAATGGCTCTCATCGTGTACCATCCGGTTGTTCGTTGCAAAGCATGGTTCCAAAAGGGTAATTTTTATTTATTATCTGATCAAAGTCATTTCTGCATGCCAGGGTCCCGGTTGAAGTTTCCCCGGTACAGATCTAGGGTCAGCTCCTCCTCCCTCAATCCTAAACGTAACCATTAGTGGGGGAAATGGCAACGAGCACTCTGCAGGCAGGCTGCCCTCCAAAGGGATGGTGCGACACAGACAGAACATGCATCCTGCTACCTCCGTTACAAATAGATTGTGTGATTCTTCTTGCTCTGGACTCCAGAGAAGTGACATGACATATACCTAGTTGATATTAGCTGCTAACATGAAACACCGTTTTTTGGGGGTTGGATATAGTAATGGTAGGATACAGTATTTCTTTCAATCTTCTATTTTTACTGTTATTGTTTTGGTGACCGTACAGCATTTATTCCTGTTCAAAATAGTTTTGCAAAATACTTTATACATTAGCTTGTGCTGCTCTCCCCTCTTCTTGTATTAACCTTTCAAAAAGTCTGTGACTGCGTCTGCAGGATATTTTTTGTGGAGGTGCCCTTTTTTTTGTTTGAGCACATGCCCGCCAAAAGGTCTGTGCACAGCCCGGCCTATGTCATAGCAATGTGATACCATATACAGTTGAAGTTGGAAGTTTACATACACCTTATCCAAATACATTTAAACTCAGTTTTTCAAATCCAAGTAAAAATTCCCTGTCTTAGGTCAGTTAGATCACCACTTAATTTCCTCACATTCCCCAGTGGGTCAGAAGTTTACATACACTCAATTAGTATTTGGTAGCATTGCCTTTAAATTGTTTAACATGGGTCAAACGTTTCGGGTAGCCTTCCACAAGCTTCCCACAATAAGTCCTCCTGACAGAGCTGGTGTAACTGAGTCAGGTTTGTAGGCCTCCTTGCTCGCACATGCTTTTTCAGTTCTGCCCACAAATTTTCTATAGGATTGAGATCTGGGTTTTGTGATGGCCACTCCAATACCTTGACTTTGTTGTCCCTAAGTCATTTTGCCACAACTTTGGAAGTATGCTTGGGGTCATTGTCCATTTGGAAGACCCATTTGCGACCAAGCTTTAACTTCCTGACTGATATCTTGAGATGTTGCTTCAATATATCCACATCATTTTCCTGCCTCATGATGCCATCTATTTTATGAAGTGCACCAGTCCCTCCTGCAGCAAAGCACCCCCACAACATGATGCTGCCACCCCCGGGCTTCACGGTTGGGATGGTGTTCTTCGGCTTGCAAGCCTCCCCCTTTTTCCTCCAAACATAACGATGGTCATTATGGCCAAACAGATCTATTTTTGTTTCATCAGACCAGAGGACATTTCTCCAAAAAGTACGATCTTTGTCCCCATGTGAAGTTTCAAACCGTAGTCTGGCTTTTTTATGGCCGTTTTGGAGCAGTGGCTTCTTCTTTGCTGAGCGGAATGTCGATATAGGACTCGTTTTACTGTGGATATAGATACTTTGTACCTGTTTCCTCCAGCATCTTCACAAGGTCCTTTGCTGTTGTTCTGGGATTGATTTGCACTTTTTGCACCAAAGTAGGTTCATCTCTAGGAGACAGAACGCATCTCCTTCCTGAGCGGTATGATGGCTGTGTGGTCCTATGGTGTTTATACGTGCGTACTATTGTTTGTATAGATGAACGTGGTACCTTCAGGCATTCGGAAATTGCTCCCAAGAATGAACCAGACTTGTGGAGGTCTACAATTTTTTTTCTGAGGTCTTGGCTGATTTCTTTTGATTTTCCCATGATGTCAAGCAAAGAGGCAATGAGTTTGAAGGTAGGCCTTGAAATACATCCACAGGTACACCTCCAGTTGACTCAAAGGATGTCAATTAGCCTATCAGAAGCTTCTAAAGCCATGACATAATTTTCTGGAATTTTCCAAGCTGTTTAAAGGCACAGTCAACTTAGTGTGTGTAAACTTCTGACCCACTGGAATTGTGATACAGGGAGTGCTAAGTGAAATAATGGACAAAGTAGATGTCCTAACTGACTTGCCAAAACTATAGTTTGTTAACAAGAAATTTGTGGAGGGGTTTAACGACCTAAGTGTATGTAAACTTCCGGCTTCAACTATATATTTAGAGACAAACAGATGCCGGTGAAAAATATGACCAACCTCGACTCCTAGTCTTTGGTGATGCTGCCTGTCCATTTGGCAAGTGTGGTGGGGCTGTGGTGTTGGTGTGAATTTATGCTGTTGCATGGGTTTCTATTGTATTTGCGTCATTGTTCTTATGTAATAAACCAAAATGCTTAGCGATTCAATTCATAATAAACACAACACTTTGGTACTGTTTGATGATTTTGCTCTATCCCTACATTAACATTGTACATGTGTTGCACAATGATGGTGTGATTTATGCTGCTATTTTTTCGAGCAGTTAATGTGGACATTTCTCAATGGTAAGCACAGTGTTTGTGCCAAATTGAAGTGGTTTATAAAATCTGTGTTTATTTGATTTCAGACCACATAATGGTCCATGTATTGTGTTGTGTTGTAGTAGTTTATGTAATGAAAAAATCCTACAGTACAAATCCTACTGTAACTAAAGTCTGTAATCTAGAACTAAATTCACACTTCAGATAGACTGATACATGTTCGCTAATGTGATAGGAAACTTAATTCACTGATATGACTAGACCTGTGTTTTCTTCATGTATGTCCATGGCTTGAGCTCACCATTAAATCCAAACTTTCTCTGATTGCCTTACAGCACGTATTACTACTGTCCTGGACTGGTAAAATGATTAATTGCATCCATCGCTGCTACTGTGACAGGAAACATATAAAAAACGTTTCTAAAACTCAAACTCAAAAGTTGGTAGTGACGGGGTGGGGGCAACATGTGTGGGGGTCATGTTGAAGTATTATGATTAGTTTCAGGCAATTTTTTTAAAAGGAGGAATGTCTCTCATTATCTATCTCTATTCTCATTCCATTATTGAGGAGCAAGAGAAGAGACACTCCCAAACTACTGCCCATTGGCCAAAGGCATTTCGGAAGGGGATTTAACTACTTGAGGGAAAGGCTGTTGCTGCAGGAGCCACAGAGGCATTGGTTATAAGGGCCCCTTCAAACTCATTCCCTGAGCTTGTCAACAGGTGTCAGAGAGAGAAGAAATAGAGTGACAGATTCTCAGGCTTTCAGAGGAGGGAATCACAGGGAACTGCAACGGTGAGTTAAACACTGCTTTATGTTATTGTTTTATTCTTGAATGTTCAATTTGAGTGGCTTTGTAATATGTGCATAAACATTTTATATGACTGCGAGTGTTTTTAAATTGGAGATTGCGTCTGATTTGATACATTTTTATTCATATTATGACCTGTTTAATATTTCACATACTGTTTCATTTTCTTTTAACAAATGCAATTACAGACAAGATTCATACTTACTATTGAAATAAGTAATTACCTTGAAAAAGTTATACTTACTACAAAATAAGTAATTTGCAACATTATTCCTGTTTGAGTCATTATATGATATATGATCAGGAAGCATTTAGTTTTCATCAGAGCAAATGAGATGTTAACATATAGTAGTAGTCCTTTAAACAAAGTTTCAAAATTATTATAACAACTTCATTACAAAGCTAAGCTCTTTCAGTACAAGTTATACAGTAAAATAGAAAGAAACAAAGAAACAAAAAGCAATATGTTCGATTTCTTTTGATATTTTGCATCAACACCAAAAAAAACTGCACAAGTTGTAACTTAGGCATCAAACCCAATACGTTTAGAGGTCCATTTCCTTGTTAATAAACTTGCCTTCTCTCACTCCTCACATTTTCATCACAGACTAAACTCCAGCCTCTCTGGTACCAGATGGAAATGCTGGGCAGTCAAGCATCAGACTAAGCATTAACAAATTATACTTCAGTCAGTCAAACATAGAGCCAGTGGGGAAATAGCTGAAGTGTCAGCTATGTCCTTACCATGGCGTAAATATGTTGTTAATACAATATACAGCTTCAGTAGAATAATTATATTTCCTTTTCTTTTTTTGTAAACCATTTTATTGAAGGTGGATTTTTTTCCTTCTGAAAATAAATAGTTTCAACAAGCTTCATAGACATGAATGGTGCTTGTCTGTGGCTCAACTTGATGAAATGCTACTGTAATGGCTCAAAGTTATCTTGGAAGCAGTGATAAAACGAACAACAGATGTAGAGCGTTGCCTGCAGCTAGCCATGAATGGGGTGGTTTCTAATATGTGATCATAAGGCCTACATAAAGCCAATGGGGTGACTATTGGGCTTTTGTAACCTTATCAAGGTTTTTTTGTGGTTTAGATGGCAGGACCAGCAGACAGAGCAGGGGGATATGAGTTTGAGCTCAGACTTACTCTAATTGCTTTCAGCTTTTTCTGCCTGCTAGTAAAGGAAAATTCGACAAATGTTGCAACCACATAAAGACCATGAGCTCTGAGCTCTTCCCCCGTGTGCAGACTGCAGAGCGCTAAACTTTTCATCCCAGGCTTGTTGGTCCAGTGCAATTCCCCTTGAAACGGAAAAGAACAGACTGCCTTTTATCTGTCTGTTGGTTAATGTGTCTCATGAGAGGATGGGGCATTGCACACAGTCTGTCCTTGCTTGCTTCCCTTCCTTTCTCTCTTCCCCGTGCAATGATTTTGGAGGGAAAATTGGGTCCCTGTGAGGATCTGATATTGATTGCATTCACAGTCTGAGTCTGAAGCGTTTCTTGTTAGTGAGTGAGGGGAAACATTCTACCTCCTCTTATTCCGTAAATAGATGATGCACAACAGTGTTCCACTTGTTGGTAAAATGCAGCTTCCTCTACCCTTTGTTGAACCATAACAATTAGAGGAGTGAAACATTTTAGTAGCTGTTTGAAGTTTACTACCAGCAATACTTGCCAGTCTGCAATGCATGCTGGAATTGCTTAGGTACTTTCCTGCCAATCCCGGTTGGAAGTCTGTCAAACTTCACAGCTAGTCGACAAGCCTGCAAAGAATGGAGGCTGAAAAGACGAGACAGACATCTTTGTGTCGGACTATTTGAATCTCTTGTTATGTGAAGGTAATTCCCCTGTGTGTCCATGACAACTTTGAGTGCGGAACTGCAGATACTGTTTTCTCGAAGCCTTTGAGACTGCTTCGGCTCTTCCATGACTGCACGTCTGACACGCTTCACATAGATTGCGTCCCAAATGGCACCCTATTCCCTATAGCAGTGGTATTCAACTCTTACCCTACAAGGTCCCTAGCCTACTGGTTTTCTGTTCTACCTGATAATTCATTGCACACACCTGGTGTCCCAGGTCTAATCAGTTCCTGATTATAGGGGAACAATTAAAAAAACAGTGGAACTGGCTTTGAGGTCCAGAGTTGAGTTTGAGGGCCCTATAAGGTGGAACAGAGCAAGTTTTCCCAAACTCAGTCCTCGGGACCTCAAAGGCACGTCTTTGTTGTTGTTGCACAAGCACTACACCGTGGATTCAAATAATCAACTAATCATCAAGCTTTGATCATTTGAATCAGCTTTGTAGTGTTAGAGCACTAAACTAAATGTGCACGCCTTGGGGTCCCGAGGACAGAGTTTGAGAAACACTGGAATAGGTTGTCATTTGGGACACAACCATGGATTGACTGACTAAGGAGAATCTTTGGTCTTAAGCTGTATTGTTCCTGACGTTCCTTCCCTGCAGAGATTTAGTTCATGGTAGCTGGAAGAAGGTCACATTGGAATCTTCTCTAAGACAAATAAAAGCCTTAAAATGGCAAGCATCAAATAAAACCTTGACAGTAAACTATAAATGAGCTTGTTAAGGATCTGTGTGCGCCAGCGCCTGGTGCCTTTCCACAGGGCTGTAGAATGTTCCTGTGATGTGGGTTATTGTAAGGCTGTCATTGACTTGCTGGTCTTTCCCCCTGGTCTGATCTATGTCCTGATTGTTGATAAAGTGCCATCTACTGTAATTATTGCCAGAGAGTCAATGGGGATGAATGGCCATAGCTGTGATGTCATAGTCTCTACGGTCTGGCTACTCTAACCTCAAGGTTTACACCCACTGAGTTGAATAACAGACACAGGACTCGTAGCAAACATGGTGGAAATTTTGTGTGGCACTAATACAGCTACTGTAAGTCATTAGCAACATAGCCAACATAATTTCTCCCAACACGTCGATTACTGATACTACATTTTCACAAGTGTTGAGCCATTTTCTCTCTGTGAAGTCTACTTAATGCCAAGGGTTATTTGACTAAGAGGTCATTATTAGACTAATGCTAACCACTTTCATTCAGGTTAATCCTAGCCATTTTCTTATTTAGGCTAATGTTCGCCACTTTCATGTTAGCCATTTTCATTTATGCTAATCACAGAGGAAAGAGAAAACCCAGATGTGTCACATGGGGTATAAACTTGAAGCATCCAGTGAGGGCTTCTATTCACCACCTTAAATGGTAATAATGAAGTCTAGTGGCAGGCAGAGGGTCAAGGAGGAGCAAGAGCTCATAATTTTCTCATAACGATCTGAATGCAGTTTTCTGTTCCAAAACTAGAATCTGTTACAAACAGAGTGCAAGTTTTGTAGACTTGACTCCTTGCCAAAGTTTTAAAAAATGGCATGGTTTAGGAATGTAGGGTGAATTCGTGTTCTTGCACATACACACTTCAGAGATTAGGCATTCCCTAACGTAAATATGCAAATACATGCTAAAGCACGTTAATAGGATCGTGCTAGCTCTTGCTTGGCTCTGCCCACCTCATTGCTTGTTCTGACAACTGTGCTTTATTGGCTCTTGTTGTAAATGATGCCTCTGTCCTATCTTGAGTTAGTTATCATAATATTTAGGCTAATGTTAGTGTAAGGGGTGCGTAACTGGTGGCAGGGAAGTCAGACGCAGGAGAGCAGAACTAAGTAATAGCCGGAACAGTTTAATTTCAAAACCAACGGCATAAAGAAATAACCAACATGGGTACAAAACCCGACGCGCACCAGTAAACATGTGCACAAGCACTTACAACAAACAATTCCACACAAAGACGGGGGGAACAGAGGGTTAAATACACAACAATTAATGAGGGAAATGAAAACCAGGTGTGTAGGAAAACAAGACAAAACAAATGGAAAAGGTAAAGTGGATCGACGATGGCTAGAAGACCGGTGATGCCGACCGCCGAACGCCGCCCGAACAAGGAGAGGAACCGACTTCGGTGGAAGTCGTGACAGTTAGCTATTCTTAATTTAAAAATTCTTTAAAAATTCTTTAAAAATTCTTTAAAAATGTTAGCCATTTTCTTTTAGGCTAATGCTAACCATTTTAATTTAGGTTAATGTTAGCCATTTTCATATTAGCCATTTTAAATTACTCTAATGTTATCAATTTTCATGTTAGTAATATTCATTTAGGCTATAATGTTAGCCATTCAAAGGAACGCTAGCCATTTACTTACAGCAGCAGGCTGGCTACTCACCAGAGGTTCCACTTCCTGTAGATTTGATATTGGAAAACTGGTGGTAGATTTTGAGCACATTTGTTGACATTTTGATGTTTCGGCCTGCTATACTTCTTTGTCCAGTGGGATGCTGCTCAGTCTACTTCTTTGAACATTTTTAGGATTCCACGTCTGTTTTTCTCTTCTTTGATGCTTAGGGAGCCATGTTCAGATTTTTTGTTGCTAATAGCTAATTTCTCCTTGAATGTTCAAAGCAGTGTCTCCGAAAACAAATTGGACACTGCCAAACCTTTCACTTGCAGTGTTCTGTTTCACACTGCAGTATCACAAACATACTGTAAACTCTCCAGGAGCATCTACGCCATTATGTCAAACTATGAACATCTATACTAATGTTGTAGGCTGCTTATGATGCCATAACACCTATGCCATTGTGCTTATCACGTATAGGTTACTTTCAAAATCCTTCAGGACTACATGGACAAGCCTCAGATACTGTAGCACCACTTGTGTCACAGCTGACACCAACGTAATGAATTCAGCCTGTAGATGAGGTTACTAGTGTTGTATGATTGATGTAATCATTGATGAAGATTTCTTTATACTGGTTTACAATGTTACAGGAACAATCGCTTTGCACTATTGACCTACTGTACACCATTTATCGTTTCCATAGTTGCAATATACCATATGTGAGTTAAGGTAAAAAGCCTAGTATTTGTGCATGGTTGAGTCATTTCACTTCTTTGATAGTTCCACATTGTGTGCTCCCAATTATCATTCCCGTTAGTGTTTTTGCACTACATGCATATTTCATTGACCAATCAACATTCTTTTAAAAGTACTCTGCACAATTTTTTAAAGCATGTATGCTATTACTGTGGAGTTTCCAGTTGTCAAGCACCATGGCCTCTCTTTTAGAGGAGAGCGGAGCAGACAGTCACTTAAGTTTGGTTTTCAGTTTCCACAGACCACACAAGTTCAGACATCGACCATAAGTTGCTCCACTACCAATTTTCTAATGGCTGTGTGCCAAGGACGCAACGGTTCAATCGAACATGCTTGAGAAACAGGTAACTTCTTATTCACCATCGAGGTTTGAACCAAATTATTTCTGAAGAAGTCTTTTCAGATAAATATTTGGCCTATTATTTTGATAGCATATCATTTCTCTTTCTGGGGATGTCAAAAGCTGGATGACATCACTGTCATTAGACATTACATCTTTTGGAAGACAGGGTTCCATGCTCCTTGAAGCCCTTATGGTTGGCTGAGCACTATTAATAGTTAGGAACTTGGGATAAAAGTGTTTCGTTTCGAGTGATGACTGCTGGCTTTCTGCTGGAGGTTACGAGATTGCTTCATGTCCCTTTTGTAAAACATAGTCTGCCTTAACTAGAACGAATGTGACTTCTTTAACACTCTTGTAAAAAAAAAGCCATGTTCTCTCTGGAAAATCCCCCATAATAGACCAAGAAGGTGTCAAGACCAGTGCTCTTTGTGCATGTCAAAAGTTGCATATCAATTTCACCAATTATTGCACTTATTTTCCCCTCTAGCCATGACCACTAGACTTCACTGGCTCACAAGAGCTCTATGCCTGATAAGCATACTGTGCACTGTCACTTCCACATATGTGACAGAAGATTATTCATCCCCCGCTGAGAAAGAAGTCACCTTCAGCCACGTCTATAAGATTGACCTGGCCAAGAGCCCTGAGTGTAAACTCGCCTTGCAGACCCCCCCTTCCCAACAGGACCAGTTTTCAGGCCTGCAAGAGCTGGAAGGGGGCGCTACTCTGGAGGGGGAAAACAACATAGTTTTCAGGCACCAAATCAACCTCAAGACCCCAAAGTGTGACTGTGATGAGTCGGAGAGCTTTACGTCTCTGCTGTACAGAGTCAACGGGCTGGAGGAGGAGGTGGAACACCTGAAGAGTCAGTGCTCCCAGGGCTGCTGTGGTGGAGCAGGAGGTAAGCCTACAGTGCAGTCCATCACCATGAGATCTGACAGAACATCTATATTCAATAGCTAAAATACATTGAGTGTACAGTTTTTGACACACTCAAACTGGTGCAGCTGATACCTATGCCTACCATATCCTGTTCAAAGGCACTTAAATATTTTGTCTTTCCCATTCACCCTCTGAATGGCAAACATACACAATCCATGTCTCAATTGTCTCAAGGCTTAAAAATCATTCTTTAACCTGTCTCCTCCCCTTCATCTACACGGATTGAAGTGGATTTAACAGGTGTCATCAATAAGGGATCATAGCTTTCAGCTGGAATCTCCTGGTCAGTCTATGTCATGGAAAGAGCAGGAGTTCCTAATGTTTAGTACACTCAGTGTATATCTGAAAAGAAAGGTAGAACTTAATCCCAGATGTTATTTAAAACTGTGAAACTGGTCTCCCGGGTGGTGCAGTAGTCTAAGGCACTGCATCGCAGTGCTAGAGGCATCACTACAGATCCGGGTTCGATCCTGGGCTGTGTTGCAGCCGGCTGCTAGTTGGAAGGTGTTTCCTCCGACACATTGGTGCGGCTGGCTTCCGGGTTATGCGAGGAGTGTGTCAAGAAGCAGTGTGGCCAGGCAGGGTTGTGTTTTGGGGTGATGCATGGCTCTCGACCTTCGCCTCTCCCAAGTCTGTACGGGAGTTGCAGCGATCGAACAGGACTGTAATTACCAATTGGATATCATAAAAGTGGGGAGAAAAAGGGGAAATAAGTACAAAAAATATATATAACTGTGACACTGTTTGAAAAAATTATTGATGCACGAACACTTACATTACACTTACAGTACAGACACTTCAGATGTCACATAACGTGATTTCCTAAACTTCCACAGGTGTGGACACTAGCTGTAGTGGCCACGGGACCTACCAGCACAACACCTGCAGTTGTCAATGCAACCCTAGCTGGGAGGGTCCAGACTGCTCCATTTCCACCTGTCCTGATGAGTGCAACGACAACGGCCGCTGTGTGGATGGCAAGTGTGTCTGCCACGCTGGCTACACGGGGAGTGACTGCAGCCAGCTGATGTGCCCAGGGGCCTGCAACGATAAGGGACACTGCGTGGACGGCAAGTGTGTTTGCTTCAGCCACTTCACTGGCGAGGACTGCAGCGAACAGAAATGCGATCCTGACTGCATCCACGGCACCTGCGTGAACGGAATGTGTATCTGTGACGAAGGCTTCTTTGGTGAAGACTGCTCTACAGGTAGAAGTGCTGATATAGGCTGAGGTTATAATCAGGTCATAATATCTTATTAATTATTATATAAAAGGGAAAACTGATCCAAGATCAGCACTCCTAGTTTGAAATGGCCTAGATCTACATAGCAAACTCTACCTTTTGTTGATTCGCAGAACTGATATGCAGAAAATCTACAGCTGTAGGATCCTTAGGGTTCTGAGGTTTCATAAACACTTTAAACTTGACATTAGGGTACTGAAGTTATTTGATTATTAGTTAAATAGCAGTTAAGCAGAAAATTTGCAGTCAAAACATTCTGACAGATAATTTCACTGCATCCACACTTGTGAAAGTGACAGCAATTGCTGCAGCCTCAAACCAGTCTGCCAATCAACTGTCTAAAGATTTCACTTTGTTAAAACCAAGTTTGTGCACAGACCCGTGGTAGCTGGACGGCTATTGCACTCAGCGATAGTAAGATTTTCAATCTGTGCTGCAAGAGAAATTTGGAGAGATTTATAGTAATATGCATGTAGGAACTGTTGAACTGTTGCTTACAACAACAACAGGGACGTGTCAAGGGGGAAGAGGGAGGCTATATGAGTTTATGTTTTGGAGGATAAATATTATGAGTATAGGACAAAAGCTACAGTATACTGAGACATTTTCTGTTTTGTGTGATCAGACCTTGAGGTGCATCATCATCACCAATGCTGTTTTCTATTTAGTGACCATCAAAAGCAATGCTAACCATATTTCACAACTATGATCAAGACTGGGATCTGAATTTAGGCCTTTGGAGATTTGTACATTGATAAAGAACTCAGACACACATTTCAAATAAATCATCAAGAGAAAACCTAAAGGGTTTTATTCTGCCCACAAAAAGCCTTGGTGGATTTCTGTGGATTTTTAAAAGCCAGATCAATGTCCTACAGATGCTGCATGTGGATTTGGTCTGCTTTCCATGTACGCCTCCCTTAATGCTCTTTTCAACATGGTACAGTAGACTCAGTTAAAACAGGACCTTATGTGAGTCACTGAAAAGTGGGATGTCTCACACCGACAAATGACAGTTCCATGCAGAAATGTACATTCACATTTCTGTTCACATTTGAGAATCACGTCCATTCTCAAATTGGTGGTCTTGAGTATTATTTGAATAACATACTGTACCCTTTAGCAATGCCCAAATGCATTGACATTATGTATGGTCACTTTTTACTACATGGAAACAGTACATGTGCTTCCCCACTTGTTTTTCGACAGAGAACACTGAGCAGCACACGTTTGGCCCAGTTGATGGAAATCCTACTTACAGTTGTCTCAAAAAATGTTTAACACCATAATGATGTGTCTTTGGCTGAGAACCTGCCACTGTATGGCAGCATTAATGCAAAATTGAAAGCGCGAACCACTGCTTTTAATCAGGGCAAGGCGACCAGAAACATGACCGAATACAAACAGTGTAGCTATTCCCTCCGCAAGGCAATCAATCAAGCTAAGCGTCAGTATAGAGACAAAGTAGAGTCGCAATTCAACGGCTCAGACACGAGAGGTATGTGGCAGGGTCTACAGTCAATCACGGACTACAAAAAGAAAACCAGCCCCGTCGCGGACCCCGATGTCTTGCTCCCGGACAAACTAAACAACTTCTTTGCTCACTTTGAGGACAATACAGTGCCACCGACACGGCCCGCTATCAAAACCTGCAGGCTCTCCTTCACCGCAGCCAACGTGAGTAAAACATTTTAACATGTTAACCCTCGCAAGGCTGCCGCCCCAGACGGCATCCCTAGCCGTGTCCTCAGAGCATGCGCAGACCAGCTGGCTGGTGTGTTTACGGACATATTCAATCAATCCCTATCCCAGTCTGCTGTTCCCACATGCTTCAAGAGGGCCACCATTGTTCCTGTTCCCAAGAAAGCTAAGGTAACTGAGCTAAACGACTATCGCCCCGTAGCACTCACTTCCGTCATCATGAAGTGCTTTGAGAGACTAGTCAAGGATCATTTCACCTCCACCCTACCTGACACCCTAGACCCACTCAAATTTGCTGACCGCCCCAATAGGTCCACAGACGACGCAATCGCAATCACACTGCACACTACACACTGCCCTATCCCATCTGGACAAGAGGAATACCTATGTAAGAATGCTGTTCATCGACTACAGCTCAGCATTTAACACCATAGTACCCTCCAAACTCGTCATTAAGCTCGAGACCCTGTGCCTCGACCCCGCCCTGTGAAACTGGGTCCTGGACTTTCTGACGGGACGTCCCCAGGTGGTGAGGGTAGGAAACAACATCTCCACCCCTCTGATCCTCAACACTGGGGCCCACAAGGGAGCGTACTCAGCACTCTCCTGTACTCCCTGTTCACCCATGACTGCGTGGCCATGCACACCTCCAACTCAATCATCAAGTTTGCAGACGACACTACAGTGGTAGGCTTGATTACCAACAACGACGAGACGGCCTACAGGGAGGAGGTGAGGGCCCGCGGAGTGTGGTGTCAGGAAAACAACCTCACAGTCAACGTCAATAAAACAAAGGAAATTATTGTGGACTTCAGGAAACAGTAGAGGGAGCACCCCCCTATCCACATCGACAGGACAGTAGTGCAGAAGGTGGAAAGTTTTAAGTTCCTCGGTGTACATATCACGGACAAACTGAAATGGTCCACCCACACAGACAGCGTGGTGAAGAAGGCGCAACAGCGCCTCTTCAACCTCAGGAAGTTGAGGAAATTTGGCTTGTCACCAAAATCACTCACAAACTTTTACAGAGGCACAATCGAGAGCATCCTGTTGGGCTGTATCACCGCCTGGTACGGCAATTGCTCCGCCCACAACCGTAAGGCTCTCCAGAGGGTAGTGAGGTCTGCACAACGCATCACCGGGGGCAAACTACCTGCCCTCCAGGACACCTACACCACCCGATGTCACAGGAAGGCCAAAAAGATCATCAAGGACAACAACCACTGCCTGTTCACCCCGCTATCATCCAGAAGACGAGGTCAGTACAGGTGCATCAAAGCTGGGACCGAGAGACTGAAAAACAGCTTCTATCTCAAGGCCATCAGACTGTTAAACAGCCATCACTAACATTGCCTGGCTGCTGCCAACATACTGACTCAAATCTCTAGCCACTTTAATAATAAAAAATTGGATGTAATAAATGTATCACTAGTCACTTTAAACAATGCCACTTTATATAATGTTTACATACCCTACATCACTCATCTCATATGTATATACTGTACTCTATACTATCTACTGCATCTTGCCTATGCCGTTCGGCCATTGCTCATCCTTATATTTATATGTACATATTCTTATTCATTACTTTGTTGTTGTGAAATTGTTAGATTACTTGTTAGATTTTACTGCATGGTCGGAACTAGAAGCATAAGCATTTCGCTACACTCGCATTAACATCTGCCAACAATGTGTATGTGACCAATAAAATGTGATTTGATTTGGTGATTTGATTTGTAGATTTATGATTCTCTTCTTTATGAAGTCCAAACATAATTTCATAATTTTCTTCTTCAAAATATGCTTCCCTCGTTATCAATCAGTGAGGGCACAAATTTCTGTTCCTTTTGCTTTTTCCGAATCGTTAGATGTTAATTTATTTGTACTTTTGGCTGTTCTGAAATATTATTTAAGGGCCTAATTGTTACTGGCAGTGGCTGTAGAAAATAGCAGGAACAGTCATATTAACTGCCACTGGATGGAAAGGCTCCTGCTGAAGAGAAAGAAAACATTGAGCTTCCTGCCTTCAACATATGGAACAAGGTCCAAGCCTGCTGTGAATTCTTTCCTGGTAAATGTGGTCTCCTTAGCACCTATTTCATATTTCCCCCAATGTACACTTACGCTTTTTCTGCACTTTAATTCCTCGAATTCACCACATACGATCGGTCGTCCGTGTCCGTATTTCCCTGTATCCGCAGGAATATCTTGGCTTGGAAAGTTTGCTTCGTACACTGCTGACTGGCCGTCTCCTGGGCTTGCATTCATGTTATTGAAAAGTCCCCCCATACTGTCTGATTCGCCCGACCCTGTTTCCACCATCTTGATTGAAGGATCGTGTCTAGATACAGTATCACGCTGTAACCGCAGAAAATTAATATATTTTCCCCAATTTTCTAAATTGTGTTTTCCTTAAATCAGATACGGTATTTCTGTCAGAGTTACATTGAGTGAAGTGTGAAAAGAGTAAAAAAGAGAGAGCAATAACATAGTGAACTTAGTACACCTACTGACCTTGCCACGAGGTCCGGAATTCTTGGCGTAACAACTGAAGTGTTGGACTGACAGGCCCCTATGTTTATCCTGGTTGGGGCTACCCCTCGAATTCATCACAATAACATAGTGAGTAACATAAAGTTTTGAACCTTAACTAATCATACCTCTGTGTCCCCCTCAGTGTTGGGCCCTAACGGCCTGCGTCTGGTAAGGGTGACTGATAATTCTCTGCTGGTGGAATGGGAGGCTGTGAAAGCAGCAGAGTACTACATCCTGACCTGGCACCCTGAGGGCAATGAGGCAGAGCTGGAGCGGGTCACCGTGCCCAACACAGAGACCTCCTACCTGATCACAGGACTCAGCCCAGGTGTCACCTACATAGTGCAGGTGTACGCTGTCATCAAGGAGATCCAGAGCGAGGGGGACAGGATAGAGGCGACCACAGGTAAGGGAGTGAAGTGAACTACAGAGGAAAGTACAGTATGTTTCTCATAACATTGATTTTCATATTTTACTCAAAAGTCCAGGTGCTTTTGTTTGTGGTAAGTGGTTCTGAAAGCCAATTGAAATGTTCTGTCGTCACATAAAACTCTCTATGGACAGATCACCCCAATAACCCTGAATACTGTTTGTACTAAATGATTCACTTAGTGATAGTTTGCTTACCATTAGGTTTAAGGTAATTACACCAGTCAGCCTAATTAAAAGGAAATGAAGCTGTAGACACGTTTTATGGAAAGAGAGACACAGAGCACAGAGCCTTGGGCCCTGGGCTCTGCTGTGCGGTTAGCCATGGAAAACATCTCAGTGCATGACATTCCTGTCTGGGTATGAGAAAAGGCCTGATAATCCGGCTATGACGAAGACTGAGCGTGAGACAAACATTTCTCGGTCACACAATATGCTTAACTTCAAACGTTATCCCTTTCAAATTGTTTTAAATCATTTTTTCCGATTAGAAACTATTAAAGAACATTAGCCAGACCATTTTACATGGCCTGGAATGGGCTTATATGCAAAATCACATATAGGAAGAGTCTCATAGAAACCAGTAGGAAACATGCCCTGGTCCTTGGTTCTGTATGATAGCTATGACACTCTTTGGTACCCTATTAGACCTCTCTCATAACTTTCGTGACAATTTATATGTCAACGCAGGTGACATTTATATGGCTAAATGTCACTATTCTGGCATATTCTAATGAGACTATGTTGACCCTACACAGATGTGTCTGGTATTGATGGTATCCGGGTATTGGGCCAGACTGAGGACTCTATCCAGGTGGACTGGCAGAACCCTGCAGCACCTCTAGACCACTTCAGACTGACCTATGCTAACCCTGACGGGCAGGAGGAGGAGCAGAACGTACCAATGAGTGCAGAGGCCAGGACCACCCAAACCATCGTAGGTATGTCATTTAAATTGGAGAACACCGTCTGAAATAGATTTGAATAGAATAGTGTGAGGCACAACGCAGGAGATGAGAATCAGGTACAGGGAGTAAACCATTTTAATATAGACGGACATGCAACGGCACGACAAAATGCTACTACAGGGAACAACATAGAGGAGCAGACATATATGCAGGGGCAATCAACGAAGTGAGGGAGTCCAGGTGAGTCCAATGAGCGCAGCTGTGCGTAATGATGGTAACAGGTACGTATGATGACGGGTAGCCTGGCGCCCTTGAGCGCCAGGGAGGGAACACTCATAACCCTTTGAGCATTCACAAATCTATGTACCCATAACGGCTAATCATTCAATAGTGTTCAAATGTATTGTGGTAGATTAAGAACCTTGAACTACTATGAGGTTTTGCAAACCTGTATGCTTACTTGCCCTGTGTGTGTGTTATACAGGACTGCAACCTGGCACTGAGTACCTCATCAGAGTGCAAGGCATCAAAGGGACCATCGAAGGGAAAGCCGCCTTCGCCACCGGGGTCACAGGTGACTGCTGCTGATACTAAACAAGGCTTTCTGGGTGTTTCAGGAAGTGAGGAGACACTATGTCTGCATCCCAAATGGCCCCTATTCCCTAAATAGTGCACTACTTTTGACCAGTGGGCCCTGGTCAGAAGTAGTTCATTGGGAATAGGGTGCCACCTGGGACATGGATACTATATCCAACATCAGCAAGCGGTAACCACCCTCTGTGGCCCACTGGACCATAGTCCAACTCAAAACCACATGTGGGGGGGACGATCTCAATGGCCATTGAAAGGACTATAACCAAATCAAAATTATGTAGAAATTATAATACACCTTCATTTATAGTCTCTATTCACTCTGTCCAGCTTGCTAACAGTCATCGTAATGGAAGCTAGACTGTCAGGGAGTATCGGAAATTCCAAAAGGACTATTTTTGCACATTTTGACAGCAAGGCAATATAATCCATTTTAAGTGCGGCCCCCTGGACCTCGTTGAAGACCGAATGTGGCCCGCGGAGAAAATGAGTTTGACACTTCTGCTCTAAACCATTCCCATTTTGCGTGAGGATAAATTCATAAAGGATGTTAACTTCTACAGCTGGTCCTGCCAACCCGATACCTGCCTCTTATTTGACCGACTGACATGACTGTCTACAATTGCGGCTTGGCCTGCTCCTTTTGTTGGGTGTCTATTTCAGGAGATGTATTACAGTAGTTCAAAAGCAGAGCTGTCCCTGTCTCATTACGGTGATGGTGCTTTTCTTTTCTCAACCCTCAGGTGACATTTAATGGGTTTCATTTGGGAGTTAACCATTGTAGCGTTTCCCGTTTGATGGTTGTCAGGTGTCTTTCCATTACCTTACACATCCTTCTTCACAGAGCTAATCTTCACACAAGACAAGGTGGCCTGTCTCAACTTCCACCACGGAAACCTTCACTTGAGGAGTTGCACGAAAGGCTTATAGTGATTTTGGAAGTTGGAATTCCAGAGTTCCCTCAGATAGGCATAGAATTGGTTCAAGATGAGTGTGTGGGCCGGGAGCTTTTAAAAGGTCACCTATTATTGCTACTGCCCAGTTTGTTCTCCTCAGAGCGATATAGTCACACACGCGAAAGAAAAATAGGAAAATACGAACATAATAGCAATCACATAGAGGCAGTTTATTGTGACTGTCTGTGAGTATATGAGCCTCCTACTAACCGTACAGAGTATGAAACTGTATCCTGTGGGGCCGCCCCTGACAGCTCACATTATGTAAGCCTCAATTAGAGGAGCTTTGTTCCTTCCTCTCAGCAAGTTATACATTACAGAACATTTTCTCACAAGTGGCCGGTCCACTTACAACAAGAGGGGGAAATGGCTTTTCAATGCCTCTCTCTTTCAGGAAAGATCTGCTATTTATTTACTGTGAAAATCAGCTAGAGTGCATTGTCTTCTTTTATTGAATGGCATGATAGTATTATGTGAAACAAATGTCTCTCTTCTCCAATCATAAATTCTTATTTCATAGACAATGAAACGGTGGACTAGGATGCTAGACCTTGTAACGTGTGCACAGTTCCTGCGTCAGTGTTGTTGCCAGGGCTCAGTAAGGAGAGATACATTGTAGGAACCTGAAAGCATTCGGGACAAGCCAAAATCAACAGAATTGCTACCTGTCACAGTAACCTGCCAGAGGATTGTAAGGCTCATAAACACAACATAGTAGTCTGCTGGTGCTACCGAATCAGATTCAATAAAGTTTACACAGGAGCGGCCATATAACTAGAAGCAGATGCATGGCTAGGTGAAAGCCAGGGAAAGTGTTTAGTCTTCATTATGGTCCATGGACTCTAAGGCCATGTGGAGCTGTGGCAGCTGGGCTGCAGTCAGTATGTGGGCGGAGGAGGACTCTGGCATCTTTCAGAGTTAGTCTGAGGCACTGAAGTTACTAATCTCTCCTGCCACCTAATTGCAGCGTGGATGGACTCCCGTACAGACTGACACACACTGGACGAAGTGCACCCTTCTGGTTCCTCGAGCACTCGACTTTCTGCTGTCATTGTCCGTTTAAATAAGGGTAGGGTGTAAATGAGAACAAACAAACTGGAGGTCTACTGATGGATAAGCTGTTTTCCACATGGTAAACCACAACCGGTGTTTTGTAGTCTCCCCACTCAGCTACCGTGGCGGCAGAACCTTGAGCTATCCCAAGCCGTCATACACCACGACATGGCCTCGCCAAACGTGGCCTCTTCCCACGGAAACATAACACCTACCAATGCGCTGATCTGTTTAAGCATGAGCAACCAAACATTGGGAAGGATCAGAAAGCTGTGGCACGTGTGGCTGTCTGCATTTTTAACTCCTACACGGTACATAGGGCTTTCTCCGAGGCTACTGATACTATGTGTAACTTATTTGCATTTTCTTGCGACTAACCTCTGTAAGCTTGTCAAGCAATGTACCCACATACAGTGGCAAAAAGACAGCAGCTCAACCTTATACGTGCCTCCCGATGCCGGCACTCTCTCTTTGGACGCATCATTAATCCGTTTTCATGATGCGGATAGCGTGGTGACATAGAGCTGACCTTGGAGGAGTCGCAGAGGAATAGCCTAAATGATGATTGCTTTTACATGTCTTCTCACTTCCTCTCTCTGTCTGGCTGCTGATGCCACTGATGCTTGCCTTCCCTGACTTTAGCGACCCCCATAGAGATGCAAGCCCCATTCCCCTCACTCACCCTGCTCTGCTGGGTGCTCCGCTCTGGATCCTCCCTGTCAGTCCGCTCACATCCGCCATATATCTTCTCTGTCCTCTGATACCTTAAGTCCCTTGACTTCCTCGTCATAGAGAGAGCGTGCCCCAGCAAACATTGGCCCCATCTGGGTATTTGGTTGGCAAGTTGGGCACAGGCTAGCCCACACCAAGCCCACACCAGCCCAACACGGGCTAGCCCACAGTAATCCCATATCAGCCCAACAGAGGCTATCCCAGTGTGGGCTAGCCCACACCAAGCCCACACCAGCCGACACAGGTTAGCCCACACCAAGCCCAACACAGTCTATCCCAAACCAATCTCAGCTAGAGGCGGGGGTTCCAGTTAAAGTGTTCTGTTGTGTAATGCCCACATTTTTTTTAATCTTGTGTACAGCCAATGATGAAGTCTCAAAAAATAAATAACATACAGTATGAGTTAATAGTTTCTCTTGTAAACATCTATGTATTAGAGATGGGCATTCATTCGGCTCCCAAAAGGCTCTTCGTTCATGATGCTTAAAAATCGACCTAAAACTATGAAAAAATAGCAAATCTCCAATGTAAAGTCCAAAAGGTAGGCTGCCTTTATGTCAGATCATGAAATGCAAGTTCAAAATAATTTTTTATTTGGCCAAATTATTAGATGGCTTGTAATTATTATTGTTAATATTTTTTTAATGCACTGAGAAAATGTGCATGGACCAGCATGACGTGCTGTTTATTGTTTCTGCAGTGAGGATTCACCTTTAGAGAATTATGTTGTAAATTAGCTGAAGGGAGGATGGCTCATAATAATGTCTGGAACAGAGCTAATGGAATGGCATAAAACACCTGGAAACCATGTGTTTGATGTATTTGATACCGTTCCATATATTCCGCTCCAGCCATTACCACGAGCCCGTCCTCCCCAATTAAGGTGCCACCAACCTCCTGTGGTAGTAGCAGTTTGCAAATCAGGGAGCCAAATGAAGACCTGTGCTGGGAAAAGATTGGCTTATTTCAGGCAAAGTAAGGACTGCCTTCACCAGATATGAACTGCCCACACAAATGCCTTAGGGACCAATGTGGAGCTGATGAGCAAAGGCGCATTGGCCCAATGTTGGCAACCTATATATGGTCAATATTTTTGCTCGCATTGGGCCAACATTGTGCCAATGTAGACGTATGTGCTGGGTCTGCATTCCTCTTCCAGCTTGCTCCTAGGGCCTCTGTCTGCTCCTCACAGGAGTGAAGAGCCCAACAGAAAATTATTTGACCGACTTGGATAAAATGAATGCTTGAATGGTGTTTTATAAACCACCTACCTGAGTGTCCTAATAGAAAATAGTGATTCTTCACACAACGTCTTCTTTGCCTACATCCTCATATATATCAACAGATCTTGACGGTCCTACTAACCTCTTGACCAAAGAAGTGACAGAGGATACCGCTACCGTGGAATGGCAGAAGGTACAAGCAGAGATCGACGGCTACATGATCAGCTACAGCTCTGCTGAGGGCTCCAGTGGGGAGATCCCTGTTGGGGCAGACAGCACCTCCTACAGGCTGACTGGGCTGAGGCCTGGAGTCCTCTACACAGTCTACATTTGGGCTGTCAAGGGCTCCCGGGTCAGCAGGAAGAGCTCCACAGAAGCTGAGACAGGTAAACTGTTAACCAAATGCCTGACTTGTTTTTGTTTCAGTTCTTGAAATAGTCTTAAGTAACGTCTGTCTTTATACTTTGATCCTGATGGCTTGTGGATGAATGGGAGAGAACTTCTCATCCTGTGCTTTATGTAGGTCCTTTGTGCAAGAGGATTTTTTTTAATGTTGGGGTCTTGTGGATAGTTCTTAGGGCTGTATTTTCACTTTTAAAGGGATGCACTTTACAAAATGACAACATGGTACAAAAAAACCCCAGCCAGGCAGACTTTCACCCTCAGCACTTTTGTGAATATTTATCTTCTTTACATCTTTGCCAAGAGGGAAACTCTTGCTCAGACCTGTGCTGGGCAAGCTATTTAAAGTAATTAGGTAGACACTTCTTTTGAAATGAGTTTATCATAGCCTATAGCTGTGGAGCATGTTTGTGGAAATGTTTTAGAGACATTTAAGGAGAGCTTAAGGGAGCTAGAAATTGTTCCTTCCTCATTTAATTCTACTCATTTGAAAGAAACACCAAACATATGCTTCTCTTGTGTGTCAATGTGAAGGGATAAAAGGAGGAAGCAGTAACGGCTTGGTGGGGCTATTTCAATAACCCCTCGGTTCACTTAACTATTTGTTTAACTTTCACTTACTGGCAGTCCAGTCAGCAAAATACTATCAAATATTTGAGATCAACTGTATACATGAGAGAGAGAGAGAGAGAGAGAATTTTAACTGCTGTTTATGGCATTAAAACAGAAGGCTCAAGTACTATACCAGCTGACGCCCACCGTCAGGAAATACAGGCTATAGATAAGCACTGTGAGGAAATCTCCTCTTGGCTCTCATAGTGCAGAAATATCACACTCAGTGGTACTATAGTTTCCGTATCAGTGTATACATTTCCTCCCACACAATCCCATTGATACCAAATGTAAACAATATGCTACATTAGGTTGTAGGTGAGGTTTGGTCGTCTGGCCTTCAGAGACTGTTGGTGTGGGACATTGGAAGCCTATTGTAAGCCTACAGCTGCATTGTCATGGACGCCTGCTTCAGTGAGAAAATGAAACAGACATAGTACGCTAACCTGTCCCATAAGTCAAACAACGGGATTCCACATGGATACAAACATCCGAGAGGGGTGAAATTCAAGCAGGGGGTGAAATTCAACCATGTTTCCCATGTTTCGTCTGCTGACTGGATGGGGGTAGGTTGGGGAAGGCTTGGATTACTGGATCAGTAAACGTAAATGAACTGTGACACAGGACTAATGGAAGGTGGTACATAGAGCTTTCTGCTCTCAAACAAGAGTTAACAAGAGGTAACAAACAGGGTGGTGGTAGGTAGACCTTTAGCTTGGGTAGTCATTGAGGTTAAAGTGAACACTGATAATTAATTGAAAAATGCCTTGAAAAATGTATGTTTTAAAATACACTGTTAAAGATCTTCATGTGATAACATTGCACTAGTAGAATGACATAACATATGCTTTAACATAGTTCCTAACACATCTAGCTTTTAGTGCCTGCTACTTACATAGTATGTGCTGAAACTACTGAAATTAACTCACACTCATACCTCTCCAGAACTAGATTTTCCTACTAACCTGTTGACCAGAGAAGTGACAGAAGACACAGTGACAGTAACATGGGATAAAGTCCAGGCTGAAATCGACGGCTACATGATCAGCTACAGCTCTGCTGAGGGCTCCAGTGGGGAGATCCCTGTTGGGGCAGACAGCACCTCCTACAGGCTGACTGGGCTGAGGCCTGGAGTCCTCTACACAGTCTACATCTTGGCTGTCAAGGGCTCCCGGGTCAGCAGGAAGAGCTTCGTTGACGCTGAGACAGGTCACTAACTTGTCTCGTGATTCAAAGTGTTGAAAAACCCTGTAGATATGGATGTTACTTAGAATAGGAAGTGTTTGTGTTAGATAATTCATCTGGGACTATACAAAGTAGTGTTACCAGTAAAAGTGGCAAAGAGATAATCAATCAAACGTGTCTCACATGTCCTTAGTCATACCACAACTGACCATCACAGAAAATGATATATTCTAATAATATGTATACTCAAAAATACATTACACTTCAAAATTGATGTTTGTCTGATGTTTTTATACCTTAATGTCAAGATTAGTCCACTTTCTGCACACCATTGACTGTGTACATCCAGCTATATTCCTCAACCCCCTAAAAACATTGAAACAAATTAGCATTGCAAAGCTTGAAATGATATAGTGATAATCTTTCCCAGGTCATTTAGAATTTTGCCATATAGCTGCAGCTACAAAACGGATGGCCTGTAACGTGAACTTATCTCAACAGAAGACCACTTTTGAGCCCTAAAAACATCCAACAAATATTGCTATTGGGTTGTAATTCCCCAAAAATTCAATATTAGTTTGTTAATTATTCTATGCAAAATACTTGTGCTACTTTTGAACAAATCTTGACTTGAAAATGATCTCGCTCTTGGGAAACACAACTTTTATTCTCCCAGATGATTTAAAAAGACTGTATATAGTAATAATCCATTTACTAATGGTTCTCCAGATCTGGATGCTCCTACTAACCTCTTTACCAGAGAAGTGACAGAGGACACAGCTGATGTGTCGTGGGACAGACCTTTAGCGGACATTGATGGCTACCTGATCAGCTACAGCTCTGCTGAGGGCTCCAGTGGGGAGATCCCTGTTGGGGCAGACAGCACCTCCTACAGGCTGACTGGGCTGAGGCCTGGAGTCCTCTACACAGTCTACATCTGGGCTGTCAAGGGCTCCCGGGTCAGCAGGAAGAGCTCCACACCAGCTGAGACAGGTTTTCTATCTGTATTTTCATGATAATCCCACGCATTCATTGTCCAATGAGGCAGATAGTCATTACTGAATAAGAGGTTATGGTGTTTTTTTTCACCTTTATTTAACCAGGTAGGCTAGTTGAGAACAAGTTCTCATTTACAACTGCGACCTGGCCAAGAAAAAGCAAAGCAGTGTGACACGTGTTGAAGAGTTGTATAAACAAACATACAGTCAGTAACACAATAGAAAAAGTCTATATACAGTGTATGCAAATTAGGTAGGATAAGGGCGGTAAGGCAATAAATAGGCCATAGTGGCAAAATAATAACAATTTAGCAATTAAACACTGGGGTGATAGATGTGCAGAAGATTAATGTGCAAGTAGAAAAAAATAACAGTATGGGGATGAGGTAGTCTGATGGGCTAATTACAGATGGCCTATGTACAGGTGCAGTGATCTGTGAGCTGCTCTGACAGCTGGTGCTTAAAGTTAGTGAGGGAGATATGAGTCTCCAGCTTCAGTGATTTTTGCAATTCGTTCCAGTCATTGGCAGCAGAGAACTGTAAGGAAAGGCGGCCAAAGGAGGAATTGGCTTTGGGGATGACCAGTGAAATATACCTGCTGGAGTGCGTGCTACGGGTGGGTGCTGCTATGGTGACCAGTGAGCTGAGATAAGGCGGAGCTTTACCTAGCAAATACTTATAGATGACCTGGAGCCAGTGGGTTTGGCGATGAATGAAGCGAGGGCCAGCCAACGAGAGCATACAGGTCGCAGTGGTGGGTAGTATATGGGGCTTTGGTGACAAAACGAATGGCACTGTGATAGACTACATCAAATTTGCTGAGTAGAGTGTTGGAGGCTATTTTGTAAATGACATCGCCGAAGTTAAGGATCGGAAGGATAGTCAGTTTTATGAGGGTATGTTTGGCAGCATGAGTGAAGTATGCTTTGGTGTGAAATAGGAAGCTGATTCTAGATTTAATTTTGGATTGGAGATGCTTAATGTGAGTCTGGAAGGAGAGTTTACAGTCTAGCCAGACACCTAGGTATTTGTAGTTGTCCACATATTCTAAGTCAGAACCGTCCAGAGCAGTGATGCTGGAAGTGCAGGCAGGTGCGGGCAGCGATCGGTTGAAGAGCATGCATTTAGTTTTACTTGCATTTAAGAGCAGTTGGAGGCCACGGATGGAGAGTTGTATGGCATTGAAGCTTGTCTGGAGGTTAGTTAACACCGTGTCCAAAGAAGGGCCAGAAGTATACAGAATGGTGTCGTCTGCGTAGAGTTGGATTGGAGAATCATCAGCAGCAAGTGCGTCATCATTGATGTATACAGAGAAAAGAGTCGGCCCGAGAATTGAACCCTGTGGCACTCCCATAGAGACTGCCAGAGGTCCGGACAACAGGCCCTCTGATTTGACACAATGAACTCTGTCTGAGATGTAGTTGGTGAACCAGGCAAGGTAGTAATTTGAGAAACCAAGGCTGTTGAGTCTGCCAATAAGAATGTGGTGATTGACAGAGTTGAAAGCCTTGGCCAGGTCGATGAATACAGTTGCACAGTATTGTCTCTTATCGATGGCGGTTATGATATCATTTAGGACCTTGAGCGTGGCTGAGGTGCACCCATGACCAGCTCGGAAACCAGATTGCATAGCGGAGAAGGTACGGTGGGATTCGAAATGGTCAGTGATCTGTTTGTTAACTTGGCTTTCGAAGACCTTAGAAAGGCAGGGTAGATAGGGTCTAGTGTGTCTCCCCCTTTGAAGAGGGGGATATCCGCTGCAGCTTTCCAATCTTTGGGGATCTCCGACAATACGAAAGAGAGGTTGAACAGGCTAGTAATAGGGGTTGCAACAAGTTCGAGGGATAGTTTTAGAAAGAGAGGGTCCAGATTGTCTTGCCTGGCTGATTTGTAGGGGTCCAGATTTTGCAGCTCTTTCAGAACATCAGCTATCTGGATTTGGGTGAAGGAGAAATGGGGGAGGCTTGGGCGAGTTGCTGTAGGGGGTGCAGGGCTGTTGACCGAGGTAGGGGTAGCCAGGTGGAAAGCATGGCCAGCCGTAGAAAAATGCTTATTGAAATTCTCAATTATCCTGGATTTATTGGTCGTGACAGTGTTTCCTAGCCTCAGTGCAGTGGGCAGCTGGGAGGAGGTGCTCTTCTTCTCCATGGACTTTACAGTGTCCCAGAACTTTTTGGAGTTTGTGCTACAGGATGCAAATTTCTGTTTGAAAAAGCTAGCCTTTGCTTTCCTAACTGCCTGTGTATATTCTTTCCCAACTTCCCTGAAAAGTTGCATATCGCGGGGGCTATTCGATGGTAAGGGCAGTCAGGTCTGGGGTGAACCAAGGGCTATATCTGTTCCTGGTTTAATTTTTTTATGTGGCATGCTTATTTAAGATGGTGAGGAAAGCACTTTTAAAGAATAACCAGGCATCCTCTACTGAAGGAATGAGGTCAATATCCTTCCAGGATACCGGGGCCAGGTCGATTAGAAAGGCCTGCTTGCTGAAGTGTTTTAGGGAGCATTTGACAGTGATGAGGGTGGTCGTTTGACCGCAGACCCATTACGGACGCAGCCAATGAGGCAGTGATCGCTGAGATCATGGTTGAAGACAGCAGAGGTGTATTTGGAGGGCAGGTTGGTTAGGATTATATCTATGAGGGTGCCAGTGTTTACAGATTTGGGGTTGTACCTGGTAGGTTCATTGATCATTTGTGTGAGATTGAGGGCATCAAGCCGGGGTGTAGGATGGCCGGGGTGTTAAGCAGCACAAGCTCTGAAGATAGATGGGGGGCAATCAGTTCACATATGGTGTCCAGGGCACAGCTGGGGGCAGAAGGTGGTCTATAGCAAGCGGCAACGGTGAGAGACTTGTTTCTGGAAAGGTGGATTTTTAAAAGTAGAAGCTCAAATTGTTTGGGCACAGACCTGGATAGTAAGACAGAACTCTGCAGGCTATCTCTGCAGTAGATTGCAACTCCGCCCCCTTTGGCAGTTCTATCTTGTCGGGAAATGTTATAGTTAGGGATGGAAATTTCAGGGTTTTTGGTGGCCTTCCTAAGCCAGGATTCAGACATGGCTAGGACATCCGGGTGTGGAGGCATAATCATCTTTGAGGAGCTGTCAGGTTCCTTCGCTCTTAGTGGAATTCTGGTCAACCCAAACTAACAGTTCAAGGATCTGCTCAATATGAGATACAAACAGTGACATTTATTGGAGAATAGAGATGGAGGAATGTCAGGCATGATAAATAGTACTTCATCAGCTGTCATATTCTTATTCAGCCATCCAATTACTGCGTCTGGACATTTTCATTCATGCATTCTATTTGACTAAATGGCTTCTGTTTTGGGATCTTCTCTCCATAGAAATTGACACACCAAAAAACCTGAAAGCATCGGATGTTAAACTGAATGTAGCTACCCTGACCTGGACTGCTCCCTTAGCCAGAATTGATGGCTACATCCTCACATTGAGAGCTGAGGATGGCAGTTTGAAGGTACTAATTCTCAGTAACACACGCTCTAGTTGTGGGCATGGAAATATGCAATGGTATGATATATGTATGCAGCTATAGAAACCTATTATATTAGCCAGTTGTGTTTTTTCCGTAGCTTTCGGTATTTGAGATCACAATTTCATTTCATCCTATATGAAAGGGAAAGGAAAGGGAAAGGGGGATACCTAATCAGTTGTACAACTGAATGCCTTCAACTGAAATGTGTCTTCCGCATTTAACCCAACCCCTCTGAATCAGAGAGGTGCGGGGAGCTGCCTTAATCGACAAAGTTACTGTTGGTGTGCATCGTGTACAAAATACAAGTATTCTCAGTGTTATACCCCTGACCTCTAGTGGCCAAACGTTTGTAAAAACCAACGTCAGTGGTCTTTAGTTCTGTGTCAGTGACTCTTCCTTGTCTCAGTAAATTATTGTAATTCCACTGTGTTCTGAATAGGCTGTGGAGAAGAATCTGAGGGCAGGAGAGAGCAGCTTTGCCATGTCGGGCCTGGAGAAAGGAAAGAACTACATTGTTACCCTCCTTGCTTACAGAGGACCAAAAAGGAGCAGAGTGATAGAGATCACATTTAAAACAGGTACACTGTGCCCTCTATGAACTTCATCCACACACCAGACTAGTCTGACTCAGTTTGGTGAGACGTTAGCATTTCACTACACTCTTGTGCTATAATTTCAATTTGATTAGTAATGTTTCATTTCTTTCTCATCTTACAATTAATTGGTCACTTGTGAAATATTTAGTGAAATATAACTGAAAGCCAACTTTCAGGTCAATTAGCTTGCTGCTATATCAGAGTAATTACTTGACATCGTTACATATTTTTTCCCCCCCTGAACCCCATAATGGTTATAGTTTACTGGAATCAGTGTACTTGTATCCTTCACAGTGGGTGTGTTGTACCCATTCCCCATGGACTGTACTCAGATTAAGAAGAATGGTAACGTGGCAAGTGGAATCTACACCGTTTACGTCAACAGTGAACGTACCAAGCCCATGGAGGTGTACTGTGACATGGACACTGATGGCGGTGGATGGGTGGTACGCTCAAGCTAAAGTACATTATGATTGATGGTATTGATGACTGAAAGAAAAAACGGTCTGGATAGATGGACCATCGATTTAAGTTGTCAATCAAACTATCAATCAAATGTGTGTGTGAGCAGAGACTGAGATCTACAGTACATCACTCCCCAGGTGTTCCAGAGACGCAACAATGGACAGATGGACTTCATGAAGCGCTGGAGACAGTACATGGCTGGTTTTGGGAACATGACTGATGAATTTTGGCTTGGTTAGTACTGTATAGACATCCTTTTAATCTCTTGTATCTCAATAGGACTGTTATGTCCCTAGGAGTTCCTCTCATGGAATTGATATTGCCGATAATGATGATGTAAATGTATTAAGCCCTCAAAGTTCTCTTACTCTAACCCACAGGTCTGGACAATATCTATGAGCTGACCAATACTCCCACTCAGTACGAGCTGCGAGTGGACCTTGGTGTGGGTTCAGAGAAGGCCTATGCTGTCTATGACAACTTCAAGATAGCCCCGGCTAAGCAGAAGTTCAAGCTGACCATCGGTGAATACAGTGGAACAGCAGGTGGACCATCTCTTTGTATCTTTCTAACAATTTGTTGAGGAATACAAGCATAAATATTCCACACATTAAACAAACTCAGGGCTCCAACCCACACACATAACCAATTACCACACAGCTGTGACTGTAATGAATAGAATTTTCACAATGGATGCTGTGAATCTGGTATATGATTGTTTTCCAGGCGATGCCATGAACTACCATCAAGGTCGTCCCTTCTCCACGGTTGACAATGACAATGACATTGCTCTTGGTAACTGTGCCCTGACACATCGTGGTGCATGGTGGTACAAAAACTGTCACCTTGCCAACCTCAACGGCAAATTCGGAGACAACAGACACAGCATGGTAAGACGTGTGCAGTGTAGTTTTTTGGGGATGTAGTGCAAGATTGTACAAGCAGATGGCGCTGATAGCATAATACAGAATCCATGGTAGTTGCACGTGAGCGTCTGATAGGGGTTTTCTATTCTTAGTGTGAAATGGCTGTCCTAGATTTATCAGCTTCCATAAAGATACACTTTTCTCTAAAAGCCTTATAAATAGCAGGTGTTTATAGCTAACTTTCATTCTCAGGGAGCCTAACAAGAACTGTTGTTGTGTCTGCATGAAGAACGTTGAGAGGAAATGGGAGGGAATTGTTTTGTCATATCAAGTTATACCATGCCTCTCTTAATGAGATGCATAATAAGTTTGTGTCAGTATTGATGAAGACATCACCGGCACAGATAGAACTTGATAGAAGTTTCATTCTGGATCATTCTATATTTGACCTTATTTTGATAGATATGAGACAGTATGAAATCCTCTTCAGTGTGAAGCAGTTACTAGTATCATGAAACATCTGGCTGACTGTGGCTAATGTGTTGTCCTGTCTCTCTTTCTAACCTCTACCAGGGTGTGAACTGGGAGCCATGGAAGGGTCACCTGATGTCTCTTGATTTCACTGAGATGAAGATTCGGCCTGTTGGCACTACCAGGAAGAGGAGGTCGCTTAGCAGCAGAACAGCTCCCAGAAAATAGTCCCTCTGATGAACTAAAGCAGTCAATGGGAACCTCATTACAAACCAGGCAAAGTAGCTAGAACCTCATACCAGGAACATCAATCTATCTCAAGATTATTGTATAACTTACTTTATGTTAACATATCATATGGCTGCAGCCATAAACGTCTTTATTTTTAATAGGATATTTGTATTATATTGGTTTATTTCATATATATTATGAACAAGTGAACTGCAACTTTCACTGTATAGTATTATCACATGGGCAAAGTAAAAGGATTTCGTATCTTGGCTCTGTCCTAAAGCGGCATTCCCCGCAGACATAGATTCTTAGCAAATTACCTCTGTCCTATTGTACTGTATATGATTACATTTTATAGGCTGGCTCCATGGCATAAAACTGTCACTATATTCATAACACTGTCTGCTCCTATTATGCATAATCAGTTAGATTACCCAATGATACCATGTTTTTAGAATAGTTATACTGCTCTTGTTCACATTCATAACATAGCACAGACCCTGACCCTCTGTTCTAAGCTCTGGTCTCTGGCCTACCCAGCCTACAGAGTTAGCTACATATCACATTTCAGATGTTATGCATAAGAAATAGAATGTATGACATGCTCCTTTGTAAGATTGTATTTTCAAGTGTGTTTTGTAATTGTGTTGTTCCACGAAAAGAGTGCCTTTTGCGTCCCTTTGATATTTTAAGTAGAAATTAAAAGCCTGCTATATTAAATGAAGTGCCCTTTAATATAGACCACATGGAGAATTCAATCAATCAGATTTCTAAAATGAATATAGGCTTGCTAAAATGCCAAAATTCAGCATTTTGACGTTTCTCTCCATCAACTCTGTATCACTTCTAGGAAGATTTTAACCCACTTAATCCCAAAATGTCTCCAAGAATGTCTCCAAGTTTCACCACTATGACAGTCATTTCTGAAGACTATTATGTATTTCATGTGATTAGTGATTAATTTACATCTGTCCTTCATTTTAAGGTCAACACTGTTATGTGAACTGAACTCCCATTTTAATATGGTGAAACTATTCCTTTTAAAATATTTTTGGCAAAAGAAACATTAAATATCTAATAGTCAAATCATAGAGTAAAAGCTTTTTTTGGCCATTTTCTGGGGTTTTGTGGTGTCAAGCATAACATGTCAACCTTTTTATCCATAGATCGACAGGCTATAAATGTTTCAACAAGTTCATTTTTTTGGTGAAGCTTGCATTCAATTGCCACTACCTGTTGCACACAACATACTTCCATTCCTCCTGTCACACGGGGATTTATGGCTGATTTCAGAAGAAATCGTCAGCCCTGTTATGGCCATCCCTGTTTCTTTATTTCACACTTAATAGGCACTTACTATAGTCATTTGAGATGGGAAAACATGATTTTCATGAAGTTGAATAACGAAATGTTAAAGATAGGTGAAATCAAACTTTTTTCTTACAAGTTAATTTCTCAAAAGGCAGCGAATTGGTGGAATGACCCAGTTGTTGTATTATATTGAAGTCCTTTTTAGCACTAGCATCTATGCCTGCAGAGACAGAGAGTGCTATTTGAATGGGACGTGACTTCACACAGTGCTTATCAAAAAGATGCAGTTGATGTTAATCAACAAATTCAATTCATACTTGAAGAGGAACGAAGTAGAACACGTTTGATTTTCACCATCTCTTTCCCAGAAACGAGATTTGCAGAAAAGGTTAGATATACCAGAAAAACAGAACAGATTTGCAGTTTCCTTTTGCTTTTTACCATTCATATCACTTTGTGACGTAACCTCACAGGTAACCTGATCTTGACAGGACATTTGAAAATGGTCCCTATTTATGTCCTTTTTGAGTTGAATGACTATGGTTTTCTCTTTGACAGACACAGTCTAGGATAACCTACACTTGAGTTGTGTATCATACCACAAGTTGAGGTTTCTCAACTTCCTCTGGTTTCTCAGCTGTCGTTTCAATTCACTGCTAAGGAATGATTTCACACATCGGACTGTGTGAATAACAATGCAAGAAAGATATTCACAAAGTTAAGCAAGAATGATAAAGAAGGAAGAAGAGGATGGGGCCTACTGTGGAATATTCTAGCTGAGCTTTGAAATGTCTCACAGGAGCCAATTGATGCAATAGCTATTTTGAACCACATTGATTGCAAATTACTGTAAAGAAGATTGGTTCCTATAACAGCACTCCGGGGTAAATGAGCTCTTAAAGAGATTCTCTGATACTTTTTAGCCACTAGTCTGAAAGTAGCACTCACGAGCCAAAAGTAGTTCCCGACAATTACGTACTACTGTACGCCACATATGTGCAGATATGTGCACCACATCATTGCTCTCTCACTCTCTCTGCTGTGTCCACTGAGCTGTTGGGCCCGTACTGCAACCTCATTAGATAATGAAGGGCAGGCCTCTTGCTAGAAATACGCAAATGCGAGGGGCTGAAACTCATTGGCTAGAACTCTAATTGCTATGGGGCTGCCAACGTGGGGGGAAATATAGGGGAAATGGTGTGGCACAGGTTCAAGAAAACAGTGGCTTTGAAACTAGGAATTGTGAATAATTGAGGTAAGACAGTATTCTGCTCTTAGATTATACATGTATGAACTACACATTGACACATCTAGGCCAAAGTGGGAGGTTTAAAAAATACTTTCTTAGTCGGAAAAGTAGCGTAGCATGTCTTTAATACTGAGATGAATGTAATAGGGATGGAAAGGGAAGGAAATGCCTCACACACAATTCTTCACACATTTTTATCCAGTTAGACACATCTCCCGTAGAAAAAATAAGTAAAACAGTTTTACCCTGAAAATGACTCCTTTATGTGCTTATTCCTGCTTCAAAGGTTACTTCAACTGTCAATTAACATATATGCTTATTTTGTCATCCCTACACTTTTGAGTATACATGCAGCAGTGTTTTGAGTCTGTGGCTATTTACCTCACTCACAGAGAACAAGTTCAACATGAGCTCAAGTTTGGAGCTCAGATTCCAAAGTTGCATCTGACAAACAGGCTTTCATACAACAGAGTACCTACCCATGAGCATAGGCTGAATCACCATTGAAGTGTGTGTGTGGCTATGGGTAGGGTTGATGTCATTTTTCCATGAGTGGTAGTGTAGTATTCAAACAAGACTTGTTTGTTTAGAAATGGAGTACTGCTGGGGTTGGTGGGTTGTGTCATGGCAGACAAGCTGCCATCAGCCCACATAGACTTTCCACTGCATGTCTGTGCTCTGCCTCTGAATGTCTGGGCCTGTCAGAGTTGTAGGACTCAGCTACACGGCATGTCTGACAGAGAGTAGGAAACCCCCAAATCATTATCTCGACACATAGAATTAGCTAGTCACTGCTCCAGAACCAGACTATCACTACATATCAGTTTGAAATAACAACAAACATCCAGAGTGTGTGGATGCTAATGCTTTATGTTGGTTACCAAATATCAGATTAAATTATGATACATTTGCCCAAGTTCTCTAGGGATGAAGTCAATTTATGCAACAAACAAGATAACAGAAATCTTCTAAACACATGTATTGTGAACCACACGTGAACCAACCAACAAAGAATCAACAAAGCTACAAAAATACTTTATTTTGTTCCTCTTTTCTCCAGCTGTTTTGAAAAATCAAATGACAGGATACATGATTCATGCAGTCGCCAGTGTGGCCTGAGCTCATAACTTGAAAATGTATCACCTCAGCGATTTCTTGTGTGATAACAAACAGACAGAATATATAGGTAACTGACAAAATAAAGGAAACACTTGAGTAAGGCCTAGATTCAATCAGATCAAGCATTAACTGGCGATAGCCGCCACCCTCATAACTGATGTTCTGGCAGTGTCGAAGGTGTAACTGCGTTGGAGCTGTCAAATTGGAGAGCAGCTGCTCTTGATCATTGTAACCCATCACCCTTGCATTAAAAGTTCAAACCGAGGGTGTAGGCTATACAGAAATAATGATGTTCAAATCAAAAATCCTTCAAATAATGAGGATTTCTATCAGCCTAATTGAGGTGTAGATTACATCTCACATTCCAGTGCTCAAACTTGTAAACAAGGCTGCATGAGATTGATCTTAATGCGAATTCATGCAGTCAATGGCAATGTCCCCTTTAGGTAGGCTATAATGCCAGGAGCCGCTTGTGGATTTGACAGCTGTAACACAGTTCCACTTCTGACACGTCAAAACAACCGCTATCTGGATGTCGGCTAAAGCGGATCTGATTGAATAAAGCCCTACATGAGTGATACCAATTATATTGAAAGCAAGTACTTTTACGCAGGTGTGGTTCCTGAGTTAATTAAGCAGTTAACATCCCATCATGCTTAGGGTCATATGTAAAATGCCCAGTTTCCCATTGTTTTGGCATGACTAGAAGAAGAGTTTTCCACCACCATGAACAAAACACCAAATTATGGAATTTATTGTGGGAAAACGGTGTTGTGTCCCTCCAATGGAGTTCCAGACTATAGAATCTATGCCACAGCGCCTTGAAACTGTTCTTGCTGCTTGTGGTGGCCCAACGCTCTATTTATGTTGGTGTTTCCTTCATTTTGGCAGTTACCTGTATGTTCTAATGCATAATTTGTCTCGATCAAAGTTTAGTGAATAACTAATACAGAAGCCTATTAGGCTCAAAATAAGGATCTTAAAACAGCGATAATAAAAAAATAACAAATGAAACTGATTTGTCACCGAATTTTTAAATCAATTATAAACTTCTATTTGCACACATATTTTTTTTATTTAACTAGGGAAGTCAGTTAAGAACAACTTCTTATTTACAATGACAGCCTAGGAACAGTGGGTTAACTGCCTTGTTCAGGGGTAGAACAACATATTTTTACCTTGTCAGCTCAGGGATTCGATATAGCAACCTTTTGGCTACTGGCCCAACGCTCTAACCACTAGGCTACCTGCCGCCCCAAAATGTGTGCATTTTGCACACAACGCCCCATATGCACACACCTTATGTTTTATCAACACAATGGTGTAGAAAATACTGAATGATGGTGTAGTACCTCAACTATGATATGCCAGTAAATATCACTACATGTGAAATGATGGCTATTGGCACTGAGGGATAAAGATGTACGAAGGATCCACTTAGCACCCCAAAGTCTGAGAGCCTGGAGATAATAATAATAACACATAATGATTTTATGAACCAATAGGGACAGTGCAAGACAGTACACATGGCAATCTGAGCATAAGGTAGCGTAACACATGGAACTGTTGGGTAGAAACACTCATTCATCAACAATACTGAGCTTTAGCATACTCTACGGGAATGTAAATGAAAGATCTCAGTGCTTCACTTCGTTCTTTTAAATCCAGCGATTGATAGTCAACTCATGAATGGAATTGAGATCTCCATTTAGTGGATATAGCAAATACAGCAAAAGATTTCAAAGTAGTTACATAAGTTCACATTGTTCACATTGTAAGTGCAATAACTGCAAGTGCTTTGAACTTGAAATGGTCTAACCTATAAAAAATATTATCTTTCTAACCGAATCACAATACTAGATTGCTGGCCTCCAGCATTGGAAATAGAAAGCAGTCCTCAACCTTCTGGTTGAGTGCACACTCTAACACAGGGGTATTCAACTCTTACCCTTTGAGGTCTGGAGCCTGCTGGTTTTATGTTCTACCTGATAGGTAATTGCACACACCTGGTGTCTCAGGTCTAAATCAGTCTGTGATTAGAAGGAAACAATAAAAAAATGCGGTGGAACTAGCTTCAAGGTACAGTAACACGTACGTGCATATGCACAGGCACACATATGTATGCACGCACACACACAATCAATCACATATTATTGGTTCTTTTAGTCTCTTTCAAGAGTTTCTATGTAGCATATTGAACACCAGTGCCGGCTCCAGGCATAAACGACATGTGTTCACTTAGGACCCCAGGCTGCTAGGGGGCCCCCGCCAAAAAAAACTAAACTCCACTTACTGTTGAGAGTTAGAATAGTAGAATATACAAGGGGAAAGTTCGAAATTTGGTTGTGCATCAGCAATTTTTCTCTTGTGATGTCAGTCACAGACAATCACTCAATTAGACATGTCAGCTAACAATGTTAAGATTGTTAAGTTAGTCTACCCAGCTATCTAAACCTGTAGTAACATTGGCCGAATACCGACCTGGCACGCAGTTCACGTGCCTAGGGGCCCTGACCTCCATGGGGCCCTCATTGATTTTGTTAGTCACTGTCACTCAGATATCATTAAATCATGGCAAAATATGTAGAATTACAGGAAAGTTGCTTTCAAACGGTCAAAAAATGTATCTCTGCCCCATAGCAAAATGTGTAGAATGGCATGAAATTTGTTATAAAATTGCAAAAAGTTATTTCTGAGCCAAGGCAAAATGTGTAAAACTGCAAAAAGGTGATTTAAAACTGCAACATTTTCTGTACACCCCATGGCAAAATGTGTAGAATTGCAGGAAATTAACTTTAAAACTTAAAAACAAATATCGCTTAGGGCCTTTAAAAGACTAAGGCTGGCCTTGCCCGGCATTATGTACCTGTACCTTGCAGTAAAAAAGAGCTGAATATAAATACAAAAGAATGAAACCTTATCTGAACATCAGTCACGACTACTACACCATCGTCAGGGCAACCCTGTCTGGTGTCATAGGTCCTGTTTTGACCGAGATCCAGAAGTCCTCATTTTTGGGACTCTTCTTCTTCTTTTTGTCTGATTTTGCTGTGTCTGATCTTGGGCTGTCTCCGCAGCAACCAGTGGAGTTGGCCCGGCGACAGCAGCAGCAGTGGCAGCACACCACCAGAGAAGTGAAGAGCACCACCATAGGCAGGGCTAGCAGCACCACCAGGCAGACTGTATTGTAGATCCCCTGGTCATGCTTGGTGGTGGCCACCTTCCACAAGTTACTGAAAAAATCCAAGATGTCTTCCTTCATGGTTCACTGACAGTGTCTTAGCAACTCCTTTTGAGTGTCATCTATTGAGGAAGCCAACCACAATAGCAAACAAGGATAGATGATTGAATTAGTCAGCCAAGGGTGTTGCTGTTACCAGGAAGGGGATTGTTTCTATGGTGATTTGACCCTGATCTAGTGCTTGTGAACTCTTGATAGTGAAGATGTTGCTGATATAGTAGCACATGCCAAGGGAGGATAGCAAGAGACTGGAAAATTCATTGATGCAGGGAGAATCTCTTTATCCTCCCCTCCTTCCTTAAGTGCCTTGTCTGGAGGTTTAAAGACCAAAGCATTATTTATGATAGTTTGAAGACCAAAGATCAATTGTTTTATGAGAGATGGACGTTTTCCTTTGAAATCCTTCAGTTGCTGTAATGATTCCGATCTTTCCTTGCTGCGATGGGAAGGTCTATGGAGTCTGCCTCTCAGAGTAGTTTGTTTGTGTCCCTCTTTTGGGATTTGTGGATTCTACCTCAGGTCCTCTGAAGTCTCCTGTCTATTTGAATCCATTCTCCTCTGGCTCTGAGAGATTTTCTGCGGAGAGAAATAGAGAGAAGAAGGTGAGCAGAATGAACTCGAGTCCCCCTGGTGCCTCTTCACTCTCCCCCCTCTTCCCTCTCCTGCTCAAGTATCTTATTCAGCTTTACTCTCATTAAAGTTGGAGGGGAAAGTCATGGCTCTGGCTGCCTGATTGCGCCATAGAGGGAAATGCACTCGTTCTGGACTAATTTAAATGTACCGGCTAATGGAGCTCTGAGGGGATTGGCAATGATGGACAGAACCTAGCTTTGATGGTTTTGACTTTAACATTAACTGATTGTAGCATTCCACTGCACCTTGGATGAACGGTAACCTTTATGGCTAGCCAGGAGGTCAAATGGTAGCTGTCTCTAGTTTATAGGTTTACGTTGACTAGGATTATGGATATTAAAATGTGTGCCAGGTTTTTCCTCTGTCTTCTATTGCCTGCTCCACATTCTAAGCCAAATGTATCTGACTGCAACTGAACTGCAAATAGGCTGTGCATTATGTTTTTTGTCTCACAGCCCATATGTGAAATTGGTTTACCCATAGTCAGTTTCACTTCCATTCTGGCATCACTCAACAGGAAACAGTGCGCTGCTGCTATTTTGTAGCGTTGAAGTAAGAAGGCTGTACCTACTTGCAGTTTGTCAACATTAAGGTCCCATTTCCGCTAAACTAATTTGTTCACCAAATCCATTAAATGTAAGCCTATCCATTATTTATGTATGAAGGCCTTTGCATTTGGATTTGTGTTGAAGTTGAGCCTGATGTTGAGACATACAGCCCACTAAATGATCACACATAGAAAGACGTGATGACTGGAATAAATGAGTATCACTATGACTCATTAGCATTGCCTTGCAAGGTGTGAGAACGTTTTCCTCGCCAAAGTTCAAAATGGTCACAGGTCTTTTGTAGTGCACTCCACATGTACTTACAGAGGCTGTGAAGACCTTAGAGACAAGTTTTCAAACATATATTGACAATAAAAATAATTAATTCAAACTCAATGCTTTTAACGGGGAGAAAAGATATCAACGTGTTATTCTTTACCACAACATCCCCATTTCATCGAGCATGACATCATACTATCTACGTTGTAACCTGGCCAGGCTGTAAAATTCATGTAAAATAACAACAATGTAACATAATTACCTAACATTGTCTTGGCCTAGGATCAGCGGTAAACAGAAAGATACTTTCAGTGGAAACACAAAGCCAGGATGGGGCAGAAACTGTTATGACTGCATGCGTAAGCTACAGCTATTTAGGAAGTTTGAGACCATGCTCTGCCCAACTTAAAAGCCTGAATGACAGAAGGCAATACAAGGCCACACATGAATGGCCCAGGGCAATCATTTGTTGCAAAACCCTTCTGACTCATCAACACAAACTTGAAATGTGTGATTTGACATTTTTATCCTCTTATTAATGTGAGACAATCAACATTCTTTTGCAGGGACAGTCAATAGTTTAGAGACACAGAAAGTCATGCATAAGAGTGTATCCAATTCACATCTTTACTCAAAATCGCGGTGTCATGGTAAGAAACACAAGATGGAATATTTTTTATGGGAACAGTTGGGACTGTGAAGAGACAAACACAGACACAGACACATGCATGCACACACGATAACATACGCACTATACATACACGTACACATGGATTTTGTGTTGTAGATATGTGGTACTAGAGTAGTGGCCTGAGGGTACACACTTATTGTGTTGTGAAATCTGTTGTGAATGTAATGTAATGTTTGTCAAATTGCATAACTGCCTTAATATTGCTGTAACCCAGGAAGAGTAGCTAGTGCCTAAGCAGTAGCTAATGGGGATCCATAATAAATACAACATACAAATGCAACCATTATCATATCGCCTCACAGTATAAGACAGGACATTGGCTTAATGCGTTACAGCTCATGCCGAAAGGTAACCTCTGAGTCAGTGCGAGTGAAATAGTGTAAGCGGTGGAGGAGGGAGAGAGCATGGCAAGATCTTATGGTGAACCTTAGGTTTGAACCATCACCAAAACCTTACAAGGCTCAACGCCCAAGACTGTATTTAAGATTAGGTTTACATTACTTGAAAGAGTCATGCTGTAGAATGGCACTGAGTAGTGACTGAACAGCGAAGTATCATCTGGTACATCACAGTACCCGTTGAACTGATCAAATCTAATCCAATTTTATTTGTCACATGCTTCGTAAACAACAGGCGTAGATTAACAGTGAAATGCTTACTTACGGGTCCTTCCCAACAATGCAGAGAGAAAGAAATATATATAGAAAAGGAATAACATGTAATAATAAATACACAATGATTAACGATAACTTGGCTATATACATGAGGTACCAGTACTGAGTCAATGTGCAGGGGTATGAAGTAATTGAGGTAGATATGTACATAATATATGCATCTATGAATAAAGACCATGGAGGGGTGATGGAAGGGACTTTCCAAAACAACAGACTTCCAGTTCACACATAGTATTATAGGTATATTCATTGGCTCCTGAACCACAGGTACTCAACCAAATAAGATCAAGAGCTTTTAAGGTCTTTTGAAATGTAAACCTTACCGGCAAACACTTTAGAAGTCCAGGCCAGTAAAGCTCCTCTTCCTCCTTTCCTCTTCCTTGTATATCCTCTTCAATATCTGCTGCTGCTTTTTGTTGATATACTCTAAGCTCTCAACTTTGCCCCATACTTGGTCTGTATTGAAAGGCGCTCTTTCTGCCTCTCGCTCTCTTTCTCTCTGTCTCTCTCTCTCTTTCCCTCTCTCTCTTCCTCTCTCCCTGTGTGTGTCACTCTCTCAGGGCAGAGTCACTTCTCCCTGCCCTGCCCACCCCGTGTAAGAAAGGGCCCTCTGTCTGTGCTCACACTCCCTTGCCTGACGCGCTGCATTCTTGTGTTTACTTTATACACACAAGTTCCCAGTGATGTCAGAGAGAGAGAGAGAGAAACAGAGAGAGAGAAAGAGAAAGGGAGAGAGAGAGAGAGTCTCGCTGGTCATAATTCATTTGATTTGTCTGCAGTTTTTCAACAGTTTTTCAAAAGAGCTGCTGACTTCAGAGTGTTTGAACACTGTACCAGAACATAATTATGAAAGGCTGTCTAAAAATAACCAAAACACCTCACCCTTTTCAGCCCCACCTCACTGACTTAAATTGGAAAGAGGAAATGAAAGTGTGTGTGTGCATGTGTGTGTCCTGTATGCTCAGGGTGTGGACAGAGCAGGGAATCAGGTGAAGCAGAGAGATGCAAGGATGTGTGACTGTTCTGTAGAAAGTTGTGAGAGGTCATGTGACCCTGGTTGCGAGGAGAATTGACCTCATCCATTTCCTTTCGGGATCCTGAGTGGCGCAGCGGTCTAAGGCACTGCATCCCAGTGCTAGAGGTGTCACTACAGACCTGGGTTTGATCCCAGGCTGTATCACAACCCGACTGTGATTGGGAGTCCCATGGGGCGGCACACAATTGGCCCAGCATCGTCCTGGTTTGGGGAGTGTTTGGCAGGTGTAGGCCATCATTGTAAATAAGAATTTGTTCTTAACCGATTGCCAAGTTAAATAAAGGTTCAAAAAATGTATTATCCATGGCTATAGCAAACAGGAGACACTTACTGTTAAGAGACTGTCATATCAGAAAACATACACCCTTTGACTCTCTCTCCTGTACAGTAATTCACAGAAAGCGATGAGGAACAGGAGAGAAATGACCCACTGAAAGGTGCTCTTCGGAACCAAATAGGTGCTCTGACTGACACCAAAAAGGGTATCTTACTGGGGAAATGTATTATTTTTTCAACCTCGTACTGATCCTTGAATATGCTGGCCATACGAGTATCTGTGTTTCATGACCATAGTATTCCAACGGTTCTATAATAGAAGGTGAGCTTTATTCTGTTTTCTCCAAGCCATGATTTTAAGTGGCATTTAATGTGATAATCTACGCCCAGTTCCCTGTCTGTCGGCTATACTGTCATACATCACATTGAGGGGGTGTTGACTGGATCGTAGGGTGTGGAGAGTAAAGAGGTAAAATAACTGTAAGCAGGCTAGACATCAGGATTTAGAGATAGTTGGATAAGCACTACCACATTCAACTCTTAAAACTATGATCCCCTTTACAGTTGAAGTCGGAAGTTTACATACACTTAGGTTGGAGTCATTAAAACTTGTTTTTCAACCACTCCACAAATGTCTTGTTAAGTCGGTTAGGACATCTACTTTGTGCATGACACAAGGAATTTTTCCAACAATTGTTTACAGACAGATTATTTCACTTATAATTCACTGTATCACAATTCCAGTGGGTCAGAAGTTTACATACACTAAGTTGACTATGCCTTTAAAACAGCTTGGAAAATTCCAGAAAATGATATCATGGCTTTAGAAGCTTCTGATAGGCTAATTGACATAAATTGAGTCAGTTGGAGGTGTACCTGTGGATGTATTTCAAGGCCTACCTTCAAACTCAGTGCCTCTTTGCTTGACATCAGGTGAAAATCAAAAGAAATCAGCCAAGACCTCAGAAAAAAATTGTAGACCTCCACAAGTCTGGTTCATTCTTGGGAGCAATTCCCAAATGCCTGAAGGTACCACGTTCATCTGTCTCAAGATATTAGTCAGGAAGTTAAAGATTGGTCGCAAATTCATCTTCCAAATGGACAATGACCCCAAGCATACTTCCAAAGTTGTGCCAAAATGGCTTAAGGACAACAAAGTCAAGGAATTGGAGTGGTCATCACAAAGCCCTGACCTCAATCCCATAGAAAATTTGTGGGCAGAACTGAAAAAGTGTGCGAGAGCAAGGAGGCCTACAAACCTGACTCAGTTACACCAGCTCTGTCAGGAGGAATGGGACAAATTTCACCCAACTTATTATGTGAAGCTTGTGGAAGGCTATCCGACACATTTGACCCAAGTTAAACAATTTAAAGGCAATGCTACCAAATACTAATTGAGTGTATGTAAACTTCTGACCCACTGGGAATGTGATGAAAGAAATAAAAGCTGAAATAAATCATTCTCTCTGCTATTATTCTGACATTTCACATTCTTAAAATAAAGTGGTCATCCTAACTGTCCTAAAACAGGGAATTTTTACTCAGATAAAATGTCAGGAATTTTAAAAACTGAGTTTAAATGTATTTGGCTGTATGTTAACTTCCGACTTCAACTGTATGTGCTCGTATATCAACCTAGTATGTCTCCTAATCTTATTGGATATTTAGGGAGAGGCTAGATGTTGCACTGTATAGCGACATTAGGGGGCCTTAGAAACGTTACGCCGCACAATTTATGAGTTTGTGTGCTAATGAGAAGTAAACCAGGAGGACTGTATTGGAATCTGACAGGATGCCAAAAATAGGCTAGGCCGCACCGTTGCTAACCAGTCCCAAAAGCAAAACAGGCCATGAGTCACTCCTGTAAAATGTTTCGGCCCTGTGCTATGAAAACAGTAGGAAGGATCTGAGGAGCACACAAAGTGCAGTTGATGGGGATTATTCTATATATGGAAGTACCTCTCCCCCCTTTTCAGTAATGGCATAGTCAAAAAGTAGTTATTAGCTCTGATGTAAACAAAGGCCTTGTTTAGGTACTTTCCAATCCACTTTCTGACTGACTGGTCCAATATACAGCTGTGCTAATGCCACTGGACTAAAATTATTTGACTATGTCTGTAATATCAGATTGATGTTGAAGAGATTATTGATTTTGAAAGTACATCAATAAGTAGCCAATTAATTCCAGGCCAAAGGTCGAGGTACATTTGACCACATGATATATTGGACACACTGTATGAACCGGTTGGTTATTCCCAAATGACTCGTCTTCGATCCCCTTAGTCAAGTCTTTTAAAAGGCAGAATTAAGAAGGCACCTTGTGAACCTGTCCAAACATGGATTAAGAGACTCTACCAATGTTTTGAATTGTTATTCCCATTTGTTCACTACTAGAGTATACTGCCTGGTACATACAGTGAAGTAAATCAGACAACATCTACAGTATAAATAGAAGTGTCTGATTGGCAGTTTCAGGAGGAAAGCAACACGACAGAGTCATGAACTTGTGTAGTCATGAGATTACTTAGAACACTGTGAATAGACTTCCTGTTTGTCTGCCTGTTGCATTTCTCAATAAGTTACCCAGTATCACTATGTGGTCTGTACACAGAGAGGAAGAAATGCCACAGAAACTGATAAAGAAGTGCGTAAAATTGTTATTTTTCAAGTAATAGTTAGCTACATTACTGTATTCACAATGAGCTGCAAGTTCAATGTATACTGAACAAAAGTATAAACTCAACATGCAACAATTTCAAAGATTTTGATGAGTTACAGTTCATATAAGGAAATCAGTCAATTTAAATAAATAAATTAATCCCTAATCTATGGATTTCACATGAGTGGGTGGGCCTGGGAGGGCTTAGGCCCACCCACTTGGCAGCCAGGCGCAGCCAATCAGAATACGTTTTTCCCCACAAAAGTGCTTTATTACAGACAGAAATACGGTTGCGGTTGAGAGGCCGGTTGGACGTACTGCCAATTTCTCTAAAACAACGTTGTATGCAGCTTATCGTAGAGAAATTAACATTCAATTCTCTGGCAACAGCTCTTGTGGACATTCCTGCAGTCAGCATGCCAATTGCACTCTCTCTAAAAACTGGAGACATCTGTGGTATTGTGTTGTGAGACAAAACTGCACCTTTTAACATGGCCTTTTACTGTCCCCAGCACAAGTAGCACCTGTGTAATCATGCTGTTTAATCAGCTTCTTGATATGCCACACCTGTCTGGTGAATGGATTATCTTGGCAAAGGAGAAATGTTCACTAACAGGGATATAAACACATTGGTGCACAACATTTGAGAGAAATAAGCTTTTTGTGCATTTGGAACATTTCTGCGATTTTTTATTTCATCTCATGAAACATGGGCCCAACACTTTACATGTTGCGTTTATATTTTGGTTCAGTGTAATTTCCCACACTGTCATGAAGAAGAAAACACATGTCATGTTCATTTTCTGTCCAATAAACACAATCCAGTCTCCAGTATTTATTTTCTTAATTTGAGAGGCTTGGTTAATGTCGTATCTCTTTTGTATTATGAATGCCACTGACATCCATTTTCCAGGTAACTGTCATTAGTCAATCATTATATGCAACTCAAATAAGCAATCATTTAATTGCTGCTAATAATCTATACAGTTCCCATAAGGAAACCTGCCACAACATTTCTAACTAGATGTTTTCTAAATTTGTAGTTCAGGCGTCTTATGATTACAAGCACATTTCCCCCCTTGTCTAAAAGAACAGACACATTGTAGAGAGTTTCCCACCAGGCAGTGGGTTGACCTCATGTTCTTTCCTGGCCTAAAATACTTCATGAGCAATGAGCTCTCTTGAAGTAAGACAAACCTAACAAATATGAGCTATAGCTCCGAGCTAGTCTGGAGTCTGGAGGCACATGCTACACAGCATGATTTCGATTATGAATCGATCATCAATGTAAAAATGAAGTAAAGGAGGAACCGTAAGTGGCAGGTAGCCTAGTGGTTAAAGCATTGGGCCAGTAACCGAAAGGTTGCTGGGTCAAATCCCCGAGCTGACTAGGAAAAAAACTGTTGTTCTACCCCTGAGCAAGGCAGTTCCCTGGGTGCTGGAGACATGGATGTTGATTTAAGCCATCTGCCTGCACCTCTCTGATTCAGAGGGGTTGGGTTAAATGCAGAAGACACATTTCAGTTGAAGGCATTCAGTTGTACAACTGACTAGGTATCCCCCTTCCCCTAATAGAGGTGAAACATAGTGCTTTCCATCTTCAGTGCTTGACTTGGGATGTAAAAAGTGCAGGAATGGATGTTTTCCAAGTTGGTCTATTAGACTACGTTCACCGAAATTCACAAATGACATTATGCTATAGAGACCTCTGATTATTTGCTGTTAAAACGGTTACATTTTTAATGACTTCTTCATGACTTTCAACCAAATTTCCATGACTATTATTATAGCCTTCATGACAAAGTAAGCGCTATTTACACTGGAAAGCTGCTGTGTTTGATCCCATATAGACCTACCACCTCCTGCCATTGTGCCCTTGATCAAGGCACTTAGCCCCCCCCCCCCACATAGAACTGCACTGGTAGTCACATGTTGTTAACATGTGGTCAACCCTACATCTGGAGAGCTCCTGGGTGTGCAGGCTTGGCTTTTTCAACATTACATCCAAATACTTTTGTCTTTATAAAATGATTCCCTCATTCAATAAATCAGGGATGTTGGGCGATTAGGCCTGGCTCGCAGTTGACGTACCAATTCATACCAAAGGTGTTCAATGGGGTTGAGGTCAAAGCTCTGTGCAGGCCAGTCACGATCTTCCACACTAATCTCGACAAACCATTTCTGTATGGACCTCTCTTTGAGCACAGGGGCATTGTCATGCTGAAACAGGAAAGGGCCTTCCCCAAACTGTTGCCACAAAGTTGGAAGCACAGAATCGTTTAGAATGTCATTGTATGCTGTAGCGTTAAGATTTCGCTTCACTGGAACTAAGGGTCCTAGCTCCAACCATGAAAAACATCCCCAGACCATTATTCCTCCTCCATCAAACTTTACAGTATTCACTATGCATTGGGGCAGGTAGCGTTCTCCTGGCATCCGCCAAACACAGATTTGTCCGGCGGACTGCCAGATGGTGAAGCGTGATTCATCACTTCAGAGAACGCGTTTCCACTGCTCCAGAGTCCAACGGCGGCAAGCTTTAAAACCACGATGCTTGGCATTGCGCGTGGTGATCTTAGGCTTGTGTGCGGCGGCTCGGCCATGAAAACCCATTTCATGAAGCTCCCGACAAACAGTTATTGTGCTGACGTCGCTCCCAGAGGCAGTTTAGAACTCGGTATTGAGTGTTGCAACCACGGACAGATGATTTTAACGCGTTAAGGGCTTCAGCACCCATTCTGTGCGCTTGTGTGGCCTACCACTTCACGGCTGATCCATGGTTTCTTCTAGACGTTTCCACTTCACAATAACAGCACTTACAGTTGACGGGGGCAGCTTTAGCAGAGTAGAAATTTGATGAACTGACTAGTTGGAAAGGTAGCATCCCATGATGGTGCCACGCTGAAAGTCAGTGAGCTCTTAAGTAAGGCCATTCTACCGCCAATGTTTGTCTATGCAGATTGCATGGCTGTGTGCTCGATTTTATACACCTGTCAGCAACGTGTGTGGCTGAAATAGCCGAATCCACTATTTTGAATTTTTCTCTCTGTCCACAGGTATTTCAATGATACCAATTAAGGAACAACTATAAAGTCTCAGTAAGCTAAGATTCTTATTTGTCCTCATATATTATGAATTTCCACATACTTTTGTATATATAGTGTATAAGGCTCAGATATACATGTTTCAGGGGAGATCTATGTACAGCAAGTCATCCGTTTTGTCACCAAAGTTCCATATACTACCCACCACTGCGACCTGTACGCTCTCGTTGGCTGGCCTTCGCTTCATACTCGTCGCCAAACCTACTGGTTCCAGGTCATCTACAAGTCTTTGCTAGGTAAAGCCCCGCCTTATCTCAGTTCACTGGTCACCATAGCAGCACCCACCCGCAGCACGCGCTCCAGCACGTATATTTCACTGGTCACCCCCAAAGCCAATTCCTCCTGTGGCCGCCTTTCCTTCCAGTTCTCTGCTGCCAGACTGGAATGAACTGGAGACTCTTATCCCCCTCACTAACTTCAAGCACCAGCTGTCAGAGCAGCTCACAGATCATTGCACCTGTACATAGCCCATCTGTAAATAGCCCATCCAACTACCTCATCCCCATACTGTTTATTTATTTATTTTGCTCCTTTGCACCCCAGTATCTCTACTTGCACATTCATCTTCTGCACATCTATCACTCCAGTGTTTAATTGCTATATTGTAATTACCTCACCACTATGGTCTATTTTATTGCCTTACCTCTTTCATCTTACCTCATTTGCACACACTGTATATATACTTTTTTCCCCTACTGTATTATTGACTGTATGTTTGTTTATTCCATGTGTAACTCTGTGTTGTTGTATGTGTCAAACTGCTTTGCTTTTTTTGGCCAGGTCGCAGATGTAAATGAGAACTTGTTCTCAACTAGCCTACCTGGTTAAATAAAGGTGAAATAAAATGTAAAAAATTCAAATCAATTAGGCTATTCTTAGAATATCTTTACATGGCTATGTTTAATAGAAAGCCCACTCTCCATTGCTATTCAATGAAGACTCCGCCTTCATTCCGCTTTTTTGCCTTATCTTTTCACTTAACGTTTCCTTAACTTTGAGTCAGTTGCACAAAACTGTCATGTTTTGTCTTTGATCATCATGTCTTGTCCCTGTGCTTCCCTCTGCTGGTCTTATTAGGTTCTTTCCCTCTTTCTATCCCTCTCTCTCCCCCTCCCTCTCTCCCTCTCTCGCTCTCTCTCTCTATCGTTCCGTTCCTGCTCCCAGCTGTTTCTCATTCTCCTAAACTACCTCATTTACTCTTTCACACCTGTCCCCTATTTTGCCCTCTGATTAGAGTCCCTATTTCTCCCTCTGTTTTCCGCTTCTGTCCTTGTCGGATTCTTGTTTGATGTTTGCTGTTCTGTGTCCTTGTTCCGCCCTGTCGTGTTTTTGCCTTCTTCAGATGCTGCGTGTGAGCAGGTGTCTATGTCAGCTACGGCCTGTGCCTTCCTGAAGCGACCTGCAGTCTGTGGTCGCGTCCCCAGTCGTTCCTCTCTACTGACGAGAGGATTTCAGTTTCCTGTTTTGGATTTACCTATGATAATTTCCAGGAGAATCATTGTTTGTTTAAGCCTGGAATAAAGACTCTGTTTCTTAAAGTCGCTTTTGGGTCCTCATTCACCAGCATAACAGAAGAATCCGACCCAGAATGGACCCAGCGACTACGGATTCTCGCTACACTGCCGTCGAGATCCAGGGAGCAATGCTCGGCAGACACGAGCAGGAATTGTCTGCTGCTCGTCATGCCGTTGAGACCCTGTCCGCTCAGGTCTCCGATCTCTCAGGACAGTTTCAGAGTCTTCGTCTCGTGCCACCAGCTACTTCCTGGTCTTCCGAGTCTCCGGAACCTAGGGTTAATAACCCACCATGTTACTCTGGGCAGCCCACTGAGTGTCGCTCCTTTCTCACCCAGTGTGATATTGTGTTCTCTCTCCAGCCCAACACATACTCAAGAGAGAGAGCTCGGATCGCTTACGTCATATCACTCCTTACTGGTCGGGCTCGGGAGTGGGGCACAGCTATCTGGGAGGCAAGGGCTGAGTGTTCTAACGTTTATCAGAACTTTAAAGAGGAGATGATACGGGTTTTTGATCGTTCAGTTTTTGGGAAGGAGGCTTCCAGGGCCCTGGCTTCCCTATGTCAAGGTGATCGATCCATAACGGATTACTCTATAGAGTTTCGCACTCTTGCTGCATCCAGTGACTGGAACGAGCCGGCGTTGCTCGCTCGTTTTCTGGAGGGACTCCACGCTGAGGTTAAGGATGAGATTCTCTCCCGGGAGGTTCCTTCCAGCGTGGACTCTTTGATTGCACTCGCCATCCGCATAGAACGACGGGTAGATCTTCGTCACCGAGCTCGTGGAAGAGAGCTCGCGTTAACGGTGTTTCCCCTCTCCGCATCTCAACCATCTCCTCCCACCGGCTCAGAGACTGAGCCCATGCAGCTGGGAGGTATTCGCATCTCGACTAAGGAGAGGGAACGGAGAATCACCAACCGCCTTTGCCTCTATTGCGGTTCTGCTGGACATTTTGTCATGTCATGTCCAGTAAAAGCCAGAGCTCATCAGTAAGCGGAGGGCTACTGGTGAGCGCTACTACTCAGGTCTCTCCATCAAGATCCTGTACTACCTTGTCGGTCCATCTACGCTGGACCGGTTCGGCTGCTTCCTGCAGTGCCTTGATAGACTCTGGGGCTGAGGGTTGTTTTATGGACGAAGCATGGGCTCGGAAACATGACATTCCTCTCAGACAGTTAGGGAAGCCCACGCCCATGTTCGCCTTAGATGGTAGTCTTCTCCCCAGTATCAGATGTGAGACACTACCTTTAACCCTCACAGTATCTGGTAACCACAGTGAGACCATTTCCTTTTTGATTTTTCGTTCACCTTTTACTCCTGTTGTTTTGGGTCATCCCTGGCTAGTATGTCATAATCCTTCTATTAATTGGTCTAGTAATTCTATCCTATCCTGGAACGTTTCTTGTCATGTGAAGTGTTTAATGTCTGCTATCCCTCCTGTTTCTTCTGTCCCCTCTACTCAGGAGGAACCTGGTGATTTGACAGGAGTGCCGGAGGAATATCATGATCTGCGCACGGTCTTCAGTCGGTCCAGAGCCAGCTCTCTTCCTCCTCACCGGTCGTATGATTGTTGTATTGATCTCCTTCCGGGGACCACTCCCCCTCGGGGTAGACTATACTCTCTGTCGGCTCCCGAACGTAAGGCTCTCGAGGATTATCTGTCTGTTTCTCTCGACGCCGGTACCGTGGTGCCTTCTTCCTCTCCCGCCGGAGCGGGGTTTTTCTTTGTTAAGAAGAAGGACGGTACTCTGCGCCCCTGCGTGGATTATCGAGGGCTGAATGACATAACGGTTAAGAATCGTTATCCGCTTCCCCTTATGTCGTCAGCCTTCGAGATTTTGCAGGGAGCCAGGTTCTTTACTAAGTTGGACCTTCGTAACGCTTACCATCTCGTACGCATCAGAGAGGGGGACGAGTGGAAAACGGCGTTTAACACTCCGTTAGGGCATTTTGAATACCGGGTTCTGCCGTTCGGTCTCGCTAATGCTCCAGCTGTCTTTCAGGCATTAGTTAATGATGTACTGAGAGACATGCTGAACATCTTTGTTTTCGTTTACCTTGACGATATCCTGATTTTTTCACCGTCACTCGAGATTCATGTTCAGCACGTTCGACGTGTACTCCAGCGCCTTTTAGAGAATTGTCTCTACGTGAAGGCTGAGAAGTGCGCCTTTCATGTCTCCTCTGTCACATTTCTCGGTTCTGTTATTTCCGCTGAAGGCATTCAGATGGATCCCGCTAAGGTCCAGGCTGTCAGCGATTGGCCCGTTCCTAAGTCACGTGTCGAGTTGCAGCGCTTTCTCGGTTTCGCTAATTTCTATCGGCGTTTCATTCGTAATTTCGGTCAAGTGGCTGCCCCTCTCACAGCTCTGACTTCTGTCAAGACTTGCTTTAAGTGGTCCGGTTCCGCCCAGGGAGCTTTTGATCTCCTCAAGAAGCGTTTTACATCCGCCCCTATCCTTGTTACTCCTGACGTCACTAAACAATTCATTGTCGAGGTTGACGCTTCAGAGGTGGGCGTGGGAGCCATTCTGTCTCAGCGCTTCCATTCTGACGATAAGGTCCATCCTTGCGCTTACTTTTCTCATCGCCTGTCGCCATCGGAACGCAACTATGATGTGGGTAACCGCGAACTGCTCGCCATCCGCTTAGCCATAGGCGAATGGCGACAGTGGTTGGAGGGGGCGACCGTCCCTTTTGTCGTTTGGACTGACCATAAGAACCTTGAGTACATCCGTTCTGCCAAACGACTTAATGCACGTCAAGCTCGTTGGGCGTTGTTTTTCGCTCGTTTCGAGTTCGTGATTTCCTATCGCCCGGGAAATAAGAACACCAAGCCTGATGCCTTATCCCGTCTCTTTAGTTCTTCTGTGGCTTCTACCGACCCCGAGGGGATTCTCCCTGAAGGGCGTGTTGTCGGGTTGACTGTCTGGGGAATTGAGAGACAGGTAAAGCAAGCACTCACTCACACTGCGTCGCCGCGCGCTTGTCCTAGTAACCTTCTGTTCGTTCCTGTCTCTACTCGTCTGGCTGTTCTTCAGTGGGCTCACTCTGCCAAGTTAGCTGGCCACCCCGGCGTTCGGGGTACGCTTGCTTCTATTCGCCAGCGGTTTTGGTGGCCTACTCAGGAGCGGGACACGCGCCGTTTCGTGGCTGCTTGTTCGGACTGCGCGCAGACTAAGTCAGGTAACTCTCCTCCTGCCGGTCGTCTCAGACCGCTTCCCATTCCTTCTCGACCATGGTCTCACATCGCCTTAGACTTTATTACCGGTCTGCCTTCGTCTGCGGGGAAGACTGTGATTCTTACGGTTATCGATAGGTTCTCTAAGGCGGCACATTTCATTCCCCTCGCTAAGCTTCCTTCCGCTAAGGAGACGGCACAAATCATCATTGAGAATGTGTTCAGAATTCATGGCCTCCCGTTAGACGCCGTTTCAGACAGAGGCCCGCAATTCACGTCACAGTTTTGGAGGGAGTTCTGTCGTTTGATTGGTGCTTCCGTCAGTCTCTCTTCCGGGTTTCATCCCCAGTCTAACGGTCAAGCAGAAAGGGCCAATCAGTCGATTGGTCGCATATTACGCAGCCTTTCGTTTCGAAACCCTGCGTCTTGGGCAGAACAGCTCCCCTGGGCTGAGTACGCTCACAACTCGCTTCCTTCGTCTGCTACCGGGCTATCTCCGTTTCAGAGTAGTCTTGGGTACCAGCCTCCTCTGTTCTCGTCCCAGCTCGCCGAGTCCAGCGTTCCCTCCGCTCAGGCTTTTGTCCAACGTTGTGAGCGCACCTGGAGGAGGGTCAGGTCTGCACTTTGCCGTTACAGGGCGCAGACTGTGAGAGCCGCCAATAAACGTAGGATTAAGAGTCCTAGGTATTGTCGCGGTCAGAGAGTGTGGCTTTCCACTCGTAACCTTCCCCTTACGACAGCTTCTCACAAGTTGACTCCGCGGTTCATTGGTCCGTTCCGTGTCTCTCAGGTCGTCAATCCTGTCGCTGTGCGACTGCTTCTTCCGCGACATCTTCGTCGCGTCCACCCTGTCTTCCATGTCTCCTGTGTCAAGCCTTTTCTTCGCGCCCCCGTTCGTCTTCCCTCCCCCCCCCCGTCCTTGTCGAGGGCGCACCTATTTACAAGGTACGGAAGATCATGGACATGCGTTCTCGGGGACGTGGTCACCAGTACTTAGTGGATTGGGAGGGTTACGGTCCTGAGGAGAGGAGTTGGGTTCCATCTCGGGACGTGCTGGACCGTTCGTTGATTGATGATTTCCTTCGTTGCCGCCAGGGTTCCTCCTCGAGTGCGCCAGGAGGCGCTCGGTGAGTGGGGGGGTACTGTCATGTTTTGTCTTTGATCATCATGTCTTGTCCCTGTGCTTCCCTCTGCTGGTCTTATTAGGTTCTTTCCCTCTTTCTATCCCTCTCTCTCCCCCTCCCTCTCTCCCTCTCTCGCTCTCTCTCTCTATCGTTCCGTTCCTGCTCCCAGCTGTTTCTCATTCTCCTAAACTACCTCATTTACTCTTTCACACCTGTCCCCTATTTTGCCCTCTGATTAGAGTCCCTATTTCTCCCTCTGTTTTCCGCTTCTGTCCTTGTCGGATTCTTGTTTGATGTTTGCTGTTCTGTGTCCTTGTTCCGCCCTGTCGTGTTTTTGCCTTCTTCAGATGCTGCGTGTGAGCAGGTGTCTATGTCAGCTACGGCCTGTGCCTTCCTGAAGCGACCTGCAGTCTGTGGTCGCGTCCCCAGTCGTTCCTCTCTACTGACGAGAGGATTTCAGTTTCCTGTTTTGGATTTACCTATGATAATTTCCAGGAGAATCATTGTTTGTTTAAGCCTGGAATAAAGACTCTGTTTCTTAAAGTCGCTTTTGGGTCCTCATTCACCAGCATAACAAAAACATTTTAAGGTACATTTCTCTCTTAAATTAAGTGAAAAAGTTATGGGTGCCCATGAGGTCCCTTAAGTGCTTCATTCAGTATGGATATCAATGTAAAATGCATTTGTGGAGATGAATGTTGCTTTCCTCTGCCCTGGTTGCAAAAGGAATACATCAACCTTTACTTTTACTACTTTACAACTAGTCTATGAGACCAGGCTGATCAACCAGCTAGCTAGGTGTATAGATAGCTAGCTACTTAGCTAAACATTGGAAGGTGCACAATCCATGGCTACAAAGCTAGCTGGCTAGCTAGTTACCTTGACATGCTAGAAAGTAATCGAAACAAGTTGAGAAAAAAGTTACTGAAATAACAATTTTCATTATCTTCTGAATCAATTTGCTTCTCCTGTCTTGAGTTTAAAAGTTATATTTTACAATCTTCCAAAATAAATGCGATCTCTTTGAGGAGATGTTCAGTCAGTTAATCAGCTTGTGTCCATGGTAACCTGAGATTATTTCTGCTGTACATGCCTTCAAACTACCGTAAAATCAAATCAAATACATATGTATTCGTCACATGCTTTGTAAACAACATGTGTAAATAACAGTAAAATACTTACTTACGGGCCCTTCCTAATAATGCAGAGAGAACGCCCCTTAAGTATTCCCTTACCTAATGTTTGAGGGTCTCAAACGCCATTAAACAATTCCCTTAGGTAAGGGGAAATTATTAACTCAAGTAAATCCTTAAGGGAAACACTTAATATGTTGTATGCAACCGGGCCCAGAGCTCTGAGGCAGAACGATGAAGACTTGCTTGGACTCCCTCCAGAGGGGTAGAGAGAGATCATCCAATCATAAATCAGAATTAAGGTCTCCAGGACAAAACACATCTTACTTCGGAGCTGACGAAGCAAAGCATTAACAATGCTTGCCCAGTCCACAGCCTTAAGAGGCAATCTTGTGATTGTATACAGTGTATGCTGTGACATGTTAATAAATTGGACAAAAGGGAAGGGTTCAAATAGACCCATGGATGGAAGGAGGAAGGGATTTCTACACAGATGGTACCTGTGAGCATCAATTTCTACATGGCTGGGAAGTTCACAAAAGATTATACTTTGCAGAGTAGGTCTTTACCTTCTGGCCATGTTGTCTTATGTACAGATGCTCTCTGTCCTGTGTTATCTCTTCACTCTGCATGTAATGGGACTCAACTCAGACAAGAAAATGTACATTCCACATGCAATTATTAAGTCTTTCATGTCCTCTTCATGTACTGTTTATCAACATATGAAGACCACATGACGACCGTCATGTGACATAGTTTGCCTTTGTAATCATGGCTATTGATGAGCCTACAGTCATTTGCTGGTAGAGTTGCAAAATTCTGGAAAACTTTGGCAAAAATCCTCCAACTGAAATTTCTAGAAAATCTGGCTATTTTGAGAAACCTGATGGAATTTTACAACCATGGTCAAAACACCTGTTCAGTTCATGACCAACTAGTCTACATTCTCACGGTCAGGTCACACTCCTCGCTGACTACACCCTCTCCTTAAGAGGGGAATAGAGAAAACAATGTGGTCTCACTGTGGTTGCTGACCTAAGCTGCACCACTGTATCAAGTATGTGGGTCAGCAGCCCTGACATGAACTGCCTGTTCTAAACCACCACTAAAGCTCTAAATATTTCTTCTAGACTTGGGTCTTTCCTCTCCTCTCTCCACTGTGCAGACAGCATGCAACATCCAAAAAGCACAGCTGTCAGAGTAGATGATCATCGGGACTGAGCCTTATTGGTTGAGCAATGACGCCGTCTCTAATCAAGTACTACAGTACATTGAGATACAGAAAAGAAAAGCTATAGACTCTGACTTACATTAATTCTAATACTAGATATAGTTCCTTTTTAATGCAAAAACCCATACATATTGGCTAAGTGTAATACAGTATGTCCCCACATCACAAGATGTTTCCTACCATATACTGTCCAATCAAAGGTTTAGGACTACAACTCCATGTGATCAGTTCAATTAATGATATCATCACCTTGCACACAAACTTACTAGATCAGTGAGTAAATCACACCCTACAAGAAGAGAAAAAGCAAGAGAGAGACAGCAATCCATGCAGCCAAATATTCTCACCTCTTATTTGTCTGCCTCCAATGGAGTTGTCACTAGTCTTCTTCATGCCCTGCAAGCATTCATGTTGAGTAGCCCCACTGGCTTACTAAATGTTAGCTAAGTCAGAAGTATCAATGCTGTGCATCAATCCATTTCCGTCCCTCAATTCTCAATTAAGCCAACGTGCTTACGGCACTATTACCCAGTCCAACGGGGAGCAGCACCTCCTCCTATTCACTTGTCAGCCCCAATTTGCTTCCAGGGCTCAGTCAGTTGTGAAGCCAATGCAAGCCGCTCAGCCAGTCTTGGGGCTGGTTTTACAGTGCCGCCTTTCATCACATTCAAACCAGTGATCTGTGAAGTGACTGGAGGGCTAGAAGAGGGGTGAAGGGACCTCAGGACCCATTAATGGTTGGCATCTTTATACAGTATGTGTGAGACAATTGAACAATTAAGCAGGAGTGCACGTGTTATTAACAGCACATAAGAAAACCTATTCTGGTGTTACGCTCAAGCTCGCAACAGACAGCAGACACCTAGGCGTTAATTACATTTACCCAATGTTACTGTTTGTCATAGGGCAAAAGTTCAAGTTCATAATTTTTTATCACAGTAAGGCAGTAAGGCAGAAATAATTCTGTTTTTCAAAAGCAGCGCTATCCATGGTATATTTTGATAAGGACAGAATATAGCTAGCCATGGCTTGGGCCTAATATCTGATCATTCCCACAGTATTATGCTGTCCTGTTTAAATCATAACTGCTTCATGTAATTGTAATTGTGTTGTTCATTATTTAGTGAACCATTTCTGCATGCTAGACATTTTTATTGAATTAATGACTAATTAGGACATGTAATTTTTATATGCCTACAAACGATGTATCTGTAAATATGAGCATGCTCTCAAATACAGTACTGCATAGTGTTCAACATTATACAATTCTGAAGTGGATACTGTTTTGTGTGTTTAAGCATGATCCTATGCAAATTGTGTGGCCTTGACCTGGTCATGACCTTATTCACTATGTAGTGCACTACTTTTGATCAGAGGTCTATGGGTCCTGGTCAAAAGTAGTGCACTATATGGGAATAGGGTGCCATTTTTGGATACAGCTCGTGTCTGTGTTAGGCTCTGACTCTGTGGTTCAGTTAGCGTCTAGGTTGATGGCAGACCCTTAGCTGCAGCCACCACAGAGAACCCCATCATCATCACAACAAACTATAAGTGTGAGTTACTGAGAATACATTCTTTGTAAAAATAGGCCAAGAGATAAGAAGAGTAGTGAATTATTTAAAAAACTATTGGTGTGATTGAAATTATTGTTAGATTGTTGTGTTTATTTATAAAGCATGTGAAATGAAGTTGAGACAAAAAAGGACATCTGAAACAAGAACTGCACTTGTAAACAGCAAAATTGACAATTGGAGTATTTTATTAATATGTAGAAAATGTATTAAAAAAGGAACTATACAGTACATGTTTTAAGTTAAACTAGAACTAATCTCATCGGTAATATCCAGGATTATCCAACACAATCCAGATACTCATCAAAAGAGCTTTTCCACAGTCCCAACCTTCCTTCACATTCTTCATGGCAAATAATACAGATAGCATAGAACTGGGATCTTAATCCAAACAGGTAAAGTACACATTTCAACAATCCTTGTGGCTATTTCTCAGCTAAATAGTAATGTTGCATCAACTGACAAATGAATTACATAGCTGTGTCTAGTAGTCATGAATACAATGATATAAATAAAGGACAGGAAATGATTCCACTCATTAACTATGCCTGATTAAATCACACAACAAAGGAACAGATTGTGGGTTTGAGTTGTGATCCAGTGTGAGTTGTTGCTCCAGTGCATTGTGAACCTGTGATAGGTAAAGTAATCGGGGGGAAGACTGACAATTCTGAAACACTAGATTATCTTGTTCCATCTGCTATGCAAATGATTAATAGAGTGAAGTCTGTTCTCAACATTGTTGGATAAATGCAGTCTTTTGATTACACTCCCCTCCTCACACAGAAAAATCTTCAAACTTTCTCTCAGATGTAAATGCAAAGATCTGCATGCTGTGCACCAGATAAAACAGAGAGATACTTTATAGTATCGCATCTGTTCAAATAGAAGAGCAGACCACATGTTAACTTGGCCTCTGGTTATGGCGGTCGAAAACAGGCTGTGTCCCAAATGGCACCCTGTTTCCTATTTAGTAAACTACATTTGACCAGGACCATAGGGCTCTGCCCAACTGAGCTACTTTTGACCATGGCCATAGGGCTCTGGACAAAAGTAGTGCACAAAATAGGGAATAGGGTGCCATATGGGATGCACCTCAAATTCACCTATTGATCTGATCCTCCTACCACAGCTCCTGGGTAGAGCAACAGCAACAACATTCACTTGGAATGCATACTAAGAGGGTAACAGCAATATTAGTCCTCCAGCATATCAATAGGTTAAATGTGTAATTCTGATTTTTAAAAATGTAATGTTGGATCATTTACTTATCTAATATGAGTGGCATGTGACATATCCATGTCGAAGCACTTATTATTCTAGGCCAATGTAATCATCTTAAAGTGATGGGATAATTCACCCACAATCTGCATGATTTTTGTACAGCCATGCAATTGTCCCTTAGTTCATTTACATATGGACTGTGATGAACTGTGATTAAAGCATTAGAGTATATTCTGCGAGGTTGATTATGTGGTGAACTGCAGTCCTATTATGTCAAAATATGTTTCTACTCATGGCTGTATGAGGCATCAGAACCATAGAAATAGAATCACAGTGGTCTGTGTTATTCCCATTCTAGTTATTCAATTCTATAGTCAGAACTATACATTCACCCTCCTTCAAGTGATGGCATGGAAGCAATAGTAGGAACAATAATGGCAGGTATAAGGGGCCAGACTGTTTCCCCCAAAACGTAAGTGGTAATCACATTATTCAACATATTATTCTGCTTCAGCGATGTCTGGTGGAGGTCTGACGACGCCTGGGAGAGGTATACTTGATCTACATGACTCGGTTTTCACAGCTTATGGAGTTAGTAACAGCATCGCGTATACTATTCCTGTCACATATGTGCAATGTGTTGTCTACAGTAGTCCTGAAGTGCAAAGGCACGAAAAATAACTTTATATTCAGCATATTGAGATTCTATTATCTTTCTTACTGACAATACATTTTCTTCTGTGAAGAGTTTATGTCGCTTTTATTACCCTCCTCAGTATTCCGCGATCTGTTTATATTCTTTTAGCACTCAGCATTTTCGCAGCCATCATTGATTACATGCATTTGTATTTGAGGTTCCCTCAATAGCTAGATGTTCTATTACATCACAAGCCAATGCACAACAGTGTCTTAACGCTCTAATACCTTTCATTCAAAATTCAAGCAGAATTTTGTAGATATTCTCTCTTTTGCTCCCCTGAAACAACATCAAAATAGGTAAGGGGATTTAGTCACTCCAATTGAAACATAACTTTACCAGCTCAGACTTGAATTCTTGGCAGAGATTCTGGGGGTTGACATACTGAATAGCGTAACAGGGGTGTGAAGGAAAAGGCTATGACTTGCAGAAAGGAATCATAACATAAATAAGAACTACAGTATACATGTCCTAAAGTTTGGAATAGGCCTTCTGGATAATCTTGTCAGAACACCTCACCTAACCAAATGTCTTGTGGACAATAACGCTGTATAATTCTGATTGATTGACAATTATAAATTCTGAAAGACAGCGTGACATTTTTTGGGGAGGAGTCAATAAGCATTCGGGTTAGAATTTGGGCACACCAGGATTTGCCGAAAGAGACACCTCTTTTGTTACATACAGTACATTCCATCTGTTATCTACAGAGCTTCATCACTCTCATTCCTTGCACAAAATGCACTGAGACATACAGTAGTTAGTCTATGTAGTTAATAAATAAGTACACACCCTATTCTAGTAAAAACTAAACAATGTCTTGCTCAGGGAGTTCGGATGCATTGCATTAACAGCTCTGAAACACTTGACAAGTGGAATTCTGAGGAGAAATTCAACACTTAAATACAATAATATTCTCATTACACATTTGTTATTACCATGGAGGTGTTGCTCATACTGTTAGCATGCAGTAGGCTCCTCCCTTCTCAAAACAAGTCTGTCTTAACAACTATGATTAGAACAATAGGGGAAGTAGTATCAGCATTTCATAAAGCTACTGATTCCTATACCAATATATTAGTACCAGCAGTCTACAGGATGGACAATCACCAATGTTTTAAGTCATCAAGTCTAAAGGGCAGTGAATAACCAAAAACATACACAGTTATTATGTTACAAACACACTGTGTGGTTGGTAGAGTTTGTAGAGATTGGGTGAGAGAAAATAAAGTTAATTGGGCAATAAAAACCACAAAATAGTAAATGAAATGGTTTGATGAAAATGATTGGATAAGTAGAAATACAGTGTATTCATCCATCAAATGTACATTGAGGACAAAGGGGTTCGCTATAGCAGGCCAAATGTTACTTGCTCTGGTGGCGTAACACAGTTAGACAGTAAATACGGGTAAGACAGGAAGAATGTACTGTATATAGGACGACTATTGAACACCACAACATAATAACTGTGTATAAATGAGCTTACCAGTTTCAAATAATACTGACAAAGAACAAGTGCTCAGAATGTAACCATGACAATTGTTTCTGAGATTAAAACCAAGTATCCCCCCCAAAAATCTGCTGAAGTGAGGATGAGGTTACAAAGAAAGGGAGCTCTGTTGACAGTTTCTCTTCAGCAAATCGTTGGTTTCATGTCTGAACAATTATTAGCACCATCACTGCAAGTAACATAATGGGGAAACATTTGAGAGTGCTAATTCATATACAGTATCTTTATACCATTCTATATTTGTTTGTGGATTTGGAATACCGTATGTGGAGAATACCGTATGTGAATATTGGTTAATAATGTTATATATTTGAGTTATGCAGGGCAGTATAAAGACCGGTATTGAATGACAGTGGTCATACTATGTATAACCTCAGTGCAAATAACTTGCTCACTGTTATTTTCTTAATAAATGGGCACTGGAGATAAGCTTGTACATTTCAAGTTGAGCACAATCATTGCTCAACGTTTCTTCCATTCCAATCATGGTGTGGATTTTGGATTTTATTTCACATTCAAAAGTAAATTGACCACATGGACATAAATATATAAATAACTGATGTTGAATCCACTACTACAGGCTGGTACAGTATGTCACTTGGTGATGGCTAATACTGATTAGGTCATTATGAGTGACAATGGTTTGTCTATGTCCAATGAATTGCTCCATGCAGGCATTTGTCTATAAAACTCATGGAGGGTTGCTATTTCAATAAAAATCTCAATAACAAGGCATCAAATCATATCATGTAATAAATGGACTTTTACCATATCAGTTATAAAAATAGAGATATCTTACATGTTTATGGGCATATAGAATTTGGTTAAAATTACTATTTTAAACGGGAGAAATAATCCTAGCTCTCATGTACTCGTATTTTATAGATAGAGAAGTTCATGAACTCCACTCTGAGCTCACCAGGACAGGGAAACTGGCTAAACACAAAAGCCCAGTGGTTTACATCTCTTCCTATATTAGCAAATAGATACAGTAGCCTCAAAACTCAGATTGACTCACACTATGTTTCACTCGTTTCACTAGTGGAGTGAAACAAACACGAAACAGAACTGAATTCAGTCTGGTTTTCCGGTCTAGCAAACATAACCATTGTCATTCAATTGTTTTAATAAATGACATAGCTCATCCTATTGTCTTTCAGCCTTATGTAAAAGTGGGAACAGCTAGCTGGATTGGGGGTAAGAGTGTACAGGGGTAAGGGGTTTATTCTGGAGGAGTGGACCTCCTTCGCTTGCCACTGATGCTGCGGTAGTTAAATGGCCTCATCTTCATCTCCACGAATGGGATAGAGAACTCATGACCCTTCCAGTTATGCCAGTTGATACCCTATAAGATCAAGAGAGGACATTGGTTAGAAACCTACACTGACATATTAGTTATGTAACTTTCGATTACATATTGCTTATGTGCCAAGTGAGATAGGGTTAGATATTGTTCTGAAATGCACAGTTCACTTCTAATTTGAATGTAACATCCTCGGCTTTCTCCTTATTATCAGACCAACCTTTTCCTATAGTATTGAAATGTTCAGCAACATTTTGGACATTGGAACAAATTTTCATTATATTTTGTGGTTTGAACTCACTGTGGTCATTGTAGCTCAGCATTCAATTAGTGGATAAAAGTATGCAGACAGTCTTATCTTACCTACAGTACAATGTAGTTAGTTCCTCTTGTTAAGTCTTTCTGGTTTCATTTCATGTCATCATAAGGTTGAGGAGATTGGGAAACTGTTGAATTTGTGTGATGTTGCAAGCCTTTTGTAGTAGCCTCACCAAAAGCTCTTTACAAGATTTGTACTTTTTAACAAAATCACACTGGTGGAAAAGCAGCAGGAGCTTTAAAGTATAATACAAAGGAGCTGGCCTTACTGCCTTCACTTTCTTTATGTCTCTAATTGAAATGACAGGGACTGTGGTCTTTAATGTCAGTCGTCACCGCTCAGTCTCAGTATGGAGAACAGGGACACTCACCTGACTGTGTCTCGACTCGCCATATTTTCCATTTAGGTTGGCCCGATGGCAGTTTTTGTACCACCAGGCTCCTTTGTAGGACAGAGCACAGTTGGTCACAGCAATGTCATTGTCTCTGTCCTTGGTGGAGAAGGGACGGCCTTGGTGATAGATCAGTGCGTCCCCTGTGACAGGGAATGGAAATAAATTAAATAGAAGGAAGCAGCACAAGACATGGGCACACTGACAGTCTGAACTGAATAATACTGCAGGGCTGGAGCCACGCGGTGGGTGGATGGGTTTAAATAAGTACTTTTCCTTCAAGACACCATAAGAGAGATGGAAGAGAATGGCTTTTATGGTTTTCTAAATAAATGTATTTTGATCGTCAATTGCACACTAGGTCCAACCAATACTTGACTTCCTCTTTTAATCCAACTCCTCTAAATTGGAGAGGTTTGGGGGCTGCCACATTGGGCGCCAAGGGAGCTGCTGTTGTGGGGGGGACGGGGACTGGTTAACTGCCTCGATCAAGAGCAGAATGACAGATTCTTCACCTTGTCAGTTCGGGATTTGAGCTAACAACCTTTAACTGCTAGGCTATCGGGTTCAGTATTAAGCATCTCTTCACTGTTAAAAGTAATATACTGTACATTTAATAGGGATACCTAGTCAGTTGTACTGAATGCATTCAAATTAAATGTGTCTTCCGCATTTGAACCCAAACCCTCTGAATCAGAGGGGGGGCTGCCTTAATCAACATCCACATCTTCAGTGCCCAGGGAACAGTGGGTTAATTGCCTTGCTCAGGCGGAGAATGACAGATTTGTACCTTGTCAGCTCGGGGATTCGATCCAGCAAACTTCCAGTTACTGGCCCAACACTCTAACCACTAGGCTACCTGCCGATCAGTTGCTTGATCTTAAATCAGTGCCACATAGAGTAGAGTGTAAATAAATGCTTACCAGCTGTGCCATTATACTCTCCTATCCTGAGTTTGTAAAAATTCCTGGCATCTCCGATGGCGAACTTGTCATAGTTGGCATAGACAGACTCCTGGCCATCCTTCATGTCGATCCGGAGCTCGTAGCGACCTTGGGCTGCAAGCTTCTGTATGTTGTCCAAACCTGAAGAAGAAAAAGAGATAACCAATGGCTGTTCAAATTATAAACTGGGTGGTTCGAGCCCTGAATGCGATATGCTGACAGGTATGACAAAACATTTATTTTTACTGCTCTAATTACGTTGGTAACACGTTTATAATAGCAATAAGTCACCTCAGGGGTTTCTGATATATGGCCAATATACCAAAGCTAAGCGCTGTGTCCAGGCACTCCACGTTGCATCGGGCTTAAGAACAGCCCTTAGCCGTGGTATATTGGCCATTTACCACACCTCCTCGGGCCTTATTGCTTAATTAACTCACTCAAGTCTGACATTAACTTCTACCTGCACCTTGGCATGGTAAGAACCGACGCACACAGGAAATGACATAGAGATAAGAGGAGGCGGACAGTAAAGTGAAATTTGTCCATATCTTCCAGTCAACAGTCTTTGGTCCATTTGGCCTTGCTGCCGCTGCTGCTGCCAGCCCAGAGCCCAGCCAGGCTGTGATAAGGACCAGGGAGATTAGACCTTGCTTTCCCAAGATAACAAATCTCCCCACTTGGCAGGGATGTTTCAAGTTTAACCTCAAGCTAGAAATCATATGATGTTGTAGATGCCTCATGATAGCAGATAGCATTTTTTTTTTACCCCACGAAAAACTTGAAGCATCTGATGATAAGCATTGGGCTGAACGAGGGAGAAACTGGGCTCGGGCTCCGACATGTCAGCAAAAGATACAATCGGCATTACAAACAAAATAAATCCCTGGTGACAGGGGAAAAGCAATTGGTGTAATAAGATTTGTTAAACATTGAGTGAAGTCCAATTTGCCAGTGCATAATGCAGGATCATCTGCTATTAACCTGATAGCAAAGCTTTTGCGTCAGCTTGATTAGAAATAGCCAGCAGGATTAAAAATGCATTTGGAGGCTGTATTCTGTTCTCATTATATCTCATAAATTAATATCTCTTATCATTTTATTACCCAGCTTACTCCTACACTTCTACAGAAATTAAGGGGCAAATTAAAAAGAGCGATAATGATCGCATATTGCACAACTGCGTCAGTTTCTTTATAATAGGTCCTCAAATTGACAATATATTTGGCCAGGGTCGGGTTAGTGAGTCAGACTAATGGATAGAACCGCAACTGAAATGAAAATGTTCTGTTTTCAACTACTGATAGTAGCATCCGTTAATTCCTGTTTCTTCACTGTGAGGCAACCTTAATGTGAAGTGTTTCCCTGCAGAAAGAGCTATTCTGTCCATAGCAGGATAGTTAAACCAAATGTCATTTTGTCTCCCAGGTCTAACACACAGTCTGTGCGGCACGATGTCGGATAAAAAAAAAGATCAGGTGCGGTGTGCTTACATCATCTGAAGCCCACTATGATGTCCTCTGAGAGCACCACTATTCTCCTCTTGAGGTCATAACTATACCATATCAGTGTCAGTCACAGGAATGGTACAGTACATGGCTACAGTGCTCCTGTCATGGCAGGAGGTGTTTTTGCAGTGTGGACAGACAGTTATCTATTAGTATGAGACTGGGCAAGGAGGAGCATTGGGTGTGCTTGCCAGAGCCAGAGGTGACCTCCTACTGTGTAGTTAATGACAGACAGGGGATATGGGATGGGTCTGGCAGTGTAGACTGGAGCGGCTTCCTAAATGGCACTCTATTTCCTATACTGTACACTGCAACACTTTGGTCAAAAGTTGTGCACTATATAGGAAATAGGGAGCCATTTGGAATGCAGCCTGGCTCAGCCAGAGCTGACGCCTACCGTCCCCAGCAGGAGTGAGCACAGCAATGAGTCAGCAGAAATTAAACAGGTCATAAGGAATGTCTACTGGGTGAGAAGAGCTTTTAGCTTTTACCAATCAGGAATGAGTCAGGATTCATACTGGTTTCCCAGCACATTGGATCTGTGTGTCATTAGTAGATGATATACTGAAGTACAGCTTGGGTAGGAACGTAGTGGCAATTGGTGACATAGAAAGAGGCATGACAAAGACTGGAGACTAATGTTCTGCAGGGTCATCGATATTCTGCAATGTTCTAAAGCAGGGGTGTCAAACTCATTCCATGGAGGGCCTAGTGTTGGAAGGTTTTTGGTTTTTCCTTTCAATTAAGACCTAGACAACCAGGATAAGACCTAGACAACCAGATTAAGACCTAGACAACCAGGTGAGGGGAGTTCTTTACTAATTAGTCATCTTAATTCATCAATCCAGTACAAGGGAGGAGAGAAAACCCGCAGACACTCGGCCCTCAGTGGAATGAGTTTGACACGTGTTCTAATGGATATATTCATTAACAATCATTTTTTTGGTTATGAAAGTGTACTCTACTGTAATTCTATTTTTCTAATAAAAGTACAAAAACGAGTTCTCAAGGTTGGGATCTCTGCTATGAAATATTGATGTTGACGTCATCTTTTATCTATTTACAAAAACAACATGAAAACTAGCCCATGAAGAAACATTGTTCATTTCTAGCTTTTCTAATGAATATAATTATGGATGTTATAATGAATTTTGCAGAAATATTCCAGAGTGCATCAAAGGAGAGAGCCCTTTTGTTTTGTATCAAAATCAAATTATTTATGAAAAACAATTACCATGTAATCTCAGAGAGAAATGAGAGCTGAATACATCCATTAATAAATCACAGAGCTAGTATTTGTGAAGTGAAGTAATGAAAGAAAGAGAGGAGAGAGAGAGAGAGACTTGAAACAACAGACTAGGAACAACAGACTAGAAACAAATGTGTAAATTAAGTCAACTGTTAATTCTGCTGTGGGAGAGATAAGCAGAAGCAGAGACTGCAACACAAACACAAAGGCCCCCTATTCCTATATTAAATAGTGTACAAAACTTCATACTCTACCCCAAGAGTGGGGGTATCTTTCTAGAGCGTTAACCTGTCTGGCTCTGGCGTTCCGCCAGCGGAACTCCTCCCACATTCCACTGAAAAGGCAGAGCGCGAAATTCAAAAGATATTTTTTTAGAAATATTTAACTTTCACACATTAACAAGTCCAATACAGCAAATGAAAGATACACATCTTGTGAATCCAGTCAACATGTCCGATTTTTTAAATGTTTTACAGCGAAAACACCACATATATTTATGTTAGCTCACCACCAAATACAAAAAAGGACAGACATTTTTCACAGCACAGGTAGCATGCACAAAGCCAACCTAACTAACCAAGAACCAACCAAACTAACCAACAAACAACTTCATCAGATGACAGTCTTATAACATGTTATTCAATAAATCTATGTTTTGTTCGAAAAATGTGCATATTTCAGGTATAAATCATAGTTTACATTGCAGCTACAATCAGAAATTGCACCGAAAGCAGCCAGAATAATTACAGACACCAACGTCAAATACCTAAATACTCATCATAAAACATTTCTGAAAAATCGATGGTGTACAGCAAATTAAAGACAAACATCTTGTGAATCCAGCCAATATTTCAGATTTTTTAAGTGTTTTACAGCGAAAACACAATATAGCATTATATTAGCTTACTACAATAGCCTACCACACTACCGCATTCATTCATCAAGGCACGTTAGCGATAGCAATAGGCATGTTAGCGATAGCGAATAAACCAGCAAGATATATAATTTTTGACTAACCTTGATAAGCTTCATCAGATGACAGTCCTATAACATCAGGTTCTACATACACTTATGTTTTGTTCGAAAATGTGCATATTTAGAGCTGAAATCAGTGGTTATACATTGTGCTAACGTAGCATCTTTTTCCCACAACGTCCGGATATTTTTCTGACACTTTTTCTGACACACATATTCTGACCAAATAACTATTCATAAACATAACTAAAAAATACATGCTGTATAGGAAATGATAGATACACTAGTTCTTAATGCAATCGCCGTGTTAGAATTCTAAAAATAACTTCATTACGACATCCAGCTTAGGTATAGCGAGAGAGTACCCAAAAGCTGGGCGCAAACGACTAGTACAACATGTTCGACAGATATATGAAATAGCATCATAAAATGGGTCCTACTTTTGCTGATCTTTCATCAGAATGTTGTACAAGGGGTCCTTTGTCGGGAATAATCGTTGTTTGGATTTAGAACGGCCTTTTTCCCTCTCGATTTAGCAAGCACACTTGCCAAGTGGCGCGAATCTCTCCATCGTCAACAAACTCAGAGAACGGAACACAGCAAAACTCCCGAAAAAATTTCAATAATCTGATTAAACTATATTGAAAAAACATACTTTACGATGATATTGTCACATGTATCAAATAAAATCAAAGCCGGAGATATTAGTCGTCCATAACGACAGCTTATCAGAAGGCAAATCCAGGTCCCTTCTCGCACTCCAGAAAACAGGAAACTGGTGACACGTCATGCCAAGAGCTATTATTCGAGCCCAGATCAAGTTACACACTCAATTTCTTCTCTCACTGCTTGTCGACATCTAGTGGAAGACGTATGAAGTGCATCTAAACTAATAAATATCAAGGACTTTAATAGGCAGCCCCTAGAACAGTGCATCGATTTCAGATCTTCCACTTCCTGTTAGGAAGTTTGCTGCAAAAGGAGTTCTGTTTTACTCACAGATATAATTCAAACGGTTTTAGAAACTAGAGAGTGTTTTCTATCCAATAGTAATAATAATATGCATATTGTACAAGCAAGAATTGAGTACGAGGCCGTTTAAATTGGGCACGATTTTCCCCCAAAGTGAAAACAGCGCCCTCTGTCCTCAACAGGTTTTAAGTAGCCCCGAGAGATACCTCCTAATAAGTGTTATGGGGCTGAAATGAGCTGTTGAGAACTTACCGAGCCAAAATTCATCCTCTAGGTTCCCAAAGCCAACCCTGTAGTCACTCCACTTCCTGGAGAAGTCGGTAAGGCCATTCTGACGACGTTGGAACACCTGGAACACAGACCAGATACAGAGTGAAGACCAGGTGGCAACACTTTGATTCCACCTACAGTCGTGGCCAAAAGTTTTGAGAATGACACAAATATTAATTTCAACTAAGTTTGCTGCTTCAGTGTCTTTAGATATTTTTGTCAGAAGTTACTATTGAATACTGAAGTATAATTACAAGCATTTCATAAGTGTCAAAGACTTTTATTGACAATTACATGAAGTTGATGCAAAGAGTCAATATTTGCAGTGTTGACCATTCTTTTTCAAGATCTCTGCAATCCGCCCTGGCATGCTGTCAATTAACTTCCGGGCCACATCCTGACTGATGGCAGCCCATTATTGCATAATCAAAGCTTGGAGTTTGTCAGCATTTGTGGGGTTTTGTTTTGTCCACCCGCCTCTTGAGGATTGACCACAAGTTCTCAATGGGGTTAAGATCTGGGGAGTTTCCTGGCCATGGACCCAAAATATCGATGTTCCCCGAGCCACTTAGTTATCAATTTTGCCTTATGGCAAGGTGCTACATCATGCTGGAAAAGGCATTGTTCGACACCAAACTGTTCCTGGATGGTTGGGAGAAGTTGCTCTCGGAGGATGTGTTGGTACCATTCTTCATTCATGGCTGTGTTCTTAGGCAAAAGCAACCCCACACATGAATGGTCTCAGGATGCTTTACTGTTGGCATGACACAGGACTGATGGTAGCGCTCACCTTGTCTTCTCCGGACAAGCTTTTTCCCGGATGCCCCGAACAATCGGAAAGGGGATTCATCAGAGAAAATGACTTTACCCCAGTCCTCAGCAGTCCAATCCCTGTACCTTTTGCAGAATATCAGTCTGTCGCTAATGTTTTTCCTGGAGAGAAGTGGCTTCTTTGCTGCTCTTCTTGACACCAGGCCATCCTCCAAAAGTCTTTGCCTCACTGTGCTTGCAGATGCACTCACACCTGCCTGCTGCCATTCCTGAGCAAGCTCTGTACTGGTGGTGCCCCGATCCCGCAGCTGAATCAACTTTAGGAGACGGTCCTGGCGTTTACTGGACTTTCTTTGGCACCCTGAAGCCTTCTTCACAACAATTTAACTGCTCTCCTTGAAGTTCTTGATGATCCGATAAATGGTTGATTTAGGTGCAATCTTTCTGGCAGCAATATCCTTGCTTGTGAAGCCCTTTTTGTGCAAAGCAATGATGCCGGCACGTGTTTCCTTGCAGGTAACCATGATTGACAGAGGAAGAACAATGATTCCAAGCACCACCCTCCTTTTGACGCTTCCAGTCTGTTATTCGAACTCAATCAGCATGACAGAGTGATCTCCAGCCTTGTCCTCGTCAACACTTACACCTGTGTTAATGAGAGAATCACTGACATGAGGTCAGCTGGTCTTTTTGTGGCAGGGCTGAAATGCAGTGGAAATGTTTTTGGGGGATTCAGTTCATTTGCATGGCAAAGAGGGACTTTACAATTAATTGCAATTCATCTGATCACTCTTCATAACATTCTGGAGTATATGCAAATTGCCATCCTACAAACTGAGGCAGCAGACTTTGTGAAAATTAATATTTGTGTCCTTCTCAAAACGTTTGGCCACAACTGTACATATTGACAAAGTACATGTTCCAAATGGCACCCTATGCACTATAATGTTGGGTGTTGTTGGGGTTTTGTCTGCAAGGTATATCTCCTGCTATGAGACACTTACGATCCAGCCTCCGTCGTCTGTGGTCATATCACAGTAGACCTGCACTCCCTGATTGGCGTCTCTGTTGATGTAGATGGTGTAGACGCCGCTCAGGGACTCCCCGTTCAGCAGATGCTGGGCACAGTTCTGAGGGGTGGCAAACAGACGGTTTCCTGGAGCGGAGAAGAACAGAACACATGACATCAGCTCAACATAATGGAGAATGACGAGGACTGGGCCTGTATTCATAAAGTGTGTCATAGTAGGACTGCTGATATAGGGTCCGTTTTTTTAGATCATAATGAATAAGATTATATGGCCAGGGGGGATTTGATTCTAGATCAGCTAGATGAGATGCTTATTGAATATGGGTCTGAAATCTGGATAAAGTATGGAGTGGGGATGAATGGTACATGTGTGTGTGTGTGTGTAGGTGTGTGTAGGTGTGTGTGTGTGTGTGTGTGTGTGTGTGTGTGTGTGTGTGTGTGTGTGTGTGTGTGTGTGTGTGTGTGTGTGTGTGTGTGTGTGTGTGTGTGTGTGTGTGCTTGTGAGCATGTGTGTGCGCTTGTGTGTGTGCGTGCATGTGTGTGCGTGCATGTGTGTTTACCTGTTGTGAAGGCCGTAGAGATAATATCGCTGGTCTCTAATCCCCTGGCAGCCTGCAACCTCACAGTGTATTCTGTGGTCTCTGCCAGGCCCTCCAGACGGATCCACGTGTCTTCTGCATCCAGGATCAGCTCCTGTAGCACCACACACACACACACACACACCACAGAGGGGAGAACACACAGACAAGGGAACGGTAACTGATCCTATATCAGCACTCCTATTCTGAGGCACTTTGTGAATGCAGGCCCTGATCTGATAATCCCTGTTGTTATGAATAGGAGTGTAAGCACAGCATATTCCTAGGGTTTTTAACATCATGTATGGGACTGTGAGTGGATACGGTACAGCAAATAGTTTTAGCTAGATCCAATCCAAAGTGTACAGCAAACAGTAACCCATAGCGGTGATACTATCTGACTCCTACCAACAAACAACAAAAGCACCCAGGCACATTTACAGACATAAAACATTTATGTCAGGCCCATATAAATGTTGAATTCATTTTTCAGTGTTGTTGGCCTTTGTACAACTCTGCCCTGTGTTTTTCTAAATGATAAGAGGGAGAACTAAAACGGAGAGGAAAAGGACCTTATCAGACACTGGTGCTATAAGGAGCTGCCAGGAAGAAGAAGAATGGCTATTTCAGTCTAAAACTCAAGACGGCTCAGTTCCCTTTCATTGTTTTTGACAAATCCACTTTTATCAAGCTTATCTTCTGTCGCGGAGTGGATGGCATACCATTTTTCTCAGAGATCTCTTTTTCTGGCAGATGAAATAAAAAATAGATTTCGGTGATGAGCTCTCTAGGAGCTGGCCGTGACAGCAGTGTTGAACTGCTGAATCTGATGAGGCTTTGAGCCATATGAAATATCTATGAAGAACTGAATGAAATATTCAGCCATTTTGGAAAAAGTTACACATTTTAAGATAACATGTTGTGTGAATTCGCTGTAGTTTTTTTGTTAAGAGTATTATTTTATCTAATCTGGAAGGTCAACATATGATTCATAATCAAACTAACACAGATTACTGTGGTGAATATGAAGATTATATTAGCAGAGAGAACAGGTTGGGAAGAATTTATGGGGACTGAAATTAACCTAAGCAGAGTAAAACAACAGAGCTTGTTACTAAAACCAAATCCTCTGTGCATGACTGACACCCACTGGACAAACACAAGCACCAAAAACACACAAGGTCAATATAGTGTTAGTGCGTGTTCGTGAGTGTGCATGCATGTGTGTTGAAAGATATATACAGTTGAAGTCGGAAGTTTACATACACTTATGTTGGAGCCAATAAAACTCGTTTTTCAACCACTCCACAAAAAAAACATCGTTTTGGCAAGTCGGTTAGGACGTCTACTTTGTGCATGACACAAGGAATTTTTCCAACAATTGTTTACAGACAGATTATTTCACTTATAATTCACTGTATCACAATTCCAGTGGGTCAGAAGTTTACATACACTAAGTTGACTGTGCCTTCAAACAGCTTGGAAAATTCCAGAAAATGATGTCATGGCTTTAGAAGCTTCTGATAGGCTAATTGACATCATGACACCATCACCTCCACAAGTCTGGTTCATACTTGGGAGCAATTTCCAAACGCCTGAAGGTACCACGTTCATCTGTACAAACAAAAGTACGCACGTATTAACACCATGGGACCACGCAGCCGTCATACCACTCAGGAAGGAGACGCGTTCTGTCTCCTAGAGAGGAACCTACTTTGGTGCAAAAAGTGCAAATCAATCCCAGAACAACAGCAAAGGACCTTGTGAAGATGCTGGAGGAAGCAGGTACAAAAGTATCTATATCCATAGTAAAATGAGTTCTATATCGACATAACCCAGCAAGGAAGAAGCCACTACTCCAAAACCACCATAAAAAGCCAGACTATGATTTGCAACTGCATATGGGGACAAAGATCGTACTTTTTGGAGAAATGTCCTCTGGTCTGATGAAACAAAAATATAACTGTTTTGCCATAATGACCATCGTTATGTTTGGAGGAAAAAGGATGAGGCTTGCAAGCCGAAGTTCACCATCCCAACCGTGAAGCACGGGGGTGGGAGCATCATGTTGTGGGGGTGCTTTGCTGCAGGAGGGACTGGTGCACTTCACAAAATAGATGGGATCATGAGGATGTAAAATGATGTGGATATATTGAAGCAACATCTCAAGAAATCAGTCAGTAGGTTAAAGCTTGGTTGCAAATGGGTGTTCCAAATGGACAATGATCCCAAGCATACTTCCAAAGTTGTGGCAAAATGGCTTAAGGACAACAAAGTCAAGGTATTGGAGTGGCCATCACAAAGCCTTGACCTCAATCCTATAGAAAATTTGTGGGCAGAACTGAAAAGGTGAGTGCGAGCAAGGAGGCCTACAAACCTGACTCAGTTACACCAACTCTGTCAGGAGGAATGGGCCAAAATTCACCCAACTTATTGTGGGAAGCTTGTGGAAGGCTACCCGAAACGTTTGACTCAAGTTAAACAATTTAAATGCAATGCTACCAAATACTAATTGAGTGTATGTAACCTTCTGACCCACTGGGAATGTGATGAAAAAAATAAAAGCTGAAATAAATAATTCTCTGTCACATTCTTAAAATAAAGTGGTGATCCTAACTGACCTAAGACAGGGAATGTTTACTAGCATTAAATGTCAGGAATTGTGAAAATGTATTTGGCTAAGGTGTATGTAAACTTCTGACTTCAACTGTATATACATTTTTTTTTTTAAAGATTAGAAGCTAGTTAAGATAAAGACCGTGAGGACAGTACAGTGTTGGGCTCTTCGTCCCGAGCGCCGCCCGAACGGGAAGAGGCACCATCTTCGGCTGGATGAATCCAGCCGAAGATGGTGCCTCTTCCCGTTCGGGCGGCGCTCGGCGGTCGTCGTCTCCGGCCTACTAGCTGCTACCGATCCCCTTTTCTGTTTCATTTAGTTTTGTCTGATTTGTTGCACCTGTTTCGTGTTTAGGTTTGATTGTGGGCTATTTAAACCCAGTTGGCCCGCCGACTTTTGTGCGGGCTTATTTTTCTGTTTGTGGTGTTTCGTTCATTTCTTGTGGTGTCTGTTCCGATTCGATATAGTCCTGTTTGTTTTGGACTGGGACTTTACGCGCCCTTGTGTGTGTGGCTTGACCGTCTCTCTGATATTTTTGGAATATTAAATCCACGTCCTTTCTGAACTATCCTGCTCTCTGCGCCTGACTCCTTCACTCACCACTTTTGGAACTGTGACAATAGGGCACTATTTGACCAGGGCACATAGTGCTCTGGTCATATGTAGTGCACTATATAAGGAATAGGGTGCTATTTGGGACCCATTCTTGGGCTCTGCCTGAATGATGTAATTAGTTGAGAGAGATATCTGCTGTAGAATATCAGGGGAAATTGTTCCTGGTGAGTCATTAATAGGCATATTGCAACGGAATAACCTTCCTAATCTACTTTATTAATATTACTGAGCTACATCAAAGAATGTAATTAAAATGAAAACGTTTCCAGGAGTCAAATTAAAAGATCTAAACGGCTCTGTTGCCGAGTAGAGCTGTGCAATGGATCTGTACTAAGCGGTCATTTGTCTGGGAGATATTTACACTGTTTTGGTAGCTTCAAAACACTACCGGTAACAGTCATATTATGGCTCATGTATTAACAATCATATCTCCTGGGAGGACCTTTGGCTTAATGATACAGCATCGTGTGGGAGCTTGATTGGAAACTCATAGAAAAAGCTAACTCTTACCAAAAAGGTTGCAGTTTTAAAACTGCAGTAAAAGTGCAGTAACTGCAGGTGACTGTGGTATTTTGGATGCAGTAAATGCAGAATAACTGCGGTGTACTGCAGTTGAACTGCAGTTATACTGCACTCTGACTGCAATCTTTTTTCGTAAGCGAAGGTAGTGTTTTGGTAGCCTGATTGCCAGTCTGTGCTATGATGCCAATTCCTTGTGTAAAGCGTCTGTGTGTAGCTGGTGAGATGAGTCAGGCGCAGGACAGCAGATATGAGTAATGAAAGCAATTTTACTCAAAATGTATCACAATACACGTCGTATAAATACAAGGCCACAAATACGGACCGCAATACAATAAACAATAACTCACAAACAAACATGGGGGAACAGAGGGTTAAATAATGAACAAGTAATTGGGTGGATTGAAACCAGGTGTGTAAGACAAAGACAAAACAAATGGAAAATGAAAAGTGGATCGGCGATGGCTAGAAAGCCGGTGACGTCGACCGCCAAACGCCGCCCGAACAAGGAGAAGGACCGACCTCGGCGGAAGTCGTGACACCTTGTCACTCATTGTCATGCCAATGTTTGACTTGACAATGACAACAATGGAGAAAACAAGAGCACAGACAGATCTGGGAAAGGCTAGTATTTTGGAAGCTTGGAAACACTACACGTAACACGTATGGCTCATATTCATTTCCCATTTGAGCCGCTTTGGCTTGATACTACAGTTCACAGTTCAGTGTGTGTCTGTGATTGGGAACTCTTGTTAATAAAGTTAGATACGCCCTACTGTATTCTGCCTACCTTTCTGCTGCCATCAGCTGATTTGTATGTAAGCATGTAGTTGTCGATGTCTGCGATGGGCGGTTGCCAGGAGATGAGGGCACTGCGGTGGTTCACCTCGCTGGCCGTCAGGTTCAAAGGAGCGTCCATGGCTAGAGTGGAGCAATCAGATAGCAGATAACTATATCCCTGTTCCATTGAGTCAAATCATTAGTGGCTACAGTATGTCCATTTCTAGTATCCAAATACTGTACTTAAATTGGGAAAGTTGCCCAATTATGATCTATCTCCTAATTTGATGAACACCCCTCTAGCAGACCTTAGTTGGAGTCACCCTGCTGCGAATGCATTCTAATTGTCCTTAACCCAGCATCCTTTACTGCTCAAAAATAATCAGCCTACCCGTGCTCAAGGGCTCATCGACAGATTTTTCACCTAGTTGGCTCGGAGATTTGTACCAGCGACCTTTCGGTTACTGGCCCAACGCTCTTGAACACTAGGCTACCTGCTGCCCACTCTTTTTCCGGTTTCACTCCTTTTCCTATCTCGCTCTCCTCCTGTTGTCCTCAGGTGTTTTCAGGGGAGATCTATGACAGTTCAGTAATTAACAGTGTTTTACCACTGATAGCCTCAGGCCTCAGGACTGAAGGACTTTCTACATGAGATGCAATGACATCTCCACACAGCAGTAGTACCCACTAGAGAAATTACAATGTGGGTGTCCACACTGCCATATCTGCCTCTTCGAGGTCTTATCTGACAGACTGCCATTCTCCTCCTCTCTCCTCAACATGACTGCAATGCATGAGAGGGCGTTAATCTTAATTTTCCTTTCATCCCCTTTAATTTTGATTGAATCTTTTCAAGCCATCACAATGCCTACACTTCTCTTTTGTTTGTTTTCTCTCCCTCTCTCTCTCTCTCTCTCTCATTCTCTTTAGTTATACCCCATGCGAACACTATTCTGAGAGATGGAGTTTTTGGACATATATTGTAGAGGTGTCTCAACATGCAAACAGATGGCAAGTGAAGTAATGGATTATTACTATATGATAAGAAAATCAGTAAATCTCCCTCCTGTTTCCATCAAGAAACAATTAATAAGTGAATCCTCATGCACTGGTTCAGGTGTATACTAAACCAAAATACTTATTTTGAAGACACATTATAATTTCTAAAACTTCCCTAAATAAAATCTCTCTCGCTGGTCAAGTCTTTCAGAAAGTGAGTCAGCAAATCTTTATGTTCATAAGAGGCCATCAACACAGGCACATTTTTATCAGAGCATAACAGTCAGCGAAAACAAAGCGTAAGCGGAGAATAACCGCATCAAATTAAATAACACCCAAATTAAAAATGTAAAAAGTCTCTGAAGTCTGGTGAACTTGGCTACCCCGTTCAGTGATTACGTGTCAACATCAGAGAACAAGGCTGGCCCTTGAGTAGCAAAACCAATGGCCTGTGAGACTTTTAGACAAATTAATTCGGCGAAAAACAGTGTCTATAAATTAAGTTTTGCAAAGGGAACTGGTTGATTAAATAAATATAGTGGAATTGCCCCTCCTCATAGGGAGACGTTTACCGCAAGACAAAAAAGCCCCAAAAAGCTACTAGTTGTTCTTTTTTTCTGGACATTTGTTTGTGTACACTACACAGGCAGCAGCCCACTTGGTCTGAAAATGTTCATGTGGTTCCACTATAGTGCAGCCTGGGCCACGCTGCTCCCTTGGGGATATTAATGCCCTGCTGCTGACAGAATTGTTTTGTTCATGAAACACTGAAAATAAAGTTCAGGGCCCGGTTGCACAAAACATCTTAAGTACATTTTCCCCTTATCTTTTCCCTTAAAGTTTCATAACTTTAGGTCAGTTGCATAAAACATTTTAAGGCAAATCTACCCCTTAAATTAAGTGAAAAAGTTATGGGTGCCCATGAGGTCCCTTAAGTGCTTCATTCAGTATGGATATCAATGTAAAACGCATTTGTGGAGGTGAATGTTGCTTTCCCCTGCCCTGGTTTCGAAAAGAAAACATCCATCAGCAAGCTAGGTAGCTAAACAATGAAAGGTGCATAATCCATGGCTACATAGCTAGGTGTGAAGGTAGCTAACTACTCTGCTAACTTGACGTGTTAGAAAGTAATAGAAACAAGTTCAGAAAAAAGTTACATTATCTTCTGAATCAATTTGTTTCTCCTGTCTTGATTGTGGAAGTTTTATTTTGAAATCACAAAATAAATGTAATCTCTTTGATGAGACATTCATTCAGTGAATCAGGTCTTCTCCATGCTAACCTGATACTCTTTCTGCCATATATGCCTTCAAACCACAGTAAAACACTTAAATTATGCCCTTACTGATAAGAGAATTTTGTTCTCAAGGTACATTACCCAATTGAATTATATTACTCAGTCTGCAAACCAGAATTTGTAAGATCCTGGTCGAATGAAACGGACGGAGGCCCAGCTAAAATAGTCAAAAAGGTTTATTCACGGGAACGTTCTAAAGTCAAGAATACAAAACAATACATTTTATACTGACTTCTCACGCCCACACATTCACACAACCACACGCACACACACACACAACCATACTCACACACATACACACACACAACCATACACACACACACACATACACACACACAACCATACACACACACATACACACACACACAACCATACACACACACATACACACACACAACCATACTCACACACATACACACACACAACCATACACACACACATACATTCACACAACCATACACACACACATACACATACACACACACAACCATACGCACACACACACACACACACACACAACCATACGCACACACATGTCCTGCTACCCAGCCGACAGAGATTAGTGACCTTGTCCTTGAGACGTACTCCCTGTTCTCTCCCAAATCTCTAGTCAGGTTGACACCAAGCTCAGATAGTCTGTGTTTAAAATACCATAAAGACATATTGTCTTTACCCTAATTCTGACTAGGACTACACATTTATTGATTATGATTTTATACATTCCAATCAATTCCATACAATTATATGTTTCAGGGCGGAATATTCTAATCATTCAATTAACAGATCATTTTCACCTAACACTTACCTAATGAAATATTTGAGGGGCTCTATGCAACACCCTTAACTTAGGTAAGGGAACATTATTCCTTAAGGTAAACCCTTAAGGGAAACACTTAAGATGTTTTATGCAACCGGGCCCAGAGTCCCAACTCTGCTAATCTACACCATCTTCCTCCCCTCCTATTCTCCCTTCTCTAAAGTGGAGTAGGTATGATATGATTGGCTTGTGAAGGTTGTTAGCTAGCAGTACGGAGTCCATATTAGGACAGCCTCAGTCTTGGCAACTGAGATTTTTTTTTTTATGTATGAGACTGAGGTTGTCCTAATATGAACACTGTATACCAGCATTAGAGACATGGTCAGTCAGTGATCACACTGCAAGGGCCTCAATGAGAGAGGGGAAATTATTCCTGTTGCTAATTAGACACACTTTAACTAAGAGATGTGAGAGGGCACGCGTTAGTTGAATAGAAGTACGTTTCAAGGAGTTTTAAGTAGCTTGCCTTGCTCTCAGTAGTCTTTGTGGGCTAGTTCTGAATGGGTAGGTGGAACAGTAAGTAGCTAAGCAAGTAAAGTACGTAACATACGTGTTGCAAAGTTGGCGATGACCGTTCCACTGGTCAGGGGTCCCTTGGTGGCGTAGAGGGCTACAGAGTAGGTGGTGCTGGGCAAGAGCTTAGTGAGCTGGTGCTCCTGTTTCCCACCCTCCACCAGGAAGGTGTCAGCTGTCACTTAAGGAGAAGGAGGAACACAAAGACCGACGTTAGAACAGGAGAATACATGAGATTGTAAACAAACCTGGCTTTTATGATTACATTAAACAATTTGAATATATAACAGTTGCCTAGGATATGCACAGTCGCTGTCAGGGTTGGTAGATTGGGGTTCCTATGGCTGTTATTATTGGTCAGGTTTAATTGCATGTTGCTGAAATCAATTTCACTTAAATTCACAATTTCTTATTTGCTTGCACGACTAAACTTTGTATAACCAATTTAGATAAATTGCCTGTTTAATGAATGGCTTACTATATCCTTAGAAATAGGTTCCGTGTTGATGATGAAAAGTAACAGGTTAACAAACCATTTCTGCCAAGGTGTTATTGCCTAGATGAGTCTGGATTAGTAAATGAGAAATTACACTTAATGAACACACTAAAGAGTCAATAGAGCACATTGGCAAGAGGTTGCTGAAGAACCATCATTTGTGGCCATGTTGATGAAAGCGGCATCGACTAACAGGTTGATGTCTGAGCTGATTTCCAAGTAGCTGTCCAGTAGCTGTCCTAGGCCGCAGCCCAAATGGCAGCCTATTCCAAATATAGTGCACTACTTTTGACCAGAGCTCTATGGGTAATAGGGTGCCATTTGGGACACAACACTAGACTTTCTCTCAGAGTCGACCTGGCAGGAGTCCACCTACAGACTCAGGGTGCTCCACACGCTCCACCCCTGTGGCGGAGATACATAGTTTGTGAGAAGAGAATAAGTCTGCCTACCCTGATTGCAGGTGAGGGTGAGCACGTAGTTGTCAACGCTGGACAGAGGAGGGTTCCACTGCAATAACGCTCCTTGTGGGGTAATATTGAGGGCTGTCAGTTCCATTGGCATGTCCATCGCTGTATCAAAGAGAGAAAGAGAGAGAGATAAAGCGAGAGATGAATACAAAAAAGTGGGTCAGAGTGGTTCACAGATCCCACCCCATCACTTTACTAAATTCCATTTACTGTATGTTCCAATTACAGACCACCATGTGGACTATACTGTATACTTCTACAGAGAAGTATACAGTCCACATGGTACCGCAAGAACCATTCTTGAGAACACAGAAGAAAACAGCTTGCATCCAAACGTTAATAGTTCTAGACCACACCCTCATTACAGGGAAACGGCTACGATCATATCTAGGAATCATAATCACACTGCTTCACATCTCGCACCATGGATGGAATGGGTTTAATTACACTCATTACTTTAAATATTTAATTGAATCCAATGAAAGCTGACAATTTTAAATGAAATAAAATGTAATTAGATTAGATTGAATAAGCCGAAACTACTTAATCAATCTAAGCATGTAATAATGTAATCATCAATCTCTGTGTAGTTATGATATGGCTGACTATGTGACCCAACCAGACCAAAACCTTACTTGAAGGGTATCCAAGGACTTCAGCACACATTCAATACCCCATTTATACCACATCCATAAGCAGAAGCCTATATAAGCGTTGTATAAATTAAAGTATGTACTGTAGCCTATGGGGTAAACATGTGTTATGAAGTACCCTTCAAGTACCCTTCAAGGGTACTTGACGGGTACCAAGTTCTTGTGTTACACATTGCCCTGACTGTTTGAATGCTGGTCAGCTACAGTATCAATACAATGCAGAAACATACACCCAGAGTCTGCTGAGCCACAGTACGTCTCTGTCCCAGCCACAGCCATCAGCTGGACAGTTGACTCCGGTCCAGTGAATCGTGGACACTCATTACCTTTGGAATTGCAGCTAGTGCCTCGGTGCCTGACAACGGTCGCTAACCGGCAGGTAGGACTCTCCAGCGACTGCAGCAAACTTTCCCTTAGTGCGAAGGATCTTAACAAGTTGACTGTGTTCGTGCTTCTGGCCTGCAAGTGGGGCGCCAGCCCAGTTCGGGGCAGAGCTTCTCATCTGACAATCTGGATTTCGAGGCACTTTTATCAAATTCTCATCTCTCTCTCATATAGAAGGTGAGAACCCTCTGCACCCCATTTGTCAGAGCGAGCGCCTCTCTCCATAATATGTTTTATCTCGCTCTTGCTGAATCACACCACAGTGGAATGATATTCTTCGGGCTATGACCCTGTTTTAATGAGCCCTGCCATTTGTCCTATAATGCTCCTTCACACCACTCTGTGAACACGGCCTGAGATTCATCATAGCGTCTGCGTTAGCAGAATTCTAGTGTTCCTCTGACAACAAGTTATTAGAAAAGTAAACTCTATAACTACAAAATGGTATTGTGTGCTTTTTTCTAGTTTTTAATTACACTGTGATACTGTACACTCTTAAGATTTTTTTTTGCAAAAGGATCCTGCGGCTGTCCCCATAGGATAACCCTTTTTGGTTCCCAGTAGAACTCTTTTGGCTTCCATGTAGAACACTCTGTTGAAAGGGTTCTACATGGAACCAAAAAGGGTTCTACCTGGAACTCAAAGAGGTTCTCCAAAGGGGTTCTCGTATGGGGACAGTCAAAGAACCCATTTGGTTCCATATAGCACATTTTTGTAGTGAAAATGGAGATAGTTTTCCTTTTTTTTGTGTATTTGGGGTGTTATGTAGCAGCGAATATGTATTTACTAAGCATTTGTATTCTATTCAAGTGAGACAAAAAATACAATACAAATAAATTAAAACCTCTACAGGATCGGTGTCCCCCCCACGGTACGGTTGAGCTAACGTAGGGTAATGTGATTAGCATGAGGTTGTAAGTAACAAGAACATTTCGCAGGGCATAGACATAACTGATATGGGCAGAAAGCTTACATTTTTGTTAATCTAATTGCACTGTCCAATTTACAGTAGCTATTACAGTGAAATAATGCCATGCTATTGTTTGAGGAGGGTGCACAGTTATGAACTTGAACATGTATTAACAAACCGATTAGGCACATTTGAGCAGTCTTGATACAACATTTTGAACAGAAATGCAATGGTTCATTGGATCAGTCTAAAACTTTGCACAAACACTGCTTCCAAAATCTAAATTGCGCCTAGATTCCTAAGTCATACATTGGCCTTTCATTTCAAAGATGAAGAAGAAAAAAAATCGTATTTTTTTCTTTGTATTATCTTTTACTAGATCGAATGTGTTATATTCTCCTACATTAATTTCACATTTCCACAAACTTCAAATTGTTTCCTTTCAAATGTTATCAAGAATATGCATATTCTTCAGCTCCTGAGCTACAGGCAGTTAGATTTGGGTATGTCATTTTAGGCTAAAATTTAAAAAAAGGGTCCAATCCTTAAATGAATTTAATGATGCCACTCTGGCATTTTATTTCTCCATGCTATCCTCTGGAGCTATTACAGTAGCAGCACCACAGGCCCTGCTTCATTATAAGAAGAGTTGGCAAATGCAGAGCACTTTCTTCCGCTTTAAAGGTGGAGAGCAGCACATGAATTGTGCTCTTTCTACCTCTCACTCTATCCATCTCTCTCTGTCTCTCTCTCTGTCTGTCTCTCTCTTCTGTCTCTCTTCTCTAGTTATGAGCCTGCTGATTTTGGAGCAGAAATCTCTAACTGGCTCATCAGTATGCGGTGGTGCACTTCAGGATCAGCTGGATGATTATGCATGCAGTGGAGAGCTGGTTAAGCCCAGGTTAGTGGAGTTCACTTCACACACAGAGGAGCTGCTGCAGCCTACACACCTCTCTCTGGTGGTTCACTAGCAGTGAAATATATCTCACATCTCACACAGATCAATGCTGAGAGGTCTATCTGACTGACTGACTGGCTGATATAGGAAATGCAGAGACAGATAGGAGGAGAGGCTACCAATTATAAGGTAAAGGGGGTAACAGTAACTACATTCACTGCGGCAGCAATGAGAGGCAGGTAGCCAGACAGTATTCTACTGTCTGTATGTCTGTGTTGGAACACAATTTCTCAGTGTGCAGCTGGCGATGTGAGCGCTCCACAGAGTTGGTACTAGGAATAAAATTCACTGAAAAGACAGAACATTCCATTTATCTTTTAAATAGGCAATGTCTGACTCCAGAACATTTTGTCCCCCCATCTCATACCCCTAGGCGCAGACATATAATAACAAGGCTAGCTATCATTTTTGTATACAAGCTAAATTATTGAACAAAACAGAATTGCATTAGTTGTTCTGTAGAATTGTGCAGGATGTGGAGACAAAGATTCCATAAATACAATGTGTACACAATGTGTGCATTGACTTTTGGAGCAAAAACATTTGACAAATTGTGCAGTCCCTTTACATAGTCACTTTCTATAGTGGAATTGTGGCTGAGATAGTAAGGGGTGAGGGGTACCAAAACATTTGGTGTAGTATATGGAATAATATGTGGAGTGGAATGTGGATACAAAAATGATATAATACAATGTACATTTGGACCAGTAAAAATGTACAGGGGCATAGTGGCATTGTGGCTGATATCGAAGTTTGCTCCTTATGGGGACCATACTGACCTGTGAAGACACTGGTGGTGATGGACTTGCTTTCCTGGCTTCCCCTCACGGCGTTCAGGTTGATCTCATACTCTGTTGCCGGGTGGAGGCTGGACAGGGTGTAGTTGGTCACGTCGTTGTCAATCACGATGCTGTCCACTCGCCCTGAGGAAAATGAAATAAAAAGTATTTTAATCTCATTTCGCACTGTTACTGCTGTCATGCTATCTTTCCTCCATGAGACCATGGAATAACAGTTTGGTATTTTATTTAAAGGCCCAGTGCAGTCAAATTTCACATTTTCAACTGAGGAAACTAACACTGTAAAGGGGTGGAAAAAGTGATCAGTTTTATTTCCCAATAGTTGCTGGTTGAAAATACAATCTACACAGGACCTTCTAATCAGCATGTTTTGCACAGATGGAGTTTTGGCTTGCCTGGTGGGCGATAGACCAATAACAAAGCAAGTTCCAAACCTTTCTGCCAATAATAACTCGTTTTCAGTTTACATATACCTCCCATTAAGCCCCTCCGCTCTGGTGGATTGATCCACACTGTGTTTAATGCACCTCTTTGGCACCCTTCCCCTCCACACACAGACCACTCCCAGACAGTCTTGACAAACATTTTGCTTGAGAAATGTAATTTCTTTGCTAAAAAAGCTATTTTTGTTTCTTTTTGACCATTGAATGGAAAACTATTCCAGTAAGTTATTTAATTGTTACCCAGAATTATTTGATATTAGGATCAAAATGGCTGCACTGGGCCTTTAAGTAACTTTTCAATTAAAACATGTCTTAGCCTACCTCTTGCTGATTGGTAGGACATCTTGTAATAGTCAAAGGCGGCAAAAGGTCTCAACCATGATATGATGACAGAGTCTTCAGTGACATATGACACAGTCATCTCTTTAGGTGGGTCCATTCCTACGACAGAGAATAATAGTACATGTTAACCCCTTACACTTGTCGAAATTGGGCCAAATTGAATAACTCTAAAAACCATAGCAATTGAGAGAACACTTTGGAGATTATGGTGAAATTATCAGACCAAAGGTGAAGACACAACAGTTCACCTGACACAAGACTGAATCCAAACATTACAATGTTGATTTTACTGTATGTGCATTTTACATTTCCTGTACTTTTCACAGCATTTCTTAGTAACGAAATCTGAAAATACTCTGGATACATTCAGTAACATAATTTACATTTTGGAGAAGGTGCAAGATACGAAAAAACGATTACAAGGGTTTGAGTGAGAGGTCTAACTGGTGCCTTCAAGTGGCCACACACCTCTCCAAACTGCACAGTTCCTAAGTAATTTCAATGCTCTTTTATGACTAAGGTAAAGAGCTTTCAGCTATATATATTTTTTTTTTTACTCTCATAGCTTTGCCATTGAGGAACTGAAACAAGCACACTTGTAATTTTTTTGTTTGGAACACAGCCCTGCATCCCCACCATTACACAATTACTGTTGTTGTTTACTCAATCCAAAAACGTTCCATTAAATCGCAATCTGGGTCAGGTGGACATCATTTCAAAGCTTATTCTATTAGCAATGTGGCTAGCTACATTTTAAAATACAATCGTACAGTGTTAGGCTTTCAAAAGGCTTGAAGTGCCTGGACATTTGTGGCCTGCTGGAGGTCATTTTGCAGGGCTCTGGCAGTGCTCCTCCTTGCACAAAGGCAGAGGTAGCGGTCCTGCTGCTGGGTTGTTGCTCTCCTACGGCCTCCTCCACGTCTCCTGATGTACTGGCCTGTCTCCTGGTAGCGCCTCCATGCTCTGGACACTACGCTGACAGACACAGCAAACCTTCTTGCCACAGCTCGCATTGATGTGCCATCCTGGATGAGCTGCACTACCTGAGCCACTTGTGTGGGTTGTAGACTCCGTCTCATGCTACCACTAGAGTGAAAGCACCGCCAGCATTCAAAAGTGACCAAAACATCAGCCAGGAAGCATAGGAACTGAGAAGTGGTCTGTGGTCACCACCTGCAGAACCACTCCTTTATTGGGGGTGTCTTGCTAATTGCCTATAATTTCCACCTTTTGTCTATTCCATTTGCACAACAGCATGTGAAATTTATTGTCAATCAGTGTTGCTTCCTTACTGGACAGTTTGATTTCACAGAAGTGTGATTGACTTGGAGTTACATTGTGTTGTTTAAGTGTTCCCTTTATTTTTTTGAGCAGTGTAGTATAATCAAATTATAAAATGACTATAAGATTTCACCTTCCTTATCACTGTAAAATACATAGTTGTATGTTTTGTGAGAGAAAATTAGCATATTTTCTAATGGTTTCTCTTGATAAAAACATCTGCCCCCATCTCTGTGAACGTCCCACAGAGCTATAGCTTGGCTTACCGAACTCGTTAGGACTTCGCCTTGCATCTCATATTAATTACATCCATCTATGACAAACAGAAAGTGTTTTTTTATTTTATTTAATTTGAAATATTTTGGATTAATGGTTATAAATTGATCTCTGAATGTGCTACAGTGAATTTATTTGATAAAATATTGAATTTGGCCTTTACTACTATGGCCCATAGAAAGACATTGAATAACACATTCATAAAGGGAAAACACATTCATAAATGGAAAACAAGACATAATAAGGTTTTGAAGTGTATGTCCTATATCTAGGAGATATAAGAAAGCTCAGGAAATGTTTTGTTTTTTTGGACACATTTAACCCCTTATTTTTGTTGACACAATACTACCACCATTTGTTTGTACGGGTTACCTTCAGACGAGTCCCATGACACTTGTGGGGGTCGTAGAGTACAACAGAGAACACCATCATGTTCCTGAGAGTCTCCCCCTTTCCATTTGGACGCTACAGACGTTTTAGTAAGAAGACCGATATTCACAATGTCTCATGGTCTGACAAACACCGCTGTAGCTCGGCCAACATATGCAGATGTGGTGGATTGAGACGCAGCCCAGGCAAAAACCTGATATCTCTAGCTTAAACTGATGGATTTTGATGGGGATTTTTTTATTATGTTACTTAGATTGATGCTCAGGTGCGAACAGATGCGGCAATAGACTCTTAATTAAAGAGACTTATAAGGTTGGCATCCATTATGGAAGGGATGGATAGAGGGATTGGTTCTCTCTACTGTTGTGGACTGAACACATAATTTCTTTTTGTAAAACCAACACCCCCAACCTCCCATTTCCATTACAATAACGAATATTATTCACCAACATTGAGGACAATTCATAAGTTAGGCTTCAGCTTCATTTAAATTTTGCTAGTATGAAACAGTGGCGAATGCCTATTTTTAAAATGTATTTTCCAATCAGCAATGCTGCTGTTATAGCTCTGAATTTAAACTAAATATTCATGTGACATAATGTGGGGAAACTGAAGACAGAATGCAGCAATGTGATTTGCTTCTATAGTACAAGTCTAACCTGCATTCACCTATGTATGTATCCCCTATATAGTGCACTACTTTTGAACAGAGTTCTATGGGCCTTGGTCAAAAGTAGTGCACTCAATAGGGTACCATTTTGGATGCATCCTATGTGTTGCACTACAACATATGGTACAGTAAACATGTTGTCATCCCGTGATTCAGACTTAGCATAAGAAGTGCCACTTGAAAACATAAAGAAGTATGTCAACCTTCAAAGACAGCCAGGCACCACAGCATGCCCACTAACCCTGTGGTTCATTTGCATATAATAACGTGTCTTGATAAAAACAAGCTGAAAATAGCAACGCAATAACAAGAGCAGTAATCAGACGGCAGTATGCAGGTGGCTCCATAGTGTTTATAGAGTTGTCCGGTCCTCCTCAGACAAAACATATTTCCTTTTACTTGGCAGCTGCGACTGTGAGTAACAGCCTGCTGATGCGACAGCTGAATATTCCCGACACCTCCACGTTCAAGCAGGGGTAATTAAGAGAGGATTACACACAGAAGCATTAATAAAGAAATGAAAGGTGGTTCTGTGTTTCATCAGTAGTGCAGCTGGGAGTGTAATAATCTTAATGAGCAAGAGACATGCCATAAAAGTGTCTGGGTGGTGTTCTCTTCTGGACCTAGACTACTTGCTGACAAACAGAACAAACCACAACAAACTCCAAGCATGTACAGCATGTACAATGGGACGTGTATCGGCTGATGTAAAAAGGTCTTTATAAATACATTTGATTGATTGATTGAATGATTGATTGATTGATATCCTAAGTATGAGAAGTTTGTACAGGAAAGTCTAAGTATGGGAAAATGCTGTCCTTCATTAGCAACTGTCTTGTGTCAGCAAACCGTCAGCCCAAATCAGACATCAATGCACCCTGTGGTGAGTGTGGTCAATCAATGTATACGACGTTGCAGCAGTTTTGCATTAGTCAGTCGTTTAGTGTTGTTGTTGTCCCTGAATGACCCATATTGAACCATGTGAACCTTCAGCATAGTTCTGGGTTGTATGCAATAGGACACACCGTAGCAAAACCTTTTTGTCATTGGACAAGTTTAGGTAGTCTCTTCCTTTCTCAGTCTGTTTTCGTCCATTTGGTGACTAATGAATACAACCCTGTTTCCCTTTTTTATTTTATTTTATTTCACCTTTATTTAACCAGGAAGGCTAGTTGAGAATAAGTTCTCTTTTACAACTGCGACCTGGCCAAGATAAAGCAAAGCAGTTCGACACATACAACAACACAGACTTACACATGGAATAAACAAGTGTACAGTCAATAATACAGTAGAAAAAAAGTATATATACAGTGTGTGCAAATGAGGGAAGATAAGGGAGTTAAGGCAATAAAATAGGCCATAGTGGCGAGGTAATTACGATATAGCAATTAAACACTGGAGTGATAGATGTGCAGAAGATGAATGTGCAAGTAGAGATACTGGGGTGCAAAGGAGCAAAATAAATAACCAAATACAGTAAGGGGATGAGGTAGTTGGATGGGCTATTTACAGATGGGCTATGTACAGGTGCAATGAACTGTGAGCTGCTCTGACAGCTAGTGCTTGAAGTTAGTGAGGGAGATAAGAGTCTCCCTTGCAGAGATACAATAAGTAGCCTACCTGTGGTGAGCGTGGCTGTGACAGCTTCAGACGTCACCTCTCCCTGTATGGTGATAAGGCTGACTGTGTACTGTGTGGAGGGCAGGAGACCCTCCACAGAGGACCGGGTCTTGGATCCGTCCAGGGTGACCTTGGAGGTGTCAGTGCCATCCTCAGAGCTGTAGCTGAGGATGTAAAGGTCTGCGGGTGGGGCCGGGGCGCTCCATGCCACCGTCACCGAGTCCCACGTGATGTCAGACAAGTAAAGCGCAATGACAGGGCTGAAGCCTGAAAGTCAAAGGTCAAAGACACCAGCTGCATGGTCATAAAGGGCTGTATTTCATTTTCATTTATTTGATTTGATAATCTGCTGTCAATATGGCTGGTGGTGCTGGGGTTCTGAGGCAGGCAGGCAAAGGACAGTCAGTCAGTCAGTGAATGGCTGGTTCAGAGGCAGGCATAGCATGGGAGAGTCAGTCAGTCAGTGGATGTATGGTTCAGAGACAGGCATAGCATGGGAGAGTCAGTCAGTCAGTGGATGTATGGTTCAGAGACAGGCATAGCAGGGGAGAGTCAGTCAGTTTATGGTTGGTTCAGAAGCAGGCAATCCAGGTGACAGTCAGTCAGTGGATGCTGGTTCATTGGCAGGCTTGGCAGGGAGAGAGTCAGTCAGTCAGTTGACTGTTTGTTTAGAGACATTCATGGCAGGGGAGAGTCAGTCAGTCAGTGGATGGCATGTCTGGTCAATAATGGACAGATCTCTCTGGAGGCTCTCTCCCTCTCAGTGAGACGTGATATGGATGTGAAGAGCTGAAGACGACAGACACACAGAGTAGGAGACCAGTGACAATGGAATGATGATGAACACAAAGGGAAAGAAGGATGTCAATGTTTACAGTAGAGATGGGATGAAAAAACGTCCGTCAACAAGGCTTGGCTGTTTTTGAAAGATTCACCAATAAAAGACGCTGAAAGGCGTGTGTTGTCAAAACAAGAAGCAATGGAAAGATGAAGACTACCAAGACAGCTTGCTGCCTGATGTAGACAGATGTACAGGAGTGTGAAGAAAAGAGGGACAGGAAAGATAAATGGAGTGAAGAAAAAAAAGCAATAAATAATATATTTTCTCTGCTGCATAGATGAATGGATGAAGGATGGTGATGCGATTAGCAAGCACATGTAATGAGCACGTTAGCTAACTGTGAATTATTTACATGAATTGTTACATCAAAGATTGACACTACCTAATAGCTTGATTTGTATTCACCTTCCCAACAGTAGTTCCACATTGCATGCAAAGCAAGCCTATTCTCTAGTGCAGCAGTCATTTCTACACTTCAGCTCATAATTGCCTGTTCGGGTATAGTGATGTGGGAGATTCACTGAATAAGCTGACCTTTAACCAGTGTATTTGAAAATAAATTGTTATTAATAGACTACATATTTTATTAATCTAATAATACAATATATTTTCAGGTTCCTGGAACTGGTACATGTGCAGATACAGTACAGGTTGTGTCCTAAATGGAATAGTGCATTACTTTTGACCAGAGACCAAAATAATCCCTAGAAGGGGAAAATAACCTCTGACCTGTTAACTCATGGTGTAAATGCTGTTTATATGGTTAGACTACTTCTAGCTCTGCTATTAATAATAGTACAATGTGATGTCAGTTATGTCACTTACTTGGCCTTTGTACAATACAGTTACAGTACCTGTGAAGGCATCGATGGTGGCTGCAGTGCTCTGCTGCCTGCCTCTCTGGGCAGCTACAGTGATGGTGTATTCTGTGCCTGGCTCCAGGTCATTGAGAGTGGTGGTGGTCACGTCCTTGGGGACAGTAACCTCCATGGTCAGCCCAGATGAGGAGGTGTAGGTGACCATGTAGTGGTCGATAGGCCCCTGGACCACCCCCCACAGCAGGGTGATGGTGTTGTCTGTGGACGCCGTCACAGTCAGGTCCATGGGGACATCTAGACCTGAAACACACAGTAAAGAGTAGTTCAAGTATAATCAACATACAAATAAACATATTTTTATTTAAGATTAAATACTTTACTGCCATACCAACCGAAGTTGTTAGGAATTTGATTTAGTGCAGCTAATAAAACAAAGATACAAAAATACACATACTGTACCTAGACTCATTTGCATAGCCTATAAATAAACGCATGTACAGTAAATTATATTTTGACGCGGTTTTTTCATGCTTCAATGAAATTCAAACAAACAAAACAAAAGAGAACATGGTGGTGATCACTGATTAGCACAGATGAGCCAGGTGATTAACTCACTTACCAGTTCTGGCATTCATTGTGGCAGGAGAACTCTGGTTGGTGCCAAGCATGGCCGAAATACCAATGCCATACTCTGTACCTGGCAACAAGTCTGTGGGTAGAGAGGGAGGAAGAGAGAGGGAGAGAAAGGGAGGAAGAGAGAGGGAGAGAGAGCGAGGGAGAAAGAGAGTGTGTATGAGAGTATGACAGATGGACGATGAGAGACACAAGACACCGGGCCAACTATTGATTTTAATTAGTATGTGAATAGAAAACGATTAAACATTAGCTGGTGATGTGAATGAATCTCTCCATGCAATACCCTGGCGGACAATACAGTATGATGATATTAAAGAGAAAGAATTAGCAAGCAGATGGAGCCTTACAGACCTGCCTATTAAAAACTGCATTAATAATGAAGGGCTTGCCAAATACCCTGTTCATCAATATGTTTTCTTAAGATTTGTGTTAACCTTTTTTGAACCGCATAATTAATCAGTAAAGTAAAAATTGCTATTACATCAGTGATCTTATAAGGTTACAGAAATGGAGAGAGGAAAGCATTGACAGCTGTCATCCCGCAGACAATGCTTTCCCTTATTCTGATATTCGCTTTACATAAGACACCTGAAGACAGACATCTGAAAACTCATGTCTGGAAACCTATCAGTACTTTGATAAACATTTTAATAAAATCCACGACATTAGAATCTCGCTCAGTTATTCAACAGACGTCCTGATCATATTACACTATAGTAAAGCATGAACGTTATCTTATATATATTTTTTACCCCCTTTTTCGTAATATCCAATTGGTAGTTATGATCTTATCCTATCGCTCCCCAAAGGACTCTGGAGATACCAAGGTTGAGAGTCATGCATCCTCCGAAACATGACCTGCCAAGCCGCGTTGCTTCTTAACACACTGCTCGCTTAATCCGGAAGCCAGCTGCACCAATGTGTCAAAGCAAACACCATCCAACTCCCAACCGTAGTCAGCTTGCAGGCACCCAGCCCGCCACAAGGAGTTGCTAGAGCACAATGACCCAAGGAAATGGCCCCCGGACTAACCCTCCCCTAACCCAGACAACGCTGGGCCAATTATGTGCCGCCCCATGGGGCTTCCGGTCATGACCGGCTGTGACACAGCCTGGGATCGAACCCGAGGCTGTAGTGGTGCCTCAGCACTGTGATGCAGTGCCTTAGACCACTCTGCAACTTCAGAGGCCCCACATTATATTATTTGTCCTAAAAACAGAGGTGTAACATGAACTAAAGTTATCCCCACCTGTGAGTGTGGTTCTGCTGGTGGGTCCATCGTTGCGTGGAACGATGACCTTCTCGTACCGGTCCCCTGCCAGGGTGCTGTAGACCACCTGGTACCCCTCTACTTCCGCCTCGCTGTTGTCCCACTCCAGCTCCAGGGTGGTGGAGGCCTTGGACAGCACCTGCAGGTTCTTGGGTGCGTCGATCTCTGAGAGGAACAACAGAACTGACAATGTTGGGGCCACTGAGACCAATCATCAGAAGTGGGACATGGTTTCCACATGCAGTTTCATCAGTCAGTCAGATAGTAAAACAGGATGATATGACCATAGAAATAGAAAATCATTATAGATAATAATAGATTTTAAAATAATACATTCAAAGCTACACTTATTTAGATGGCTATGACTGGTATTGTTTCTGCCCTGAATACATCTTTAAAAAGCATGCCAGTAGGCCTACATGTTTGGCATTCTTTCATGTATTTGTAATGGAAGACATTGTGAAAATGTAAAGAGCTTAACAAATAGTACAGTATATTTGAAGTATGTCGAGTTATGTGTACAGTGCTGTTTGTGTTCACATGAAATAGACTTAATCCATCAAACATGGCATGCACAATGATATAGAAGCGGCTGGTTGTATGGTCCAGCTGTTTTTGACGGTCCTCACCGGTACTGAATTCTGTGGAGATGGTTCCACTCTCATTGCCCTTGCGAACACCACTGATGGACACCTCGTAACGCGAGCCTGGTCTCAGCACCTGCAGGGAGTACTGGCTGAGTGTGGGCTGCAGACGGAAGGTGGTCTTAGGCCCGTCCCCCCCCACCAGACCATAACGCAGTACTATCTGGTCGATCTTAGCCTTGGGATTGGTCCACTCCACGAAGGCCACCGTGTCCGAGACGTCACGCACTATCAGCTGAGTCGGCCCATCAATCACTGTAAGGGATAGCATAGATAAATATGGAGACAGGGTTCATGATCTAGAGATCCATATGGGTAGTTAGCATACATTACCAGTCAGAAGTTTGGACACCTATTCATTTCAGGGTTTTTCTTTATTGTTTCTATTTTCTACATTGTATAACAATAGTGAAGACATCAACACTTTGGAATAACACATGGAATAATGTAGAAAACAAAAAAGTATTTAACAAATCAAAATATATTTTATATTTGAGATTCTTCAAAGTAGTCACCCATTGCCTTGATGACAGCATTGCACACTCTTGGCATTCTCTCAACCAGCTTCATGAGGTAGTCACCTGGAATGCAATTCAATTAACAGGTGTGCCTTGTTAAAAGTTCATTTGTGAATTCTCTTTCCTTCTTAATGCGTTTGAGCCAATCAGATGTGTCGTGACAAGGTAGGGGTGGTATACAGAAGATAGCACTATTTGGTAAAAGACCAGGTCCATATTATGGCAACAACAGCTCAAATAAGCAAAGAGAAACGACAATCCATCATTACTTTAAGACATGAAGGTCAGTCATCCGGAAATGTCAAGAACTTTGAACGTTTCTTCAAGTGCAGTCGCAAAAACCATCAAGTGCTATGATGAAACTGTCTCTCATGAGGACCGCCACAGAAAAGGAAGACCCAGAGTTACCTCTGCTCCAGAGGATAAGTTCATTAGAGTTACCAGTCTCAGAAATTGAAGCCCAAATAAATGCTTCACAGAGTTCAAGTAACAGACACATCTCAACATCAACTGTTCAAAGAAGACTGTGTGAATCAGGCCTTCATGGTCGAATTGCTGCAAAGAAATCACTACTAAAGGACACCAATAAGAAGAAGACTTGCTTGAGCCAAGAAACACGAGCAATGGACATTAGACCGGTGGAAATCTGTCCTTGATGAGTCCAAATTTGAGATTTTTGGTTCCAACCGCCATGTCTTTGTGAGACGCAGAGTAGGTGATCGGATGATTTCTGCATGTGTGGTTCCCACCGTGAAGCATGGAGGAGGTGTGATGGTATGGGGGTGCTTTGCTGGTGATACTGTCTGTGATTTATTTAGAATTCAAGGCACACTTAACCAGCGTGTCTACCACAGCATCCTGCAGCGATACGCCATCCCATCTGGTTTGCACTTAGTGGGACTTTCATTTGTTTTTCAACATGACAATAACCCAACACACCTCCAGGCTGTGTAAGGGCTATTTGACAAAGAAGGAGAGTGATGGAGTGCTCCATCAGATGACCTGGCCTCCACAATCACCCGACCTCAACCCAATTGAGATGGTTTGGGATGAGTTGGACTGCAGAGTGAAGGAAAAGCAGCCAACAAGTGCTCAGCATATGTGGGAACTCCTTCAAGACTGTTGGAAAAGCATTCCAGGTGAAGCTGGTTGAGAGAATGCCAAGAGTGTGCAAAGCTGTCATCAAGGCAAAGGGTGGCTACTTTGAAGAATCTCAAATGTGAAATATATTTTGATTTGTATAACACTTTTTGGTTTACCACATGATGTGTTATTTCATAGTTTTGATGTTTTCACTATTTTTCTAGAAGGTAGAAAATTGTTAAAATAAAGAAAAATCCTTGAATGAGTAGGTGTGTCCAAACTTTTGATTGGTACTGTATGTACAATTCACACTAATACGACATGAGGTAGTCATGTCTAGTTGTGTACCAAACAGCACCAGAATTGATACAAAAACACTGATTTGCACATTTAGAAACGTAAGCTTAAGAGAAAGTGATACTAGGAAGAGCAGTGTGCAGGTTTCACTTTTCTTTGAAATTATCGCTTTGTTCCTATGCACCTGCAAGAATATATACCAGCTATACCATGTGAGTGCCTTTCTGAAATTTGAATCACATTTAGAAAGGTAAAATGAAGGTGTTGGCAGTGAATGCAGTTAATTAATTGCTGACCATGTAAAACAACACAAGAGACTTGGGGCGTTATAGAAATAGCTACTGAAAATACATCCAATAATCAAATTGTTTCCATGTCAATTGTGTGGATCCAACAATAATTAGATTACGTCTGGGAAAAAAACACATTATGCTGTTGGCTATATGAGCATTAAAAAATCATTATTGGAGGTGGGGGAACATTTGCTGCAGTGTAGATCTACTGAACAGTACACTTATTTTATAGCATTGTCATTCTGGGAGGGAACAATGTCAGAGTGGTGATTAGTCACATGTCTGATTAGTCACATGTCTCTCAGAGTGTGCTAATTGGCTTTCCTTATAATTAACTTGTTTTTCACTGAGGCTGCAGCAGGGAACATCTGCTGCTTCAACAGACCTTGTAACGAAGCTAAACCTATCCCATGCTTCTGACCCAAACATTAACACCTGGAACACCTACTGTACCTGACTGCGAAACTCTTCTTGCAGCAAACCTGACAGAAAAGAGCGTATGATGTTTCCTTGAAGATCGCATAAGGGGTTTCAAGATTCTTGGCCAAGAATTAATTCCCTCATTCCCTCACCAGAAGTTTGATATTGATATATATTTTTTCTTTCCTCGAAGAAGGATGGCTAAATCTTTACGCCCAGAAATAATTGAGTGACTTCAAATGTGTCTTTATTTATCCAATAAGGTATCTGCGGGTGGATATGTTGAAAAATGTATGAATGCTCATGAATTATGAATGCCTACTTAATTACAACTGACAGTGGGCCAGGGTTGGAAAATGAATGGTGTTTTCACTGCGGACACGTAATTTGAATTGTTATGGAAACGTTCAATTGAATCTAATCCTACTGTCTGGAACTGTCACTCTGAGGAATTCCTGGGTGAAGTTTACATTAAGTGCATAATTGCTGGCAGACCAAGCCATTCGTCAAGGTGACATTTTCAATTAGTCTCAGCTGTGTGATGCATGTGGTGTGTGTGAGATTTGTATGTGTGAGTTCCCCCATCTTGAGTGGTCTTTGTCTGAGCTACACGGATTAGCCTAAAGACTGTCACATGGTGAGAACAGGGTATGGGGGTGGGGATACTGGAACATATAAAGACAACATATGAGAGGCAAAGAGACTCATTTTCAGTGACACATGGTTTAGCCTGAAAACTATGGGACTTCCTAATATGGATGCCATACAATGAGACGTCCACAGGTCTACACCCTCAAACACCCACAAGTAAGGATATTTCTACAACCGAATGTTTATGTATAATAGTAGATAGATAGAAGTTTGATAATGATGGATTTGTGAGGTTTATGGGATCACCGACGAAACCATACATACATGTGGTGACGATGGCGGATACGGGCTGGCTGCGGCCCTGGTCCCTGAGAGCTACCAGGTTGACGGTGTACTCCTCCCCTGGTCTCAGGCCTGTCTGGTGGAATGAAGTAATGGTGCTGGGCAGCTGGGCTGTCATCCCTCCATCATTGTCCTGTCAGAGAACACAGACAGGCAGAACCCTCTGGCTTCACTTGGGCTCCTCTTGTCATATACAGTATAGTTTCCAAATGGAACCCTATTCCCTATATAGTCCACTATTCTTGACCAGGGTCAATAAGGCTCTGGTAAAAATGTGTGCACTATAAAGGGAACAGGGTGCAATTTGGGACACACTTTCTGGCTTCACTTGGGCTCCTCTACTACTGCATTTGGGGCACCGACAGTTTTAAATCAAATTTACTTCAGTTCTACACATTTTTCTATCATATGCTATCTGAGAGCCCCCATTCTCCAGGGGGAGCCACAACCTCCCACCCCAAAAAAGTCCCGTTCGTGCCTGTTCGGTAATCTGGCCCTGGTCCTCTCATACATACACAGGTAAACAATCCCACCTGCTGTTGATGGAGGAGTGTGAGCTACTCCCCCAGACAGCTGTTTATGCAGAGGAAGGATCTGAATAAAACTCAACCCTCACTGCTCTGACGGGCACCAAGTTATGGCATCTATAAATATGATTCTGCTTGCGTTGGTTGTTCTTTTGGTGGTTAATCTCCAGGTCTTGTTAAGAGTTCTGTGCTAAATGACTTAGTAAAAAGTGTGATGTACACAATGTTTGATTGACAGGTTGATGATTGATAGGTGCAGTGTAATGTGTTGATTTTTTGGTTACTGGCCCAATGGTCGAACAGCTAGGCTACCTGCTGACTGTCTGACTGAAGTGAACCATCCTGATAAGTACACTGGTATGATAATATTGGGTAAAAAAAACGGTGAATATACAGTATTAATTCCAGGGTCACTTTGTCTCAGATAAAGGCTGTTGGTGTGGGGTGACTCAGTGGGCGAGCTCTCATCTCTTTGTGCTTTTGGCACTGTGAACTCTTGTTTGTCCCCAGCCGCCACTTTTATGCTCACATCCATTACGTTATTGTTAATCTTTTCTTTTGGATTAAATCCAGAGGGGTTGAGACTCTGACTTCTAATATGATTTCTAAGTGACGACGTTGAGTTTGAACTCAGACCCCTTATGGAGAAGGAGCTAGCTAGCAGAGTCTACTGTAGTAGGCAGCCTCACACCCAATGATGTAGATTAAAGTGCACTGTGACCCAAATACTCCCATGTCACTTTGTATTCATAGTCTGTCACCTCCAAAAGAGCTTTCCCGAGTTTGTTTCCATGGCATTTATGCTTTTCATCTAAAAGCCCCAGCTTTAAGTCCTTGAGCCCAGCCAAACTTCTATCCTCCTAGCTAGGAACACCTAAAGGAGAAAGCCAATTATAGAGAGAGGGACTGAGGATAAGAGTACCTGGTGTTTATAGAGGGAATTAAAGGGAAAGCTCTCCTAACTTTGAACCTGTAGCTAATATAGCTATGGGTTTGAAAATGGCTCCTGCTTGCTGATCCACCTAATCGTCAATAAGCCTTGGGCAATCCATCATCTAATTTGGTAGACTTTAAGTTGGAGGGTAAAACATCTATCCCCTCCCCAAATGTTCCGCTATTTCTACCATCCAAGAGTAAAAATCTAACCATGGATGGGCATATCAAAAATATAATATAATGTTGCAATATAATGTTGTAGTAATAAATATAGGAATATAATGTTGCTATTTGAAAAGGAACTCTCCTGAGATGTAAGCAGACTGAGTTGAAAATGACAGGTTTTATTGTACAGTGTGTTTGTTGTTGTTGTTCAGCATACTGCTGTGTACAGTGCCACACTGCTGTTCCCAGAACATCGCCAAACCTGAATTCTTTCATCTCTATCGGGAAGCTGTTCTTGAATACATTTTTCTTTCAGAAATACTGTAGGTAAGGTAGATGTCAACATTTGTATGGTTTTGATTAATGTTTTATACAAACTTCTGTTTTGTTCAAATTCAAACCAGTTTTCCACCAATCCCTAGGCAGAAAGATTTTCTGCATGGTCGGGGATCCTAGAGATAGGATGGCAGGTAGCCAATTGCTCCTGTAAGTCACTCTGGATAAGGGCATCTGTTAAATGTAACAAATGTATGTAACAATATGTCTACACTGTAACAACATTCATTCATTCAAATGTTTAAGGATGTAGCCAGTATTGAATAAATATCTGTCCTCTCTGTTGGTGAAACCTTACCTTTGGAATGAAGCTTATTTCCCAGCCATCAAACGAGTAGTAGAATGGTTGCCACTGCACCTCCACGGATGTCTCTGTGATGGATTTGAAGACTAAACCGTCTGGATTTGAGAGATCTTTGAGGCAAGGAGAGCTGTATTATAGGCCTCCATCTTCTGTATGCTCAATAAATCTCCCTTTTTACAGAGCTTTCCATGCATAGGGGCAGGGGGAAGAGGACCTCACCCTGTGGCTAAAGTTTCTTTTTTAGTGGACTACAACAGGCCAGGCAGCAGGTGCACATCCATTACCTTTGAACAAACTGTTTAATACAGTAATTGTTTACATGGTCCCTATATAAAATGTTTCTTCATTAGGTCATCGTTGAGCTATAAACACATAATGAATACACAACATGTCCAGATACAGTACATCAGTCATATGAAACATAAAATAACTACCGGTATGCAAAAAATGAACTATGCAAAGCTTAATAATTATATTATAGGGAGAGAGAAAGAAACTTGAGCATAATTGCATGAACATACTCCTGTCTCTATTTACTTGATCATTTCAAAATGAGTGATAATATCAGAACCAGGAGTGTTGCCTGCTGATGAGAGTTGTAATTTTTTAGCAAAGGCCCAATCAGTCCGTGACAGATAATTGAATGTTTACTGTATAAACATGTTCTATTCTGGGCCTGAGTGAGAGTTTTGCATATGTCTGAGAAATATTGACTGGAAACTGAGAGCCTGCAGAAATTTGCCAATCTGGCATTTATACCCAGCAGGTGGCAAGAGTCTAATCACATCCTCTTGGCAAAGATGGGCCTCCTCCTTCCAACAGGATTTTTCTCAAAACTTGTCTGTGAAAGTATGTGTGAGTTTTTGCGTTGTTGTTGTGGAAAACCTAAGTGCCCAGATTTCAATGGTGAGGACAAGGTGCCTAGTGTATACAGTATAACAATGGTTGTTTTGTTTGTAGGTAAAATTTACGTGACATGTTTCAATTCTGGCAAGTAGCATTTTTTTTCCATAGCGTCCATAGTGCAATCACTTTTGTGTGTGAAAAGTTTCAAGTGTTCTGAATGGGGATCCTAATAAATCAACTCAAATCAAAAATCCCTCCCCAGTCTGTGATGGTACAATAAACCTTCTAAGACCACTTTCCTGTAAAAGAAGAAGTCTGATAAGTGGAAACTGGATGTCTGTATGTTGTAGTACTCAGGTTGACACCTGAAAGGAAACCTAAGCAGAAAAAAATTGGACCTTGTGGAGAACTTAGTAATAGAAAATGGCTGCCTGTTGTACTCACAGGTTGATACCTGAGCATTGGCAGGAACACTGATGACGTTGTTGAGCACAGCGTAGACGTTAATGTTGTACTCGATGCCAGGCTCCAGGTCTGGAATACTGCAGTTGGTGATGTTCCCAGGGACCCTGATCTCCAGCTGGACCCCACCTGGGCTGGTGGCCACGTAGGTGACTAGGTAGTCTGTCATCAACACCAACCCCTCCCACTCCAGGTCAATGGTACGCTCTGTCACTCCCCGCACACGCAGGTTCAGATCCGGAGCCACTGTAGATGAAATGTTGTTTGCATAGTATGAAATCAAAACCTTGCAAACTTGAACTTCCATGCATTATATTGCACCTACTGTAGCCAGTGAAGACTGACTTACTTATTTTCACTTAGGTCCCACTTGACCCACATGTACTGTATAAACAACACATTCTGATGTGCACTTGACTTCCAAATGTGTGTTGAAATCACCCAAAGTGACCCAAAATGCAGAGGAAACAAACAGTGCAAGACCTGTTCATTTTAACTTACAATACCCCAGTGGTGCCACTACCACAACTAAGCTTGTATATGAGAGTGGATTTGTGGAAGGGATTGATATTCTTGGGGGAAACTGGGACAGAGCCATGCCATAAGCCTGAGATGGTTTGAGTGTAGAATGCAAATGAAGCCCTGCATAAACAGGAGTGTTTAAGTTTACAGCTCAATCAGAGAGAGTGAGTAACAGATCTTGTCCTGAAGGCAGCTAGTGGTGTGGGACTTTCCTCTGTAGATTGGGCTCAGTGGTGGTGGTGGTGGTGGTGGAGCATTAAGCCCTCCTAGGGGAGCCGTTGAGGTACTTGAGGAAGAGTTTGAGTTACTTCCACACGCACACGACAGATGGAGCCGAGCCTGCCTCCTCCTCGAGACTGACCCTGGAGTGAGGAGAAGTCCTGCGGCATCACTTAGGAAGATTTATCGCATGGACCAGATTCAGTCTTAAGTAAGACACAAAAAAGGGAACCAGTAGTAAGGTGATTGATATGGGGTATAGGGAGTGAGCACATTAACTAAGCCTTATAACAGAATGAAGAGAGTCTCCACGTGAAGCCAATGCTTAGATGCTTAGAGCAACGTTTCTTCTGAAGGGCTTTGGGTACATCCCAAATGACACCCTATTGTCAATTATAATGCACTTCTTTTGACCAAAACCCATAGAGCTCTGGTCAAAAGTAGTGCACTATAAAGGGAATAGGATGCCATTTGAGATGCTGTTGTCATGACGTTGGGTTGGGGGTAGGTTTATGACAGTCATAAATACCTCTTTCCCCCCTTTTCCTTCTCCCTTCTATAACTGATGTGACATAAGAAAACCCCTTGGTTAACATAGAGGTTCTGGGAACATCAGAAGTGGGGGGAAATGAACTATATTCTGGTAATCCGACCAACTGAACATATGCGGTGGTACTTAAGGTATATTATGTCAGTTCGGTTGCCCTCTGACACATTCTCATCAATGATAGAATGACATAAACTCTACTGTGGAAAGTCTAAACGTCAGAGGTATCGGATTCACATGGAATTGTTGTTTAATTCAAATGTTTGAATATGACATTATTTGTGAAGAGGTGAAATGTAATTTTAGCTTCCAAATGAGAGATCTGGACTTTCATAAGTGTTCCTCTGCTCACAGTGGCCCGCCCCTGTGAAGAGGCATGGGTTATAAACTTTTCAGACACACCCCTCTCCCTCCACTATAAAAGCCATTGAAAAGAATATAACTTTCTGTTCCGGGTACACTAGGATGACGGTCCGGTGTCAGAATGGTTCAGATAATAACTACAGAACTAAGCCAACATCAGCATGGACTTTGATTGTGAATGGTATGAACTTTGAACTCGTATTCACTACAGAAGTGATATCTCCTAGCCGTTGAGTTAGCAACAGCTAAACGCAGGTTAGGAAGGAATTTTGAGTATCCCGTCTACTACACACAACGTTCCTCCAACGTATCCAGTAAGGCACCAGAGACATTCTTCAAAGGACAGAGGACTCGGGTTGGCGACACGGTCCATCTACCACCAACCTACTGAAGCGCAGCTCAGAGTAAATATTTATTGCATTTTCCTTTTCGAATGGGCGGTAATTTAGAATGCATAAGATACTGTATTTACGATAGCACAGCTTCGCCTCTGTTCCAGTCTCCCGCTCTTTCACTAGGACTCAGCCCCTTCCCTTTGTGTAACAAGCTGTCATATCTATTCCGCCCGCTAGGGACGTTTTTCTGTATGACGTAATTTGTGATCAAGTTATGATTTAATTGTATATGTGTGATTCTGTGTGATTAGTTAGGTATTTAGTAAATAAATAATTAAACCCAATTTTGTATTGCTGATTCAACTTGTTAGCCAGGATTCTTGCAGATAATCAAGGATTTACAACTTTCAGATGAGACTGAATAAAATGACGATTAATGTGACTGTTATGGATGTAAAATCTTACTAAATCTTTAAGAGTTTATTCGGAAGATAACTGCTCTATAAATATTCTTTCGTGGTGTCCCTCTCTAGTTAATTAATATTTACATGATTAGTTCAATCAGGTAATATTAATTACGGAGAAATTATTTTATAGAATAGCATGTCATAGCAATTAATCTGGCATAGTCAAAGACACGACACTGTCTTACTATTGTATTTTTTTTTAAATTAGGGGGTGTAGATAAGCTTTAATTTTGCCGACAGATTGTGGGTTCTATGAATGTAATTTCCAATCCCCCATATACATATATATCTGTATTTATATTTTTTCCTAACCCTACTACCCCTCCCTTAATTGGAGTAAACTAATGGACTATACTTAGGCTTCTACTTCCAGCGTATACATACTATACATATATACTACTTTTTTTCTTCTTTTTTTTTTCTTTCTTTTTAGTCCCACCCTTCAGCTACACTCAGCCCCTTCCATCTAGTTCTGAAAACCATCCAGTGATTACTAAATGCCATATATTTTTCAACTGTGCTGTAATGTTTCACAAAAGTTCTGAACCTTTTCATTCTCATAGTTTCTACGTATTTAAATCAAATCAAATTGTATTTGTCACACCGAATACAACAGGTGTAGGTAGACCTTACAGAGAAATGCTTACTTACAAGCCCTTAACCAACAATGCAGTTCAATTAAGAAAATATATATATAAAGTTTTTTTTTAAAGTAACACAATAAAATAACAACAACAAGGCTATATACAGGGGGTAGCTGTACCGAGTCAATGTGCGGGGGTACAGGTTAGTCGAGGTAATTTGTACATGTAATGGGTAAAGTGACTATGCATAGATAATAAACAGCGAGTAGCAGCAGTGTAAAAACAGTGTCAATGTAAATAGTCTGGGTGGCCATTTGATTAATTGTTCAGAATTGGGGGTAGAAGCTGTAAAGGAGCCTTTTGGACCTAGACTTTGGTACCGCTTGCCGTGCGGTAGCAGAGAGAACAATCTATGACTTGGGTGACTGGAGTCTTTGACAATTTTTTGGTCCTTCCTTTGACACCGCCTAGTATATAGGTCCTGGATGGCAGGAAGCTTGGCCCCAGGGATGTATTGGGCCGTACGCACTACCGTCTGTAGTGCCTTATGGTCGGATGCCGAGCAGTTGCCATACCAGGTGGTGATGCAACTGGTCAGGATGCTCTCCCAGTGCTGCCAAAGGTGCTTCAACAAAGTACTGAGTAAAGGGTCTGAATACTTATGTAAATGTGATATTTCCGTTTTTACATTTGCAAACATTTCTAGATACCTGTTTTTGCTTTGTAATTATGAGGTATTGTGTGTAGATTTAATACATTTCATAATAAGGCTGTAACATAACAAAATGTGAAAAAAGTCAAGGGGTCTGAATACTTTCCGAATGCACTGTATATTCTGGAGATTATTTCATATTTTTTGCTCATTTAATTTAAGGCAGAGCCATAAGTAAATGGTAAATGGGATATGACTAAATTTAATATGGTTGATTTTTCCACAAATAGACAGGTTTTTACCTTTCCATGGCAACAAGTTCTAACTTTCTATTAAAATGTATTGTAGTGAGATTGTTTCTTTCTTTCGGGATATTAATACTGAGTATGTCCACTTCACCATCAGACCATTTTATTGGTAAACTACACAGTATCGATCCAATACGTAATATGGTAAACTTATCATAGTTAGGTTGTTATCCAGGGAGGTTAGATCAATTATCTAGATCCTCTATGAGGCTGTGCAGGGACCCAAATTGCGAATGAAAAAGAAAACATGTAGTCAGTGTACAATGACAACCTTTGTTTTTAAGCCCCGTATTTCTAACCCCTTGATATTATTGTTGGATAAAATTTGAATAGATAACATCTCGATGGCCATAATAAATAGATATGCTGACAGTGGACAACCTTGCTTCACTCCCCTTGACAGTACTGTCTGAGAAGTAGTCATTATTTACTATTTTACAACTGGGGTTACTATTCTCCAAAATTTAAATCGTCCAGGCATTTTTATATAAATTAAAGTCATACTTTATCAAAGGCCTTTTCAAAATCAGCTATGAATACTATGACACAGTCTTTGAGACAGGCCAGACCCTCCCTCCAGTACAAGGCCTACAGTATATATGCCTCTCATTAGTCACAGAGAACAGAGTCTACCCCCCAAGCCATAAGACTGCGAAACAGTTAAACAAACGGCTATCCGGACAATTTGCATTGACCCCCTTCCACTGGGTCTATGCACTGGACTCTACCCACCCACTTACACATACTACACTGATACTCCAATACACTCACACACACTACATATGCTCACACACACCAAACACACACACACACATACATATTAATGCCCCACACACACACGCAGGCACGCACACACACAGTTTCACACTCTTTCACACTTTTCACCTACGCTGCTGCTACTCTGTTTTTTATCTATCCTGATTGCCTAGTCACTTTTACCCCTACCTACATGGATATATTACCTCAATTACCTTAACTACCTCGTACCGCTGCATATTGACTAGGTATTAGAACTCCTTGTATATAACCTCGTTATTGTTATTTTATTGTGTTACTATTTCCTTTTTTATTTAGCAAAATGTTCTTACTTTTTAACTCTACATTGTTGGGAAAGGGCTTGCAAGTAAGCATTTCACAGTTGTATTCGCTGCATGTGACAAATACAATTTGATTTGATTTGGATGGATCAGCAGAGGGAGGATGGGAGTGAACCATTGTACCGCTGCACTGAGCCACACTGAGGGTCAGGAGGGTCAGGACTCTGGCATGATGAGGCCAATGCCCCACAGCACAGCTGAGTACCACATCACATCACTGTTTTCTGTTTCCATCCATTTCACTTATTATTGCTCACAGCAAACAGACTCGCTGCTTGACTGATCTTCTTTTTACGGGGCAGCGAATAACTTATGAAAGCGTAATTAGAGTTTAGTGTTTTGGGACTGTTTATCAGAAATTCTAAATAGGCCAGAGGTCATCGTATTACACAACATTATGGAAGATTGTTGCATTGTTTAAACTGCTGTAATGAGGTTATCCTAAAAATGACACACAACATTGAAGTTAGCTATGCTTTTTGGAGTGAATACATTAATGAGGACACAGTGAAGACGTGTGGCTCCGGAGGAGGCTAAGCAAAGCTACTTCTACCTCTGGTAGATTGAGCTATCGATTCCAAATTCATATTCTCTTCCATCACTCATTTCAGTTGAGCAATAATGGAAAAGGGTGATACAAAATGCAGGTGTCATGAAGACTGAGTAGAAAAATCAATTGTCTATTTAATGCAGCTGAGCTACTGTATGAAAGTTGAAAGTGTAGGTTTTGTCAAAGAATGTTTGAAGTCAAAATTGTTGGTTCTATTTCTGTGGGGCATTCTGGAAAGGCAAGGTCATTGTTGTGTTCTCTCTGGCTGAAAATGTCTGTCAGTCAGTGAACAACTCTGTTAACAAGAGGAGGGGACAGGATTGACAGGCTCACATGCAACCACCTGACTACTAGTGAGAGCTCCTATACAGTATTTCTCTGGCACAAACTTCAAAACCATTTGCATTAGGTACAGTTGAAGTCTAAAGTTTACATACACCTTAGCCAAATACATTTAAACCCAGTTCTTAACAATTCCTGACATTTAATCCTAGTAAAAATTCCATGTCTTAGGTCAGTTAGGATCACCACTTTATTTTAAGAATGTGAAATGTCAGAATAATAGTAGAGAGAATGATTTATTTCAGCATTTATTTCTTTCATCACATTCCCAGTGGGTCAGAAGTTTACGTACACTCAATCAGTATTTGGTAGCATTGCCTTTAAATTGTTTAACTTGGGTCAAATGTTTCAGGTAGCCTTCCACAAGCTTCCCACAATAAGTTGGGTGAATTTTGGCCCATTCCTCCTGACAGAGCTGGTATAACTGAGTCGGGTTTGTAGGCCTCCTTGCTCGCACATGCTTTTTCAGTTCTGCCCACACATTTTCTATAGGATTGAGGTCAGGGCTTTGTGATGGCCACTCCAATACCTTGACTTTGTTGTCCTTAAGCCATTTTGCCACAACTTTGGAAGTGTGCTTGGGGTCATTGTCCATTTGGAAGACCCAATTGCGACCAAGCTTTAACTTCCTCACTGATGTCTTGAGATGTTGCTTCAATATATCCACATAATTTTCCTACCTAATGATGCCATCTATTTTGTGAAGTGCACCAGTCCCTCTTGCAGCAAAGCACACCCACAACATGATGCTGCCACCCCCGTGCTTCACGGTTGGGATGGTGTTCTTTGGCTTGCAAGCATCCCCCTTTTTCCTCAAAACATAACGATGGTCATTATGGCCAAACAGTTCTATTTTTGTTTCATTAGACCAGAGGACATTTCTCCAAAAAGTATGATCTTTGTCCCCATGTGCAGTTGCAAACCATAGTCTGGCTTTTTTATGGCGGTTTTGGAGCAGTGGCTTCTTCCTTGCTGAGCGGCCTTTCAGGTTATGTCGATATAGGACTTGTTTTACTGTGGATATAGATATGTTTGTACCTGTTCCCTCCAGCATCTACACAAGGTCCTTTGCTGTTGTTCTCGGATTGATTTGCACTTTTTGCACCAAAGTAGGTTCATCTCTAGGAGACAAAACGCGTCTCCTTCCTGAGTGGTATGACTGCTGCGTGGTCCCATGGTGTTTATACTTGCGTACTATTGTTTTTACAAATGAACGTGGTACCTTCAGGCATTTGGAAATTGCTCCCAAGGATGAACCAGACTTGTGGAGGTCTACAATTTTTGTTGTGAGGTCTTGGCTGATTTCTTTTGATTTTCCTATGATGTCAAGCAAAGAGGCACTGAGTTTGAAGGTAGGCCTTGAAATACATCCACAGGTACACATCCAATTGACTCAAATTATGTAAATTAGCCAGAAGCTTCTAAATCCATGACATCATTTTCTGGAATTTTCCAAGCTGTTTGAAGGCACAGTCAACTTAGTGTATGTAAACTTCTGACTCACTGGATTTGTGATACAGTGAATTATTAGTTAAATAATCTGTCTGTAAACAATTGTTGGAAAAATTACTTGTGTCATGCACAAAGTAAATGTCCTAACCGACTTGCCAAAACTATAGTTTGTTAACAAGACATGTGTGGAGTGGTTGAAACACTTAGGTTGGAGTCATTAAACCTTGTTAATGTAAACTTCCGACTTCAACTGTATATTTGTTTTGGGGGGTTAAAAACAATTGTGAAAACCTTTTAGTCATGCATAATCATTTTCTAACGTGAGACATTTTAGGAAAGTGGTGGAGTCATAATGACTAGAATTTTGAATGATAGTGATGTTAAGGCAATTAGGATGATGATAGGTAAACTCATCATGTGAATGCAGCTGCTTTGTTTTTACATTTTCACATCGCCAAATGCCTCATTTAAATTCCATAGTCTCATTATTTTCATAGTAGGAGAAAATGGGGCTACAAAAGCATATCCTGATTTTTCTACTTTGATAATATGAAACACTTACAATGCAGGCCACCCTATGAGTCCTGAATAAGCGCTGGTAATTGAATGGCCTCTTTTTGCATTCCGCAACCTCTCCCACACGCACCTCTGCTATTTTACCTCTAATTGCAAAGAAATAAGCAATTTTAGATCCAGGAGGTTCCGCTGAAAATGAGGTAGAGTATAGGTAGTATAGGCTCTTTTTCATTTCACTTGTGAGATGACAGATGTCTATAGCAATAGGAGGAATCAGTACTGGCGCACCGGGATATGGGGAGTGGTGGGAGGGGGAGAAACTGCGTTACCCCAGTGGGAATCAGCAGCCTTTTTCTGAGAACTAGCTATGAATCCAGGCTAGTGTGATTCCGATATTGCTTCAGTTAATGTGACTTTTGACAAATGAATGCTGTTACACAGCAAGCCATCACCAACGTTATAGCTACTATTTGAAGCACAGAGGGGCTGCAAGAGGTGTTTGACTACTGTTTTGTAGGGCAAGATCTGTGGATTCAGCTGCTATTGCATGGAGAATATTGCTATTATCTGTAAAAACATAATTCTTGGAAATATTTGTCAGATACGCAGGCTTAGATATCCCCAAAGAACCAAATGCAGACTGAGACAACTTCTTACCATAACCTCTGTGAATATTCGACCTGTCACCAAATGAATATAGTTGATTCAGAGTTGGTTTTGATATTTCAACCTGCGTGTCCTGATCGTGTCTGGTGTGGATAGACAAAATCAACATGCAAGCGGACTCACGCGCATGCCCGTTCTAGTCAGCATATTAGGCTAATGCTTGTCTCATATAACCAAATATCCACCCATATATCCAACCTAAGAAACAACAATGGCAAAATTATAAAGGTAAATAATTCTCTCAGAGGAGCTACTGTATGTTTTCCTGTTGTTCCCTTTCTCTCACCTAAAGAGCAGTCGTCTCCAGCAAAGCCCTCTTGGCAGGCACAGAAGCCCTCCTTACAGATGCCCTTCTGACTGCAGTTGTTGGCGCAGTAGGCCAAGGAGCAGTCTTCTCCCACGTATCCCGGGCGACACTGGCAGGTCCCATTGGTGCACAGGCCCTGGTCAGAGCAGTCATTGAGGCAGCGACCAAGCGTACAGTCCTCTCCAGTGAAATTCTCCTCACATATACACTCCCCGTCCATGCACAGCCCTCGACCGGAGCAGTCCGCCGGGCAGCGGGGCTCCGAGCAGTTGTCCCCTCCGAAGTCGCGGTCACAGACACACTCGCCCTCCATACACTCTCCCTGTCCGGAGCAGTCGTCTGGGCAGCGAGGCTCAGAGCAGTTCTTGCCCGTCCAGCCGTACTCACACACACAGCCACACAGGTCCATGTTGAAGCTGCCGTGGCCACTGCACTGGGGGATGAAGTCCAGGCGACCTAGCGGAAGAAAGAAAGACTCAAAATCACATCACTAAATATACTGTATGGTTTACTAATGCTAACATCGTCTGTTGTAACAGTGTACATTTTTAAAAAATGTAACAGTGTAACAGTGTAAAATAAACCTATGAACTTTAGAAACGCTGTATAACATTGTTCTCAAGCTGTGTCCACACCCATTGTATGTCGTGATCATAATATAGTGGCTATATCTAGAAAAGCCAATGTTTCAAAGGCTGTGCCTAAAATAGTGTATAAGATTTTCAGACAAAGGGTTTTGTAGTGATTCCTATGTTGAAGATGCAAAAAAGGTTTGTTGGTCTGATTTGTTTTTTTGTTGATGTGCACTTGATGCATTTATAAAATTGTTTCTTCCTGTTATCAATAAGCATGCATCTATTAAAAAACTGCCCAGCAAACAGGAGACGTCCTGAGGACTTTCGGTGATGTTCCTATGAGGTCCCTTAAGGGTTTTGGCGCGACGTTATCCCACTGACGTTCTTAAACATTCTAAGAACGTTGCTTGATGGTCCCAAGGGAATGTTCCCTGGGGGACCTTTGTCTAGTTCCTTGTAAGTTACCAGGACTTCGCTGAAGACCCTGTCAGGACCATGTCAGGACCTTATTAGGACGTTCTCTTTTACTAGTCTTTCGGATGTCACGTGATGGTCCCACGTGATGGTCCGAAGGGAACATTCTCTGGGGGACCTTTTTATAGTTCCCTGTTTGTCCCGGGGACCTTTTTAAGACATTTATTTGGACGATGTGTGATGGTCCCCTGAAGGTCCCCTGAACATTCGTGTGGTTTTGTCAGGTCCCCGTTGTCCCGGGGACATCCCCGAAGATGTTTTTACGATGTTCTTTGTACTTTGTGTCATGGTCCCCCGAAGGTCCCCTGAGCGTTCTTAGGACATTGTGTCATGGTCCGCTGGAGGTTTTTGTCACCTGATGGTCCCAGGTGTCCCAAACCATTATAAGTAAAGTAATGGTATGGGGGTTTTAAGGTAAGTGGTACACTCTTTCATCAATAACAACATTTGACATAATCACTTAATACTGCCTTTTCAATATGACCCCACCTGGGATTCATAAAATATCTTTCTAACCAACAGGTGATGTCCCTGGGACAAACTGGGAACTAGACAAAAACATCAAGGGGGCCATGACACAACATCCCATGAACATTCAGGGGACCATGACACAAAATCCCAAGAAAGTCCTAAAAATGTCCTCAGGGAACAACCGGGAACTAGACAAAACGTCCAGAGAACCATGGCACAACATTCTAAAAACGTCCCCATGACCAACCGGAGAACGTTTCTTTGCGACCATCAGGTGACGTCCCTGGGACAAACCGGAAAATAGACAAAAACATCCATTTTGTGACCATTTTGTGACGTCCCAGAAACGTCTGTATGACTCATTGTTTGTTAAGGCCCCCTGGATAGATGAGGAATTCAAAAGCTGTTTTGTTGAGAGAAATGAGGCAAAGGGAGTGGAAAATATGCCAGGCTGCACATCTGATTAGCAGACATATTGTACATTTAGAAATTATGTGACTAAACTGAACAAAAATAACAAGAAATTGTATTATGAAACTGAGATGATAAAAAGCTTTGGAATACTTTAAAGGACATTATGGGGAAAAACACTAATTCAACTCCACCTTTAATCGAATCAGATGGAAATATTATAGTGTTAAAAATACGAAATCGTCAGTATAATAATATAGTATAATAAACTTACATAGCTCTGACAGACATACTTACCCCACAAGACATGCCACCAGGGGTGTTTTCACAGTCATCAAGTCCAAAACAAATTTAAGGCAACACACAGTATTTTATAGAGTCGTGGTTACATGGAACTCCCATTTCAAATTACACAAGCAAACAGCCAAATTTGTCCCCAAAAAATTTAAACAACACCTCACTGCATGACGCCCCTTCGCTATCTGACCTAAATAACTTGTATGTATAGCCTATGTCAACTGATATGTATGTAAAGTACAAGTTAAAAGTTTGGACACACCTACTCATTCACGGGTTTTTCTTTATTTGAGCTCATTTCTACATTGTATAATAATTGTGATGACATTATAACTATGAAATAACATATATGGAATCATATAGTAACCAAAAAAGTGTTAAACAATGTTATATGTGATATTCTTCAAAGTAGCCACCATTTGCCTTGATGACAGCTTTGCACACTCTTGGAATTCTCTCAACCAGCTTCACCTGGAATGCTTTTACAACAGTCTTGAAGGAGTTCCCACATATGCTGAGCACTTGTTGGCTGCTTTTCCTTCACTCTACGGTCCAACTCATCCCAAACCATGTCAATTGGGTTGAGGTTGGGTGATTGTGGAGGCCAGGTCATCTGATGCAGCTCTCCATCCCTCTCCTTGCTAAAATAGCCCTTACACAGCCTGGAGGTGTATTTTGGGTCGTTGTCCTGTTGAAAAGCAAATGAAAGTCCCACTAAGAGCAAACCAGATGGGAAGGTGTATCGCTGCAGAATGCGGTGGTTGCCATGCTGGTTAAGTGTGCCTTGAATTCTAAATAAATAACAGACAGTATCAGCAGCAAAGCACCCCCACACCATCACACGTCCTCCTCCATCTTTCAAGGTGGGAATCACACATGCGGAGATCATCCGTTCACCTATTCTGCGTCTCACAAAGACATGGCGGTTGGAACCAAAAATCTCACATTTGGACTCATCAGACCAAGGACAGATTTCAACCGGTCTAATGTCCATTGATCATGTTTCTTGGCCCAAGCAATTCTCTTCTTATTATTGGTGTCCTTTAGTAGTGATTTCTTTGCAGCAATTCGACCATGAAGGCCTGATTCACACAGTCTCCTCTGAACAGTTGACTATTCTGTTACTTGATGTGTCTGTTACTTGAACTCTGTGAAGCATTTATTTGGGCTGTAATCTGAGGTGCAGTTAACTCTGATGAACTTATCCTCTGCAGCAGAAGTAACGCTGGGTTTTCCTTTCCTGTGGCGGTCCTCATGAGAGACAGTTTCATCATAGCACTTGATGGGTTTTGCGACTGCACTTGAAGAAACTTAAAAAGCTCTTGACATTTTACGAATTGCCTGACCTTCATGTCTTAATGTAATGATGGACTGTCGTTTCTCTTTGCATATTTGAGCTATTCTTGCCATAATATGGACTTGGTCTTTTTCCAAATATAACTATCTTCTGTATACCACCCCTACCTTGTCACAACACAACTGACAGGCTCAAATGCATTAAGAAGGAAAGAAATTCCCCAAATAAACTTTTAACAAGGCACACCTGTTAATTGAAATGCATTCCAGGTGACTACCTCATGCAGCTGGTTGAGAGAATGCCAAGAGTGTGCAAAGCTGTCATCAAGGCGAAGGGTGGCTACTTTGAAGAATCTCAAATATAAAATATATTTAGACTTTTTTGGTTACTACATGATTCCATATGTGTTATTTCATAATGTTGACTGTTATTCTACAATTTAGAACATATTTTCAAATAAAGAAAAACCCTGAAATGAGTAGGTGTCCAAACTTTTGACTGGAACTGTATGCAAGAATGAAATTGATATACTGTATATGACTGAATGTAGGCATATAGTATAGGTCTCTGTCTTTGTCACGTTCCTGACCTGTTTTCTGTTGTTTTGTATGTGTTTAGTCGGTCAGGGCGTGAGTTGGGGTGGGCATTCTATGTTATGTGTATCTATGTTGGTTAATGGGTTACCTGATATGGTTCTCAATTAGAGGCAGGTGGTTTACGTTTCCTCTGATTGAGAGCCATATTAAGGTAGGTTGTTTCACATTGTTTGTTGTGGGTGGTTGTCTCCTGTGTTTGTATGTTGGTACCACATGGGACTGTATCGTTCGTTCGTTTGTTTTGTAGTCTGTACCTGTTCGTGCGTTCTTCGTTGTATGTAAGTTCTCATGTCCAGGTCTGTCTACGTCGTTTTGTTATTTTGTTAATTCAAGTGTAGTTCGTTTTTTCGTAATGTTTAATAAATTAAATCATTATGTCATCATACCTCGCTGCACATTGGTCTTCCGATCCCTCTCTCCTCTCCTCGTCCGAGGAGGAGGAAGAGCTAGAGTTTCGTAACAGAAACACCCACCTCTCAAGGATCAAGCAGCGGGGAAAAGGACAGCGACAGCAACATCAGAAATCCCAGGACTCCTGGACATGGGAGGAGATCTTGAACGGAGAAGGACCCTGGGCACAGGCTGGGGAGTATCGCCGCCCCAAAGCTGAGCTGGAGAAAGCGAAAGCTGAGCGGCGGCGATATGAGGAGGCAGCAAGGCAGCGCGACAGGTACGAGAGGCAGCCCCATAATTTTTTTGGGGGGGCGCTAGAGAGGAGTGTGGCTAAGCCAGGTAGCAGACCTGAGCGCACTCCTCGTGCTTATTATAAGCAACGCGTCACTGGTCAGGCACCGTGTTATGCGGTTAAGCGCACGGTGTCGCCAGTGCGTGCCCATAGCCCGGTGCGCTATAGGGCAGCCCCCCGAAAGTGTCGTGTGAGTGTGGGCATCCAGCCGGGGCGTATTGTGCCTGCTCAGCACGTCTGGTCTCCGGTACGCAGTTTCGGTCCAGGGTATCCTGCGCCGGCTCTGCGTGCTGTGTCTCCGGGGTGCTGGGAGGGTGCAGTGCGCCCTATGCCTACGCTTCGCTCGTACCGGGCAAATGTGGGAGTGGAGCCTAAGGGAGAGGTGCGCGTAGTAGGCACTAGATCTCCAGTGCTCATCCACAGCCCGGTTCAACCTGTGCCTGCACTCTGGAGGGTACGGGCTGGAATAGTACTCCAGCCTGGGGGAGTGGTGCAAAGGCTGCGCACCAGAGCTCCAGTGCTCCCCCACAGCCCGGTCCTTCAGGTGCCTCCTTTTAACATCAAGCCTCCTGTAGGTCTCTCCAGCCTGGTGGGTCCTGTGGCAGCCCCACGCACCAGGCTGTCTCCCCGTCTCCTCCCTACAGGTGTGCCAGTCTGCCAAGCGGCGCCTGAACTGCCCGTCTGCCAAGCGGCGCCTGAACTGCCCGTCTGCCAAGCAGTGCCTGAACTGCCCGTCTGCCAAGCAGCGCCTGAACTGCCCGTCTGCCAAGCGGCGCCTGAACTGCCCGTCTGCCAAGCGGCGCCTGAACTGCCCGTCTGTATTGAGCCTTCAAAGCCGCCCGTCTGCCATGAGCCTGCAAAGCCGCCCGTCTGCCATGAGCCTACAGAGCCGTCCGCCAGACAGGAGCCGCTAGAGCCTTCCGCCAGACAGGAGCCGCTAGAGCCTTCCGCCAGACAGGATCAGCCAGAGCCTTCCGCCAGACCGGATCAGCCAGAGCCTTCCGCCAGACCGGATCAGCCAGAGCCTTCCGCCAGACCGGATCAGCCAGAGCCTTCCGCCAGACCGGATCAGCCAGAGCCTTCCGCCAGACCGGATCAGCCAGAGCCTTCCGCCAGACCGGATCAGCCAGAGCCGTCATCCAGCCATGAGCAGCCAGATCCGTCAGCCAGCCATGAGCAGCCAGATCCGTCAGCCAGCCATGAGCAGCCAGATCCGTCAGCCAGCCATGAGCAGCCAGATCCGTCAGCCAGCCATGAGCAGCCAGATCCGTCAGCCAGCCATGAGCAGCCAGATCCGTCAGCCAGCCATGAGCCGTCCAGCCAGGATCCGCCAGAGCCGTCATCCAGCCAGGATCCGCCAGAGCCAGCCAGCCAGGATCCGCCAGAGCCAGCCAGCCAGGATCCGACATTCAGTCCGGAGCTGCCCCTTAGTCCGGAGCTGCAGTCCCTCAGTCCGGAGCTGCAGTCCCTCAGTCCGGTGCTGTCCCTTATCCTGGTGCTGTCCCTTATCCTGGTGCTGCCCCTTATTCCGGTGATGCCCCTTATTCCGGTGCTGCCCCTTATCCCGGTGCTGTCCCTTATCCTGGTGCTGTCCCTTATCCTGGTGCTGCCCCTTATTCCGGTGATGCCCCTTATTCCGGTGCTGCCCCTTATCCCGGTGCTGCCCCTTATCCCGGTGCTGCCCCTTATCCCGGTGATGCCCCTTAAATTAGGTGGGTTTAATAGTAGGGTGGTCATTGGGAGGGGGATAGGGAAGCTGGGATTGACTATGGTGGGGTGGGGACCACGCCCAGAGCCTGAACCACCACCGTGGTCAGATGCCCACCCAGACCCTCCCCTAGACTTTATGCTGGTGCGTCCGGAGTTCGCACCTTGAGGGGGGGGTTATGTCACGTTCCTGACCTGTTTTCTGTTGTTTTGTATGTGTTTAGTCGGTCAGGGCGTGAGTTGGGGTGGGCATTCTATGTTATGTGTATCTATGTTGGTTAATGGGTTACCTGATATGGTTCTCAATTAGAGGCAGGTGGTTTACGTTTCCTCTGATTGAGAGCCATATTAAGGTAGGTTGTTTCACATTGTTTGTTGTGGGTGGTTGTCTCCTGTGTTTGTATGTTGGTACCACATGGGACTGTATCGTTCGTTCGTTTGTTTTGTAGTCTGTACCTGTTCGTGCGTTCTTCGTTGTATGTAAGTTCTCATGTCCAGGTCTGTCTACGTCGTTTTGTTATTTTGTTAATTCAAGTGTAGTTCGTTTTTTCGTCTTGTTTAAAACTTCTTATGGCTGCAGGGTGAATATTGAAAAACTGGAAAATATGCGCACATTTTCAAACGGCCTCTTAATCAATTTTTGCTTTTACAATATGCATATATTTACTACTATTGGATAGAAAACAGTCTCTAGTTTCTAAAAACGTTTGAATTATTTCTCTAAGTGGAACAGAACTATTTTTACAGCCCATTTCCTATCCGGAATTGAGATTTCCAAATGCGATGTCTCTCTTTAAGAGCTTGTCTATAAAAGGTCATGTCACTTAGGACTGTAGAAACACGTCACACGCCTTCCTCTGGGTGTAATGCGGAAGTGAGAGCAGAAAGGAGTTGAATATCTCTTCCAGGGGCTGAACACAACATCTTGGAGTGAGACCTGCGCACTTAATTTTTTTTTCTGGTCACGAAGTAGAATATGGACTCGGCTCCTGCACGACGCTCGTTAAAGGTGAATATGAGCTCTGGCTTCGATATTATTTGATACATGTCACAAAATCATCCTAAAGTATGTTTTTTCAATATAGTTTAATTATATTATTGAAATTTATTCTGGACTTTAGACGTGATGCGACGCAAGAATTGTTTGAAGAAAGAGAGGTTAGCGCCGCACGGCCAGTGTGCTTGCTAATCCAAGAGGGAAATAGTTTGTTCTGGATCCCAAACAAAGACTGTACTGGACAATGGACCCCTTTACAACATTCTGATGGAATATCAACAAAGATAAGGACCCAATTTGGGATGCTTTTTCATATATCTGTCGAACTGTGCTATGCTAACGTTTGACTAGAATCAATGCTGCCGTATGCTAGCTAATGTAGTAAGCTAATATAACGATATATTGTGTTTTCGCTGTAAAACACTTCAAAAATCGGAAATATTGGCTCTATTCACACGATCTTTGTCTTTCATTAGCTATCCACCATATATTTTTCTGAAATGTTTTATGAGGTGTAATTAGTAGTTGACGTTGGTGTCTGTATTTTCTCTGGCTACTCCCGTGCGATTTCAGACTAGCTATGATGGTAGCAGTAATGTAAAACTGATTTATAGCTAAAATATGCACATTTTTTGAACAAAACATAGATTTATTGTGTAACATGTTATAGGACTGTCATCTGAGGTAGTTTTTTCTAGGTTATTTAGGTTGGTTCTAGGTTAGTTAGGTTGGCTTGTGCATGCTACTTGCATCCTACTTGTGCTGTGAAAAATGTCTGTCCTCTTTTTTATTTGGTGGTGAGCTAACATAAATATATGTGGTGTTTTCTCTGTAAAACATTTAAAAAATCGGACATGTTGGCTGGATTGACAAGATGTTTATCTTTCAAATGCTGTATTGGACTTGTTAATGTGTGAAAGTTAAATATTTAAAAAAAATAGATTTTGAATTTCGCGCCCTGCACTTGAGCTGGATGTTGTCATAGGTGTACCGATATCGGGCTTGCAGCCCAAACAGGTTAATAAATTTCATTATGTCCTATTCCAACGCTGCATTTTGGTCGAATCCTTGCTCCTCCTCTTCGGATGAAGAGGAGGAGGAAATCCGTTACAGTCTTAGTATTTTGTGATTACAGGACCTTTTTTATAACTGAATAAATGAATAAGTAACTGAATAAATGAAAACGTAACATTCCACATTGGCCTCAAAGTAGCCTATGACCAGGGTACAGTAACTCTAATAATAGTGTCAAGCTGTACTATTATTCCCTACTTACCCATGGCTGAACTCTCCTCACAGCCACAGTTGCCAGAGCTGCACTGGACTCTGAGCAGCGACACCTCTCTCTCCAGCATCTCGATGCGGGTGGCCAGCTGCTGCATGGTGTTGGCTGCGGGACAGGCGCAGGCCTGTTTGGGGATGTTGATGCGGTGGGTGAAGGTGACCTGGCTGTCTGTGTCCACTGTCTGCTCTGTGAACTCTGTGGGGTCCTCCCCACCCCCACTGGACATTGCTCCCCTGGAGGCCTGACTGGGTGGAGGTGCTGCTGATTCAAGATCCACAGAGCACAGAGACTCCAGGGGAACATTGATGTTGTACACATGGTTGAAGACCATGGGCTGCTCCTTGATTGTCTGGTTGTTAAGTGGGCTGGTGGGGCCACCTGGAGGGGCCTGTCGTCTGACCCTGGTGGTCCGGACCAGCTTTTGCTCCTCACCGGATAGGGATGGAGCAGCCTGGGACCCCAGAAGGAGGAAAGCCAGAGCCAGGCCCAGCAGCCAGCCACGTGCAGGGGCCATGGTGAAACACCACAGCGTTAGAACCATGGGCCTAGCTAGGGCTCTCCTGACACCACCGTAACTTCCGGCAGACTTCTGATAGGATCTATAGAGGAGAGAGAGATGGTGGTAGTTGAGTGGTGGTAGTTGAGCAGTGGGTTGGCGAAATGGAAAATAGTATTTGATCTATTGTGAAAGAATAATTGCCTTGGAAAATAACTGGATGCTTATGGGACGTTTCGAATCCTTAAATATACGTATTTCTGCACACAACACCAAATATTTGATCTTTCTCACAGGGGAGGGATGTTGAAATATTGAGCACATAGAACATGTTGATATGGATTCAATAGAGCCTGGCTTTAGTGATTTTTCCTTCCACTGTAATCCTCTCTCTCCAGCAACTGGGCTTGAGGACAGGAACAAACTACAGAATGAATCATATTGAGGGACTGATTCCTGTCTAGAAAAGCCTGTGGTCAGAAAGTGATTATCTGCGATTATATTTTTCCATCTCTGTTAGACTAGACGGAGGGATTTTCTCAAAGCTCAATCAGCAGAATAAAAATGTGAGACGTACACTATACGACACACGCTTAGTATCAGTTCATGGAGAAATAATTACTTTGTACGAGGACACAAATCAGGACAGTATGTAAGGTTATGTCTCAAAGATTTATCTGTAGGAGGTCAAACACAGCATGCCAAGAAGCCTACAGAGCCTTTTCAAAAGTTTGTATCTGATACTGAAAATTGTCTTGTTATTTTTTGTTGTTGACGAAAGCCCCTTTGTGAAGTGAAAGGGAAGTCAACCTTTCATGTTATTTCCTTGTTTTGTATCACAAATCAGGGCAATTCCCCTTGACTACATCTTTGAAACCAACCACAGGTATGATCTTTGGTTCTTTGTCTTTACTACAAATCTTTTAAGGTTACTTATGACCACGCTACAGCCTCAAGGTGAGAGCACACAACAGATGTGGTCCATGTGTGCTGATGCTGAACTGAAATGGTCATTACACAACTAAAGAGGTGTGTAAGTCACTCCAGGGATTTGAGAGGCGGGAGATCCTGCATGTTCAAATATACTGTGTGGCGTACTGTAACATATCAGGCTCGCCTGCTATACCTTTATATACAGCTTTGGCCTTGGGAACGGGTACATTATTAAACCTCCCCCCACCTGTAGAGAATGGGAAATGTTCCCACCTCTCCTCATGCGAAAAGATCCCGTTTGACACGATGCAAGCCATTTAACCAGCAAATCCACCAAATAAATGAGAACCAGAAAGATGAGAAAGAAATCAAATGGACAAACCCAACTGGAACATTATTTTCACACCCATTAAGTAGTGCAGGGTCCCTTTGATTAAAGTGAAAACGTGGTACATGCAGTCCTAAAGTCAAAATGGCATATTCAATTAATGGCCCGGAATGGCTCTCTGACTCACTCTCAACCACACACACAGACTTGTATAATGGTCTTGCTCCTCTATGCCACAGCAACTGAGATACACCAACATGCCCCCATTGCCCTGTGCTCCAGCTCAGGAATCAGGGGCATTGAGACTATGGGTTGCATTTGTTGAAGTTGGATAGAGATTCGATATTCATATGACGTTTTCCTCAAGCCTTTAGGTTTCTGCAATTACAGTGGGGCCACAGTGTTTGGAGACAGATGTGTTTTATCAAGGCCTGTTGTCAGGCCTCAATTAGGACGCCTCTCAATTAGAAGCGACAAAGAGGAGGATGAGGATCAAAGGCTCGGGGGCAACAGCAACGACTATTTCAATTTACTGTTCAAGGGCAGGGTGTTTTAACACACATTTCTGCCCTGGATGCACTTACTGGTCATCCTCCTGACTTGACCGTAATGAGAACTGACGGCGTAGAGGCTCACAATCCGTCCATTGGGCCGCCTACCGCTGGACGGGTGGAAGTGAGGAGGCATTATGGGAGCTGGGAGCACGTTGACAAGTCATGAAATTAGTTTGGGGCTACTATGGCACATTGCCATTTTAAGCTATACCCTGTAATGACTAGTAGTATAAAAATGAGTAGTGTACCTGCTAAGGTAGATGACCAGAGAACAATAGTGTCAGTTTTATTGAAACTGGTCATTTTCTTGGGAAATTGAATGTGAATTGGTTCTCCCGGGCCGACCCCCTGCTAGCTGGCATGATCAAAAACTCCCTGAGGCATAAAGCAATTCTGTTCAAAGTTGATGATCATAAACCCTATAAAACTGGCTGCCAGAAACAATATAAAACATTTACGAATTGTACTTTACATATACACATTTGGGTATAACCCTCTGACAAAACCCTCTGACAGGACACTCAGTAAGCATCGGCAGCTTTGGAATGCCATTGACAAGCATTGGGCAGAAATCAATAGGTGTCTATTTCTGAACATGACGTGGGCAGGCAGATAATTCACGAAGAAAGCCATTTCAATTTCATTGTACACCCAAAAGCATGCCTAAAAGCATGTTCTAAAAAGAGTTGTAAAACCTTGGGTTTTGATCTGAGCCATATACATTCCCCCTTAACTTCTGTTCTTTCAGAGACTATAGTCATAAAGCTGAATATCCCTTCCATCCAAAGCTTTCTTTTTATGGCTCAGGCTGGAGATGATACAAGAGAAGAGATGCTCCAATTATGCACAGAATCAGGTTTTGTCTTAATGATGTAGAGGGAGAGAGGTTTAAAAAGATGACTTTTCTCATAAAGTTGCAGTGAAGACAGTGAAGAGGGATGACTAGAGAGAGTCTATACAGTAGAGGACTTCACTTTCACTGGAGATAAATTCTCCACTCCTCACCACATATCATAGAGGAACAAAAGCTGAGTATCATCACAGGCAATAATGAAAACACAAATGCTGTCACACATTTTAAGCAGCCATTCCAATAACAAATATACTGAGCCTCCCTTTATATCAACAACATTTGCTTTCACCTTGGTATTAACATAACATTACCATCAAGCCGAACCATGCAATAACTCCTGTCTGTTGACGGCCAATAGCACTTTTCACCTTAATTCTCACAGAGAACAGATAGTAGACTGGCTGGCTTGATTGAAATGTCAGGACGAGGAGCATGTATGACAAAAGCTCATGTGGAATAGCATGTCTGGACATTTGGAAATTGAGAATTCCATTAGTTGTTGTTATACCTGTGTAACAGTGTATTAACAGTGAAATTTCACATGTAGCGCATTGTTCTCATAAGTGTTTATAGAGGATGAATGTTTATGATGCAAATGGAAACTTACACCAGTGTCTGTTCAACAGTAAATATAACCAAAACCCTGAGTTGTTCTTGTGTTTTATGTGAAATTGGCCTATTACTCTGACTCTTGAGTGTGTTTACTGTCTAATGAGCTCGTCAATGAGGGTCATACAGTAGGATAAAAAGACAGTGTAGGTTTAAGATGCTGAAAGCTACACGGTGTTACTGCTAGAGTAGGTCAAAAAATACATGAACCTTTCCCTAACATAACACACAATCCTATTGTTCTGCTAAGCATTCAATCTGTAGATGCCCTACTCGTGCTGTATTAAGGAGATAGCAGAGATGGTGCAGTAGCATACTTTCAGTGTGTAATGATGAGTGACATTCTGAATGACCTGCAGGAAGGTTTTATATTAGACAAAAAGGCACAAAGATGGATTGCTCTCAAATTCAGGCACAGCACACTTCAAGCCTTCAGGTTTTAAGGAATATGAAGGCTGGGATACAGCACAACACCAGGACCAGATCATTGTTAGAAATAAATAATGTTACTAGGCTACCTCTAATCAACTTCAAAGAAAGGTAAATCATTCCTTGAGGAGTTAATATTTCATCTGACATCTGTTGGGAATAGATGTTTTTGTAAAAATGTTCTATTCAACACTTTTCTCTCATTTCGATCTCCTTTCATTTCTCATTCAGCTGACATTACCCTGAGTGGTTCTTAAAGAGGGGTTACACAAGCTATTACACCACATGCTGCATTATATATGAGAGCACCATTGATGTTCCTAACCTCCCATGTGCCATGCTAGATCACAGTGTCTCACAGAGCCCTCAGGGAAGAGCATCCTTGTTGTAACTCTGAGGCGACGCTCTGCATATCTTTATAAACTCAGCTTATCTGAGTGGAACAGAGGCCTAAAGCCTTTTGACTTCTCCTCCCTACTCCTCACTTCTCCTCCCTACTCCTCACGTCTCCCTTCTCATCTCTATTCCTCCCAGTACTCAACATTGTGTTTATATACTGTATGTCCCCTTGAGAACTTTCTCTCTACAAAGACAAGTGAGCCTTGGGGGACTAGTGACTACCTGGATCCGTCAGTAGGTCAAACTTCCTGTTAAACATACTGTACTAGGGCCTTCCAGAATAATCTACAGTATATTAACTGTCAGTGTCACTTCATACCCAATGTCCTGTGTCATAATGGAAAACATGGGGGGCAGAGCACCAGAGGGATGCTGCGATTCTGCTGCTCCCTATTCTCCTAGGTTCTGTTTAACTCCATCTTTCTCTTGAAATCTCTCTAGCTGTCCTCCTTTATTTCACACAGTATATCGGTTCAGACCAGAACTGCTGAATAAAGAGGTGTCTGTGTGTACGGTGCTGAATCGCTGATGGAGCTGGGTGAGCTGGGTTGCTACAGAGCTCGGGCAGGCTCTAGCTAGCCGCACCACAGAGAGGCCCAGACAGGCCCTGGGAAGTGAATTGGTAACCCCTATTTGTACAGGTTAATGTGCAAACATCCCGACATGCACACTGTACCAATAGCCAGCCTCCACAGGCGCTCTGCCCCTCTCTACCTTGTAAATCTCTGTATTGCAACATTCAGATTCAATTATCATTACTCCAGTAGCACTTGGCAAATTGCCTTGTCTTTCAGGATCATTGGCCACCGCTCATTTTCAGAACCTGCGACCTAAAAGGTTTGAAGATCTCCATTTCTCCTCAGTCCTTAGGCCTTTTTCACATAAGGACGCGTTTCATCACTACCTGATCACATTGTTTAAAAAATAAATACAGCTCAACAAAGTAATATTTGGAGAAGATTCTTCTCTGCAAATTACAAGGGAAATGCAATATTTCTGAACAAAAGAAGTACCCCGTCAGTCCTCAGTAGCCTCAATAGTGCAGAGTGAGCAAGAAGTCACATTTTGGCTTATATTGCAATGAAAGAAACATGCCATCTGCTAAAATATGCTATCTGCAAGAATGTTACCTAGTGCTTTGATAAAAGGTAGACAAGATAAGATCAAGAACATAATTCTGAGCTGCTATCATTGTTCCTATCTGTCTGAGGAGAGGCTGTGGGACCAGCTGCTGCAGCAGATACAGAGGGCTCAGGGGGTACAACATGAATAATGACCAACCAAATGGTTCCCTGTTTAATGGAGGGACAGTAAAGCATAACACAGCCTGGATCCCAAATGGCACCCTATTTAGTGCAGGGCCCATAGTATATAGGGAATAGGGTGCCATTTGGGACGCAGACACACTCCATTTAAATGCTGCTGAAGACTCACTTTGTTCATGCCGCTATGATTCAGGAGAATTTAATTTCATATTTGCCCCACCAGGTCAGAGGCTGCAGGCATGCTGGGCACCATGGTGACGGTCTGCTTTTAAAGGAACTACTTCTCTTGTGATATATTGTTTCAGACCATATATTTAAAATATGTCAAAATATATGTCTCAGTATTGTTTTCCATTCATGCAAATGTTGTTGTCAGGAACATTTGTTTTGTCCAAGTTTAAAATAACACAATAACACAATAACACAAAATATTGAATGTGTGATCCACAAGGTATCTTTTGAGAGGATGCATGTTCTTTAACTCAAGGACTGAGTTCTGTCCCTTGGCTCCTGCAGCAGTATTGCTGTCATTAAAGCATTTGGGAATCCCTATAAGCCAATGACTGCTAATGATTCAGACACGATTTCATTCCAATGAACCCATGTTTTCGTAACTGCTTTTTCTTTGCTAACCTGACAGTGAATCCCACTTATGCAAAATATCAAATAATATGTCAGTGCTGTGGCTTGACAACCACTAATATCTTCTTCTTCCCTTTTAGGATACAGCACTGTTCTGTTCCAACCCAGCCAGCCTTTTTAAACAGTCTTGTCTCCGTCACCCTCTCTCGTAAGTCATTTTCTCCTTTCATCTCCCTCTTTCAGAAGAGACTGTTTTTTGTGGCCCAGAACTGACAGTTATTGTTCTGCCTTTCATGAAAATATAAGAAATGTCTTCTCTCTGCCTTTGTGCAACGAGAAAGAGTCAGAGATGAAGGCAGGATGAAATGATGGAGCAACATAACACAAGAACATAATACCACAAGGTGTCAGAGAAATGATGAAATAACTACCGGAATCAAGACGGGATAGATGTGTTTTCTTGTTTGTGCCTGTTTGAGTTAGATGCCAAACCAGAGGAAGACATCAATCCTTTTACCTGGTTAGGATTTAATTCAATCATAAAAAAATATAGGTTTCTACACACATCACAGTGATGCAGTGATTTTGTTTGGATGGTGCAACATGGTATTTTGAGGGTCTAAGGATGATATCAAAGTACAAGCCTCCAGTATGCATCCTCCACTACTGTTTATGCCTCTTATCTTCCACTCTGGTAAATGGAAATCTGTCCGTGAGAGGTTTTCAGAATCACCTTGTAAAGATCAACTGAAGATAAGTTACCTGTCAACTCAGATAGGTGGAAAAAATAACACACTGCAAGGAGAAGAGAAAATAGGATGTGTAAATATGCTCAGAGACAAGTTGAACATTGAGTTGACTGTCATAAATATCAAACACCTCAACACAAGAATGTTAACAACAAAATAATGGACATTGCATTTGCTGACTCATAAAGCTTTGTTTCATCCTGACTTTCACCTGGTAAGATTTGACTGGTTATGATTAATAGGATATTTTGATATACCTATAGAAGTTTGGAAACAGGCCTTTTGATGCAGTGTAGAAAGTGGAAAGTGTAGAAAGTGAAACCAATCCATTCCCAATCATCCATTATTGATCAAGCCAGGGTTATATTGGGGTATATTGGGTTAGATTGATAATGAATCACCACTATCTGTACCAGGGGCATTAAATCCTTCCCAAAATATCTCCAGGTCTAACTCATTAACAGGCAGCCACCTGCTAGACCACCAGGTCTCGTCTACTTTATCCTGGGAGGACAACTCATCAGCCTAAGGAGCTGTTTGTGGTGTGTGTGTGTGTGTGTGTGTGTGTGTGTGTGTGTGTTACTGTCACCACTGTACGTAGTCATGCCTGAAGCCTTCATTATTATGGGGCCAGTAATCCCCATTGGTTAGAAATCAGAGATCAAAGGCTTCCAGTGGCTGGTACTTCACCTCCATCTCATGTCTGCTGCTTCACCACAATAACAACAGTTCCTCTAAGTATTTCAGTAAGACATTAAAGATGCAATATCCCAGAGGGATCTAGACTAGAGTCTCTGATCCCACTATCGCCCGCCACACATAAAAAATCCTCATCTACTGTTGTGTGGAAAGAATACATGAATCTCTACAGTACGATATTACGGACTCACTGCTAAGCCCTGGCTGTATCTTTGTGATCACGAGTAAAAAAAATGAAGTGTTGCCGAGTCAGCCAGACAATTACTCTTGGTCTCTTGAGCCCCACAATGCTCTGCAGCATGCAACAAGGGATAACTCACTTTTTCAACCAGTTGAGGAAATTGGAGGTTTAATTGAAGATGATAGATAACTGGTCACTAAATGCTTTATCAAAATGTGTATACTAGTACAGTATCTTTATAACAAACCAGTACTCTTTCACTTTAATCCCATTTCTGTATACCTGAGGGATGCACTTAAAAAGCAATACATGTCAACACAATATGCATGCTGAAGTCCAAACCATGAATACTGAATAATAAAGCATATCTTTATGGTTGATGTTGTCTTACCTTGAGCGTAAGCAGTGGTCCTCTTGTGCCAATGTCTAATCCTGCACCTATCAACACACAGAGAGAGGTGTTATAGGCGAACACACACACCCTGGCCATGAGCTCTCTGTCAGTCGGGGTAAAGAACATACACACCACACCAACACTCTGCTGCAGGGATACACAAAGTAGCGAGCAGGATGCTTGTCTCAACCTGAAAAGAGAAACCATCCTCATTTGCTTTCCTCGCCTTGTCTCTTCCTCAGGGCCTTTGCTTACCTACTGGGAGATAAAGTGACAGCCTTTGCAAGTTGTGTTGTCAGCTGTAAGGAATTGCAAATGCACTTTTTTTTTCATTTTCCCTCCCTCTTCGACAGCTGTGCCGTTTTATTAAATACACTGAGGATCGCTGCAGGGTTAGATCTTAACATGCCATGGTGCTGATGATACCTATCTCAGTGTTCCTAAGAGAAAAGAGATTACAAGTCCCATGGCTACATTGGGAATCCCTCCACGTTGTACTATTGTACCACAAACACACACAGACACATAGGCACGCACACTTATGCACCCACACACACACACACAAAGACAGACACAGAGTTTAATATTTATCTGCTGTCCCATAGGAGAACAATATCAAACATGCACCCTGGCACATGAGCTCACACACACAGGCATGCACACTTACGCACCCACACACGCACACACTCACACACACACACAGAGACACACACAGACACTGTTTAGTATTTCTCTGCTGTCTCAAACCTGGAGGAGGAGAACGATACAGATAATCCTGTTTCAGGTAATTCAGTTTTATGTGGTTGTGAGAGAAAGGGATTTTAAATCATTCAAAATGCTTCCTGCCTTATTGAGCATGTCAGAGCTGTCCTGGCTGTCCTGCTGTGTATCAAACCATAAGAGAACCAACATGCAATAGACCAGTTTTGACATACTGTACTAAAACTGTACAATATTGAGATGGTTGTTGTAAGACAAATTCTCTCAATGGCCTACATGGTAAAATAAAGGTAGCTAGATAAATAAATAATATACTTTCCGTGGTATATTATCTGTGGAATGCATTATGGCTTTGCTATGGCAATATTACTTGTACATGCTTGCTTGTACTGTATGGTGATCATATGATAGAAATTGCTATGCGCTACACTATTTTTATAGAACTGTTTTTCAGTATAACAATAATTTCCTCAGCTTGAGTAAGGGCTGCAGGATCTATATTCAACCCAACCTGCTCAATGTTGGGTTCGGTCCTCAGAATATTAGGACCTATTGGTTGCCAATCATTTCGAAAGCTCTGCTACAGTATAATCGTAATTTTCAGCAAACAGAATTGCATATTATTTCGAATGCGAAATTAATTACACTTCAAACTACTTATAAATGAAACATAACACTGAACACACATTAAACACTTTAGGTTATTGATTGGAAAGATAGAAAATATTAGACATGATATGTTGCTGACATTTTGGGGGGAAATTGTCACGTTGCCAGCGGTACTACCACTGTAAGGAGAAGGAGGAAGCCTCTACAGTACTACTTGTGGCTGGTCTCTCTGTGTGAATCATTGCTGATATCTTGTAATTTGTAATCTTTCGGAGATCCTATTTCCAATTTGTTGATGCAGATGGATTGCCTCACGGTCACCGTTTATCACCTGCCACGGGAAACCTATTTTGTCCCTTTTCTTTGAAAAATGTGCTTTAAACCATTTTTTCTGTATTTCTAAGCAGTTTCCTCAAACAATATACAGTAAAACTTTCCTCAAACAATATAAGGACACATTTGCTTCCAACATGGTACCCATTAATATTCTCTCTCTGAATTCTAGTCCATAACTGGAGTTTCAAAACCTTGACTATGGAACATCAACTTCAATGCATAACAAAACGAAAAGGAAAAGCCAAACAATGTGAAAACTTGAAAAATGCCTCGTGCCTCAATACACAAATGACTATGCATAATACAGTACACTGAACGTACAACTTACCTGGTGAAAGCTATGATACCTTATTGATGTCACTTGTTAAATCCACTTTAATCAGTTTAGATGAAGGTGGAGGAGACAGGCTAAAGAAGGATGTTTAAATGTTTAGAAATTTGAGCCGTGTATTGTGTATGTGTGCCATTTAGAGGGTGAATGGGCGAGACAAAATATTTAATTGCCTTTGAACGGGGTAGTAGGTGCCAGGGGTACCGGTTTGAGTGTATCAAGTGTATCAACACTGCTGGGTTTTTCATGCTCAACCGTTTTCCATGTGTATCAAAAATGGTCCACCACCCAAAGAACATCCAGCCAACGGCAGGCCATTGATCGAAAACGGGTCATTGACGAAAGAGGACAAAGGAGGCTGACAGGAATTGCGCAGAACAACAGATGGGCTACAGTTAGTCAACTGACAGTCCAGTACAACATTGGTGCCCAAAGACCCATAAAAGAATGCACAACTCGTCGTACCTTGACACAAATGGGGTATTGCAGCCGACGACCTTACAGAGCTGCACTTCTTTCAGCAAAAAACAAGACACTGCGGTTGCAGTGGGCTAGAGAACAAAAACACTGGACACTGGAGAATTTAAAAAACATCGCCTGGTCTGATGTATCCCGGTTCCTGCTGTTTCATGCTGATGGGAGGACTAGGATAAGGAGAAAACCACATGAGTGCATGCATCCATCATGCCTCATATCAACATTACAGGCTGCTGGTGGTGGTGTGGGGTGATGATGTGGGGTCTGTTTTCATGGCACACATTTGGCCCCTTGATGAAAGTGGATCTATGTTAGAATTCCACAGGATATCTAGAACATCATTGTCAATCAGGTGCAACTCTTCATGGCAGCAGGGTATCCATCTGCGAATGGGTTTCTTCGGCAGAATAATGCCCCATGTCACAAAGCTAGGATTGTCCAGGAACGTGACAGTGAATTCAGCTTACTGCAGTGTCCTGCCCAGATCTCAATCCAATTGGGCATTTGTGGGATGAGATGGAACGAGATATTCGGAGTAGAGATCCACTACCTGCCAACTTGACAAAACTGTGGGAAGCATTGGTGTCAACATGGGCCAGCATCCCTAAGAAACGCTTTTGATTAAATTGAGATTTTCAATTTAGGATACATTTTTTTAGAAATAAAGGATATTTTTGGTTGCCTGGCTACCCAAACTCCTTGCTCAGGCCAAACACTACGCCACGCCAACGGAAGTTAGTTTCTTCTTCGCAATGAGTCTGGATCTGAGCACCTCCCCGACGATTTCTGGAACGCAGACACATTCTACATGTTCTGAATGGTCCCAGAAACCAATTGGTTGGGACAGAGTCAGAACACACATGGATAAAGCAGCGTTTAGAACATTTGCCATTGGCTTTGCTACACTGATTGGTTAGAAATGATCAAATCGCTGATTACTTTATTTTGTACCACACCCCTAATTTTGACATCAGCACAAACAACTTTACGATGGCAGTCTCAGACTGAAGTAGGTAGAGAACATAGAGCAGGGGAAGAATTCAGTTTGAGTCGTTAGGCAATATTTTGGGTTGGCTAGAAGGATAATTACAAGCAGAAAGAGCCATTGTTAGCGGTTTAAGACGATCTGAGAATCGAAGCCTTTCGATACCAGCTTTTATTAAAGAAACTACTACCTGGAATAATGAATCCAACACTGGTTGCTAAATCCATAACTCTCGCCAACTTGCTTGCTGAATTAGGAAAAACAATAGAAATGATGACAGTGGCAGTGTGCTGTATTAGCGGACTACAAGACCATGGTGCTTGCCTACGGAGCTGTGAGGGGAACGGCACCTCCGTACCTTCAGGCTCTGATCAGGCCCTACACCCAAACAAGGGCACTGCGTTCATCCACCTCTGGCCTGCTCGCCTCCCTACCTCTGAGGAAGTACAGTTCCCGCTCAGCCCAGTCAAAACTGTTCGCTGCTCTGGCACCCCAATGGTGGAACAAACTCCCTCACGACGCCAGGTCAGCGGAGTCAATCACCACCTTCCGGAGACACCTGAAACCCCACCTCTTTAAGGAATACCTAGGATAGGATAAAGTAATCCTTCTAACCCCCCCCTCCCCCTTAAAAGAGTTAGATGCACTATTGTAAAGTGGTTGTTCCACTGGATATCATAAGGTGAATGCACCAATTTGTAAGTCGCTCTGGATAAGAGCTTCTGCTAAATGACTTAAATGTAAATGTAAATGTAAATGTATTATAAGCATTACAGCAGGAGAAAAACCAACACGGATGAGGGTCTACTGAACTGAAGTAAATCCTTTTCAGTCCAGCAAGGCTTAATATAGCTCTTTATTTACAGTCATTCAATCAATCAATCAAATTTATTTATAAAGCCCTTTTTACATCAGCCGATGTCACAAAGTGCTATACAGAAACCCAGCCTAAAACCCCAAACAGCAAGCAAATCAGATGTACTGTAGAAGCACAGTGGCTAGGTAAAACTCTCCAGAAAGGCAGGAACCTCTGAAGAAACCTAGAGAGGAACCAGGCTCTGAGGGGTGGCCAGTCCTCTTCTGGCTGTGTCAGGTGGAGATTATAACAGTACATGGACAAGATGTTCAAACATTCATAGATGACCAGCAGGGTCAAATAATAATAATCACAGTGGTTGTAGAGGGTGCAACAGGTCAGCACCTCAGGAGTAAATGTCAGTTGGCTTTTCTTAGCCGATCATTCAGAGTCAGAGACAGCAGGTGCGGTAGAGAGAGTTGAAAACAGCAGGTCCGGGACAAGGTAGCACATCCGGTGAACAGGTCAGTGTTCCATAGCTGCAGGCAGAACAGTTGAAACTGAAGCAGCAGCAGGTGGACTGGGGTGGACTGGGGACAGCAGGTGGACAGGGGACAGCGAGGAGTCATCAGTCCAGGTAGTCCTGAGGCATGGTCCTAAGGCGCAAGTCCTCCAAGAGAAGAGAGAAAATAGAGAAAGAGAGAAAGAGCGAGAGAGAGTTAGAGGGAGCATACTTAAATTCACACAGGACACTGGATAAGACAGGAAAAATACTCCAGATATAAAAATACTCCGATACCCCCGGGCAGGGCAAACCAGGCAGGATATAACCTCACCCACTTTGTCAAAGCACAGCCCCCACACCACTAGAGGGATATTTTCAAACCACCAACTTGCTACACTGAGACAAGGCAGAGTATAACCCACGAATATCTCCCCCACGGCACGAACCCGAGGGACTCAACCCACTCAAGTGATGCACCCCTCCCAGGGACGGCATAGAAGAGCATCAGTAAGCCAGTGACTCAGCCCCCGATATAGGGTTTGAGGCAGAGAAGCCCAGTGGAGAGAGTGGAACCGGCCAGGCAGAGACAGCAAGGGCTGACTTGCTTCTCTTGTCGTACCTTTCAATTGTCTATGGAGTTAACTTTTCTGGATTTAAACATTTGTGCAACCAGTCTATAAGCTTGCTATCACTGCATACAAAATGCCACATGTATTTTTAATGTTAGGCGAGGCCAAGTATGTCTTGTTAGATACTTTTTAGTTATCAGTTTAATATACGTACACTACCGTTCAAAAGATTAAGGTCACTTAGAAATGTCCTTGTTTTTGAAAGAAAAGCACATTTTTTGTCCATTAAAATAACATCAAATTGATCATAAATACAGTGTAGACATTGTTAATGTTGTAAATGACAACGTACTGTAGCTGGAAACGTCAACAGTGAAGAGGCGACTCCGGGATGCTGGAGCTCCAGATACTCAACTATTCTAAAGAAGGCTAGTTTTATTGCTTCTTTAATCAGAACAACAGTTTTCAGCTGTGCTAACATAATTGCAAAAGGGTTTTCTAATGATCAATTAGCCTTTTAAAATTATAAACTTGGATTAGCTAACACAACATGCCATTGGAACACAGGAGTGATGGTTGCTGATAATGTGCTTCTGTACGCCTATGTAGATATTCCATAAAAAATCTGCCGTTTCCAGCTACAATAGTCATTTACAACGTTAACAATGTCTACACTGTATTTCTGATCAATTTGATAGAATTTCAAAAACAAGGACATTTCTAAATGATCCCAAACTTTTGAATGGTAGTGAACGTATAAGTCTATTCCACGAGAGATGAAACAGGATTTTGGAAGGAAACACAATAGTTGCTGAAGGGTGTTTACAGAGCTAAGCTAGCCGTTAAGTGAATCCTCAGTTAATCAGGATGCCAACTCTCACTCAGCAGTCTCGGGTAGGATTAACCTGAACCCAGCGGACTACAGGCCCTTTCCACAGTTATTAATCTGTGTTTTGCCAGTTCCCAGCAGGGCAAGGGTTGGAAAAAATTGGCAGTGAATATCTATGACTATCTGACATTTCCACATGCCAAACGGATCCATAAATCCGTCTCTTAGCACTGGCCGCTATAAATTAGAGCCCTGGATTTAAAGGCAATAATATAAGACAGTCTTTCTAGTGGAGTGATGGGGACCAAAAAAATTACCTCATTCAAATGTATCTTCACAATGACATGCCACTTGCTCTTTCTATAGAGGTGGACAAAAAGCAGACATGTTTCAGCTTGAAAGGAGACTTTTCTTTCTGCCTGCCTGCCAGACTCAAGGATCTTTAAGTGCTTTAACTCTTGCATTTCATTGAGAGGCAGGGTTCAATGAAGAACAGTTCGATAGATTAGTCAGAAAGCAGCAGGTAGTGAACTAGCGATGGGCAACATATTAAAATCAAATGGCTTTTACCCTAAAACGCATGCAAAAAGGTTTGATCTGCACAGTCCATTCAGTCAGTTATTTATCTTTAAAAAATGTACAACATTAGCAACGCCTTAAAATAAGCCCATCATGCACTCCTGGCTGGGAGCTGAGAGTAGTGTTGTGTTTTTCCCATGCTTTCAAAGAGTAAATGTATCCATCAAAGGCAGCATAAAAGAACTGACAGTTCAAGTAATGTGCTGTAGGCAGGCCATGTCTTATTAAGAGGTTTTTAATGGCTTTATGGCTCGTGGCAAACACAACAACAGCCTTCTGGAGACACTCATAACCTGCTACTGCACTTCCACTTCTCATAGCAGCGAAGGTAAAGAGGCATACAAGCCGCCGCTGATTTGCTACAAGACCCATTCCCTCAATGGAAACCTTTGTCATGCTATACAGACAATAAGCACCTTAAATATGTATCCCCTGCCTATCAGAGATTGTTGCAAGGAGGTACAGATTCTCAAGACCAAATCAATCTACAATACTTGAGAAAACGCTTTATAGTATTGTTGGATAAAAAGCAAGAGACAGTGAAATTAATTCATTTTACAAACCTTTTTTGATTACAGTACAGAACCTTGCAACAAACCGCCACATTAGATGTGAGAAACTTCGACATGATTTTAGATCTATCGGTAGGCTAACACTTTATACACAGGGCCTTTATACACCCAGGTTGTTAATATAGGTTTTATAAAGCTTATAAAGGGTACCTTAATATAAAGTATTACCAATCTATCCGTATCAGTATAGTGAGGCAGGAGCATTCCAATAAAGATAGCATCTATTACATCTAGTGACTACCTACAGTACCCCCACTCTCTCCTTGGACTGCAGCCCACTCATAAGCAGAAAGGTGTGGGGAGCAGAGAGGTGTGGGGAGCAGAGTGTGTTTGGGTGGGAGGTAAGGACAGGAGGCCAGTCATGGATTTTCTCCAGGTTGAAACACAGAGGCAGAGAGCGTGAGAGAGAGGGAAAGTGCCCTCCTCAATCAATTGCTATTGACCCTTATTACAGTAGGGATGGGATTAGGAATATGCCTACCTCTGAGATAAAAACAAGTATTTGTTTTTTGCTTGTTTGGTACCCCTGCCTGTTGTACAGTACCATCTGCTGCACTCAGTAACAAGTAAGATGTCGTGTCAATTAACATTGTGAAAAATGTTTGGGTCGGCAATTGGAAGGTTCATTACTTGAGTAGCCTTAGGAATGAGTGCTTAGGTGAGATCATTGGAAACTATAACACAATCAATGTAGCCATCTATTTGCCCAGCTTTCTTAACCTACAAAGGAACCTAAAGGCTTACTTAGATATTTGTCAGTTGATTTCAGATCGGATGCCGTCATACAATCTTCATGGATTTGGTTCCCAGTTCTACTAAATTCTGCCTTGTTCATATAGTCAAGGCTCAAATGACCAAACAGAGGCATACATTATGTTCCTTACCAAACTCATTTTTAGAGTAGTGAGTCACAGAGATCACTTACAGTAACAACTGACCTAAGTTTGGAGGACCCACATTCGGGGAGATCATTTAGAGGAAACATGGTGGATTAACGGGGAGTGTTCAAAGTCCACAAGCAATATGTTGAAAGTTATTCCCTCCTGTGCCTCAGAATATTTACTGCATGACTCACTCAATGAATTTGGCAAATTAACTCTGGCATTACAAGCTCTCTGCATTCTATATGTAACGTATGCGTCTGGGATGGAAATGCAACTAAGACCGTCCATTTCCGTGATGAAGTTATAGTAGGAAGTATTGGTTATTTATTTGACAGACTCTTAATGTGTGTTGAAAAGTTTGCACACATAAATAAACACATTTTCTAATTAGCTGATTAGCTGAGACAATATCTCACAATGAGTTCTGCTGTGCACCACAGTTCTCACGGAGACCTACATCAGGCCTTTGTTCTGCCAGTCAGCTTGATAGTGTCTTGACAACGGCACAGGCAGACTTCCGAAGGCTTCTGTCACAACTGTCACAAGCATCTGAGACACTCCTATCACTTCAGAGACGACATTGTCTCTCTGGACGGAGGACGGGGCACAACCAAAAGTATTTTGGTATGCGCATAGAGTTCTGACTGACAATGTGTTAGCCGGCAAATATCTGACCTTTCGATTACGGTTTATAAACCAAGGCAGCTCATAGAGGTTGATTTCTCTGCTTGGATGAGGCAGCAATATATGGTTATATAGACGTGTAGATGCCACACCACAGGCAGTATTCCACTTCATCATCGTCCGGGACAAGGTTATTGGCTGTGAAGCCAACCAACCCTCTGGTGGTGTTTAGACTAAAAGTGGACTGTGCTGGCCTGGCTGTCAGATGTGGATTGGCATATTGGACTGGCCTGTAGAAGAGGCCAGGATCTGATCAATGCATTGGGATGTATTGGGCCGTTGGGCTGTTGGGGCTGTGTGGAGGGGGAGCATGGGGCGCATTGATGGTGCTGCCTGCCCTTGAACACATGCTGTCTCTAAACAGAGATCAATTGGCCCAGTTTGGTCTGTGGAAGTAGTGCGCAGAACGGATGTGTATCAGGGGAACGGTTGGTGAATCAGCCCTAAAACCAGCCTCATGTTCTTTCTCTCAGAGGGGAACACTTGAACACCAGGGATTTTACTTGATGTACTCTGGCATTCTACCATAACACATTCTCTGTCAATCAATGTACTACTTCAAAGATACGTATTTCACAGAAAAACCCTCATGACCTATACTGTCTATTCTTTATTGATTCTTTTTTGCTTTGTTATCAGATGAGAGTTCCGCTTCATGGATCATCAATGTGCAACTCAGAAAGCATCAACTGATATAGCTGAAATTGCTACAGTACATGAACCGAGAAGTCTTTTTATCTGGTATCTTAAATTGTCTTTTTTCACCATGGTTAAATGATGTTTGTTGGCTTCAAACTAAAGAAATTATGGCCACCTGCACCTCTACTGGATATTTTCCTTTTTACAAATTTGAGGAATGGCAACTGCATAGTGAGACCCAACAGCATTCATATACTGTAATGGGAGGATGCTGTCCTCAATACTGATGGCAAGGTCACAATAATGAAATCCTCTTTTAAAATCAGTATTCATTAAGCCTCTAATTCAAGACAACTAGGAGACATTATTTTGCATTTTAATATATGTTTCGCCTTCCTGCACTGACTGCATACAATGAGTGCTCAAATAGGATAGCAGAGAACACAAACATAAGAATAAGAAGCTGCCTTTGTACTGTATGTAAAAGGTCCCACAGATGGACCCTGTGAGCATATGCCTCTGATGGAGACGAGAGCATCCATCATCTGCAACGTTGAGAGTGGAAATGAGGAATACATTATTCTATTTTTAGGATTTTACATGGGGAGGATACTACTTTGTTATCGCCCAACCAAATTTGTTGGCAGAGTTGATTTTTAAAGGCAATCCATTGCCATCTGGGAGTCATTTACTGCTAAGGTCAAAAGTAATCGAAAGTCATTTTTACTGGAGGCTGTTTTCCATACAGTGTGAAATACTGTCTACTCAACTATGGTGCATGGTGGCCACTCACTCGAATCACCATGGAAACTCTCTGCTGAACCCTAAACTTTGGCTGAATGTTTAGATAGTAGTTTAAAATGATTATCATAGCAATACTAAGAAATGGTCATCAATTGTATTAACAAATATCTACTTACTCAATAGCTACTCGAACATGCTGCATTGTAAATTGTTACTTTAATGGCCACTTTCCATATTGCGTCATGCAGTTATTTTAATATCTCCTGGGCTAGAAACTATGAACTTACAGGAACTCAGGGCAACTATATAGTGTCACCAGCAGAGGGAGTAGCCTACAACCATGAAACAATTCACAAAGCCAGAGGTTACATCCCAATCAACTGCACTACTTCCCTAAGTATTACAATAGATAAGGAATAGGGTACTATTTGGGATACAGCCTGGGAATTGGCAACTAGAGGGTACAAATCCCTCACCATCAACCCCAATTACACTTTTAACATGTTGAAGTCTGGACATAAGTTCACCAGAGAAAACAAGCTATTTTGGACTATCATTAGATACATACAACCTTGGCCTATTTGATACTACTAGTGTTTAACGCATGCATTGTCACTTCGCCTGAAGTCCTGAAGTCAAAACCACTGATAACATATTAATTTGCTTTTTGTTTCCTGTTTTGTTGGATTGCATTCATTTTAAATGACATGGGGATCATCATAACGGCACGTTACAATGAAGGCATACAAAAACTGGCAAGACCTAAACCATACCATCATACCCAGCAAGTCAAGTCAATTGGCAGGAGACCTTGCAAGGAATGTGAAAGGTTTTTGATATGCATATAAATTAACATAATATATACTATGTTGGTTAAAACCTCTTCAGTTTGTGTCTTCAGTTTGCATATAAATTGTGTTTTGTCTCTAAGCAACTATGTACTCTCAGTCAGCTATGCTCCAATGCTCAAATGCCCATATGCATACCTGCCAACACAATCGTAATTGAAAGTCAATATACCTACATGAAAGTTTATAAATAAGTGTTTTAGATTAGTCTTTGTCACCTACAGTGTCAATCGAAATTATAGTGAGAGCATAGAGGGGAAAATAAATAATATAATATGACAGATGAACTAAGTGGTTTAACCGACTTGCATAACACTAACAGGAAAAGTATTTTCGGGGGGGGCACACAGACAATTCCCTGGAAAATGTTTGCATTGAGGATATGGCAGCTGATAGACTGAACAGAAACACATTGGTTTAATGTGAAACTTAACCAAGAGAAGTAAACAAATTCTGATAAATGCTCTGCCCAGTGTGACATTAAATAAGTCAAAGAAAGTGGTCCATCGTGTGAAAAACTTTAATTCATGTTCTTAACTAGATAATGATAGCTTCCTCGTTGTCATGCAGCAAGGCAGGTAATTTGATTTCATGGACTGAGACTTTGAATTTACTTTATCACGAGGAGGAGACCAACAAAATGCAATGACGTGGGGAATTATTAGTCTCACGGCTGAATTCTGACATGGTTGAAATCCAATCACTTAAGTCAATGTGATCTATTCATAATTTAACTTCTACGGATTATTAAATATGTATAAAAATTTTACTTTCCATCAGACCTGCGTTCAAATACTATTTCAAATATTTCAATCACATAAACTCAGTGTACAAAACATTAGGAACGTCTTCCTCATATTGAGTTGCACCCCCTTTTGCCCTCAGAACAGCCTCAATTTGTCGGGCATGGACTCTACAAGGTGACAAAAGTGTTCCACATGGATAATGGCCCATGCTGACTCCAAATCTTCCCACAGGTGTGTCAAGTTGGCTGGATGTCCTTTGGGTGGTGGATCATTCTTGATACACACGGAAATCTGTTGAGCGTGAAAAACCTTGCAGTGTTGCAGTTCTTGCCACACTTAAACTGGTGCACCTGGCACATACTACCATAACCAGTTCAAAGGTACTTAAATCTTTTGCCTTGCCCATTCACCCTCTGAATGGCACACATACACAATCCATGTCTCAATTGTCTCAACACTTAAAAATCCTTCTTTAACCTGTCCTCCTTCCCTTCATCTACACTGATTGAAGTAGATTTAACAAGTGACATCAATAAGGGATCATACACTGCCTTGCAAAAGTATTCACCCCCGTGGCGTTTTTCTTATCTTGTTGCACTACAACCTGTAATTTAAATTGATTTTTATTTGGATTTCATATAATGGACATACACAAAATATTCCAAATTGGTAAAGTGAAATGAAAAAAATTACTTGTTCTAAAAACACAAAAAATTATAACAAATGGAAAGTGGTGCGTGCATATGTATTCACCCGCTTTGCTATGAAGCCCATAAATAAGATCTGTAAGCAACCAATTACCTTCAGAAGTCACATAATTAGTTAAATACAGTCCACCTGTGTGCAATCTAAGTGTCACATGATCTGTCACATGATCTCAGTATATATACACCTGTTCTGAAAGTCCCAGAGTCTGCAACACTAAGCAAGGGGCACCACCAAGCAAACTGCAAGCTGCAAAGCTCCACAGCGGAGATTGGAGTATCTGTCCAAAGGACCACTTTAAGCTGTACACGCCACAGAGCTGGGCTTTACAGAGGAGTGGCCATAAAAAGCCATTGCTTAAAGAAAAAAACAAGCAAACACGTTTGGTGTTCGCCAAAAGACATAGAAGATAGAAGCTACTCTGGTCAGATGAGACTAAAATGTAGCTTTTTGGCCATCAAGGAAAACGCTATGTCTGGCGCAAACCCAACACCTCTCATCACCCCGAGAACACCATCCCCAAAGTGAAGCATGGTGGTGGCAGCATCATGCTGTGGGGATGTTTTTCATCGACAGGGACTGGGAAACTGCTCAGAATTGAAGGAATGATGGATGGCGCTAAATACAGGGAAATTCTTGAGGCAAACCTGTTTCAGTCTTCCAGAGATTTGAGACAGGGACGGAGGTTCACCTTCCAGCAGGGCGATGACCCTAAGCATACTGCTAAAGCAACACTCAAGTGGTTTAAGGGGAAACATTTAAATGTCTTGGAATGGCCTAGTCAAGCCCAGATCTCAATCCAATTGAGAATCTGTGGTATGATTTAAAGATTTCTGTACACCAGTGGAACCCATCCAACTTGAAGGAGATGGAGCAGTTTTGCCTTGAAGAATGGGCAAAAATCCCAGTGCCTAGATGTGCCAAGCTTATAGAGACATTCCCCAAGAGACTTGCAGCTGTAATTGCTGCAAATGTGGCTCTACAAAGAATTGACTTTGGGGGGGGGGGGGGGGGGTGAATACAGTAGTTATGCACGCTCAAGTTTTCAGTTTTTTTGTCTTATTTCTTGTTTGCTTCACAATAAAAAATATTTTGTGTCTTGTAAGTGATAGGCATGTTGTGTAAATCAAATGATACAACCTGGATTTTTGGGGGGGTTGTAAGGCAACAAAATAGGAAAAATGCCAAAGGGGTGAAAACTTTCGCAAGACACTGTAGCTTTCACCTGGATTCACCTTTTCAGTTTATGTCATGGAAAGAGAAGGTGTTCCTAATGGTTTGTACACTCAAATATCTCACTTTTTAATACATTTAAAAATGTCAAATACACTGACTCAAATACACTCCCATGCATTTAACCCAGGAATTTGAAAATGTATTTGAAAAAGTAATAGATTTTTTTTTACAAATAACAACTCAAATACTCAAATACTCAAATAAAAGTACTTGTTTTGGGTTGTGTATTTGAAAATACTCAAATACACAGAAAAGTATTTTTAATACCAGATACTCAAAAACATGTATTTGAACCCAGGTCTGCTTTCCACAACAAATATCATGACTATGCATTTCAGTTAGGCATGAACAGTATAATTAGATGTTTACCTTTTCTATGATAGGAACTTTGTTTCACATAAATCCTATTTGATACTATCACACATTCACAACATCCTTTAATCTATGGTGTCATCACAATGAGAAATTAAATATATTTTCAGTGCCAGAAATGGGAACACAAATATTTATATAATTCTACAGTGGGGGTAGTCTAGTCTACAGTACTCCTCTATCTGAAGATATTAAGATTCCATTTGAATTGAGAACGCTCAGCAGTTGCCCCAGTTCTCTTTCACAAGTTCACATTTTTGCTGGCAACAATAGACATTCCATGGTAACTGTTCGTGTTTGCTATCTATTCAATGGCAGAGGACTTATTATTCAGACTATTGACCTCTGCAAGCCATTTAATAACTATGGAAGAAAACAACAACAGTTGAATTGAAGTGCAAATATGGTCTGTACAGTGTTGTGTGTTGTTCTAAATGGTTTGGGAAATGTCATATTCACTCAAATAAAATTAAAGGAAAATAAGAAAATGTGCTATAATTCAACTAAAATGGACAGCATATACTGTGTAGACTTCTTTAATTCAACTAAAATAGACAGCATATACTGTGCAGACATCTTTCCCCTAACGGTACGGCATGCACGTTGTGACAACTCATTGCTTTGATAGGACTGAAATGTGAGATTGATCACAGAAAGGGCTAACAAGTTCTGTACTTTGACCCAAGCATGAGTGCTTTCCAATTGGGACTCCTTTGGGTTCTGTGTGAACCATAGTTTCTTATTACTCCACTACATGGACTTCCTCAACCCAGTGCTCCTGGCTCTACACCCTCTACAACACAACCAACCCAGACATCCACTAACAGCATCTATCATGTAGACAGAAGTGCTCAGTGGCTATTACTCCTCAGCAGCCCACATAAAACGAGGCAATTAAATGCTATTGGCCAATTGGCTCTACACTTTTTTTGATAACAAAAATATTTTTATTTAATTTTATTTAACATTTATTTAACTAGGCAAGTCAGTTAAGAACAAATTCGTATTTACAATGACAGCCTACCAAAAGGCAAAAGGCCTCCTGCGGGAACAGGGGCCTGGGATTAAAAATAAAAATGGATAGCATATATACATATATACTGTAGTGTGCTGTGATTTGTTGTTTTACTGCATTGATTGATAAGAACTAGGAACATAAATATTTCGCTGCACCCGCCATAACAACTGCTAAACTGTGCAACATTTGATTTGATTTTCTACTTTGCTTCAGTCTCAAATGGCTATTCACTATTTAGTGCAATACTTTTGACAGGGTACATAGAGGGTCTGTAGGGGAGTATATATGGGGGTCTATAGAGCGTCTATTGGGGGGTCCATAGGGGATCTATAGGGGAGTATATATGGGGGTCTATAGAGCGTCTATTGGGGGGTCCATAGGAGGGTCTATAGGGGTGTCTATAGGGGGGTCTATAGGGGAGTCCGTAGGGGGACTATGGGGATGTCTATAGGGGGGTCTATAGGGGGGTCCATAACAGGGTCTATAGGGGGTCTATAGGGGGGTCTATAGGGGGGTCAGTAGGGGGGTCTATAGGGGTGTCTATAGGGGTGCCAATAGGGAGTCTATAGGGGGTCCATAGGAGGGGGGGAGTCTATAGGGGGGGTTGATATGGGTGTCTATAAAGGGGGCACAGGGGGTCCATAGGGGGGGCCATGGGATGGTCCATAGGGGGGCACATGGGGGGTCCATAGGGGGGCCCATAGGGGGTCTACAGGGGGGTCTATAAGGGGGTCTATAGGGGGGGGGAAGTCTATAGGGGTGGTGATAGGGAGGTCTAAAGGGGGGTGGCCATAGGGGGGCCCATAGGGAGTCTATAGGGGGGCCCATAGGGGGTCTACAGGAGGGTCTATAGGGGGGTCCATAAGGAGTTCCATAGGGCTCTGGTCAAAAGTAGTTGGGGTCATTTGGAGCAAAGTCCCCTTGGTCACTGCTTTGAAATGGAGATGGAGAATTGAAGACTGTGACAGTTCCTGTGAATTTGGAGCTGATGAAGTACCTCTCATCAGGTTCATGGACTGCATCAATGGGGATCCTACAAGGAAATAACAGGTACTCAATGTGTCCACTCTGAGTATTTTCACAGGGAATATTTATGATCACTTTTCAAGTTCAGTGGGCACCTACATGGTCATTGACACTCTAGATGGATGCCTCTTTAATATTGTATATTACGATAGAGTATGTCTGTGCTGTACAGTATGTAGGGTGGTTATCTGATGTATCCTGGCTGAACCTGGATTCAGTGGGCATGGTCATGGCCACTCTTTGTGGAGGCCTCTTTAAGGTACAGTACTTGTAAGGAAAGATACAGTATGTCTAATGTATGTCCTGTATGTAGGGTAGTTACTGAATCTAACACAAAGTTCTATCCCTCTTTGGCTGGGTCCTACCATTGAACATTGCCATCTCGGCAACTGTGGGTTTCTCCTATGTAACAATTGGAAAAAGGTCTCATTCATTATTAAAGGCCGCCCCGACTTTCCCAGACAACTAAAAATAAACCACCAATCAAGCAGGAGATGTAGGTACACAATGCAGCAAACCATGACGAGCAGCGAGCTCCGGTTGAAATTACAAATGCCTCTGTGTCTCATTAGGCAGGTAAATTACATTAAATCTCATCTAAAACCATATTCAGTTGGTGTACAGTCCTTTTCCAAGTTTCTGTGGAGCAGTCATTGAAGGTGTTCCATTATTCAAAGCTACCCAGAGAGAGAGGGGTGGGAACAAAGAATACCACAGCATTATTCATGTCTACACATCTGAATGTATGCAGTGTCTGCCTACTGTAGGTACATAATACAGGGAAAGGTAATAATTTGAGCCAAGGGAATTGACTATTGTTCTTTAAGCTATACACAACCTTCAATGTCAGTTGAGAACAAATTCTTATTTACAATGACGGCCTACCCCAGCCAAACCCTCTCCTATTTGCACGCCACCCTATGTGACTCCTGATCACGGCTGGTTGTGAAACAGACCAGGATCGAACCAGGGTCTGTAGTGACGCCTCTAGCACTGAGACGCAGTGCCTTAGACCGCTGCGCCACTCGGGAGCCCATACAAATGTAGGATCTTAATTTGATCACCTTGTTGCGGAATAACGTTTTTGAGGTTTCTGAAGTTTGTCATTTCCATTTTCAAATTTCAGACTTGATTTGAAAATCAGACAATCCGTACAAAAAATGTCCATGAATTATAATCCAAATAATAATGAATATTTCCTGTTGCTGCAGGATTATTTTCCTGTTGTAGTAAACTGCCTCAAGTTAAGATCCTAGGTCCTGAAATATAACAATACATGAAGAAAAAGACAAGTCATCAAAATAGACACTACACAGGATCCACGACCAAATGAAAGACGCTGTAGAACAATTTCAAATAAATCAAATTTAGATCACTTCTCTACCAGCATTGAACAATCTTGCAAAAGGAAAAACAACACATTCCAACATAATGCATTCATTCAATAACAAATCCTGTTTTAAAATAACAATTGCAGGTCTCAGACTTGATTCACAATCGTATATCAATGATTGCAGGGAGCCAATTGCTTTTTTGTCCAATGACTAACCTTCCTGTTGCTGACCATGCTTGGATTGATCCGAGAACACTTGCACCCTCTGCACCTTTAACATTTGATCTATCCCTCTCACACACAGCACATCTGATCTATCCCTCTCACCAGTAGCGTGCCGTGGGCCTGGGGCCTGGGCCTTCAGTGAGGTCCTACACAGTCCCACCCGAATTAATCCACCTCTTATTACAGAAACGCAGTATAACCAGGCGTTGCGTCACCTTGAAATTGACATTTTTATTCAGAGAATTGCAGGGGAAGAGTACAATACAGTACAGTTCAACTAATAGGCAAGAACATAGTCGAGTGCAACAGAGTTATATTAATATTCTTCTTCTATCCATTTCTGGTCCACAAACTTTGAGCTTTAAGTCCCCAAAAAAATAAATACAGCGTGTTCACTAAACAGCGCATTGTCGCACCCAAAGCAGTTTCACCGTGATGATAAAGACACATAACTATTCACTGAAAATAAAAGAAAGAAAACAAATAATTTGCAACATAGGCTATTTGCCATTTTATTTTGTTAATATATAGGGTATTTAATATTAACAAAATAAAATGCGAAACATACATACACATTTAATAAAAAATAACATGCATTGTATGCCTACTCACCAAAGACTGATTATTTTAACACAAAATCCTTCCTCCTTTCTTTCCTCAAGAAGACTTCAATGACTCTGTTGTACAGTCTATCTGTGCGTTTTAGTTCCACCAATAAGTCCTTTTCTATCGACATGGAGGCTAATGCTGAAAGCCGAGTCTGTCCAGTAGCATTTCTGGAATACGTTTTGATTCGCTTTAAGGCCGAGAATGACCGCTCGACAGAAGCCGTGGACACAGGGATAGTCACTGTCACACATGCCAATGTGTAAAGTTGCCCCATGTCCTCATTCAGATTTTTCTGCTTAAGGAAATCAAGGAGATCAGAGGGACTTTTCCCTTCAAAATCAGTCATAGCATACATTACAGTCAGTTCTGTTTTTAGCTTGGATAGGTCGAACAGTGTTCCGTGACTCTCTGTTAAGCTGGAGAAGGCTGTTTGCAGGAATTTTTTCCGGTAGGTCTGAAAGTGCCGGGGGTCCAGGAGGGAGAGAAATATTAATTTTTCGTGGTCTTGAAACCTGTTTCGTATCTGGCAAAGAATGTTGTCCAGAATATTGCTGTGGAGTTGTTGATAGTATGTGCGAGGGTCTCCTTGTGCTGGGCCTCTGCGTGCGCTGGGTGAACTTGAGATGCGCGCTGTGTCATCGTAGATTTGACTGAACCTGCACCTCTCTCGCTCAATTGTGTCACAAAACTCGTTCACCCTTGTCAGGCAGAATTGTACATCCAAAGTTTGTTTCTGTAGAATTCCAAAAAGCACATCCGAATAATTAAAAATCCCATTGAATGTTTCAAGCAAAAAACAAAACTCAAAATCATCCAAACGTGCATTAAATCCATCAGCCATAAGCACAGTATCCCCGTCATGGTCATCATGATGTTCCAGTAAGTGGTTAAACAGCTCCTTTAGGGCAACTCTCTTTTCAAAGACTGCATTGACCAATCTAGATGTATATTGCCACCTCGTTGGTGCAACCTTAGGAAGACGACGCTTGCAGATGTCATCCAGCAGTTGCGTGCGCTTAGGGGATCGTGAGAAAAATGCTGCAAGGCCATTGAGGTTGGCAAAGAAGACCTTGCATTCTTTAAGCTTTGAGGCTCCTTGAGTCAGTACTAAATTTAGTCGATGTGCATAGCAGTGAATGAATAAGGCCATCGGTGCCCTCTCCTTAACTTTAGCCTGCACCCCATTGAGTCCAGATGCCATGACTGCTGCGCCATCAAAACACTGTGCCACAACTTTATCCAGACTACATTCATTTTCCTCCAAGAAACGGAAAATAAGAGCGGCAATGTCATCAGCTCGCTTGCCGCTTGTCACATCTTCAAATCGGATAAATCGCTCCTTGACTCCTGTGTCCGTCACATAACGCAGTACGAGTGAGAGCTGTGCTGCATTTCCCACATCTGTTGTCTCGTCCACCATAACAGCAACAAAGGGAGCTTTTTTAATCTCCATTTTGATCTCTTCTCCCATCACTTCAGCAATAGCATAAATTAGGTCATTTTGTATTTTGCCGGACGTCCCAATGAACACTTTGTTAGTGGACAGGTGGTATTGTAAATCTGTGTTGCTTTCAGAAAGAAAAGAAAGAAGCTCCACGTAGTTCCCTTTGTTTGTGGAGTCAGCACTTTCATCGTGTCCCCTAAAAGAAAGTTCCTGTTTACCCAAAAACATGACACAATCAATGAGTCTTTTCAATATTTCCCTATTTTTCTTCACCTTTTCATTGTGCAGCTCCGTTGCCCTGCGCGATTGTTCATTGAGCTGTAGATCCACTCGGGTGTCCCCAAAAGTTTTCAAAAGCACCATTGCTTGTAAGTGCCCAGCCGTACTTTGGTGTCTCGTTGCTGCCTTGGTTAGACAACTCAAGTTTGCAAAGCCAGTGTGGCTCCAAACACCAAATCGATCACTTGCAAATAATAGGCATTCCCAGCAGTACAGTTTGCAGTGCTTCTCGGAGCCTGTGAGCCATTGGTAGCGCTCGTAGTTGGAACTTTGAAAGTGGCGAACGAACCCCTTTCCCGCCTGTGACAGGCTTTGTAGCATCGGCGTCGGGCGACCTCTCCTTACAATGTCTAACTTTTCTTGAAAAGTTCGTCTTGAGAATGGCGTTATAATTATATCCTCGACCAAATCGATATCTTCTCCTCCTTCCGCCATTGTGGGTTGAAAAAACAGCTTAGTCGTACGCAAATTAATTCGTTTATCAAATTCAGTTTCCTAGTTCTGAGGATCTGCATAGACCTGCCCATAGGACCTGCTTCTCAATATTGGTAATCCAATCAAAAGACGTGCACGCACTACGCCTGCTAGCTGGCTCCTGTGTAACACTGGAGCCAGCCAGCAGGCGTACATTAGCCAACTCTAAAGCTGATTGGTTGACACTAAATTTTCATTTCCATTCACTTTAAGCTACAAGCGCCCGCACTGTTGATTCTGAAGGCCTGAGGGCAGATTTTAGACCCCTGGCAACACATGATGGCTGAATATGATTGGATAAAAGATCTAACATTAAGACCAGCCGTCCAAATCTCAACCTGGGGCTGGAAGCAGTGCAACCAAGAGGAAAGCTATGAAATGAAGAGTATAATTCTTACTCTGGGGAATAATTTAATACATATTTGTGGGAAAATATATTTAAAAAATATATATATTCTGATGATGTTTAGGCCAGCAGAGAAGGCCTTGCTGGCCCTGACGGCCCACCACTGCCTCTCACACACAGCACATCTGATCTATCCCTCTCACACACAGCACATCTGGTCTATCCCTCTCACACACAGCACATCTGATCTATCCCTCTCACACACAGCACATCTGATCTATCCCTCTCACACACAGCACATCTGATCTATCCCTCTCACACACAGCACATCTGGTCTATCCCTCTCACACACAGCACATCTGATCTATCCCTCTCACACACAGCACATCTGATCTATCCCTCTCACACACAGCACATCTGGTCTATCCCTCTCACACACAGCACATCTGGTCTATCCCTCTCACACACAGCACATCTGATCTATCCCTCTCACACACAGCACATCTGGTCTATCCCTCTCACACACAGCACATCTGGTCTATCCCTCTCACACACAGCACATCTGATCTATACCTCTCACACACAGCACATCTGGTCTATCCCTCTCACACACAGCACATCTGATCTATCCCTCTCACACACAGCACATCTGGTCTCTCCCTCTCACACACAGCACATCTGATCTACCCCTCTCACACACAGCACATCTGATCTATCCCTCTCTCACACAGCACATCTGATCTATCCCTCTCACACACAGCACATCTGATCTATCCCTCTCACACACAGCACATCTGGTCTATCCCTCTCACACACAGCACATCTGATCTATCCCTCTCACACACAGCACATCTGATCTATCCCTCTCACACACAGCACATCTGATCTATCCCTCTCACACACAGCACATCTGGTCTATCCCTCTCACACACAGCACATCTGGTCTATCCCTCTCACACACAGCACATCTGGTCTATCCCTCTCACACACAGCACATCTGGTCTATCCCTCTCACACACAGCACATCTGATCTATCCCTCTCACACACAGCACATCTGATCTATCCCTCTCACACACAGCACATCTGGTCTATCCCTCTCACACACAGCACATCTGGTCTATCCCTCTCACACACAGCACATCTGGTCTATCCCTCTCACACACAGCACATCTGATCTATACCTCTCACACACAGCACATCTGGTCTATCCCTCTCACACACAGCACATCTGGTCTATCCCTCTCACACACAGCACATCTGGTCTATCCCTCTCACACACAGCACATCTGGTCTATCCCTCTCACACACAGCACATCTGGTCTATCCCTCTCACACACAGCACATCTGGTCTATCCCTCTCACACACAGCACATCTGATCTATCCCTCTCACACACAGCACATCTGGTCTATCCCTCTCACACACAGCACGTCTGGTCTATCCCTCTCACACACAGCACGTCTGATCTATCCCTCTCACACACAACACGTCTGATCTATCCCTCTCACAAACAACACATCTGATCTATCCCTCTCACACACAACACGTCTGATCTATCCCCCTCACAAACAGCACGTCTGATCTATCCCCCTCACAAACAGCACATCTGATCTATCCCTCTCACACACAGCCAGAGTGGCACTCGACTTATTCAAGCCCTGTTAGCACAAGATACCAATCTAATATTATCAATCAAACTAGTCATATCTCAAGTATGTATGATGCATTGCTGCAATCACTTTGCATGTTTGATACTAAAGTGGCTCATTGGTCATTGGTAATTGACCAGATGCACTGAAATCACCTCCCTAACCTTTCCTACTGATTTGTTTGGACTAGTGATGTTGAGTGATGAAAACAAGCACTTAGTTGGCCTGAGCCATCTGGATGTGCAAGGTACGCACATACTGTACATTGTTGCATGGCAGATCAATGTCTCAAGTGTGTCCCAAATGGTACCCTACTCCCTACATAGTGCACTACTTTTGACCTGGTCAAAGGTAGTGTACTATATAAATAATATTGTGCCATTTGGGATGTACTCTTACAGTCTGGCTGCAGACAGGGCCCAGGTAGAAAGCATAGGGTTCCTTCCTATCGCAGCAGGCTCTGTGGCATTCAAGACATACAATACGCCTTTAGAATCCCCCCAAATCAATGCACATTTGCAACAATCACTGTCCGGTTCCTATCTGGAGTAATTAGAAAGGCAAACATGGATGGAGGAAGACCAGGGATGCTTCCCAAATGATTTAAAACATTTTTATTTAGCATACATGGCAGCTGAATTGCATATACAAGTACAAAAACATCTACAATCAACAATAAATGGTGAGAGTAATGGAACTGGAAGGTATGATGGATGATCAGGGAAGCATATCTGACGGCAGTGCGGTCGGAAGAAGCATTGATGGTCTGATTATCAGATGAGCAGAGGAGAGAGCCGGTCAGAGTAGAGAGACAGTCAGGTCCATTGCCTCAGCAGCGCACCTTGCTGTCCCATCACGTCCCCCTTGCTCCGGGCTGGTGATGGTTAGCTTAGCTGGCTAGCCACTACTCTCCACTAACACCCCTGGTCAAAAGTAGTGCAATATATAGGGAATAGAGTGCCATTTGAGACGCATGCCTGTTCTCCCTCCATTCTCTGTGCTGTGTCTCGGCTCCAACAGAAGCTTCTGTGTTCAATGGTGAATGGCCTGTCTGTCTGTCTGTCTGCTGGTCTGTCTGTGGATGTAAACATTGTTGATAAAAACAAAGGTGTAGAGAAATGTCAATATTGAATGGTGTTTTTGCTGTACCGTAAATGGTTTGATCCTCTACTTTTCGGTCTTGTAATTCTGAAAGATTAACTGTATGTAATCTGCATGCTTTCTCAAAGTTTTTGATTAAAGTGTTAACCTACTGATAACAGTATCAAACATACCATTGGTGATAGCAATAGCAGGAATTGCTGGCAGGTCAAACCTATGTGGGCACTGTGCTCTGTGTGATGTCTGTGTTGGACTTTCCATTGTATGATTCTGTCAGAAACATTGTCTGCCTCGAACGAACGCTTTTATTAGGAGAGGGTTTAAAAGAATGTCACAATGGAGGACAGAATATAAATAGAGATCCTATTAAATTAGTATTTAAAGTAGAATTCCTAATTCTATGATAATGTACTACTACACTAACTCCTTTGAAATGAGTTCTGTGTGCCATAGTCATAGGGTATTACATTGAATTGCTCAACATTCTGTGCACAGATTGGATAAAAGAACAAACCAATCCTTCTTGGAGTCACTGAACCATAAATATGTGTTACAAGAGGACCAATATCCTTTCAAAGTTAATACCACCAAATGTGCCACTGCTGAGAGTGAGGTATCCACGATAGTGGGAGTTAAACATCTCTTATGCTAATAATACAAAATGGTTGGCCAGCCACAACTGAGACAAAATATCTCGTTATGGGCCATAAGTCATATAGTCAGAAGTGAATCCATGCATTCACTGACAGTTAATCATATTGACCTCCTCTCAAATGTAGCCGATGACAACAGAGCCAATAAATAATCCCATAACGCCAGTTTCAAGCAAGTTGACTAGGTGATGTCATTCATCATGGTAAATGACACTATCGCCACCTGAAATGAACCTGATACCGTCACATATCCTTGAAGCATGGGCTCAGTTTGATATAGCTACTTAGAGCAAACTAAAATGCAAACTAGAAATGATCAGCCCTTATGACAACATGAAAGACAGGGAAGCCTTAGAAAGAAATGGAAACAACCCAAACACAAGGGTTTTGCAGCATATAGAGAGCTGGCCTTGCCTCAGTCTGCACTGAGCCGTCTCTGTGCTGCCAATCCTCCTGAGTCTTTTAACCTGCTCTTGAGGTCATAAAGCTCTGTGATCATATTTTCTTCCCTTTAAACACAGTGCTCTCATGCACAAAGCACATGACAGAATTCATTACATTCACTCTGGTCATATTCAGCAGCAAAGGCCACATAGGGTTCTGGTCAAAAGTAGTGCACTATATAGGGAATATGGTGCCAATTAGGACGCAACCTAAGTGTGATGATTTACTTCCCTCCCTGCTCTTTTACAAGGTCAGTTCTCAGCTTGAATTAAATATTTATTCACCACGAAAACAGATTGCACAATACACAGCAACACATTCAAACAAGCACTTTTAGAGTGAAGACGGATGAGGTGAACAGGATGTCAAAGCATGCATAAATATCAGCAAATTCCCCCACACCAATGCTATAAATGGTTATCCTAACCTGGGAACAAATAGATGTTTAAATCAATAAACCCCATTTCAATCCACTCCGACTGCTTTTCTGGAGTTCAAAGGCACAACTACAAAAATAAAGAACAGAGCTCAAATGAGAGAGCAATAGAGCACACGACAGCTGAAGTGATGGTTCAAAATACAGATTAAGAAAAATCCTCATTCTACAGCATGCATTTTCTTGGGCTTCCCGTCAAATTTGAGTGGTGGTTCTTGGTTTCCATACATAGCGCTAGCTACTCAGAATGAAAAAATACTCTACCATCTTCAGTACCGTCATTGTTTGAAGCAGTCTGGATGGCATGGTGCTTAGGAAGTCAGTTTGCTTCTAGTTCCTGTACTTTGTTTATTCCCAAAATAAGCATGTCTTCTCACACAAAAACAGAACCTTTTAAAAGCAGACCCTTTATTCGGTGGTAAATGATCACACCTCACAGCAGCTTGTCTCTCAGCTGGAGAAAAGATAATATGATTATACATTTTTTTTCACCCAGGTATAAATGTATCAGTCTTTCATAGGGACACCAATATAAAAGCATTGCCTTGATTTCACCTCAAAGCTTGACAATAGTGAAGCAAAGAACAGGCCCGTTTTTGAGGGTTCTTGTCAGATTATTTTCATGGAATCTGGCAGCGAGGCAATCAACAGCGGCTGCATGGGTTGCACTTCACACAAGTACACTTGTGTGTTTGAGGACTGCCAATGGCACATTAAACCTGTGCTTCTCCAAACCCCCTGCCTGTTTGTCGGCATGCCACGCGCCTCTCTCAGTATCACATGGCGTTTGCTCCACGCTTGCGAAGAACAGCATATTAATGAAGCACAGTTTATTGGAGTGGGTGGGCTGAAGGAGACATGACGTTAATCGTGAAGCTTGCATTTGAAGGAGCCATGCTGCTGCTGAGTACCAGGGAAAGGCAGAGAACAGCAACAGACAGGGCCTCTGAGAAACCACTCACATGTATTTAAGAAATCTAGGGCACAGTTACTGAAATCTTTAGTAATTTTGGTAATTAACATGTAATCTATGGCAATCTATTGTAACTTTGGTAATATATGCTTGAATTCATTTCAGAACATTTATTCTTATAGTATTAATTTTTTATATCTGTGTCCATATTGTCCATGAGTTTCTAGTAGATAGACCATATGGTTGATGAGAAAATAGACTACTATCTAATAAAAAAATGCATTATTTTCAATCAACTCTGCAACTTTTCCAACTATTGACTGTATTTACAACTGCAAACAGTATGACAACAAAGACATAAGGTATAAAAAAAAAGTAAGGTATATATATATATAAATATAAAATATATATATTTATTAAGTGTATTTCTTACTGAAACCCTCACATTAAACATCAATGATATTCATTATTTTGATGGTTTATATTTAGGATAATGTTTTCCAGCTTTGTCCTCCTATTTTTTATTTAAAATCGTCTTATTAGATTTAATATATATATATTTTACATGTGATAAGACCTCACAGGGGCAGAGTTAATTACAGACACCTGTGATAATCTGAGGTTCCCAAAAAGGCCACTAGATGTTACCTGATAAAATCCCATATATTCCTTTAAAGTTACCAACATTCTGGTAGTTTACTGGTAAACTTAGTAATATACCCTCCCGTTGCGCCTTCATTTATTGGAACAGATATCTGAAATGATAACACTAGGTAATAACACTTCCTCAAATATCAGATGAATATGTTTGATATCGATTTGATATCCAACAGGGTATTGACTGTCAGAATAATAAGAGAAAGACTCAATAACATTCTTGCACTATTTTATCTAACAATAAAATCACATGTGAAAAGCCATGACATAAAGGGTGTTATTGTATGAGACTAGAGCTGGAATTCAATCGGACATGCACTAAGGGAAATCCACATTGCGGTGAAGGTTTTGTTTTAATTCAGCCCTAAGTTTGCCCTGGGTGTCAATGTTCCTACAACTATGGGTCGGACCATTATTCACTTCTTAAACATGTTCGATCAATGGATCGTTATAACAAAAACACTTTAGAGATAGCAGTGCAAGTGGGCCCCACATCACAGATAATGAAAGCTGAAGGCCTTGCGGTGACAAAGCCTGCTAAGCGGAACACTCATTTTGTCCTCTGCTCTATTTCGATGTGTCACCCACAATCCTATACCCAGCTCACTGGGTGAAGTTGGGTGAAGTTAAGTGAAAAAAAGAACCCGGCGTCTGCTTGCCTGGCAACTCTGCTATTTGTCAGGAGATGAACTGAGTGCTATTTTTCCTCATTACAGAACAGCCTCCAAATGCCTCCACTAATTTTACCACCAATCCCTCAGGGGGATCCTTTACTGGAGTAGCTGGCATAAGTCATTTTTATGGCCGGCACTCTGGCCTCGATCAGCCCGGACCAGTGATGTTTTAAACCCACCTCGACAAGTAAATCTGCCAGCTTTAATTAAAATAGCTTCTGTCTCTTTTTGTCCTCATGACATGACGGTCCCAAAACTTCCAGTGAGCTCACTCAAAGGGCTGTCCCTCAGAGATATGGAGGCAGGTTTTATGACGAGCTTGCAAAATGTTCCTTTCCTTGACCTGGTTTGTAAAGTTAAGAATGAGGAAAAGAGGTTTAAACTCATTTTATTGTACTTTTGGATTCAATTATAGCAATACTGACTATATGTATTTTTTGTGTGTAGAAACTAAAATAACTTGAGATTTTGTTTTACACAAAATGCATCTGCACACACTATAAAATCTCTAGGCGTTTTCTTGCAAAATGGTTCCCAATGAAAACAAAAAAGAATCAGACATCCAGACTCTTGTCTGCAGGCCAAAGTCTCTTGTCCATTATATAGCTAGAAACAGCACTATTCATATCATTTTTCTTTGCAATTTGTCTGAAGGCTCACATTGACCTATATTGAGTAACTGATTTATATCATACATCTGCATGGTATTATGAGTTTAGAGTCACATTGCATGATACAATATAAGGTACGTCTTAAGATAACATCATACAATTGTTTAATCTCTTACTATCTCTTACATTGTGGTTCTAAACCCAAACTATAAACTTCACAATGTGGTATTCATGTCATACAACAACATACTTGTCAGCCAGCTCCACTTGTGTTTGGAAAAATAATTACCCTGGGAGATGTGTCCTTTGAAATGATTTGTGAAAAACAAGCGAACCCCCAATTGAAAACACTGGGCGTGTTGTCGAAACAGAACGGAAACCCCCCCGAGACAGGCACTAACTACCTCCCCTCTCCTCTTACTGAGTGTGTCTTAACCAGCTGAGATATAACTTCCATTGGTGGCACCAGACCTATTATCAGAAGATGACAGAGGGCCCCAGTGTAGCATTGTCAGGCTAATAAACATCCTTTATGTAGCCAAGTCTACTTTGTAGAGCCACAGCAGACAGAACAGACAGAGCCGCCAGTGGCCCATTGATTTCATGGATAGTTCACAGTATTTACACTTTCACCATCTATTGCATCCCAGACAGGGTACTATTGTTTTGCCATGCACAGCCCGCTTATGACACTTATTCTTTAAGACATGTTCCATTAGGCGTGACTGACATACCGTATAGTAGGGAGTTGCTACAGGGCTATAGGCCAGCAGCAGAATACATTTCATATCAGTGTTTCTTTATACCCTGATCTTTCTCTTGTTGACACCGCACTTCAGCTACTCTGTGTTATAGGCTAAATGTCTTTACAGCTAGTGCAGTAGAGGTGGCAAAGAGCACACATCACATTCAAAGCATCTGTGCAGCATACTGCTTCAGCACCCTGGATAGCTACCCCCACGTACTATTGTTCTACAGAGGACACACACTGGGAGGTGAGAGAAATACAACTTTGGTTAGTGAAAGGCATAGTAATACCATTACGTTCTATTCAATGACATGCTAGAAAAGGCTATATTTAAGCTGGTGTAAGCTTTGATTGTGTTTGCTGCCTTTGGAACTGCCCTTTAGTCCTAGTGCAATTTAATTAGTGATTACTGAGCTGTGGCCAGGCAGGCCCTGTGTTAAACAGACTAACAGGCCTTCACTTAGCCTCCGTATTGATGTCCAAATCACATAAGATATATGAATAAGAAGATATGTCTTCAATAAATCAAAAGAAAATAAATTAATATTATATTCCACAAAACAACAGGACTCTTGGAAGATACGTCTGAATGAGGACTAAAAGAGATCTTCATCTATAGAAATCAAACAGAGGGAGCCAGTGAACCTATTTAAACTATCAAGTATTATTTGGCTTTAAAGTTGACCATAGTACATCTGGAAAATGTTGTCTAAAGCCTCTGGACCAAATAAATCCAATAAACCCACTTTTAGAACAGGATAGTTAATGTATCAACACAGACCTTTATGTCCTGTAATAGTACAATTACCTTCACTGTGTTACTTTGCTTTTAGTTGGTCTTTTTTCTATTCTAAAACAAGATTTTAAGAACACTCTCAGGAGTCAACAAAAGGATGGGAGATAATGCACTGCTCCATATCAGGTCCTTTTATGAGAGGATAAAGAACTCCGCTGTCTGTGGTACACGTATTAGCCTAGGCCTTACTTCTGTAATGCTATATTTCAGCATCCAACACAAATGGACTGCCATTAATAAAAACATCTCAAAGCCTATTGAGATATCCAGGATGACTGCTATTCAATCATTTGAGTATACAGTAGCATTATGTAACGGTGTTCCTCCTCCTCTTCATACGAAGAGGAGGAGTAGTGATTTGACCAAGGCGCAGCGGGTTGTGAATACATAATGATATGATTTATTTAAACAAAACCGAAAACACGACGAACACTTGAATAGAAACAAAATAACAAAACGAAAGTAGACAGACCTGGACGACGAACTTACATGAAACACGAAGAACTCACGAACAGGAAAATGACTACACAAAATGACGAACGCACGAAACAGTCCTGTATGGTGTAACATAGACACAGACACAGGAGACAACCACCCACAACAAACAATGTGAAACAACCTACCTTAATATGACTCTCAATCAGAGGAAACGCCAAACACCTGCCTCTAATTGAGAGCCATACCAGGCAACCCATAAACCAACATAGAAACAGAAAACATAGACTGCCCACCCAACTCACGTCCTGACCAACTAACACATACAAAAACTAACAGAAAATAGGTCAGGAACGTGACACATTAGCTGTGATGGAGACAGATACAATATATTTTCAAAAACAGTGTATAACCAGATGGATGCTGGATATAAATTAGAGATTTTCTACACATCACCGACTCCTAAGGTACAAATTATATTTACTTTTGACAGGCTGTTACCATATTAATTTTAGCATGACGAGCGCGTCATCTTTTTGACAAAATATTAAAGTTGTCTCTTGAGTATCATTCAGGTTCATCATGCATAATAGATGTGTCTAACATAAGTTTCCTTCACAGGCGAGGATAGTTTGGCACATCAACTTTACTACACAAAACAACTGATTGCAATATGTTTGATAATGGATGACTTTTTGTTCACTTTGATTGTAGGTTACAGTATTGGGATATACAACTACTGTAAAAGATCAAAGGTAAACACATGTCTAAACCCATAAACAGGGACTACTACACTAAATCACGTGAAGGTTAAACTAACATAAGGTTTTAAGGTTTACTCAGCATATTCCCAAAGAGTAAATAGGCCCTCTGACCAACAAACATCTAACCACATCCAGTGGTCAGCTGAGAGAAGTGATCAGGAAGCATCTACCTGCTATTTATACATAATTTTGTATAGCCCCAAGTCTATTTCGAAGAGAAATCAGTCTGAGGTCTTGATGAATTGCTCTGCTGGCAATGTTTGATGAGAGTTTTATTGATCTACAGATTGACTGACAGGATGATTGATTAATGTGGTTGTTTATTTTGGTGTACCCTACCCTCCTGATTGAAGGTTTGGGAGAAAATAGCAGCGACGTGTCACAGAGTAGTAAATATCTCCCAGCGACAATAGCAGAGGTAGCTATATCTCAACTAGCTATATCTCAACTGAGGAACAGATGTGGACCAAGATTTCTGCTAAAACTTGAAGTACAGTTTGGGTGATATACTTATACTGTACACTTAATGATAAACATACTCCACTATAAGTTATTTCTCATGATGATATTACATGAACATTTTATGAATTATGGGCAAAATTCCTATTGTGGCATGTTCAAATCTATTACGTACACTTACATAGAGAAAATTAAAACAAAAACATGGTCTCTGATCTGGATGAAATACGTGACCCACATGAACCACTGAAATCAATGGAGTGTTTTTAAAGAGCAGGAGCGCCCTGCAGCGTAAGGATGACATGATCTATGTATATCTCATTAGCCCCCCACGATGACAGACGTATGATGCAGTGATTAATGGCCGGAGGTAGAAAGTGAATTTGTCTCCCAAATCGTACCCTATTCCCTTTATAGTGCACTACTTCTGACCAGGGCCCATAGGAATGTTCAAAAGTAGTGCACTATATAGGGAATAGGGTGCCATTTGGGGTGCAAGCTGAGAGTTATTGACATGACCTTTGCAGCTCTGTTTGGAAGCAAATGGACGGACATCTTTGTTTCTGAAATGATCCTGTTTGACATTCCCATCTGCTGTCACACTTTCTCAGAAAAACATGTAAAACTATTGCAAAGACAGGTACTGTAGCTGCCTGTCCATATCAGATTCCGTCTGCAACAACATAGGCTATAGCAAGGTTTTACGTATTCTTTAACTGACAAATTAGAATTTTATATTCTTACTAATTTATGTACTAAATATGTCTCATTATAAATAGCTAATTCCTCATTGGTGAATAGTGGCTCTGGTGCAATTCCGCTGCCCAGGCAAATTCAGAAAGTGCTAGAATCACACTGGTTCATGCCGCATGGGGGAATGGTCATTTAGTCCTTGGATTTTGTGAAATACATAAAGTGACATTTACAACATCCTTAGACAATGTCATCTTGAATGATGGGATTTTAATGACAAAGAAGTTTTCAGTCCCATTAGAGAGCCACAAGAGTACCATGAGCATGGACAATGGTTTGGACATTTAACACATTAATTCAACATTATCTGGGATGGAATGATTGAGGAAAGGGGGAGGAGATGGCGAGATGCTTAATGTCCGCCATTACAGAGTGTCAGCCATTACAACAAGCCTTTGGATTAATTTCTTCCAACAAACACAGATGCTTGCATTTGCCTTACCCCCGTTTACCTTCTAACTTTCTCTCTTCGTTCGGTTGTTGAGATAATTATTGATCGGGAGCTTGTGTCCCATTCATCTCACTCCTGCTGTCCTGCTACCAACTTGATGGGAAGGACCCAGGAGCTCTCTGCTCATTGATCCAACTTCCTCACTGTGGGAGGGGCCATACTTTAACAGGGATGTGTCCCAAATGTCACTCTATTCCCTATGGGCCCTGGTCAAAAGTAGTGCACTATGTAGGGAATTGGGTGTAATTTGGAATGTACCCATATTCTTAACTGGTCATTACTCCCCCTTATACCCACCAGGGGAATGGCTTATGAGCTGTTCAAGTGTTATGATAATGAAAATAGAAAACTTGTCCTAAGGTGGTATTTGAAGGTTACTAGGTAGTGCTTTGTCTTATCATGTTCTAAGCTTTTCCTTCATTTGCATGTCACCCATGCTTTAGTGGCGTCAGAGGTTGTCACTGAATATCTCTACTGAAAGATCGTAAAATGTCAAGGTTATGAAAAAGGTCTTGTGGAAATTCTTTATGGGATGGGAGGTTTAGAGCGTGAGTTATGAATGTCGTCCTTATTAATGTCGAGTTGTGATAGCACCGTAGACAAGAGATTTTCTGTAACACCATGCACAATATGTAAGAATATTTTCTGGTCTCAAGATCCTTGGAATGCTTGTTGTTTCTACAGCTTCTCAAAAAAAGGAAAAGTAGTTTCAGTTGCTATAGATGCGAGACTCCATAACCACTGTTTCATTTGATATTTAGGAAAATCTGATTAAAACCAGTCTTCCACAAATAATTAACGATGAGAGGATATCATTCATTAATCACAGCCTATAAAACTTCCTACTGGCCTGGTAGCAGATCAGTTTTTCTTTAGCCATTAATAGCCAACTCCTGTCGTGTTTGTTATTTTACCAAAAATGTAATATTTGACATGCTTTGTGAGATTTGTTCTCACCCAGTCTTCGAGAATAAAATGCAAAGTTCACAACCTCAGCATACACCATATTGTGTTGTTGCCAGGGAGATAGGCTTGGTGATTTACTGTGTGGCTATAAAGTGGATTTTATCAAACCATTCACATGTACAGTCACCCAGAGTCCTGTCTCTATTGATGTGCAATAGCAGAGTGATATACTGCTTGCATATTAGAAGTGGCGGTAGGGTGGAGTGTAAAGGCTATGATAAATTAATGGCCTCCATATCCCAATGACACCAACAACAGGGTGTTATTACAAAGGCTCAGCCCCTGGATAAAGTTAAATGTACTTTTTGTTGATGTAATCCCAATGGTACTCTATCATAGGTATAGCATGCATTGATACTTTTTTGAAAATCTATGTAACGTCTTGACAACTCTTCATACAGCATACAGCTACTGTCTTGAGAGGTTTAAAGAATATGAGAAGGTTCCAGTGTTTTGCCAGACAGATATTTGACAAGGCTTAGCTGAAAGAACACTGCGGGGGTGGGGGGGGTGTTCACCCTCTACAATACTACACCACAGGAAAACAAGCAATTCATGTAAACCGTTACAACTGTGAGAGGAAAATTGCAAGATTGTTATAATACTGTAATTGCATCAAATGGTTGTTTTATGCAACAGAATAAGGGATTCTTAGAGCTCTATTGTGTCTGTGTGAGCTGAGAGTGGGCCTCTGGGAGCTTAATGCTGACAGTAGATTTACAATGTCTTAGGTGATAAACCTAACAAGTCACATTCCATTCATGTGAGCGAGATTGCTGCGGTACCAGGGTGAAGATGGCTCCAGTATGGATAATTATGAGAGGAACTTTGTTTTGGGGGCCAGACCCTGGTTTCTACACAATGAGAACAGTCTTTACAGCAGATATTGTCTGCTGTGAATTATTAGTATCTTTCATACGAATCCTAACCTTGTGACCCATTCCATACATCTGTTGTTTGTCATGAACATTCAGGAGGGTGTATCGTTGCTATAAAAAAGTGTTGTATTCTTTGTGTCGGGGGCCTCAACGAATCACCTACGGGTGGGTCGTCGAGCAGCCATCGTTATCGCAGAGCACGCAATCGATTCACTTTGTATGTGTGTGTTGTATTGACCTGCTCCCTTATTAATAAGTGAATAAAGATTTAGTTTAAGTATAACTCTGACTTGTGTGATAAGTTTGTCTCTCCTCATTTGATAATACAGAAATTAACCACTATACAACCAATTGCAAACACAACCATGTTGTTAACAGTCAGATGTTTAATACAAGGTAATTAGTTCTTTAGTATCACCCTGAGCTTCAAACTCTGTATTCTGTATTCGCTCCTGTTAGTTACCTTAAGCCAGACTGTATTGAAACAAATCTACAAATTAAGGACATGCAAACATTAGTCTGTGACTCCCTGTAATAAAGGACAGATGTAGTAATGGACTAATCTAATCCATACAAGCATATAAATGGTCCATCTTGTTGAAACAGAACGCAGAGTTTGTCAGAGCTCCTTATTAGGGACCCTTGGTCTTTGTCATAGTTGTATAGGGTTGACCTTGGGTATAGCAATCTACCTGTGAGTGTGCACTTAATTTCCATTCCAGAGAGACAGGCTGCACTCTTTGGTTCAAATGAACATGTGTCCTAGTACAACATGTCTCCTTCATAATCCTCTAAGTAAGGAGTCCAAATGCACTGCACTGTAGGGAAAACCTGTAGGGAAAACCATGAACCAGAAGATAGAACACAACATTAATATGTATCTCCTCATAACTTCAGCGGTTGGATAATGTCATTCACAAGAGCACAAATATCATTTAGATTATTCTCATTCCCTACGTATGCATAAACTCGTATCTACACTACTGTCCGGTGATGTTTATTTCTCCCTGCATGTTCCTGATATGATTACAGGTTTGGCCTAATAATACAGGGGGAGGTAGTCATTTGAGCCGAGGCAATTGACTAGTGTTCTTTAAGCTATACACAACCTTCAATGTTTTTTATTTACTAGTCAAGTCAGTTAAGAACAAATTCTTATTTTACAATGATGGCCTACCCCGGCCAAAACCTTCCGTAACCTGGACGACACTGGGCCAATTGTGCAACGCCCTATGGTACTCCCGATCACAGCCGGTTGTGATACAGCCCGGGATCAAACCAGGGTCTGTAGTGATGCATCTAGTACTGAGATGCTGTGCCTTAGAACGCTACGCCACTCGGGAGCCCTATGTCAATAGCTCAGCATTGTTTGACTCAGTGTGAAACATGTCCTGATGAGATATGCTTGGTTAACTGACCCTCAGATTTCGTGGTTGCTTCCGGCAAAGGCTGAAAAATGGCAAATCAGCATATAAATGTCTGCATATTTTCTCCAGCATTAAAACCAGAGTCCATTATATTAATTAGAGAGGCTTACGTATGCGGCAGGCACCGGGCCGGTGATGAATGAAAGGCTACTGTAGGAATAAAGCTGGCCAATAATATAGCGAGCATTAGAACAACTGTTCCTTTTTGTTTATGGTGACCTTGTAATTAATCACAATGGCTCAGAGGGGAGGGGAAATGTCGCTGACACATGCAGGAGCGGGAGGAAAGAGATTGAACTCTCCTAAGATCTAACAAGGGAAATCTTACTGTATAAATATGAACCTTGCCAGCAGCAACCTGAGCCTTCAAAATGATGCTGATATAAATATATTAAATATTGCAGTGTTTTGCTGTAGTGGGGAATGTGGTAGAGTGGTTTCTTACTTCTGTAATTAATTTGTGTTACATCATCAATAAGCAGACAGTGTATACCAGCGGGATGCATATGAAAGTTAACATTTTTCTCAAAAATGTAAAATATAACTCTAGCAAACAGAGAGCCTGATGTTGTTTTGCTTAATTTCACCCTCTCAACTCTCATTATATTGCCTCTCTATTTACAGCTCCAATAAGAAATGCTAAACATTGTTAAAGTAATTCTGACTCATCTGCAGAGGAATAGTTTTAAGCTTTTGTTCAAGTCTGCCATTTTGGATTAAATGAATCACGGCAAAATAATGTTTTAGGATAGTTTATGTAACCAAGTTCATGGCAACAAAACAGTAACAATTTATTACTATGCCATTAAAACAATGGAAGGAGAAGCATAATTATAGTGCCCATCTGCCATAATTCCACTATGGGAAAATGTATTCAAGCACTGATGCAGAATTGTATGATCATTGGGCTGCAACATGGCTATTGATAAATAGTGTACTTTGTGTGGACACACACAGACACACAACACACACACACATACAGGCTTGATAAATGAGTTCCATGATATTCCTAAACCTGAGGGATTTGATTAATTTCAGTGCCAGTTAGGGGTATTAATAGCTATCCCTAATTGATTTAATAAGTGCATTGTAAACAGTATTCAGTTCAGTTATAACCCAGGGCAGTAAAGCTCCCTTGCTGACAAGCTTTCATTCATGGCTTACAACCAAAATGACCCTGTCCTCCTCTAGCTGTTATTCCCTCCCTCACAACTGACAGAGCAGATTTCACAGCCCTGTGTGTAATGTGTCATTCACCACATACAGCCTCTCACCAACTACATCAACATCTCTACTCCCACAGTGGTAGGCTTATGTATTGAAATGCTGCAATGCTTTCTGACTCTTTAACACCTGCCTGTGTAAAAACACATGGTCTTTATTCAAGTTAATTGTCTCCCCTAATAATATGAGGAATAGAACCCCATGAAACCCTCCCACAGCGCAAAGTGAATTACCTTTTTGTCAGATCATTGGCGTACTGTATTTTGGGAGAGAGAGAGAGAGAGACACGATGACACTGTTATGGGATACTAAAAGGAATATGGGAGCTGTGGGAGAGAATCAAAGCTGTGACCAGCAACCAGCAACTGCCAGGGACAGACCCAGAGCCAGAGCCAGTCTGCATCCCAAATGGCAACCTATTTCCTACATAGTTCACTACTTTTGACCACAGCCTGATGGGCCCTGGTCAAAAATAGTGCACTATACAGGGAACATGGTGCTATTTGGGGAACAGCCCCAGATCCAGAAAGCTGAGGAGATGGCTGTAGCCAGACTGGGGCTGGACTCTCTCTCCTGGGAGCCTCTTACATCTCTGTCTGCCAGGAGGTGCAGGCAGAGTAATAGAGCGGACCCAACAGCACCTAACACATACTCCTGAGTGTTCGTCCAGCCAAAAGAGATGAAAACCAGCACCTGTCCTGCAGCCAAGACCCTCTCTCTCTCTCCAAGGTCCTCTCTCTCTCTCTCTCTCTCTCTCCCTCACTCTCTCTCCACAGACTCCACAGTCCATGGCGAGGGGGAGAGAGAGGCTAGAAACAGCTAACTTCTGTATTCAGGAAGGTAGATGGCTTTGGACACGGTTGAAAGAGGCTTCTAATGTTGGCTTCTGCTTCTGCAACACTTCCATGACTGTGCAAAAGATTCAGCTGCTTGGCAAAGAGGGCTGGCTAGAGCCAAAAAGAAAGGATTGCTGTTGTAGCCATACATAATTAAAACTGAGCTTTTATAGCAATGAATAGGCTGTATTTTTGTTTGTTTGTTTGTTTGGACTTCTCTTAAGTGTCACTGTATTGCATGAAGTGTACTTTACCCGCAAGGAAGTCTCCTACGGAAGCCCTGAAGCCCAAGCCCCCCGCCCCCCCCAAAAAAAATAAAAACGTAAATTCTTGAAATTATCTCATCCAAACGACTTCATAAAAAAATATATATATTCTTAGTATCTCGTTTGAATAACTTAGTAAAAAATAATTACTGAGTAGTTCCAATTTGATACTAAGTTGGTTGATCAAGATTTATTATATTGTTCTAACAACTTAATTGTTATTTTGTGTAATTAGGGCTCATTTGCTATGCAGCGCCTGTTGTACTTGTCAGACCTCTGCTGCAGCGATTCATTCACTGATTCCATCAATTGATATGATTATTAATTGACAGTTCTTTGATAGCCCTAACCAGGCTGCTATTGAATGCCAGAGCATGTAAAGGGTTGCATGGATCTCCTGTTTGTCTACCCATCGTTCAGCGCGCTATTGACATCTGACTGCTGACATTTTCATATGACTCCATGAGTGTGGAGCGAGGAGTGGAGCGTAATTCGTTGGGAGCAGCCAGAGAAGATAAAGGTAAAAAATTATCTCAAACTGCAGCCGTCAAATTATTTGCGCACAGAAGCAAGCACCAACAAGCTTCATAAACATGGAAAATCACACATGCGAAAGCTTAATTACATAAAGTGGGAATATAGCCATAATATAAACAAGAGAAAGGAGAATGGAATATATTTGAAAAGTCCCCCCCCCCCCCAAAAAAATACATTGAGATGAAGACACCACCATGTGAGGATCACACGTTTTTTTTTGTATTTTGCCCCTTTTTCTCTCCCCAATTTCATGATATCCAAATACGATATTGTCTCATCGCTGCAACTCCCCAACAGGTTTGGGAGAGGCGAATGTCAAGTGATGGGTCTCCCGAAATATGATCCGCCAAACCACGCTTTTTAACACCCACCCGCTTAACCTGGAAGCCAGCTGCACCAATGTGTCAGAGGAAACAACGTTCAACTGACAACCGAAGTCAGCCTGCAGGCACTCGGTCCGCCACAATCATGTGAGTCACTAGAGCACAATGAGCCAAGTAAAGCCCCCCCGGCCAAACCCTCCCCTAACCCGGATGATGCTATGCCTTAGACCGCTGTGCGGTCTAATATAATTGTATATTATTATTATTATAATATAATTGTATATTATTATTATTATTATAAAATGCTGTAATCTTCCAATTGTGAATTAAGAATTGGGTGGAAGTATGCTAAATGCAATGGCAAAGACTAGGCCTATCTACACAGGCAAGAAAGGTAACGACTTTCTTGGGACTTTCTTGGGATGTTGTGTGAGGGTCCCCTGAATGTCCCCAGAACGTTCTTGGGACATTGTGTCATGGTCCCCTGGAGGTCTTTGTCTAGTTCTCTGTTTGTCCCAGGGACGTCACCTGATGGTTGCAAAGAAATGTTCTCCCCTCCCCGATAATATTTTTTACCCAGGGTACAGGCACCCTTGTTTCACCGCGATATAAACACTGTGCTAACATGCAACATAACATAGACAATAACCCACAACCCACAATACAAAACAGGCTACCTAAATATGGTTCCCAATCAGAGACAACGCAAAACACCTGTCTCTGATTGAGAACCATATCAGGCCAAACACAGAAATAGACAAACCAGACAAACAACATAGAATGCCCACTCAGATCACACCCTGACCAAACAAAACATAAAACATACAAAGCATACTATGGTCAGGGCGTGACACCAATGCTTTTAATAAATATTCTTAAGGCTAGGCGTCCCACTAGCGGGACAACTTCCGGTGAAACTGGAGGGTGCACAATTCAAATAAATAATCATAGCAATTATGGATATTAAACATTTAGGTACATACAAGTGTCTTATATTGATTGAAAGCTTACATTCTTGTTAATCTAACGGCACTGTCGGATTTACAGTAGGCTTTACAGCGAAAGCATGACATGCAATTGTTTGAGGACAACGCCCCACATCAAAATATTTTTACCCCGGCAGAGGTTTCATAAATTCACAAATAGCGATTAAATATTCACTTATCTTTGAAAATCTTCCTCTGATTTGTCATCCAAAGGGTCCCAGCTATAACATGTAGTGTCGTTTTGTTAGATAAAATCCTTCTTTATATCCAAAAAAGTCTGTTAAGTTGGCGCCATCAATTTGAGTAATCCACTCATTCAACTTGCCAAGATAGGAATCCGAAAATCTATCCCTAAACTTTGGTTCAACAAGTTAAAATACGTTTCTGTTTACATCCGGGAGCTCCAGCCGAATTAAGCTCTGACCTAGTATCTTGTTTGAACCACTTAGTAAAAAATGTACATACAGTTTGGTCCGAAATTATTGACACGCTTGATAAAGATGAGCAATAATGACTGTATAGAATAAATCATTCAAATACTGAGCTATATTCTATGCAAAAAAAAGGGTACTGGGCCGTCCGCACTACCCTCTCTAGAGCTTTGCGGTCAGATGCCAAGCAGTTGCCATACCTATTGTGCAGCTGTAAAACCTTTTGAAGATCTGAGGGCCCATGGCAAATCTTTTCAGCCTCCTGAGAGGGAAGAGGAGTTGTCATGCCTCCTTCACAACTGTGTTGGTGTGTTTGGATCATGATAGATCCTTAGTGATGTGGACCAATATAGTACTGAAAGCAAAAGCTACAGCTAGCTAGCACTGCCCTGCATAAAATGCGGTGAGTAGTAGACTCAAAGAGAGAGAAAGACAGTAGTTGAACAGTTTTGAACAAATTCATTTCTTCCAAAATGAAGGAGAAGAAAGAGAGAAATAGAGAGAGAGATTGTCATTTTTTTCACTTTCAGTTTCACTTACTTAGCTTGCAAATGCAGCTAGCTAGTTTAGCATACTGAAACATCCTGTTCAAACAGAGGGATGCTATGTTAGCTAGCTGGCTATGACTTTCCAACACAAGACTGGAACTCTTCCAAGTCAAGGTAACCTCTTCAGACGAAGAGGAGGAAGGCTGCCGTTACAGTTTTACATTGTAGAATAATAGTGAAGACAACAAAACTATTAAATAACACATATAGAATCATGTCGTAACCAAACAAGTGTTAAACATATCAACATTCAAAGTAGCCACCCTTTGCCTTGATGACAGCTTTACACACTCTTGGCATTCTCTCAATCAGCTTCATGAGGTAGTCACCTGGAAGGAATTTCAATTAACAGGTGTGCCTTGTTAAAAGTTAATTTGGGGAATTGCTTTCCTTCTTAATGCATTTGAACCTGTCAGTTGTGTTGTGACAAGGTAGATGTGGTATACAGAAGATAGCCCTATTTGGTAAAAGACCAAGTCCATATTATGGCAAGAACCGCTCAAATAAGCAAAGAGAAAAGGCTGGCCATCCTTACATTAAGACATGAACGTCAGTCAATCAGCAACATTTCAATAATTTTTTAAGTTTCTTCAATTGCAGTCGCAAAGACCATCAAGTGCTATGATGAAACTGGCTCTCAAGAGGACCGCCACAGGAAAGGAAGACCCAGCGTTACTTCTGCTGCAGAGGATAAGTTCATTAGAGTTAACTGCACCTCAGATTGCAGCCCAAATAAATGCTTCACAGAGTTCAAGTAACAGACACATCTCAACATCAACTGTTCAGAGGAGACTGTGTGAATCAGGCCTTTATGGTCGAAATGTTACAAAGAACACCAATAATAAGAAGAGACGTCCTTTGCCAAGAAACACAAGCAATGGACATTAGACTGGTGAAAATCTGTCCTTTGGTCTGATGAGTCCAAATCAGATTTTTTTTGTTCCAACCGCCGTGTCTTTGTGAGATGCAGAGTAGGTGAACAGATGATCTCCGCATGGAGGAGGTGGTGTGATGGTGTGGGGGTGCTTTGCTGGTGACATTGTCAGTGATTTATTTAGAATTCAAGGCACACTTAACCAGCATGGCTACCACAGCATTCTGCAGTGATATGCCATCCCATCTGGTTTGCGCTTAATGGGACTATCATTTGTTTTTCAACATGACAATGACCCAACACACCTCCAGGCTGTGTAAGGGCTTTTTGCCAAGAAGGAGAGTGATGGAGTGCTGCATCAGATGACCTGGGTCCTCATTTATAAACGTTGCGTAGGCACAAAAGAAGGCGTACGCCACAATCTAAGCAAACTTTGGGATTTATAAAACAAACTTGATGGGAGAATGTGCAGTCCTCCACGGACACATTGACTCCTACTGTACATACGCACATAAACTCGAGAAATGAGAAGCTGTGACTCCGATAGCAGAAGGATGGAACTTGAGAAACGCTTTGAAAGGGATACCATTGTGTAAAATAAATCCCAAAATTACCTCTCACGTATTATATATGAAGAGTTCCCTGGAGTGCACACAAAAAAACCACACAAAAAAAACGATTTAGGATAATAAATACAAATGGAGATATCTGTTTTGGCAAAATAACCCCTCAAATATGTTGTACAGTTTAATTGGGAATCATATTTAATTGGATCTGTAATTATTAATCAATACTTGCATGTTATGAAATGTGTTCTCATAAATAATAAGGTCAACAGTAGGACAAATTACGTTTAAACTGATGCCATTTTCAATGCCTCAGTCGGGCAGATACGAGTGTACAGTTTCATATATTGTTATCACATGTTCGTTGCGCAGAACTGTCAATGTGATAATGGCACTGTCATTGTCAGTTACAATCAGGGTAATTACCACACCTGAAGGTGTTACGCAATTGGGTGGCTTTGACAATCAAATGGGTGGGTATAAAAAGGCATGCAATTAAAATGCGTAATGACGCACAATAGCTGCTTTGGCAATGTTGGAAGACTTGGCGAATGGAAGAATTCGTAGAAAGCACATTTTCAGAGACCAGCAAGATTTACTGGCCAATAATGATGAGTTGTTTATGAGCCGGTTCCAATTACCAAGAGCTGTTCTCTTGGATCTCTGTGATGTAGTGGGCCCAGCTTTACAGAGAAGCACCCGCAGAAACCAAGCCACGCCTGTCCCACTTCAACTCCTTGGCAACCTCGTAAAATAGTGTCGATGGTGTCTCTTTGCATTTGCAGGACTGCATCTGTGAGGCCAAGGCCGCTGGAGGGTTGTGACGCACGAGGTGCAGTGGAGACACTGGGGCTGGGCGCAGTCAGCTCCTGCTCAGCTGCAGAACCACCGACCCCGCAGGAACACGCAGCGACTAAAAACAATAGAACATGTCACAATTGTTTGTGTTAATAAATGTTTAAACACAACTTGAATGCATTTGGTTTACTCTTTTCAAACGAGGGAATACTAATTACATACCTGGATCATCCAGTGTGTCTTGCATGTACGTGTCCCCCTCCACCTCCGTCACTTCTCCACTCAGGAGGGATTCCCCTATAATACCGGCAAGTCGCTCATCTTGGGGGTTGAGCTCCGGTGTCCCCTTTCCCCCCGCCCGTGGCGCAAATACTTTGTCTGTGTCAGGTTATGCGTCTTTTGGCCTCCACTTATGTTGTACCACTTCTTTTTTATTTCTGAGAGGGTCCGACCTTCTGAAGCAGCAGCATTCACAGCGTCTGCCACATGCTGCCACTCCAACGCCTTTTTGGCATTTGTATGCCCACACTGTGTCCACCAAACAATATATTTGTTCTTGCTTCAACCTCCCCTACAAGAACTTCCATTTCACACTGGGTGAAATTTCTTTTTTTTTATCATTTCTGTCGGGATTTGCCATCATTGTCGTCATGGATGGATATTAATTAGGGGTGTTTCACTGACTATATATAGGCAACTATGGGCGTTAATAGGGTGGGACAAGACACTCGCTCACGTGTGCCAAATTTTGAGTTGATTGTGATTTATAAAGGGAAACCGGCATGGGACATGCGTGCGCACTGTGTTATAAATCACAATATTTTTGTGCATAAACACTTTCTGTGTTTCGTCCGTACGCCACCTTTTGACGTGAATCCTCCTCACAGTTTTATAAATGAGGCCCCTGGCCTCCACCATCACCTGACCTCAACCCAATTGAGATTGAGAACTCCTTCAAAACTGTTGGAAAATAATTCCAGGTCAAGCTGGTTGAGAGAATGCAAGAGTGTGCAAAGCTGTCATCGAGGCAAATGGTGGCTAATTTGAAGAATCTAACATCTACAATATATGTTGATTTGTTTAACACTTTGTCATGACGTGCCCTGGGGGAAGGATCATAGCACCTCTCTCTCTCTCTCTCTCTCCAGTTTTATGACTTCACAACATGTCATAAATACCTGGTATATTAAGAGAGTCTACCAGAACATAGAGAGAATTGGCCAAACACCTAAATCTCCAAAATGGGAGAAATAAACAATATTTCCACTTGAGAATGTGGGAATGGTCCGTGGACACTTAAGGGACAGTTATGACGAGTGTGTTTCATTTGGTGATCTCATGAAGGACAGGAAACACACATAACAGTATCTCTTAAAGTGTACATTTCCCAGCTGTCAGGTTTACATCTAAATATTGGAAAAAGTATGTGATTAAACATTAAACTATTTGTGAAAAGATGTAATGTGATATTAACCTTCTAAATGAGAGTGTGGATTATCGAACAGTAGATATTGGTTACTAACAATGATAGAAAAGTCCCATGTGGGCTAAGCCCAATATGATGGCTTGGTGGCAAAGCAAAGGGGTGGGGACTGAGAAAGAGCGGGAAAGACAAAATGGATTCCCTACACACAGTCTATAATTATATTAGTTGAAATGCATGAACGGCCGCTCATTCTGAAAGAAATTGCAATGTACATATTTACGCCTGGATGTCATTGTTGTCTCTCCGTTGAAAACACTCAATCGTCCTGTAGAGTTTATCAGAGTCTCTGGTTAATTTTCCCAGAAGTCACAATGTCTTTCATGGTTGTAGGTGGTTAGAATGGATACTTCAGAGCACCATTCGGAATTGTTCTCGTAGAATAGCTGCTTCAGCGGTTGTCGGTATTCTCGTTCTAGATTTACGTAATTTCTAGCTGCAGACTAGTAATTTGTGTCGTCTAGAATTTGCTCTTATTCTGCAGTGATCGATAGTCTCAGAGTTTAACCATTTCCAGCCGTGTAGCCAAAACTACGCTGTATGGTCTAATGGTCTATAGAATTGTAGCCATTCCAACGTGGGGACTCTGTCCTGGCGTTCTCTGACTTCTTAACCATTAGAGACGTCCGGGCTTACCGTGGATCTCTTTGGCATAGTTGTAGTTTTAACCATTTCACAAGAAGCGTCAGCTGCATGTTTTCTAGTCTGGTGTGAATTTCTTCAGGAGTGGGTTTTATTCTCTGTTGAAGAAGGGGCGGTTCTATGACGCCTAATGTGATGCCTGGGCTCACGGGGGTGTGGCCACTGACTAGTTCATCTTTATTAATCATTCGGACGAGATAATTCCAAGAGTACTTTTATTGTTTTGTTTTAGGCTTCAGGGCTTCCGAAAGTCTCAAACTTATGTTGGTAAACTCATTTTAAAAAGACATACCTCATAAAACAGTAATAGTGAGAGACTCACACTGCAACATGGACATCCAGAAGTAAAGATAATTCAGTATGGTAGAGTTAAAGCCTTTAAAAGATGCTTAATTTTAATGTTGGCTAGACAATAGCCATTTCCTAAAATCAGATCAATCCTTAGCCTGTCAAATCACAGCACCACACCGCCAGATTGAATCCCCAGGCAGCCCAGAAAATAGGGAAACTCAGGTGGAATGATTTACCTGTTGAGCAGAAATATACTTTGAGTGCCACCATTTATCTTTAAGAGCCCTGACATCATCTACCGAAAAGTCATAAACCGACACAGCGGCATCCAAATGGAGGACATTCATTATTTCTATTGGCGTCAACCTCCGTCATGGCAGGGCGCTGCTGCAAAGTGGCCATGTAGCCAGCCCACCACCTCACACATGTACGTGGGTGGTCACAATTTCTCAGTGGCTGACCAAGGAAACAGCTGAACCACAAGGTAAAATGTATCTATATAACATGATACACTTGGTGCTTTTGTCCCATACTGAATTATGGTGGTTGGCCCTAACAGAGGCTAAAAATCCCTGTGCTCTCTGGCTCTAGCGCTACTCTTGTAGCCAGCCCAGGTAAAGCTCCATTGACCCCAGACCTGGTACCAGAGTAGATGGTAATGTCTATTGATTTTGGGGCTGTAACACCCAACAGCACAAACAGGATAAGCAGGGTAGTGTGTGTGTGTGTGTTAGCCCTCTTCTAAAGGTCTGGGCCCAGCCTACATAGTGGCCAAGTAACACTCCACTGACCCCAGACCTGGTGCTAGAGCAGGTTACATGGTCTGAGCCCAGTCTATACAATGCACAGTCAACACTCCACTGACCGCAGACCTGGTGCTTGAGCAGGTTACATGGTCTGAGCCCAGTCTATACAATGCCCAGTCAACACTCCACTGACCGCAGACCTGGTACTAGAGCAGGTGATATGATCTGGGCCCAGGCTCCATAAGGCCACTGTACTGTTCCATAGCCAGCAAAATGCTCGCCACTCAATTAGTGCAGCTGCCCCAGGCCCTACGAACCAGCCAATTGGACAGATTACTTGGCAGTGTATGATTTGCTACATGATTTGGCTGCACCATACCGCAGACTCATTCAAATGCAGGTTGAGGTTATATTACTGGATGAAGTATTCTTTCTGAGGGACCACCACAGGTTCATAGGTTCATTGCCTTGCTCAAGGGTACAACAGCAGGAGTCCTGGCCGTCCCCCACATTCGAATTCAAAGCCATGGCTGTGTGGCAATTACCCGAGTGTGTTGTGTGTCCACCACACACCAGTGTGAACAATGTTGACCACATTTAATTTACAGAGCTGGAGTCACAGCCGTTGAGTCCAGCAGCCTCGAGAGGCCCTCTCCACCCCATGTGCCCTTCATCTCGGCCTGACCGGTTCCCATGGCAACCACATTGACATGGGGTGGGGGTGGGGGCAGTCACAAAGTCAAAACATCCGAGGCAGAAATGGCAACTACTTAAACAAGTCTCAATATCTATAGCTTTGTTTCTGACTGTCGCTTTTCAGCCCCAATAATCTACTGATGTCCCAGCTAATGAAAAAAAATAGTTGATATTTTTGTTCTGTTTTGATTACCCAGTGACAGCAACTACCAATGGAATCCCATACAAATGTAGGCTACGCTTTACGATATGCACAGGGTCTAAAATGGTATTATTCAACACATTCATAATCTTGCAATTCTGGTCAAATGTCATTATGGTATTAATTCATGCCAGAAATGTTTAAATGCCAACTAGCTACAGCGCAAGAAATGTTCTTAGAGGCATTGTAAGGGATTTAGGATGTGGAATTGGACTTCATTTAAATGACATGGTGGATTAAATGAGATGGACGTCATTAATAAATGAATACAATGGTTTAATGGATTTTAAAGAGACAATGCATATTTCTTCAATTAATTCACGTTCCATTCTAATTTATCATATTATTATTTGTGGTTTTTCAATTCTTCATTTTTATGCAAAACCTAGTGAATATAGTTGCCATTCATAATCACACCCCAAAAACTTTTTATGAGGGCTTTTCTCCATTGGTCAGTCACTTTCTGTGTGCTTGTAACTGCAAAGTTTTAAAACTTTTTATGTAAAATTCACTTCATTACCATAAATGTCTTGGCCTCAGAGTGCTGTTTATGTAGCCCTTAATAAAAACAATCAAAAATTGATAAGTTGTCCTTTTCCCCAAACAGGGGAGGCAAGCTACAGGCTACATGCTGACGAGCCTTATAACGTACTCCACGGGAGTATAGGAGCACATTTCTATTCCCAAAAGGCAGAGCATGTTGTGTTGCACTGAATACTAATCCACTCCGCCACCTGCTTTCTGCCAGGGGAGGGGCTGAGTGGTCAAGACACTCAGGTTGTTTTAGTACTTAATCATACCTCTCTCCCCTTCCAGTGACAGATGCACTGAAGGTTTTTTAACCATAGGGATGCAATGTATACCATATGCATTAACCTTTCTCGCAATTTGGTTGAATTTGAACTTGTCAAGTGCTTGAACATGACAATGCATTTTACTATTGTGAATGCGGCATGGAAAATGTTCAATGAAACAGGGAAGCTTTTATTGTAGAGACAGTTGCGACCGCATGCAGGTACTCATTCACTACCTCAGCTCAGCATTTGGTGTCACTCTAAACAGGGCATTCTTGGACAATCACTTGTCTTGTCACAGTGAGACCAGAGAGTAACTGATAAAACCTTAACGACCCCTCACAGCGGCTGCAAGTAACACCACTACCTATTGGCCCATCAACAGTCTACTGTCTGTGTTCCATCGCAGTGGCCTAAAACATAGACATATTTTCCAATCTTAATTAGCCTCTGGGGAATTGACTGACCACTATGGGGATATACAGATCCTATCTCTTTATATGCCTAATATTTAGACCTGGTTTATCATAGGCTAAACATTCACATTCTGTGTTGCACACTGGTGTTGTCTTTTATTCCAGCTGCCAGAGGTACTTATTGATCCCTGTCAAATCAGTCCATGCTTTGGAAACACCTCTGAGCTAGAGGAGAAGTAGAACACTGGTATTAGCATGGGGATGCTAACACCCCCATCCACCATACTGGCACATACATACAGTATTTGACAGATATGGCACCGTGAACAAGGACTTATTTTTGTTGTTTTTGCAATATGCCTGGCATGGGCCAACTTTGTGCTGGAGCAGTCAGTGGCCCCAAAATTAATGAAGTAACTAGAAACTAGAGCAGTGTAAGTGTTCAAAAAACTTCCTGCTTAGTTGGTAGAGTATTAACAACACAAAGGGATAAATGGGAGCACCTAGTCTCGGCCAAGGTGGACAAAAACATGGATTGGCTTGTGAGCGGCTGTGTTGTCAGCCCAGGGCCACGGGATGTTAAGGCATGCCTCAGTCTGGGAGAGCGACTAACTCTTGGCACTTGTAGGTCCAGCCGGTCAGCGAGAGGAGCGGTGGCGTCAAACAGGCTGTGACAAACAGCAGCCTCACACAAAAGAACAAGGGAATTAGTATTCAAACGTGGACACGGATTTCTGTTAAACTTGTGATGTTAAACATTTTGGATGTGTGAGAGCTGCGACAAACGCAGTGATTTGAAGATAGACTTTTATCTACGCCTATCAAGAGTTGAAAAATGCAAATAGAAATTGCATTAAGTCATGGTTGTGATGAAGTGTAGGAATTATGTGTTATTAGGGCAGCAGGTAGCCTAGTGATTAAGAGGTTGGGCCAGTAACCGAAAGGTTGCTGGTTTGGATCCCGAGCTGACTAAGTGAAAATCTGTTGATGTGCCCTTGAGCAAGTCACTTGCTTTGGATAAGAGCATCTGTAAAATGTTAATTATGGTACTGTGAAGAGTGCTGCTTCACTTCGTTGTTGTGCGTTCTGAGCCTTTACTTGATCACTGTCTGAGACAATAGTGTTATCTGGAACACAATATCACATCAATATTATTGATTAATTAACATTAACACCTATTTTCATGCAGGTATTGTGTTTATAATATTTTACATGAAGTTGCTTAGTTACCTGTGTAATAACAATGTAGTGACAACATTTCATTAACGTGCTGGGTTAAGTCTCTTACATCTCTTACTCCAACTTTAAAAAGAGCTAACCCGGGAATTACTGGCAAATTCCAGGTTAAGTCATCTATTGTTACAATTCCTCTGGCTAAATTGCGCCATGGGTATGCTGCGCTACTATCATTTGAGTTGACACTGTTAAATTGTCACATTGAATGAATTCAAAGTGCAAAAGTTGACACTACGTGTCACCATCCAGATTAAAAAGGCAATCTGTGAGGACAGAACGATAAAGGGAGTTATATGGCCTGTAGACAATTCTAAATTAATAAAAAGTATAAAGATAAAATATTAAGGTGTGAAATATATCTTTGATATATATCTTTATGACATATTTACAAGAGAAACCCAACAGAGAGATGTACACTCCCTCTAAAGCCCTGCTACACCACATAGCCATCCTGCTGTGAGGGGAGGGAGTAGGTAGAAACACTAAAGCTGTTTTCCTCCCATCCCATTATATTCTTATACTATTGTCTCCTCACTCCAATAGGATTCTATATTATATTATTGCTCTGACATACAGGTATATTGAAAATTATAGACAGGATGGGAAAATCACTGACCTTTGAAGAGCTTTAGAATGCAGCGGGGGTGGGGTGGGGGTTGGGAGGGGGGCGGGGGAAGGTGTAGGGGGGGGTTGTCATCCCAGGTTATGTTCCAAAGGGCATACTATTCCCTATATAGTGCACTACTTTGTCCAGAGCTCCATGGGCCCTGGTCAACAGTAGTGCATTACATACTGTAGGGAATGTGGTGCCATTTGGGATGCCGACCCAGACTCTTCCTCATACATGTCTTACAAGAGAGGACAAAGGTAAATGTTCCAGCGTTAACAATAGGAGCGAATGGGATCTTACATGTACCTCCCAATATGTGATTTTTCCCAATTTCAAGCATGAATGCCTCAATAAGGTTCATGCATTCCTTTTTAAATATTCTCAGAAAACATTTATCTAATTCGTTTCATGGCTCCTTGCTTCCACATCCTCTCTGGAACATTCACCGATTAATGGACAAGCAGTTGGACATGGTTAGTATTGTTGGCTAGAGCGACTATGGTAGGTAAACATAGGGAGTATTGCATGCAGCACCATGCAATATACAATGTTAAACAAATAGTATAGACCAGCTATTGTTTTGATGTATTTTTTACACTGCTCATGCTGATAATTGGAAAAGAAAATAGCCAATTAACCTTTCTTGTCTTATTGTGTAATATATCATTTTCTCCCCATACAACAGTGTTGTTTTAGATGTCTTAGCATGCCTTTATTTTTCATTCGCTATGCCAATTCCAATTAGAATTATCACACTTCAAAGGGATCCTCATTTTAAGACATCCCAAGCTAGTGAGAAGGGAATTGCAGCCTACTTTGAAATGGTTGCTGTCTTATCGCCATAGACAGACTTCTCTCTTTCAGCATGCTGATTTCAATGTCTGGTTACCAACACTTTCAATAATTCCATAAGCCTATTCCTGAAATAATAAGTTTGCCTACACAGCATATGAACAATCACCCATAAATTAAAACATTATAATTTGTTCCTCATTGATTAATATGTCTAAATTTGAGGGAACTGCTTGGTCAATTATTCAACAACAGAACTACTTCATCAGGCCTGCATCATGTTCTTTGAGCTGTGCTACCTCAACGCATAAAGAGACACTAATTGAGAACAACCCAGTGCTTTCCTTGGGGAAGGATTTGAGAAGTTGTGGCGTTTAAATGCCTGGTGTGTGTCATGATGTCTAAGGAAATATTGTAAAGGTCGTAGTTTTTTTTCTGGGCCCTAACTGTCTCGCTTCAGTCTACAAAGTCAATACACATTGAGGTCAAGCGGATATTGAGCGAAATCAGTGGACATGCTATTTTATTTCACTAGCTCCCAAAGACTTCACAAAATAAATGTGTAACTTAATCCATATATTCAACATCTATGTCTAAGTATTTTACCAGTGGACTGCTTGTCACGTTCCTGACCGGTTTTCTGTTATTTTGTATGTGTTTGACGGTCAGGGCGTGAGTTTGGGTGGGTAGTCTATGTTATGTGTTTCTATGTTGGTTAAAGGGTGACCTGATATGGCTCTCAATTAGAGGCAGGTGGTTTTCATTTCCTCTGATTGAGAGCCATATTAAGGTAGGTGTTTTCACATTGATTGTTGTGGGTGGTTGTCTCCTGTGTCAGTGTCTGTGTATGTTACGCCACACGGGACTGTTTTCGGTTTTGTTTGTTCGTTCGTTTTATGTAGTCATTTTTCCTGTTCATGCGTTCTTCGTGTTTCATGTAAGTTCGTCGTCCAGGTCTGTCTACATCGTTTATTATTTTGTAAATTGTTCAAGTATATTTTCGTGTTCGTTTTCGTCCTTGTGAAATAAATATAATGTCAAGTTACAACGCTGCGTCTTGGTTCAATCCATGCTCCTCCTCTTCGGATGAAGAGGAAGAGGAAAGCCGTTACAGAACCACCCACCAATCCAGAACCAAGCAGCATAAGTTCGAGCAGTGGAACACGAAACAGGAATGGACATGGGAGGACGTATTAAACGGCAAGGGTTGCTACACATGGGAGGAGATCCTGGCTGGAAGGGATCGCCTCCCATGGGAACAGCTGGAGGCACTGAGGAGAGCAGAGGCAACCGGACAAGGGAACCGGAGATATGAAGGTAAGCGGCTAGCGAGGAAGCCCGAGAAGAAACCCCAAAAATTTATTGGGGGGGGGCTAAGAGGTAGTGGGCCAAGGGCAGGTAGGAGACCTGCGCCCACTTCTCAGGCTAACCGTGGAGAGCGGGAGTACGGGCAGACACCGTGTTACGCAGTAGAGCGCACGGTGCCTCCTGTACGTGTGCATAGCCCGGTGCGGGTTATTCCACCTCCCCGCACTGGTAGGGCTAGATTGAGCGTTGAGCCGGATGTCATGAAGCCGGCTCTACATATCTGGCCACCAGTACGTCTCCTTGGGCCGGCTTACATGGCACCAGCCTTACGCATGGTGTCCCCGGTTCGCCTACATAGCCCGGTGCGGGTTATTCCACCTCCCCGCACTGGTCGGGCGACGGGGAGCATTCAACCAGGTAAGGTTGGGCAGGCTCAATGCTCAAGGGAGCCAGTACGCCTGCACGGTCCGGTATTTCCGGCGCCACCTCCCCGCCCCAGCCCAGTACCACCAGTGCCTACACCACGCACCAGGCTTCCAGTGCGTTTCCAGAGCCCTGTTCCTCCTCCACACACTCTCCCTATGGTGCGTGTCTCCAGCCCAGTGCCTCCAGTTCCGGCACCACGCACTAAGCCACATGTGCGTCTCCAGAGCCCTGTACGCACTGTTCCTTCTCCCCGTACTCGTCCTGATGTGCGTGCACTCAGCCCGGTGCCACCAGTGCCGGTACCACGCACCAGGCCTATAGTGCGCTTCGAGAGGTCAGTGTGCCCTGTCCCTGCTCCCCGCACTAGGCTTGAAGTGTGTGTCTCCAGTCCGGTGCCTCCAGTTCCGGCACCACGCACCAGGCCTACAGTGCGTCTCAGCCGGCCAGAGTATGCCGTCTGCCCAACGGCGCCTGAACTGTCCGTCTGCCAAGCGCCGCATGAACTGCCCGTCTGTATTGAGCCTTCAAAGCCGCCCGTCTGCCATGAGCCTGCAAAGCCGCCCGTCTGCCATGAGCCTACAGAGCCTTCCGCCAGACAGGAGCCGCTAGAGCCTTCCGCCAGACAGGAGCCGCTAGAGCCTTCCGCCAGACAGGAGCAGCCAAAGCCTTCCGCCAGACAGGATCAGCCAGAGCCATCCGTCTCCGCAGCGCCATCTGAGCCATCCGTCTCCGCAGCGCCATCTGAGCCATCCGTCTCCTCAGCGCCATCTGAGCCATCCGTCTCCCCAGCGCCGTCTGAGCCATCCGTCTCCGCAGCGCCGTCTGAGCCATCCGTCTCCCCAGCGCCGTCTGAGCCATCCGTCTCCCCAGCGCCGTCTGAGCCATCCGTCTGTCCCGAGCCATTAGAGCCGCCCGTCTGTCCCAAGCCGTCAGAGCCGTTCGTCAGTCAGGAGCCGCTAGAGCCATTCGTCAGACAGGATCTGCCAGAGCCGCCAACCAGCCAGGATCTGCCAGAGCCGCCAACCAGACAGGATCTGCCAGAGCCGCCAACCAGACAGGATCTGCCAGAGCCGCCAACCAGACAGGATCTGCCAGAGCCGCCAACCAGACAGGATCTGCCAGAGCCGCCAGTGAGCCATGAGCGTCCAGAGCCGTCAGCCAGCCATGAGCGTCCAGAGCCGTCAGCCAGCCATGAGCGTCCAGAGCCGTCAACCAGCCATGAGCGTCCAGAGCCGTCAGCCAGCCATGAGCGTCCAGAGCCGTCAGCCAGCCATGAGCGTCCAGAGCCGTCAGCCAGCCATGAGCGTCCAGAGCCGTCAGCCAGCCATGATCGTCCAGAGCCGTCAGCTAGCCATGAGCGTCCAGAGCCGTCAGCCAGTCATGAGCTGCCCCTCAGCCCAGAGCTGCCATTGATCCAGAACTGTCCCTCAGTCCAGAGCTGTCTCTCTGTCCGGAGCTGCCCTTCAGTCCGGAGTTGCCCCTCTATCCTGAGCTACCTCTCTATCCTGACCTACCTCTCGGTCCTGAGCTACCTTATCCCGGTGCTGCCCCTTGTCCTGGTGCTGCCCTTTATCTTAAGGTTAACATTTAAATTAAGTGGGTGTAAGATGAGGGTGGTCATTCTAAGGGGGAGACGTAAGTTGGGATTGACTATGGTGGGGTGGGGACCTCGCCCAGAGCCTGAGCCACCACCGTGGTCAGACGCCCACCCAGACCCTCCCCTAGACTTTTGGTGGTGCGTTCGGAGTACGCACCTTGAGGGGGGGGTTATGTCACGTTCCTGACCGGTTTTCTGTTATTTTGTATGTGTTTGACGGTCAGGGCGTGAGTTTGGGTGGGTAGTCTATGTTATGTGTTTCTATGTTGGTTAAAGGGTGACCTGATATGGCTCTCAATTAGAGGCAGGTGGTTTTCATTTCCTCTGATTGAGAGCCATATTAAGGTAGGTGTTTTCACATTGATTGTTGTGGGTGGTTGTCTCCTGTGTCAGTGTCTGTGTATGTTACGCCACACGGGACTGTTTTCGGTTTTGTTTGTTCGTTCGTTTTATGTAGTCATTTTTCCTGTTCATGCGTTCTTCGTGTTTCATGTAAGTTCGTCGTCCAGGTCTGTCTACATTGTTTATTATTTTGTAAATTGTTCAAGTATATTTTCGTGTTCGTTTTCGTCCTTGTGAAATAAATATAATGTCAAGTTACAACGCTGCGTCTTGGTTCAATCCATGCTCCTCCTCTTCGGATGAAGAGGAAGAGGAAAGCCGTTACACTGCTATATCTTCTATACACTGAAGCTGGTCTTACTGGATCTGTGAAAGATGTTCTCTTTCTCTGAGGCTGGTCTGACATTTGTCCAAATAGCTTGATTGGAACAAAGCTCCATGCCAGTCCCAATGTCCTCCTCTTCTCCATGAAAGCCCTTTGCAGTGCACCACTGACTGAATGCTGGACTGAGGCGAAGAATAGCTCATTGTGTGATCTCTCTGGGTGGACTGGCTCATGTAATGAGAAATATGAATGCAGACTGACTAGAGGAGGTGTGACTGGTTTTAAATGCTGATGATCAGACTGGAAGTGGGAGGTGTGACTTATTAAACTACATCCAGCCTTTGAATCTGCTTTATAGAGAAGTACAACAGCATGTTCTCTGTTATGGAGTAGGAGAGGGTGTCCTTGCTCACATTCACAGTAACAAACTACTGTGAGGTTTATTTGTTAGATGTCATAGATCATAACAACCACTTCAGTATGATATGCTTTTTAAGTTCATTTAGCCAGTTTGAAGTTGGGGAAGCAACGGAATACACAAGACATGCATGTTGTTCAGTAGACAGTTATTCTAGACAAACTAGTCAAAGGTCAGTTATCTAGAATGCCTCAGTGATTACTGCTGCAGGTTTTCTACAAAAACCTGCGGCTTTCAGCAAGAAGTATTGAATATCATGCAACACAGAATGTGTTTTCAGACAATAAAGCCAACTATATTTCCACCTGTGGTCACCAAGAGAACAAAAATATGGATTTTCCCTCTCTAGCTCTGAATACCCACGATAACACTTTTCAAGTTTTTAAGCAAGCATTGGCATCCCTCCACAACTACCATCTATTCAAATATTATGCCAACCAACATTTGTTTGTATCTCAATGTTAAAGCTTCAGCCTCAGAAGCTCTCTTTTGTGATGAGCGCACATCAATTTTCACCATCCTCAGCAGAACAATCACCACACCACTGACCGAACAAGTGAAACAAACAGGGTTGATAGATAATGACCAGGCTCTCAAAACACAGATACTGGTGAAGCTGTGATGCTGAGAAGTAGTCTTCCTTTCCTTTAAACTATAGAGCAGGATGGAGAGGAGTTGGCAGCAGACATAGCTATGTGAGAGCTGTCCTCCATCTGCCTGCACAGATGGGGAGAACTAGCGACTGAAAGACCACCAACACAAGCAAACCTCATCTATCCTCTTAGATGAGGTTTGCTTTTTTGATCCGTGTCTCAACTAGCAAGAGGAAGGAAAAGGTTGTCAACAAAGCACGGAATATCAATGTGTCCGACCACTGTCTAACTGGAATTAAAATGATCTAACTGGCCAACAGCTGCAGGGGGCTGGAAGGCCAGAAAGTCAGGCAGGCATAAAGGCAGGATGATGGGAGTGAGGCAGCCCAGAGAAAAGTGTAATTGTTGGGCTCTCAATGATGTTTGTTTAATTATTGGTTGAATTTAATCAGCGCCACAGCTGTAATTACTACCACTGCCCAGGAGCCATCAGGAAGTCCTTTGTATCAAGCCATTCTGATGCTGCTGAAGCCCAAAATTATTAATACAGCAGCTTTTAATTGTTCCAGTAGTCTACTGTAGACACAGTAGAAACCGTAGAAACAACAGTGTAGACACAGTAGAAACAACAGTGTAGACACAGAAGAAACAACACTGTAGACACAGAAGAAACAACACTGTAGACAGTAGAAACATGAATACTGCTCATGGGACAGTGATAACTCTATTCCCCATTGGCTTGTCATTGTCCATTCTGATGCAGGCACAGTAAACCACACGTACATTTGTTGTACACAGTGTCCTTTGGCAATAAGGATTTGACATCGACAATGAAAGCCCCCTGACAGGATTCACTAGTGTAAGCAAACTAAGCATATAGCACACAGAGGTGGTTTCAAAGGGTAAATGACAGCCACTAGCTGAAATAAAATACATTTCCAAAATAAGTATGTAACAAAATACTGCAGACAACAAAGACAGTGTACCCTGGTGTATTCCGCTAATTGCTTATTCCTCTACATCTGATTCATTAGGATACGTCTATTTTAGCTTTTGGGGGCTAAAAATAGAAACAACTCAAATTATGCAAGCATATTTAAGTGCCCTGCATACTTTTGTACCATGGCTAGTGTGATAAATGGAACAATTGCTGTTTGTTTGTGTGTATGTGTGTGCGTGCGTACATGCGTGCATGCGTGACTGTGTGTGTGCATGTGCTTAGAATGGGAAATGTGTGACCTATAAGAACATATTAGGTTAATGATACCCTTCTCTCTAATTGCTGGAACAAATAGTTACTTTAGTCCTTAATCACATATCAATTAACTTGGGAGGGTCAGTGGCAGTGCAATCCTGATTGGTTTCCACATTATATAGGCCTAAAGCACATATAGATTTAGATAAGCAATGAAGTGATACAGCTGTGCTTCCATGCTGGGTATCTGTCTACACGCTATTAGGAAGCAACATCTGATACTGCAATACAGATAAGAAGAGAAAGAGAATCTAAACACCCCAAACATATTTACCCTTCAGCTAAGGTATCTCTTGGGTAGATATCTTTGCATCTAAGAACATCCTGCATTGCATGCTGGGGAGTGCTGAGACTGAACTTTAAGCTTGCCTCCTGCTTGGAGATGCTGCATGGACCAGAGGTCTACAGCAAACATCCTGTTTCTGTTGCTCTGTTGCTCTTCACACTTGGTATTTAAAAACAGGTTTGATTCAGAGAAGAAGTATAGCTAAGAGTTGTAAACCTTTGCAGGTGATCTCCCAGAACAGACCAGGGATCGAGAAGGAAGAAAGTATAACACCAGCATAATGGACGCTGTGGAAAATGGAAGAAATCCTGTTTCAGTTTCAATCTCCCATCCCACTAATGAGAAGTCATTAGCATGGCCCTCCTCGTTCCCTTACGTTTGGAGGAGGAAAGGTGGATACACATGTAATTGCTTAGACAAATGCTTGTAAAAGAGATACTGTATCTTCTCCACAAAATCATTTATTTGAAGCATCCTATTGTAGGCTACACAGAAACGATGCCAAACTGGGGCTGATGACCTAATCCCATGAATGGTGTGAAGATCAAAATAAAAAAATACTTCAACAAATATAAAGAGTATAGGTCTACATACTATACTTTCTATCGTCTGATCTTAGAAGTTTCCTAACAAAATAGCAAAAAGAAGAAAAACTAACGTGGGCCTATCTTTCAAATAGTTTTTAGCTGAAAATGGATGGTCTTCATCATCATCCCTCCTAACTTTTGATTGCTCTTCCATTCTAGTGTTCTCTGGGCTTTCTATCTACACAAGCAGTAATACACTGTGAATCTGAGGAGCATTAAAGCTAATCAAAAGCTCCTGTCCAGCTACTGTAAATCATATTTGATTTATGATGTTTTTTTCTCCCCATTTCCTCCGGGTTTATGGCATAATCAATCGCCCGGTTAGCTCAGGCATGATCAAACAGAGCTGATAAGACAAATGTTCTTTGTCAGTGAGTAGTATATAAGTGGACTTTCTTAGCCCTCCATCGATTGCAGATTTTCTCTGCTCAGCACTGCTATTCAAAGCAAACTGTGGGCAGTCAGAATCTATCTTGCCGGATCAGACTTCCGACCACCAAACTGCTGACTTGTTGCTCGCCCATGGTCACTTAACATTTATCTGAGTCTGGTATTGTTTCTGTGCTCAATAAGCATGCAGACTTTTCGAATAGAGGACACACACACCCAGAACGTTCCTACTGTATGCAGCCAGCCAAACAGAAACAGCGTTGATAAGATTTGCATAATTCATATATTCATCATAAACGCATTAATGAAGACGGTCATGGTCTAAATTCAACACTAGTGCGTTGTTGCGCCGGAGGACGGTCTCCAGAGCTTTTCTCCACAGGCCAGAAGCCTGGCTACCGCTACAAGCCAATGCACTTTAACTCCCCCCACTGGCGAGGAGAGAAAGCCATGCTACCACAGCTGCATGATAATAAGTGACATTGTACATTTCAAAAGGGCTCTAACTCTATCTCTCGCCAGGGAAACAGAGGGTTGTGTAGGTAGGAAGATTTGGATCAGCCTGAGTCTGTATGTTTCTGTTTCTGTGTTTTCTGTTTTCTATACCCGGATATTGTGAAATGGAAATGCTTGTGTGGCTTTCTCAGCGAGGGGTGGAGACGAATCAGTGCAGGGTCTATAGAACATTTATCAAACAGATTGAGAATATAACAGAATGGACCATGATGACCACAACGGAATGACCAAGACTGTGTGTGAAAGATGTAGAATATCCCAGGGCATCCACATAGCGTCTCTATGCTGTATCATCATTGTGCATTGCATGCATCCACTGTCATTAGCTAATGACCTTTGATTTTAAGTTTTAGAATATTGTTTAAAAAAAGTCTTAACATGGAATTTCATGATAGATGGAACCAGAGACTATCAGTCCTCAGTTGCTCTGTTGTTCAAAAAGCTGTTAATCACAATGTCAGTATATTTATTACAGGAGCCTAATACAAACACAATGATACAGATGTTGGTGGATCTGGCTATTCGTATGTTTTGGCAGCTCTGTTTGTTTGAATATATTCTCTGATTGATGATGCAAATTATTGAAATATCTATTTGAATGCTGAATAATGAGGAGTAATGTGGGAAACTTCCCTAACACAATCACTGCTGGGCGCAACAGAGAACTAAATCCCCAGGATTGAAATATTATGTACATTTTTAATTACCACAACATAATCGTGTTGTTTGGCTACCCATTGGCACTCCGGTAAATATTCATTATTCACATAGAGTGCAAAAAGAAACGGTCCCGGGCTCTAGAGTAGTATAATAAACTGAAGGGAAAAAGAAAAAGAGCATGATGTGAATATTTGTTACCTAACCTAATGAATGAGTCTAATTCTAAGTATAATTCACAAAAAAAAAGTTACTATGTTTTTCTATCAATTCTCTTAACATATGGCACAGACATATTATGCCTTGTGATTTTCCAGCCATTTTACACATATTCACATTCATTGAACACTGTATGGTTAGCAAGCTAGATGTAACCGTGGGTGAAATAGAGAGAATAGTATGTACATTTTGAGACTTTGGAAAACCTTTGAAAGCATGGCCCAGGTTAATGACGCAGGGCCACAGGGGAGAAGAGAATTGAGAGGCTGTAAGGTATGATGAATCCGAAGACTGATTACTTTCTACCTCCAGACTAACAGCCAGTCTACATCCAATTCGCACACAGCACGAAGGTAGTGCCTAAAATAACCAAATTATATCTCTCAACAGAGAAAGATTACTCTATACCTCCAGACTCTCTCGGCACCACACAAAGGTGGTGCCTAAAATGTACCAAATTATATCTCACAGTCACAACAGTGAGAGCACCAACAGAGGTATTTTGCATTGGTGTGAGATTTCTGTACACTCTAAATCATCTGATAGGGTAGGTCCTAGGACACCCCCTTACCAGATTATAATATCAATACAATATCTAACATCAAACCCCCAACTCTCTGCCCCTTGGAGAATATGCTCAGCTGACTTCGACAAATTAGACACCTGAAATCTATGACAATAACCTTCGCTGGGTGATGCTGTCGAGTGGAACAGCAGATATATAGCCGTGTATATTTAAAAAAAGAACAGCATGAGATAAACATATTATTTCTGGAGATCGAGATACACCACACCATGACATCCTTATCTGACTATCACAGCATTACAAAATAATTGGATGTATACACAGTATTTATTTTGTTATTAAACAGCAATAATACTTGGCTAAGATTTGAATGGGGGAAATAAACAAAAATACAATGATAGCAGTGATTTAGGTTCAGACAACAACGTGATCCAGACTCAGTGACTAGGTGGTTAACAGATCTGCTGTTAACAGAACTTAAAAGACAGGAGTTTTTGACATGAGGCACTAAAACTTTTCACACATGTAAACAGCAGATGAAACATTGAGATCCTTTGATATTTTCTGAAGAAAAATTGTGTAAATATTTGACATATAGCATCTTATTTTGAGACAGTTTGCTGGAGCAGGAAAATAATCCTGCAGCAACAGGATATGTGAATTATTATGTGGATTATAAATTAATGGATTTTTTTTGTAGGGGGTGATACATTTTTTGTAAGGTAAAATCAAGTCTGAAACGAAAAGTGGAAATTACAAACTTGAGAAGCCTTTTTAAACCTAAAATACACTACACGTTTTTCTGCAACAGGCGTATCAAATTAAGATCCTACATCTGTAAATGACAATCCCTGCTTTTCTTGCAGTGATCCAAGTGATCCATTCAGAAGCCTCAGAATCCAGCGTAATTTGGAATAAGTGTGACATGTGTGACACTTTAATAAAGGGAATACTAAAAAGGAAATACTTGTAATAATTTGAGACACGTAGTGATATTATGCTCATGGTGTTCCCCCAAAACAGGTTAGAAACACTTTGGTTGGCATTAACTTAGTTATGAGTATGTCTCATATTGTATCGACGGCACACAGATAAAAGCTATACATCTAGAGTATTCAATAGATGTCACACATAAGTGATCAATTGAACATTGTTAGATAAGGTTTTGTAATAATAGAGAATAGATGAACTGTTTTTATAACATTTTTTCCATATAGTATGATATAGGTTAACTAGGTACAGAGCAGCATACTAGGTGTAAAAAAAGGTTTAATGAACAATACAGATTTTTTTTGTGATATGCAGGTTATTTTGAATTTCAGAAAAACAAATGTTTCATTGTTTGAATAATAGCCCGTGAAATTGAATCAATATCATTGAATTTAAGATGTGAAATTGCTCTAGTGCTTGATCAAAGTCTAAAAACATTAGAGGGTTTTAGTTTCCTGATATTGTCTACTGTTTAGTCCCTGCTTGGGGGTCATTAGCCTTATATTGTTGTGGCCCATCTGCTCTCATCGTTATGTTTTGATTGATATAAAGCCCCCCTATTATTTTGTTACCTTGCCCCCCTCCACCAAACCCCCACAAGGAAAGGAGCTACACCTGCCATACATTTCACCATAATTTAAACATGCAGTGTAACTTACCAAGTTGGAGAAATCAGCCAGATGAACAATTTAAATTTGCCTCGGTTTATCTCTATCTTCCTTCTGGTGCCGATCCCTTTCCCTCACTCTACACTGATCTCCAAGAGGTTTCTCTCTCACTCTCCCAGCGTCTTTTGGCGACTATATCGATCTCTCAGGCAAGTATCGATCTGTCAGCCCCGTTGTTACTACGGCTGCTCAGTTGTGAGCTCTCCTTTCTCTCTGCCTCTCACGGCTGCAGTGGGGAAGCTGGGCAATGTATACTTCTCGCTCTTGCTCTCTTTCTCTGCCTCTGTCTCTCTCTCGTCTTGCTTTCTCTCATTGTGCTGTATTGATCTCTCTGTGCTGTTCCTCTACTAGTGCAGCCCCTAGTGGGCGTTCCAGACACTGCTTGTAGCCATCTCACTATGATTCTCCCAGCTCAGCACACGTTGACAAGGGGAGGGGAGGCAGGAGGGTGCCTGGGCAAATGCATGATACATCTGAAGAACTAAGTGCAACCTGGGCTGTCAGCAGGCAGCAGGACCCCTGCCATCAAGAAAATATTCTGTAACAGAGATGTGAATTCATGTTTCAGCAGGCAATCATAACCAAATAACTATACACAGAGGTGAACAAACACTCATTGATGCTTCTACCCAACTGACAAGAAAATTGATTAAAACCCCATGAGGGATATATCAGTGGAATGATGATGGTTGTGAACTTTTTAAAGGTTGTGGTTGAAGTGTCGTGAAGTTGAAGCTTACCCTTTCACCACTAAGGTCTTACCACTTAGTTGGACAATTCTGATACTTTCTGAATATCATAACAAGGTCTAACAGGAAAATTCTATTTACCATCTACAATAATCCATAATCCAGTTGGTGGCATCAGACATAGCCACACTTTCTTGAAGAGGTAGAGCCTTGGTCTAATGCTGCATTCATAACATCTCGTAAAACAGCATTTTTTTATTGAACCTTTATTTAATTAGGCAAGTCTGTTAAGAACACATTCTTATTTACAATGACGGTCTACCCTGGCCAAACCCTAAGCCAGACAACGCTGGGCCAATTGTGCACCGCCCTATGGTACTCCCAAGCACAGCCGGTTGTGATACTGTAACGCCTGTCGTCGGTTGAAGAAGGAGACCAAGGTGCAGCGTGGTAGGCGTTCTTGATATTTAATAAAACTGAACACCGCAACAAAATAACAATGTAGAAAAAACTAAAGCGAACAGTTCTGTCAGGCAACAAAACAGCTAAACAGAAAATAACTGCCCACAAAACCCAAACGGAAAATCACAACTTATATATGATCCCCAATCAGAGACAATGATAGACAGCTGCCTCTGATTGGGAACCACACATGGCAAAAACAACAAAGAAATAGAAAACATAGAATCTCCCACCCGAGTCACACCCTGACCTAACCAAACATAGAGAATAAATAAGGATTTCTATGGTCAGGGTGTGACAGATACAGCCTGCAATTGAACCAGGGTCTGTAGTGATGCCTCAAACATAAATTTCACTGTCATGTCTACCTCTGATAAGCCTCCCAGTAAAGCAATAAAAACAATCAATAATCCCAGAAAATGACCCACATTAACATATGTAGCCTAAGAAACAAGGTTCATGAAATCGATAACTTGCTAGTAACAGATAACATTCATATACTGCATTCATATACTATCTCTGAAACTCACTTAGATAATACCTTTGATGATACAGTGGTAGCAATACATGGTTTCATCATCTTCAGAAGAGACAGGAATGCCAATGGTGGAGGTGGTGCCGTGTATGTTCAGAGTCATATTCATGTGAAGCTTAGAGAGGATCTCATGTCAAATGCTCTTGAAGTAATATGGCTACAGCTTCACCTGCCTCACCTAAAGCCCAATCTTGTGGGAAGCTGCTATAGACCACCAAGTGCTAACAGTCAGTGTAAGGATAATGTGTGAAATGCTTGTTAAGGTATGTGATATCAACAGCAATGTATATTTTCTGGATGACCTAAATATTGGCTGCCATTCATCAAGCTGCCCACTAAAGAAAAAGTTTAAAACTGTAACCAGTGACCACACTTCACATCCATGCATCCACACATCCACTAACCTACACATCCATGCATAACTAACCAAATTATGAAAGACAAGCGATGTCATTTTAAATTCCGTGAACTGAGTGTGGAAGAGGTGAAAAAATTATTGTTGTCTAGCAACAATGACAAGCCACCTGGGTCTGACAACTTGAACGGAAAATTACTGAGGATGATAGCAGACGATATTGACACTCCTATTTGCCATTTCTTCAATCTAAGCCTACAGGAAAGTGTGTGCCCTCAGGCCTGGAGGGAAGCAAAAGTCATTCCTCTACCCAAATATAGCAAAGCACCCTTTACTGGCTCAAACAGCCGACAATAAGCCTGTAACCAACCCTTAGTAAACTTTTGGCCTGGAGGGAAGCAAAAGTCATTCCTCTACCCAAATATAGCAAAGCACCCTTTACTGGCTCAAACAGCCGACAATAAGCCTGTAACCAACCCTTAGTAAACTTTTGGCCTGGAGGGAAGCAAAAGTCATTCCTCTACCCAAATATAGCAAAGCACCCTTTACTGGCTCAAACAGCCGACAATAAGCCTGTAACCAACCCTTAGTAAACTTTTGGAAAAAATGGTGTTTGACCAGATACAGTGCTATTTCACGGTAAACAAATTAACAACAGATTTTCAGCACGCTTATAGGGAAGGGCATTCAATATGTACGTCACTTGACTGATAATTGGCTGAGAGAAATTGATAGTAAAAAGATTGTGGGAGATGTTTGTTAGACTTTTGACATTATCAATCATAATCTGCTGCTGGAAAAACATATGAGTTATAGCTTTACATCCCTTGCTATATTGGGGATTGAGAGTTACCTGTCTAACAGAACAAAGAGGGTGTTCATTAATAATGGAAGCCTCTCCAACATAATCCAGATAGTCAGGCATTCCCTAGGGCAGCTGTCTAGGCCCCTTACTTTTTTCAATATTTACTAATGACCTGCCACAGGCTCTGAGTAAAGCCTGTGTGTCTATGTATGCTGATGACTCAACGCTATACACGTCAGCTACCACAGCAAGTGGAATACTGCAACACTTAACAAAGAGATGCAGTCAGTTTCAGAATGGGTGGCAAGAAATAAGTTAGTCCTAAACATTTCAAAAACTAAAAGCATTGTATATGGGAGCAATTATTCAGAAAACCCCTAAACCTGAACTAAATTTTGTTGTCACGACTTCCGCCGAAGTTGGCTCCTCTCCTTGTTCGGGCGGCGTTCGGCGGTCGACGTCACCGGCTTTCTAGGCATCGCCGCTCCATTTTTCATGTATCCATTTGTTTTGTCTTGTTCCCTTCACACCTGGTTTGCATTCCCCAATCAATCCATATGTATTTATTCCTCTGTTCTCCATCATGTCTTTGTGTAAGATTGTTTGTGTTACGTGTATTTTGGAATTGTGGATATTGTTACACGCATGACTTTTTGTCTATGTTCCGTGTTTGGGCACATTTTATGTTACTTTGTGCTGTCATTTTGGACCGGAATAAAAAGTGCGCTTGTTCACTACACTCTGCTCTCCTGCACCTGACTTCGGCTCCAATACACACTCCTAACACTTGTAATGAATAATGTGGAAATTGAGCAAGTTGAGGAGACTATACTGCTTGGAGTAACCCTGGATTGTAAACTGTCAAGGTCAGAACACATTGATGCAACAGTAGCTAAGATGGGGAGAGGTATGTCCATAATAACGAGACATGCCCCCAGAGGTCTCTTCACAGTCCCCAAGTCCAGAACAGACTATCGGAGGCGCACACTACTAGATAGAGCCATGACTACACAAAACTCTATTCCACGTCAAGTAACTCATGCAAACAATAAAATTTGATTTAAAAAACAGGTAAAAATAGCTAATGAGGATCCATAATAAATATAAATACAACTGGTAATTACTTGTGGGAAACGTGTCTATCATCTTTGAGCTCTGACTACTCCCAGATGCTGAACTCTGACATCACATACTAAAGAAATTACCTCTATAACAGTATTTTTGGCAGTTAAATGCAACAAAACGTTATTTATAAAAAACGATCTATTAATATGGGTTTTGACAGCTTGGTCTCATAGACTAGACAAGAAACAAAGAGATCTGTTGAATCTGACAATTAATCTTGATGGTTGTACAGTCATCTCAAATAAAACTGTGAAGGACCTCGGTGTTACTCTGGACCCTGATCTCTCTTTTGACGAACATATCAAGACTGTTTCAATGACAGCTTTTTTCCATCTACGTAACATTGCAAAAATCAGACATTTTCTGGTCCAAAAATTATGCAGAAAAATTAATCCATGCTTTTGTTACTTCTAGGTTAGACTACTGCAATGCTCTACTTTCCGGCAACCCGGTTAAAGCACTAAATAAACTTCAGTTATTGCTAAATACGGTTGCTAGAATCCTGACTAGAACCCCAAAAATGTATCATATTACTCCAGTGCTAGCCTCCCTACACTGGCTTCCTTTTAAGGCAAGGGCTGATTTCAAGGTTTTACTACTAACCTACAAAGCATTACATGGGCTTGCTCCTACCTATCTTTCCGATTTGGTCCTGCCGTACATACCTACATGTACGCTACGGTCACAGGACGCAGGCCTCCTAATTGTCCCTAGAATTTCTAAGCAAACAGCTTGTCACGACTTCTACCGAAGGTAACTCCTCTCCCTGTTCAGGCGGCGCTCGGCGGTCGGCGTCGCCGGTTTACTAGCCGCCACCGATCCCTTTTTCGTTTTCTGTTTGTTTTGTTTGTGATTCTTTTCACACCTGGTTTCATTTGTGTTTATTTCTGTGTGTATATAGGGTACCTGTTGCCTGCCTTAGTTCGTGCGGGATTAGACTTGTGTGTATTGCGCTCGATTGTATTTGATGTTTGTTGTGTTCACGATTACCCACGTGTATGTAAAGTGTCGGAACTGTGTTTGTTCCTCCTATTTGATGTTTGTTGTGTTCACGATTACGCATGTGTATGTAAAGTGTCGGAACTGTGTTTGTTCCTCCGTGCGTTTGCAGGAGTTTCTGAGTATCGAGAGCGTAGTTTTTGGGGGATTTTCGTCTGTGCCATTTCTGTATTGGTGGACAATATGATTAAACACGCTTCTCAGACATCCCTGCTCTCCTGCGCCTGACTCCTACACCTCTCACCGAGACGCACGTTATCACACAGCTGGAGGCAGGGCTTTCTCCTTTAGAGCTCCATTTTTATGGAATGGTCTGCCTACCCATGTGAGAGACGCAGACTCGGTCTCGACCTTTAAGTCTTTATTGAAGACGCATCTCTTTAGTAGGTCCTATGATTGAGTGTAGTCTGGCCCAGGAGTGTGAAGGTGAACGGGAAGGCACTGGAGCAACGAACCGCCCTCGCTGTCTCTGCCTGGCCGGTTCCCCTCTCTCCACTGGGATTTTCTGCCTCTAACCCTATTACAGGGGCTGAGTCACTGGCTTACTGGTGCTCTTCCATGCTGTCCCTAGGAGGGGTGCGTCACTTGAGTGGGTTGAGTCACTGATGTGGTCTTCCTGTCTGGGTTTGCTCCCCCCCCTTCGGTTGTGCCGTGGCATAGATCTTTGTGGGATATACTCGGCCTTGTCTCAGGATGGTAAGTTAGTGGTTGAAGATATCCCTCTGGTGGTGTGGGGGCTGTGCTTTGGCAAAGTGGGTGGGGTTATATCCTTCCTGTTTGGCCCTGTCTGGAGGTATCATCGGATGGGGCCACAGTGTCTCCTGACCCCTCCTGTCTCAGCTTCCAGTATTTATGCTGCAGTAGTTTGTGTCGGGGGGCTAGGGTCAGTTTGTTATATCTGGAGTATTTCTCCTGTCTTATCCGGTGTCCTGTGTGAATTTAAGTATGCTCTCTCTAATTCTCTCTTTCTTTCTCTCTCTCGGAGGACCTGAGCCCTTGGACCATGCCTCAGGACTACCTGGCATGATGACTCCTTGCTGTCCCCAGGCCACCTGGCCGTGCTGCTGCTCCAGTTTCAACTGTTCTGCCTGTGGCTATGGAACCCTGACCTGTTAACCGGACGTGCTACCTGTCCCAGACTTGTTTTCAACTCTCTAGAGACAGCAGGAGAGGTAGAGATACTCTCAATGATCAGCTATTAAAAGCCAACTGACATTTACTCCTGAGGTGCTGACCTGTTGCACCCTCGACAACTACTGTGATTATTATTATTTGACCATGCTGGACATTTATGAACATTTGAACATCTTGGCCATGTTCTGTTATAATCTCCACCCGGCACAGCCAGAAGAGGACTGGCCACCCCTCATAGCCTGGTTCCTCTCTAGGTTTCTTCCTAGGTTTTGGCCTTTCTAGGGAGTTTTTCCTAGCCACCGTGCTTCTACACCTGCATTGCTTGCTATTTGGGGTTTTAGGCTGGGTTTCTGTACAGCACTTTGAGATATCAGCTGATCTAAGAAGAGCTATATAAATAAATTTGATTTAGACATAACATATTAAATGTAAATCCGCCATTCAAATTAGTATGATATGTTACATTTGGTATGATACATAACACAGATGGTTACTTAAAAAACGAAAGTCGGGTGGGTGGTTGGTCAGGATGGATGGGTGGGAGTATAACGCAAATGTCTAGCAACCCAAAGTTTGCGAGGTTTGAATATCAGCACAGAGAACTTTAGCATTTTAGCTAATTAGCAACTTTTCACCTACTTATAACTTTTTATCTACTTTGCAACTACTTAGCGTGTTAGCTTCCTCTAACCCTAGCCCTAACCATAACTCTTTTTCATACCTTTTGCAAATTCGTTAAATATTGTACGTTTTACAAATTCATAACATATTTAAATGTTTCTAATTCGTAATACATCATACGAATTGTAATTTGTAACATGGACATCCGAAAATTAATACATGCCATACATGCTGTAACATATCATACTAAATGGAGTGTCTCAGATTTACGTACATAATAGGAAATGCTCTGAAACCATGTTGGTTTTGAAAACTACAATTTGTTTGTGAGCATGATAGCTGTACTTTTAGTTAAGGGTTGACACAGCTTGTTTTCTATTAGCCAATCAGTGTTCTCAACGACTTCAAAGAACTTGAATGCACAGAACTTGTTGCTCCCACATTACAAGTAATATTTTCAGAGTTTCCCACTTGTTATGAATGCAGCATATACAGTGGTTCCTCCTTTAAAAGTTACGAGCTTGCACCGCGGGACTTAGAGGTACCCAGCGTCACAGCTTCATTGCTCCAGACCACCACAAGAGGGAGTTAGAGCAGTCATTATGCATTTGGGTCCCAAGGTTTTTATATGACCAATCATATCGAGTGGTTCCAATGACAAATTTTGACGCGAGCCACCCATCTCTGGGTGAAGATGGCTGACAAAATGTACAATTGAGAGGAATGTGTTAGTTAATGTAGAGATAAACGTCCGTGCATATTTTTGTGTCATAAAGTTAATTTACGAAAATCGCTATTTAGCAAGTTATCTGACTAGCTAATATTAGCCAGCTAGCTAGTGTTGGGAGAATTAATTTGTAATTCATGTTGTTTAAGGACTCCTGTGAAAACCAGCAAATCAGGCTGTCATCTTGTGAAACAGTGGATGTAAAGAATCTAGCTAGCTAAAGCATTTACTGCAAATTGAATGTACAATTGTGTCAGCTTGCCTTCAAATGCAGCTGAACTAACATAGCTAGCTAACTATTTACTTTCTTATTGTGTAGTGGAGGATAAAAATAACTGTATGCCTATGGATATGTAGCTAGGTACAGTATGTAGCCGATCTGTGTATGGACCCTAAAACATTAGGTTCTGAACTAATATTCATACAAATCTATGAACCTCAGCTATCATAGTTGTTGTATCAACTTCAAGTCTGAATGGCATTAATGAAGCCTATGTGTAACCGGTGTGAAAACGCTGAGCTCCCACCATTGTTTTCCTATGGAGAGGCATGCCGGTCTATTTCGCCAAATATCTCACTGTATATATTTAGTTTTTTTCAAGTCGGGTGTAACCGGTGTAAAATGGCTAGCTAGTTAGCGGGGTGCACACTAATAGCGTTTCAATAGGTGACGTCACTAGCTCTGAGACCTTGAAGTAGTTGTTCCCCCTGCTCTGCAAGGGCTGTGGCTTTTTGACGCAATGGGTAACAATGCTTCGAGGGTGGCTGTTGTCGATGTGTGCAGAGGGTCCCTGGTTCAAGCCCAGGTAGGGACGAGGAGAGGGACGGAAGCTATACTGTTACATATGGATAGAGTAGAATTTAATAACTTTATTGCGCTAAGGATGCAAGTCCTATATACATGTACTATAGTAAGGGAAGTCCCCCCTCAATTGTACAAAATAACATGGCAACTTATTGGCACCGAGCGGACCATATACACGATGGGATTGTGTGGGATTTCACATTACATCCGGCGCTGTTTCGTCCAAAGTTGATGACAAATGCCATATTGTAAATGAGCTGTGTAACACCCCAAAAATCCTATAGTGGGCGAGTGTGTTCCATCGTAATTTTTCATAGGCTTACTGTAACGCAAGTCAAGACCCAAGAGTCATATTTTGAAATTTTGAAATATTGAAAGTTTTGGCAAAAACTTATCACCCCCTTAAAAAAGTGCTTTCTGGACCGTTTTTCGAAATTTTTTCGATTTTTATGTCAATTACACATGTGTAAGAACTGTATGAAAATACTTTTGTCAAATTTTATTAACATAATTTTTTTTACATTTTTATTTGGACTTAAGGAATATGTTTTGTGCATTTGGAATGTGATTTCTTAGGAAGTCAAAAGTCAGAAGTCAAAAATGTCAAAAATTTGGAAAAAACGTATCACCCCCTTAAAAAAGTGCTTTCTGGACCGTTTTTCGAAATTCTTTCGATTTTTATGTCAATTACACATGTGTAAGAACTGTATGAAAATACTTTTGTCAAATTTTATTAACATAATTTTTTTTACATTTTTATTTGGACTTAAGGAATATGTTTTGTGCATTTGGAATGTGATTTCTTAGGAAGTCAAAAGTCAAAAGTCAAAAATGTCAAAAATTTGGAAAAAACTTATCACCCCCTTTAAAAAAGTGCTTTCTGGACCGTTTTTCGAAATTCTTTCGATTTTTATGTCAATTACACATGTGTAAGAACTGTATGAAAATACTTTTGTCAAATTTTATTAACATAATTTTTTGGACATTTTTATTTGGACTTAAGGAATATGTTTTGTGCATTTGGAATGTGATTTCATAGGAAGTCAAAAGTCAAAAGTCAAAAATGTCAAATATTTGGAAAAAATGTATCACCCCCTTTAAAAAAGTGCTTTCTGGACCGTTTTTTGAAATTCTTTCGATTTTTATGTCAATTACACATGTATAAGAACTGTATGAAAATACTTTAGTCACATTTTACTGTCATCATTTTTTATAAATGTTTACTTGTACTTAAGGAATATGTTTTATGCATTTGGAATGTGATTTCATAGGAAGTCAAAAGTCAAAAGTCAAAAGTTACAAGTCAAAAATGTTAAAAATGTGGAAAAAACGTATATTCCATTTAAAAAAGTGCTTTCTGGACCGTTTTTTGAAATTCTTTCGATTTTTACGTCAATTACACATATATAAGAACTGTATGAAAATACTTTAGTCACATTTTACTATCATAATTTTTTATAAATGTTTACTTGTACTTAAGGAATATGTTTTGTGCATTTGCAATCTGATTTAATACGAAGTCAAAAATGTGAATAAATTAGAAAAAACGTATCACCCCCCAAACCTCCATAAATCACTCAGGCCAGCACCCATTGATTTTTGGCCGTAGAATAGTGCTCCCAGAGCGGGTATGGAGGTCTGGATGCCCCTAAACGCAATTTCAACCATCTTGAAACATGGCACCTGGTAACCCCAAAAAAATACCAGGTGCACGAACAGTTTGGACTTGTGTGTGTGTGTGTGAGCTTTTCTTTGACATCTGTTTAGAGAAATGACTGATTTACACTTCATGAGGGTTGCCTAATCACACACTTAAAGTTTTGGAAAGATCTGACTTTTTTAACCCTTTGAAACAGCACCTATGACCCCATTTTAAGGCACTTCCGGTTGGCACAGGAAGCTATAAGTAAATACCTATCCTGATCGGGGTATGCTTTTACAGAATCCTGAGTTTTAAGTCTATACGTTAAGAACTGACTGATTTACACAGGGTTGAATGCACTATATATCACAAACTGCTGGTTGGGTATGGCAAAACCCTTTTAGGGTGATTTTATCACTTCCGGTTGCTCCAGGAAGCTTAGAATCAACACAGGTAGACCTCATAGTGGCTTGATGGATTGTCATTGAAGACAGGTTCATAAGACATTCATAACCCACATAGGGTTTATTTAAAGAATGCACGTTACATTTGCATATGATTCAACAGTGAAAAACACCACATCATATTGCAAACATAACACACTGTTGAATCATATTGCAAACACACACTGTTACATTTGCAATATGATGTGTTGAATCATATTGCAAACATAACACACACTGTTACGTTTGCAATATGATGTGTTGAATCATATTGCAAACATAACACACACTGTTACATTTGCAATATGATGTGTTGAATCATATTGCAAATCTAACGTGCATTTGCAATATGATGTGATGTTGAATCATATTGCAAATGTAACGTACATTCTCTTAAATACTTTAGAAATGCAAAAGTCAACGTCCTGATGACCTCAGGATGGCCGGGCAGTGATAGTGGTTCCTCTCCATCGCTCGTTGTGTTAAATTTCATCATGTCGCTTTTTGTGATGGTACCCCCCCGTTGAAACATATTGCAAATGTACAAAAGTCAAGTAGCAAGTCGGTGTCCATCAGTCAATTAGATATATTCAGACACCAAACTGATACCATCTGACACCGAACTCACTTTTACCAACTCCTTTAGAAGCCAACTATAACATATTTCAGAGCAGGCCCAAAATTCACAGCGCCTTCTATTTAAACCATAATAAAACAAATAATACGTAGTTATGTTCTAGCTGCGGGTCCAGTTCACACATTATGTTTAGGCCTATGTGAAGCGACCTCGAATCCCAAGTTTCGGCTCGATAGGTCATTCGGTGCCCGAGCAAAACCCTAATTGGTGCTGAAATTCCACTTTTTTCATTGCCTTGCTACGGGGTCCTTGAATGAGCAATCAAACAGGCTCGTTGGGGTCTGTCTCTATGGGCCGAGCCGGTTTCAACGCACCTAGTCTTGAGACTCTGGGACTTTTCTAAATGTCGTCCGTTTCGTTGAGGTCAAAATGAATTGAAAACATGGCAAATACACGAGGCTTTTTATCGATCCGAGAACCTTCTAGAGTCATATAATTCACCGTGCACAATCGACCTGAGGTCTAGAACAGGTTTGTAAATTTTCAAAACTCTAGGTCTGACGGTTCTTTAAAAATTGGAACAAAAGTAACTACTGCAGGCACTGTCTGCCTCTTAGCCCCTCAGTGTGTCCCTCCATCATTTCTGTGTCGGTGTGTTTTTTTAAATTTTTTAAATCTGATGGGATGAAGGACTGATTTACAGTTCATGAGGGTTGTCTATTCACATATATGAAGTTTTGGAAAGATTTGACATTTTTAACCCTTCGAAACAGCCCATTTGACACCAGTTATGGCACTTCCGGTTGTCACAGGAAGCTATAAATAAACACATATCATCACTGGAGTAGGCTGTTACAGAATCCTGAGTTTTAAGTCTGTATGTTAAAAATTGACTGATTTACATAGGGCTGAATGCACTATTTCTCTCAAACTGCAGGTTGGCTATGGCAAACACTTTTAGGGTGATTTAACCACTTCCGGTTGCTCCAGGAAGCTTAGAATCGACACAGGTAGACCTCATGGTGGCCTGATGGACTGACATCAAAGACAGGTTCATAAGACATTCATAACCCACATAGGCTTCAGGTTGAATTGAGAGGTGCAGTCAATGTATTCCTATGGGGCGACATGTCATTGTAAATTGTTTGATGTAAACACCAGCTTTTAACTGTTAAGGGTTAATGCCACAAGGTCAAGGTTAGGCTTGCACAGATCGGGAGGACCTTAAGAACATTCCTGAGGTGAAATTGTGCTTCTAACCTTAACGGTTCTCTCTCTGTCTCCCAAAAGCAAATAAAATTGACATGAGGTCAAAAGGTCATTTGGGTCCATTTTCTTGTAACGGTCGCTGCGCTCAGACCGAGCGAGCTACGGTCAAGCGGGGCATCTCGTTGAACTCGGCACGGCCTGGAGATAATAGTCATGCCATTGCAGGCTTTGTGTGTCTTTAAGCACCGTACTTTTTCACTCCATCCTTCCTTTTTGTGTGTGTGTGTGTTTGTGTGAGAGAGCTTTTCTTTGACATCTGTTGGGAAAAATGACTGATTACACTTCATGAGGGTTGTCTAATCACACAAGTGAAGTTTTGAAAAGATCTGACCTTTATTACCCTTCAAACCTGACCCTATGCACCATTTTAAGGTACTTCCAGTTGACATAGGAAGCTGAACGTGAACACATACCCTCCTTGGGGTAGGCTCTTATTTAATATTGAGTTTTAAGTCTTTATGTTAAGAACTGACTTATTAACAGAGGGTTAAATGAGTGTGTGTTACTTCATAAAATCACATAAAATCACAGAATTCTCGCAGAGCTTCGAGACCCACTTTAAAAATGTTCGTGTGAACAAACTGCAACTGGATCTGTGAATTTTTTGAAAAAAAAATTCCTCTTCGTGAACATCACCAAATGGACAATGTACGATTTCTCTTAAATTACGATAGATAAACGGCTGGTTCTTTTTTTCCTGACACCGTATGCTTATGTACTTTGACGTGAAGCGGTCAAATTGCACCCTACTTTGCGTTTTTGACCTTTAATCCCAGAAAAATGGCCATAACTCAAAAAGCGCAGAGGCCTCGACGCCATCTTGTTCGGGGCCAACTTCCCTTTACTCCAAACCTACGCTCGCCGAGTTTCGGCTTCGAAATATTTTCCGTTTAGGAGAAAAGGCCGCGCTCGTTTGCCCCGTGTTCGTGCGCCTGCAATATGATTTATTTGCCCCCTGGTGGGAATTTTCGAGAATGCAGAGTCCAAGTCAAAAATTTGTTATTTTTATAAAACGGTGACCGAACGTCCGAGACGATTTCTTCGATGACTTCCTGAAAGAGCTCCCCCCCGCCCTCGGCCCGACGCCGTCCGCGATTTTCCGAGACGAAGTCGGACGTCTAGTAAGGGACCGTACATTCGCAATGGGAGAATCTTCACCGATCATATGGCTCCCGTCTCACACTTCCCTTAAGGTATGTTATTACCACACATGAGATTCCCACATTGTAGCCTGTACATTGAATATATTCACTGATCATGTACTCTTCCTTGGCAAGTAAAGGTGCGGTTCAGGTATGAATCTCTGAGACATAATTTTTCAGTCATATCAAACTCCATTATTTTAATGATGTGTCTGCATGTATGTATTACAATTACACACTTCAACAGTGTTTACCACTCCTGCTCCTGGGACATCAATGATTACACATTGTAACTATGCAATAGACTAGAAACATGATTGATTTGTAATTCATATATACAGAAAAAAACGATGCATATCGAACTCCCTTCATCTGCATTAATCTGAGGACACAGGATAACATTTCAATAAGATACTTAATTTCAACCAGTGGAGAATGTGAAACGCTTTATTGAAAGAAGTTCATTATCCAGGTGTTATAAATACAGAATAAATACATTATAATTATGATAATTGTAATATTGTAAATACAAGTTCAATCTGTACTTCAATGCACATAGGTGCGGTTCAGGCAATATAAAACGAGGAAGAAAGACGGGGTGGGGAGAGAGGTGTAGAAGACAGAAAGGGAAAGAGGTAAGAACAGCGGCAGACAGCATATGATTCATGAATTACAGTGCTACCCTAATATTCTCTCAGTTCATCACAATTGCGGTGTCTCCTAACCAGCCTTGGGCAAGGTTATCTTAAGAGCGGGTGAGGTGGCGATGACGGGACTGGCTTCCTCTCTCACATCAAAACATACCTGCAGACGGGTGACAGATTTATAGAGAGAGAGCATGATTAAGCCTTGTTTTTTTTATTCTAACACGGTCAGTCACTCTGGGACTACTACATATCTGTCTGTATTTCAATGTAAAGCAACTTTTTAATAATACTTCTTCTTGACCCGACCAAGTGACATCTCACCTATGATCATGCTGTGCCTTCTGTGTCAGCGAGTTGAGATGCGGGAGGGGTTCGCCAAAACAGCTGATATAGAGGATTTAGGGAGAAGGGGGAGAGGGATGAAGTGAAGAAGAGAGACTGTTATTGTGTGTGTGTGGTCTCACCTGGTGTCCATACTAAGTGGCTACAGAGTACTTTATGCTGAAAAACAGACATGAGGACAAACAATAGAAGATAATGTCAATAGAAGATACTGTATGTGACGCAGACACCTATCGGTGTGTACCTGAAACATTTAAATACAGAGGGCTATGTGTCTCACCACTTGGTTATTGCAAGGCTAACCCCCAGGGAAATCATGACTTGGCAGCAACAGATAGCAACACATAGTCCAGTGAAAATGGCTGTGTTTATGTGGTGTAAATCTGAAAATTAGCAGCTGACATCTTAAGAGTTTTTTAATGAATGCATGTGAGACAGGTTCCATGTACAACAAGACAGGCAGAGATGGAGAAAAAGAAAACAGAACAGTTTAATTACCTCTGGTTATGGACACTTTTGCCAGCAATAAAGCTTCCACGGCCTGTTCCTCGGACAGTGAACATCTGTCAATATCTACATTTTTGACCCCTTGATCAGCTCGCTCTCTGAAAGTAAACATCTTATTTTTTATAGATATAAAAACAACAACTGAGATATGACCGTTCAGTCTAAAGCAGCGGATGTCATTTTTAGGATACGTCAATACAGCCCAGTGCTGCTTACCTGAGATGTCATCTTCGTAGGTGTCTGCTTTGACTTCCTTTGTGTCGGAAAAAAGTTGCTTTCAGAACAAATATTTTTGATTGAAAATAAAAAAGGTTTTGCTCTCGACAAAAAGCCACTCAGGAGTAGAATGATGACGTGTGGAAGAAGGAAAGGAATGAGATTGTCATGCCCTGACATTAGAGAGCCATTTTATTTCTCTATTCGGTTAGGTCAGGGTGTGATGTGGGGTGGGCATTCTATGTTTTGTATTTCTGTGTGTTTGGCCGAGTGTGGTTCCCAATCAGAGGCAGCTGTCTATCGTTGTCTTTGATTGGGAATCATACTTAGGCAGCCTGTTTTGCCACCTTAGTTGTGGGTAGTTGTCTTTGTTAGTGGCCTGTATAGCCCTAGTAAACTTCACGTTCGTTTTTGGTGTTTCTTGTTTTGTTGGCGACATTCTTAATAAATAAAAAATGTACGCTAACCACGCTGCACCTTTGTCCGGTCATTTCCCTGACGACGTTCGTGACAGAGATGGGAACAACAATTTGTTGCAAATTGGGGAGGGGGGCTAATAGCTGAACAATAGACTATTCAACCTTTATTAAATAATGGTCTAATAGCCAAGCTAGGTGTGAACCCCCCCCCCCCCCCCCCCCCCTCCTATCACAAACCAGATTTGCCCTAACGAACAAGGGGTAGCTTGCTACTCAATGTAATAAAGTAATGACTTTTCAAATAAGTTACCTTACACGTTATGTTGACTGACAATTTGTTAGCTACGCTGTCCTTACGAACCACATAGCATATCATTACAGCAGCATGTATGTACCTGTATGTTAGCTAGCAACCTATCGTTAGTAGTTATACATCAAACTTGCCAGTATATTAACTATAGGTTATCTAACTTCCCAATGTTTATTGACTTGATTATTCTCGTCATTCTGAGCTTAGCTAAATGGTATAGTCGTTGTGTTTTCTAAATGGACATTCGGGTGCTTTCATAAATTCGCTCTGGTTATCTATAGGCTGGACAATAGAACGAGTCCAAATTCACCCAGGGCTGAAAAACGGCTTAAGAACGTTGGCTAAACTGGAACACTAGCGCTAGCCCACAGCAAATTAATGGAATCAAACGTTCGCAGAGCCTGTTTTGACTGGAGTGATGCTTAGAATTCCATAAAAAAATACTCTTTCAAAATTCAGATGTTGATTTAGTTATAGATCCATAACGAATTACTATGGGAATAAATATCACTGACTTACAGAAATATTGGAACAAAGTTGTCTAATGATGGCAAACAACTTAGAATCCTCCAATCCTGTAGCCTACTCCCGACAATCACGTTGTACAGAGTCATATTTTCCATTCCATTCTAATGGAAAACCTTAAGGTTAAATTTTTCGTTTTTCTCTGAATTGAAATACCAAATGAATTAAGCCACATTTCTTAAAATCAATCCCATATACTAAGTTATTACAAAAAAGGTTTTAAATTCTCTGGTAATGCCAATATGGAATACTATCAAATGCTTCTCAAAGATGCCCTCTGGTGGTCAAACTAGCAATAACTTGCAGTAACAGAAGAAACGGCTGAGAATTAAATGACGTGCCACAGAACGCTGCAGCAGCACGCAGGGTGTGCCACAGTATGACACAACTTTTAAAGGAGGAACCACTGTAGGTCCAGAGGGAGGAGCAGGGCCACATAGGCCTACCTTATGAGGGGTGCGGGCAGGTGCTCAAAGTGAATTCCTTACATTCATAATCCTCTACTGGTCCTGTAGCCAAATTTTAACGTGTATTTTTTTTAGCAAAGGCTCTTATTTTCTGCAAAAACACACTTATCTCACTGTAAGCAAGCTAGCTAACCTACTACTCAGAGAGGAAAAAGAGTGGGGGTCTATCAGCTGATCGTTTCAGCTAGCTAGCTAGTTATGCTGTTGTAACAATCTAACTAGTCTTTACCTGTGATTGAAGTTTGTTCTGCTGCCAACATCTGCATCTTGACCTACTAACAAACAGTCTAATTGAACCCTGTCCCTGGCCGTGAGAGACGACACTTGTAGGACAGGTGTAGTCTGTGAGCTCCTGTGGGTAGCCTTCCTGCCTCAGGACGGCGTTATTATTCCTTACGTCTTTTGTCATTTGCCATTGTCATTTGCCACTGGGGAACACACTCGTGTTCCCCAGCGACTGGTTAGTACATAAAACATCCTCCATTCAGGCTGCAAAGGCAACATTTGATTATATGAAAACGATACTGTGCTGAACGACCAGTTGAAGAACGGTGTGATTATGGTGTCCCAGAGAGGGAGATTGTGTATGGTATGTGCTGCACGAGTTTTGCGATTTCAAATGGTCACATCTATATTGATCAGGCCACACCCCAGGGATTAGATCCCATCCCTAGAATCCTATCTGTACACATGACTAGGGAGGAGTTTCTTATTTTGGCCAACCAAAACCTCTTGTTTTCCTTTCCCATGGAGTCCTCCAATCACAACACAAGCCTAGACCTAGCTAGTCAGCAAATCTACAGGACTGGAGGACTGCTGCTATATCCTTATCTTCTTTTCAAGTATCTGATGCTGATGTTGTGACAACTGAGCAAACACAGTGCTGTTTCTTGCTTTCAACATGAAGAACACTTTAACAGCAGTGAATGAAATGTGTTTCAAAACAGAGTAAGTGACTGCTACCCTTGCTCAAAAGCAGTGGTGGAAAAAGTACCCGAGTGTCATAATTGAGTAAAAGTAAAGATACCTTAATGCACTCAAGTAAAAGTAATCCAGTAAAACACTACTTGAGTAAAAGTCTAAAAGTATTTGGTTTAAATATACTTGTGTAATTCCTAAAATATAATTAAGTATCAAAAGTAAAAGTATAAATAATTTCAAATTCCTCATATTAAGCAAACCAGGCAGCACTATTTTTTTTTTTTTTTCTATTTACGGATAGCCAGGGGCACACTCCTACACTCAGATATAATTTACAAACGAAGCATTTGTGTTTAGTGAGTCTGTCAGATCAAAGGCAAAGAGATGCTAGGGATGTTCTCTTGATAAGTGCATAAATTGCACCATCTTCCTGTCCTGCTAAGCATTCAAAATGTGGCTAGTAATTTTGGGTGTCAGGGAAAATGTATGGAGTAAAAAGTACATTATTTTCTTCAGGAATGTAGTGAAGTAAAAATTGTCAAAAACATAAATAAAAGTAAAAAAACATAAGTAAAGTACAGATACCTGAAAAATGTTCACTTAAATACTTTACACCACTGCTCAAAAGCAACACAAATCACTGAGATGTGAACATTTTGTGAACAGATATTTACTACAGAGAGGAACATTGTATTCATAAGCAGCATATATTTCTGCAGAAACTAAACAGCTGATAGAAATGCAGATAAATAAATGCATAAGGTATCAGTGCTGGACTAGCAATAGTTGTCACGGCCATTTAAAGGAGTGGACCAAGGTGCAGCGCGATTGGAATACATCTTTTAATCAATGAAGAACACTTAACAAACGAAATGTGACGCCAACGTAGTGCTCACAGGCAACTAAACATGGACAACTACCCACCAAACCAACATGGAAAATGGCAACCTAAATAGGCTCCCCAATCAGAGACAACGATAAACAGCTGTCTCTGATTGGGAACCCACTCAGGCCACCATAAACCTACAACCCCTAGACAATACAAAATCCCCATAGATAACAAAAAACCCTAGACAAGTCAAAAAACCCTAGACAATACAAAAACTAAACAAACCACCCCTTGTCACACCCTGACCTAACCAAATAATAAAGAAAGCAAATATAACTAAAGTCAGGGCGTGACAATAGTCCTTGAGATATTAAGAGAACATTATAGTGATGTTTGAAGTAATGAGAAGGCATTGGGTTATTATTACTGTATTATTGCAGCACATTTCACTCTCAGTTCACATGGTCAGATTAATTAATTAAGAATGCATATGAAAATAAATTACACCTCAATATATGCATAGAGTAGTGAAATCATTGTTTTCTTTCTGATGAATATGCATTTTTCACATGAATATATCTTCTGTTTCATCCAGACCTTGATATACATAAACCTAACAAAGAAACTATTTCAACAGAAAACCTATCAATATAAGGAGATCAAAAGCTTTCAGACAGAACTTGTACTTGGGATATTGTCCAATACAACACACACAAAAATCTAAAATATTCTGTATAATATAACAGCAGCACCTCATCCCCAGCATATGCTCTCATCTTGGAGGGGCATTATCAATGGCAATTCATGGAAGTGAAGATTTCCAACACTGCTCAGAGCCTAAGGCGGTTCACTCAGCTTTAGCATCTCGTGTGTGCCTGAGGTTCTGAGTTAGAGGAAGAGACTCTGTCTGACAAGTTAAGGATAAGCTTGTCATAGACTCTCCCTGAGATTTTAGACCTGTATTTATTGACTGATAAAGTTGAACTATCCGCATTTTAGGGACAAGCACTGACATAAAATGCTGTTACAAATTTGTTTCAAACATTCCTATTCTAGGTGAAACCACAACGCTACCTAGATCCACAGAGAACTTGGATGCATATCAATGCCGAACATGAACAGCTCACCTAATCTCCTAATGGGTACAAGGGTACAAGGGTATCAGCAGAGTAATGGAGCAAGATAAAATCTCTAGCAGCACACATTATTAAAGCTTACTTTCAGCGAGGGGAAGTTTAAAATTAGCTTGTGACGTGTTGACTGTATGGAAATAAAGACACTTACCGCTAATCAATAGGGTTTTCCCAATGTTTGACGTTCAGATTTGAGAATGCCAATAATCCAGTTACTCTATGCTGAGCTGCCACAAATACATTGGGGCCAGAGGAAACCGTTTGCATTTCCGAGAGAAATTAGGCAGGAAAGTGAATAGTGATAAGGTCATAGACTTAGACTAGTCATTGGCACACAATCTCTCTATAGAAGGATGTAATGCCAATAGGCTCTGTTATTCACGTTACTGGAATTGCAAGTGCAAAAACATTATTGCATCCTTAATTAAAAATCCAAAGTCCATTATAAAATAATTTAAGTATACCCAAACACGCTATTACAAAAGACGGTAACACTTTACTTGACACCCAGCGTCATAACATATTATGACACGGTCATAATATGTCATAACAGCTGCCATAACATTTCAAAACCTGTCATAATATGGTCATACCACTTTCATGACCCATATATTTATACCTGTTGTGATATATATTGTGTTATTTCATGGCTGGTTATGACACCTACTGTACATAACTGTCAAAAAATGTCCCTTTCATTTGAAAGTTTTTTCTTAAGTTGTAACACTCGTCTGTAGGTGTCATACGAGCGTTAAAGTAGACCAAGATGCAGCGTGGGGTAGGTTAATCATATTCTTTAATGATAACCAGCAAAACCAAGAAAGAGAAAACCAACGAAAACGTACAGCCTTGTAGGGCTCAACAGCAACAATACAAGAACAAGATCCCACAACATAGGTGGGAAAAAAGGCTACCTAAGTATGATTCCCAATCAGAGACAACGATAGACAGCTGCCTCTGATTGGGAACCACACTCGGCCAAACACAAAGAAATACAAAACATAGAATGCACACCCCACATCACACCCTGACCTAACTAAATAGAGGAATAAAACGGCTCTCTGAGGTCAGGGCATGACATAAGTCCTTTGTTGTTGTTGTAATGTATTCATGTTTTTTCATCATATTTTAAATAACTTGTAGAAAATACACTTTATGACACTATCATAATGCATTATGACCATCCTGCGTAACTTTACTTAGACTAAGAACATACACTTTATGACACTGTCAAGAAGCATTATGACCATCATAATCATATAAGCCCTAACATGTACATGCCCTTATGTCAGCCAACAGTCAAAAAGAGGGTGTCTTGTCCTGCTCCTGATATCTGCTCCTGCATTCACTCAAGTCATCAGAAACAGAGCATTGTGGTAGGTGCATGTCTGACATCAATGTGTGCAGAATTACAATGAAGAACTTCAGTAAATGTTATATAACATAAACACACTGTTGACAAGTAGGCTTTGGTGTAATGTAATGTTTTGCATTGTGTGGTAGGTTTTGTGGGTTTTGACGCTCTTATGTAGGTGTCATAACTAGCCATAAAATAATTACCATGGTAGGTTTTGTGCTTTTTGACACTTTTATGTAGGTGTCATAACCATCCATAAAATGACGCAATATGTCACAACAGGTCTAAATATATGTGTCATTACAGGGCTTCTACCATTGACAGGTCAAGACAAGTTATGTCAGCTGTTGTGACATATTATGACATGATTATAACCGTGTCTTAAAATATTATGACGCTGGGTGTCAAAAGTAGAGTGTTACCCAAAAGACTTAAGAAAATCTTTAGATCTGATTGGAAATCTGATCATGCTATTGTTCTCATAAAGGTCAACAACGTAATGGCACAGGATTGTAATGGATTGCTTAATGCAGAACACATCAAACAATGTTTGTAGACAACCAGTCCTACTACTCACCTGTGATATAGTAACCAGCAGTACTAACCATTAGCAAATAATTCCATACTCTCATACTGTAGAATGACAGTCTCTCAACACGGATTAGCCTGTATATTCCAGTCCCACACTGAGTCTGCCCTGACAGTCACTAAAATGTTGCCTTTGACACTGTACTCTTCATAAAACATGCATAGGCTTCTTGGGCAATTAAAAAAGGGCGATTGTAATGCAAATCACCGAGCGGTACAGGCGCTTTCAATTAAATCATGACAGCAAATAGACTTCTCAATCCTTGAAGGTCAGAACTCAGGATGGGGCTCTTAGCAGGACAGCGGGGGACTGCAAATGTAGCACTGCTGCTTAAATCTTTGACTCTTTTTCTCTGACCTGCATTGTGCCTGTATGAGCTCATTTATGTTTTATTAAGATATAGGATTCATATAGCACTTGTATATTATTGAACACCTATATGGGATTTTTTTTTTTTTTAAGTGATTCAAAAACCCTGTGTAGCCTACTGTAACACATACTATACAGCTGACAACATGATGTCTCTACTCACACAAACATGTCAAAAACCAAAGTTCTTTCAATCCCTATACCACTAACACAAGCAGGAGGCAGACAGTCAGTGTATACGGTTCTTTCATATCTTTATTTTCTTAGTATTAAAATGGGTTTACAGGATAAAAACAACACAGAACAAAACATAAGGAAAGGCCCAGGCCCACTCACACAACACACACGCTAGAGTCCATAGTTGTTTGGAATGGAGTGCTCGTCGCTTCTGCGTTGGCATCATGGGGTTCCGATGCAGTAATCGCAGCCTCTACAGACTCGTCGTAGCAGGACACATCTGGAGTGGGTGGAGAAAGCTTCATCAGTAACATCATCATACTGGAAGTCATTGGTACGCACTTAAATGTTGTTTCATCCAGAGCAGGGTCGTTCTGTTCAGATCGTCCCGAGCAGTGTCACACTCATCCGGTCCCCTCTCCCCAGACACGGCGGCGGTAGTAGTGGTGGTGGTGGTGTGGCTGTCGCAGCCTGTGACAGCTGTTCTCTTCCGTTGCTGGCTTGAAGCTCTCCTGAACATGTGCACGGGCAGATCGTAACCCCAATACTCCTCAGGTGTGGGGGGCGTGGCTCAGGTCCCTAATTAACACTCAGTCCGACAACGTGAGACGAGCACTCAAAAGGGATTAACCAATTCAATTGAAAGGAAGTCATTCAAATAAGTAAATAAGAAGTAATTCAAAACTGTACACGCTAGGAATAAATAAATATTAAAGCACTTAAGTCAATTAAGAAAAAAGTAAAGGACACGAGGGAAAAGGATTAAATAGAACCATAGGCACAGATGACACATACACTGAGTGTACAAAACATTAGGAACAGCTTCCTAACATTGAGTTGCTCACCTTTTTGCCCTCAGAACAGCCTCGATTCGTTGGGGCATGGACTCTACAAGGTAACAAAAGCGTTCTACAGGGATGCTGGCCCATGTTGACTCCACTGCTTCCCACAGTTGCATCAAGTTGGGTGGATTTCCTTTGGGTGGTGGACCTTTCTTGATTCACACAGGAAACTGTTGAGCGTGAAAAACCCAGCAGTGTTGCAGTTCTTGACACAGTCAAACCGGTGTGCTTGGTATCTACTACCTTTCTCTCTCTGGTAGTCCATTGGTTTCGACTATGATAACTTGTGTATGTCACTTCGGTTTATTGTGAGTTCTTGAGTGGCTCAGGAGTCCGAGTTTTGAAGCGCAGACTCTGAAGCATGAGGGACAGACATATGCTTCCGCTGGGGTTGTGGGTCCGGTTATGCGGGAATGACACTTTGTTTTGGCTGCAGTTTGAGGATTGTGTCTATCCTGCTCGAACTTGTCTACTGCTGTGAGGGTTTTGGTGTGCCAGGTGGATCGGGTAGAGGTGATGTCTGTGAGTTAGCTGGGTCTGGATATTACAGAACTTGAGGTTATTTAATTAAGGTTGTATTTGAAGCACTTTTTAGGTCGGTCTTCCAATGCCCCTGCTGCAGCCTCACCAAAGAAGATCCTTCTTGGGAGATGGTTGTTGGGCATCTTGATGGTGTGGCCGGTTCATTGGAGCTGTGCCTTAATGATCTTAGCCTCAATGCTGGTGCTGTTAGCTTTCTACACTATCTCCATGTTGGATACCTTGTCTTGCTACCGGATACCCATAATACACTACATTGCCAAAAGTATCTGGACACCTGCTCGTCAAACATCTCATTCCAAAATCATGGGTATTAATATGGAGTTGGTTCCCTATTTGCTGCTATAACAGCTTCCACTCTTCTGGGAAGGCTTTCCACTAGATGTTGGAACATTGCTGAGGGGACTTGCTTCCATTTTGCCGCAAGTGCATTAGTGAGGTTGGGCACTGATGTTGGGCGATTAGACCTGTCGTGCAATCAGCATTCCAATTCATCCCAAAGGTGTTCGATGGGGTTGAGGTCAGGGCTCTGTGCAGGCCAGTCAAATTTTTCCACACCGATCTCGACAAACCATTTCTGTATGGACCTCACTTTGTGCAAGGGGGCATTATCATGCTGAAACAGAAAAGGGCCTTCCCCAAACTGTTGCCACAAAGTTGGAAGCACAGAATCGTCTAGAATGTCATTGTATGCTGTAGCATTAAGATTTCCCAGATTCGTACGTCGAACTGCCAGATGGTGAAGCGTGATTTGTCACTCCAGAGAACGCGTTTCCACTGTTCCAGAGTCCAATGGTGCCAAGCTTCACACCACTACAGCCGATGCTTGGCATTCCACATTGTGATCTTAGGCTTGTGTGTGGCTGCTCGTGAAGCTCCATGAAGCTCCCGAAGAAGAGTTCTTGTTCTGACGTTGCTTCCAGAGGCAGTTTGGAACTCGGTAGTGAGTGTTACAACCGAGGACAAGCGATTTTTACACACTATGCGCTTCAGCATTCGGCAGTCCCGTTCTGTGAGCTTGTGTGGCCTATCCCTTCGCCGTTGTTGTTCCTAGACGTTTCCACTTCACAATAAGAGCAATGACAGTTGACTAGGGCAGCTCAGATATTTGACAAACGGACTTATTGGAAAGGTGGCATCCTATGACAGTGCCACGTTGAAAGTCACTGAGCTCTTCGGTACGGGACATTCTACTGCCAATGTTTGTCTATGGAGATTACATGGCTGTGTGCTCGATTTTGTACACCTGTCAGTAACGGGTGTGGCTGAAATAGCTGAATCTACTAATATGAAGGGATGTCCACATACTTTTGTTTAGTGTAGATCAAATCAAATGTATTTATATAGCCCTTCGTACATCAGCTGATATCTCAAAGTGCTGTACAGAAACCCAGCCTAAAACCCCAAACAGCAAGCAATGCAGGTGTAGAAGCACGGTGGCTAGGAAAAACTCCCTAGAAAGGCCAAAACCTAGGAAGAAACCTAGAGAGGAACCAGGCTATGAGGGGTGGCCAGTCCTCTTCTGGCTGTGCCGGGTGGAGATTATAACAGAACATGGCCAAGATGTTCAAATGTTCATAAATGACCAGCATGGTCAAATAATAATAAGCACAGTAGTTGTCGAGGGTGCAGCAAGTCAGCACCTCAGGAGTAAATGTCAGTTGGCTTTTCATAGCCGATCATTAAGAGTATCTCTACCGCTCCTGCGGTCTCTAGAGAGTTGAAAACAGCAGGTCTGGGACAGGTAGCACGTCCGGTGAACAGGTCAGGGTTCCATAGCCGCAGGCAGAACAATTGAAATTAGAGCAGCAGCACGGCCAGGTGGACTGGGGACAGCAAGGAGTCATCATGCCAGGTAGTCCTGAGGCATGGTCCTAGGGCTCAGGTCCTCCAAGAGAGAGAAAGAAAGAGAGAAAGAGAGAATTAGAGAGAGAGCATACTTAAATTCACACAGGACACAGGATAAGACAGGAGAAGTATTCCAGATATAACAAACTGACCCTAGCCCCCCGACACATAAACTACTGCAGCATAAATACTGGAGGCTGAGACAGGAGGGGTCAGGAGACACTGTGGCCCCATCCGATGATACCCCCGGACAGGGCCAAACAGGAAGGATATAACCCCACCCACTTTGCCAAAGCACAGCCCCCACACCACTAGAGGGATATCTTCAACCACCAACTTACCATCCTGGGGCAAGGCCGAGTATAGCCCACAAAGATCTCCGCCACAGCACAACCCAAGGGGGGGCGCCAACCCAGTCAGGAAGATCACGTCAGTGACTCAACCCACTCAAGTGACGCACCCCTCCTAGGGACGGCATGAAAGAGCACCAGTAAGCCAGTGACTCAGCCCCTGTAATAGGGTTAGAGGACGAGAATCCTAGTGGAGAGAGGGGAACCGGCCAGGCAGAGACAGCAAGGGCGGTTCGTTGCTCCAGAGCCTTTCCGTTCACCTTCACACTCCTGGGCCAGACTACACTCAATCATATGACCCACTGAAGAGATGAGTCTTCAGTAAAGACTTAAAAATTGAGACCGAGTCTGCGTCTCTCACATGGGTAGGCAGACCATTCCATAAACAATGGCTGAGATCTCCATTTTTATGGAATGGTCTCCAGCCAATTGACGTGGCAACTGAACAGGGTCCAAGTTTCCAATCCATACAACAGAGTTGTGATGACTACTGCATTTTAGAATTTCAGCTTTGATGAAAGAGTGATGGTATGCTTATTTAGTATCCTGTTCCTCAGCCTTCCCAATGACTGGCTTGCTTTCTGGATTCTGCTAGTTATTATTTGGTTGAGTGAGCCGTCCTTGAAGATGGTGCTCCCCAGATATGTGAAGTTGTTGACATTCTGAAGCTCAGATCCACTTAAGTGGATGCTGGGGACCACTGGGCTGGACAGGGGTGATGGTTGACTGAGAACGACAGTTTTTCCAAGCTAATGCTAAGACCGAAACTCTTGCAAGCTTCATCAAAATTGTCTGCCAAAGACTGGAGGTATGTCTCTGAGTCTGCGAATAGGGCACAGTCATCAGCAAAGAGGACAAGATGTTCTTGTGTTTTGCTCTGAGCCTGTGCAGGTTGTAGATTGAACCATCATCCCTGTGTCTGATGGAGATGCCTTTGTTAAGGTCCTTAGCCAAGTTTTTGCGGGCAGACAAATTTGTGGAGGATCTTCCATAACCCTTCCCTGTTCACCGTGTCAAAAGCTTTGGTGAGATCTAAGAACATGCAGTAGAGGTCCATGTTTTGCTCAATACATTTTCTTTGTATTTGCCTGATGGTAAATATCATGTCCGTTGTACTGTGACCAGGCCTGAATCCACATTGCGCTTCTGGAAGGTTCTCTTCTGACATGGAGGTTAGCCTATTAAGGATGACTCAGACAAGGATCTTGGCAACTATGGAGAGAAGTGCAATCCCTCTATAGTTGCCACAGTCTTCTTTGCTGCCTTTGTTTTTATACAGGGCAACAATGGTAGCATTCTTGTAGTCCTGGGGCATTTCCTCGACTTCCCAGATGCTGGTAAAGATGTCATGGAGTACTTCTGTCGGTATTGAGCCAGCAGTCTTATAGAGTTCGGCCAGGATACCGTCTTTACTAGGTGCATTCCCCAAGCTCATCATATTGATAGCTTTTTCAGTTTCCTCGAGTGTAGGTGGATCGTCCAGGTGATGTTGGATGGCCTTTTGGGGCATCAGGTTAATGGCTTAGGGGTTGACAGTGGATGGTCTGTTCAGGATATTGCTGAAGTGTTCCACCCACCTCTCTGCAATACTTCTTTTGTCTCTGAGGATGGTTTTGCCATCTGCTGATCTCAGAGGTGATGTGCAAGACTTCACCGGTTCGTAGATTGTTTTGAGGTATTCAAAGAACTGTTTGGTGCAGTGTGTGTCTGCATGCATTTGTGTGCGTCCTGCTAGTCCCTCCCAACATTCATCTTGCACCTACTACCATACATCAAAGGCACTTAAATATTTTATCTTGCCTATTCACCCTCTGAATGGCACACATACACATTCCATGTCTCAATTGTCTCAAGGCTTAAAAATCCTCCTTTAACCTCTCCTCCCCTTCATCTACACTGATTGAAGTGGATTTAATACTTGACATCAATAAGGGATCATAGCTTTCACCTGGATTAACCTGGTCAGTCTATGTCATGGAAAGAGCAGGTGTTCTTAAATGTTTTGTACACTCAGTGTATATTATCCAGCTGATATTATCACTTCGATGCTGGATGTGATAATAAGTTGTATGTGTGAGCGGAAACTTTGGGGCAAAATTCAGTCAACCTGCCAAAACTACATAAACACTGAGATTGAATTGAGCCTTTCATAAAGCCTATTTATTGGCAAACTCTTCCATCCAGCCTCCTTGCCTCCTTGCCTTCCAGCCTGCTTGAATATCCTTTCCTCAAATACCAGCAAAAAATCTATCTCGGAAAATTCTGGCTGAGGAAAAACCAACAACACACAGTCAATTGAATCAGTGGCAGCTTGAGGTGTGTGGTGTGTATCCCCTGAACAGATGGATGGTCTGATTAAGAAGGTTGATGCTGAGAGAGAGGCAGTATCTGTGGGAATCCCATCTTTAGCAGCACCTGAGATGGAAGAACTGCGGTGCGTCTCTTCCAACATTTGCAATTAGCATAATAGAGGTGTACTTTCACTAAGAAAGTAGCTAAAACTGCATTGGGTATGAATGATGCCAGTAGTTGATATCTGATTCTGCACTATAATTTAAACTTTGATCATCGACTCCCTTATTTTTACTTGGGTTTGTGATGCTTTGCTTGATTTCCTACAATCACCTCACAGTTTGCGCCTATACCTGTATAGTTACATTGTAATTACCTTAGTAACAACATTGTATTAACATGTTATTTACTCTGTATTTACATGGTATAGAATTGAGCCCTGTAGAAAGTGTTCAGATCTTTCTGAACATTTTACAAAGATTTCATACAGCAGTCCCTGCAGACTACGTTGTTTGTCACTCAAACACAGACAAAAACAACAATGGAATTTCTCACTTTGTAGGATGGTTTTGAAGTCTTGCTTTTCATGAGTTGGGCTTGAAAAATCCACTTGTGATGCAGAAACCTGTTTATAGCCTGCAGCATCTCCAGCTGGGATGGGTGTCAAGAAGGATGCATGTTACCATCTCCCATTAATACTAATCATCCGTTTGGTGTTAGTAAGCTCCAGAAAACCCCAGTACCAACTACTGTAACAAGGGAAAATATTCTGAATATAGTAGGCCTATGGCACCATACAGGCCTCTTCCAATCTTCTTCCATATTTCTTTATTTTTTCCCTTTTTTGGGGGGGGGATGAGATTATTGGATGATGGTTGTGTTCTTACCCTCTACCCCTCTTAGCTGGAGGGCTCTGTTTGTTCTTATCTGTTGCCGGGTGGGCAGGCTGGATGCATTTCCGATGTGTTAACTGGGTTCCCCAAAAGGGTAAATCAATACAAGGCATTCTTGTCCTTCTTAACATCTCTGGATCAATATGACTGTTTGTTTCAGCCCTTCAACAGATACATATGGCTCAGGGCTCTGAGGTAGTTTACAATGGGATTCATATGCATGTGATTAGCTCATTGCAAGTCAGTTGCACTTGATATTAAGATAGAAATAGTATCAGTACCATTTCTAGGTAAAAGCAACATTATTAACCAGTCATGCAGGGCACTTGCCCAGGGACCCTAACCTCTAAGGGGCCCCCATTGAGTTTGTTTGTCAATCTTACTCAGATATCATGTGAGCATGGCGTAAGTCATGACAAAATGTATAGAATTGCAGGAAATTAGGTTTAAATCTCCCATAAGAGTCTAAGCCCTGTCTAAACTGGGGGGGGGGGGGGGGGGTTCTACTAAGCTACTGTATATGGAGTTGTTTTAAGAAGGTCATACCAAGGATCATTTTGCTTATTGCTTTTGAATTTTAAGACCCCTTGAAGTATAAAAAATATATACACAGTACTGTGCAAAGGTTTTAGGCAGGTATGAAAAAATGCTGTAAAGTAACAATGTTTTCAAAAATAGACATGTTAATAGTTTATATTTATCAATTAACAAATTTCAAAGTAAGTGAACAGAAGAAAAATCTACATCAAATCAATATTTGGTGTGACCACCGCCTTCAAAACAGCATCAATTCTTCAAGCTACAATGGCACACAGTTTGAAGGAACTCGGCAGGTAGGCTGGCCCAAACATCTTGGAGAACTTACCCCAGTTCTTCTGTGGATTAGGCAGCCTCAGGTGCTTCTCTCTTCATGTAATCCCAGACAGACTTGATGATGTTGAGATCAGGGCTCTATGGGGGCCATACTATCACTTCCAGGACTCCTTGTTCTTCTTAAGCTGAAGATAGTTCTTAATAATGGTCGCTGTGTGTTTGGGGTCATTGTCATGCTGCAGAATACATTTGGGGCCAATCAGATGCCTCCCTGATGGTATTGTATGATGGATAAGTATCTGCCTGTACTTTTTCTCAGCATTGAGGAGACCATTAATTCTGACCAAATCCCCAACTCCATTTGCAGAAATGCAGCCCCAAACTTGCAAGGAACCTCCACCATGCTTCACTGTTGCCTGCAGACACTCATTCATGTACCTCTCTCCAGCCCTCCAGGGAACAAACTGCCTTCTGCTGCAGCCAAATATTTCAAATTTTGACTCATCAGTCCAGAGCACCTGCTGCCATTTTTCTGCACCCCAGTTCCTGTGTTTTCGTGCATAGTTGAGTCGCTTGGCCTTGTTTCCACGTCGGAGGTATGGCTTTTTGGCCGCAAGTCGTCCATGAAGGCCACGTCTGAGCAGACTTCTCCAGACAATAGATGGGTGTACCAGGGTCCCACTGTTTTCTGCCAATTCTGAGCTGATGGCACTGCTGGACATCTTCCGATTGCGAAGGGAACCAAGCATGATGTGTCTTTCATGTGTCTGCAGTAAGTTTCCTTGGCCGACCACTGCGTCTACGGTCCTCAACGTTGCCCGTTTCTTTGTGCTTCTTCAAAAGAGCTTGGACAGCACATCTGGAAACCCCTGTCTGCCTTGAAATGTCTTTCTGGGAGAGACCTTGCTGATGCAGTATAACTACCTTATGTCTTGTTGCTGTGCTCAGTCTTGCCATGGTGTATGACTTCAGACAGTAAACTGTCTTCAGCAACCTCACCTTGTGAGCTGAGTTTGGCTGTTCCTCACCCAGTTTTATTCCTCCAACACAACTGTTTCTGTTTCAGTTAATGATTGTGTTTCAACCTACATATTGAATTGATGATCATTAGCACCTGTTTGGTATAATTGTTTAATCAAACACCTGACTATATGCCTACAAACTCCCTGACTTTGTGCAAGTGTACCTAGAAGAATTGATGCTGTTTTGAAGGCAAAGGGTGGTCACACCAAATATGGATTAGAATTTTCTTCTGTTCACTCACTTTGCATTGTGTTAATTGATAAATATAATCTATTAACATGTCTATTTTTGAAAGCATTCTTTCTTTACAGCATTTTTTCACACCTGCCTAAATCTCTTGCACAGTGCTGTATAAACAAATTATTTGATGAACATTTTTATTTGGCTATCAGCCCATGCAAACGCATTGAATTACAGATTCACTACATGGAACAAAAGATAGTGCCCCCAAAAAATATCAAAAGGAAGTTTGTTCTGAACTGTCTGTCCTCTATCTGAGAGATATAAGAAAGATCAGGAAACATTCATTGTTTTACTTGTACTGTATTTAACCCCTTATTTCTGGTACTTAACAGTCTCCATATATACTGTACTTCCATAAATCTTTTCAACTGGGACCTTCAGACTAGAGTTGTGAGGCTTGTGGGGAAACAACCAACATGTACATGTTCATGAGAGTCTCACCTTTCCATAGAGTGGTCATAGTCTCAATAATAGTTTGTAGGCCAAACCGTTCGGACGCTACAGATGATTTTGTGAGAAGACCAATTTTCAGGATGTCTCATGGTCTGACAAAATGTGTAGAACTGCAGGAAATTTGCTTTAAAGCTGGAAATTCTGTCTCACTCACTAAGAGGGGGGCCATATAAATCTCACCCGCCAAGAGGGGGGCAACCAAATCTCGATCAGGGCCCCTGAAATTCTGGAAACGGCCCTGAATAGTATTTACACGTAGAGTACCAGCACCAGGTGGCTTTGTAAGAATCCTTATCTGGTGTATGTAGAGGAAATCTGTTTTACGCAACAGACTTCAAGGGAATAAGAATTGTTTTCTATTAAAGTATTATGTACTGACCAATTTATTGAGAAATGCTGTAAAATGTAAATCTCTCTTTTACAGTCATTCAAAGCCTTAGGAATCAGTTCACTCTTCTCTGATCCTGTATAGCCCAGCTCCAATAGACAGAGATTTTTTCTAAAATGTATAAATCCACAGGTGTTACATCCATTACAGACCTGAAGGACACCAAGCGGCCCTGTTGGATACTTTGGACAATTCCCCAAAAAGGGCCAGAGAAAAAAATATATGAATTAGCATTGAATTCTTGAACTGCTTAAAAAGTGCTAAGGGAGAAAGCTTTGAGCAAATAATTTGATTTTAGTTTGGACAATATGGAATGTATCATGTGTTCCCTGAGCCACACTGAAGGTATCAGCTACAGCAAGACTGCTAAGCCACTGCAGGGATTTCTATTTAGCCTGCTGGCATAAAAGGCATAGAAGAAACTCTGCTGTAAGCTTCCAACAACCTGAGAGGAATAGTCTAGATATTTTAATGCGTAAACATGAGAAAGAAAATACTCTAGTTAGTACTTTTTGATGAAGGCCTACCATAACTATTTAATGTGAGAGTTTATGATATTCATAAACATTGATGTAAAAGTAAATACATCTCTATTAACTGTGTCCATTTGGGAAATTATATTTTTTGCTTGTTCCAGCACGCAGAGTTATTTTGTGGTATCATCAGGGGACTCATAAATATGGTACATTAACTCTTTGAATAATTAATGTATCCTAATAATCCCAAGAGCTCATAATATCTTGAAATAGTGTAATTTAAAGATGGGGTTGTTTGTGATTGACGGCTGTTTATAACATATGATGTAGTGTCAGGTAGAACCTGACCCAGCAGGCGTGACTTATGACCATAGATTTAAACTGTGATTAAGGGTCAATTTCAATAGAATGGTGTGTGTTCATTCAAGTACGATGTAACACAAAACATGTATTAGGCCAAAAATGTGTACGATTTTAACGATCTCTTACACACATGAACATTTTAATTTTAGTGCACAACATTTTAATGCACATAGGAAAATCATTATATCCACTGATGCTGCAGACATCGGTTTTCTAGAAATTACATTGGTGATGGAAATGGTCTCATAATCACAACAACAACAAAAAACATCAGTCTCTCAGTCCCAGTTTTGATGCACCTGTACTGAGCTCGTCTTCTGGATGACAGCAGGGTGAAGAGGCCATGGCCCAGGTGGTTGATCTTTTTGGCCTTCCTGTGACATCGGGTGTTGTAGGTGTCCTGGAGGGCAGGTAGTGTGCCCCCGGTGATGTGTTGGGCAGACCGCACCAACCTCTTGAGAGCCCTGCGGTTGCGAGCGATGCAGTTGTCATACTAGGTGGTGATACAGTCCGACAGGATGCTTTCAATTGTGCATCTGTAAGTTTGTGAGGACCTTAGGGGCCAAGCTACATTTCTTCAGGCTCTTGAGGTTGAGGAGGCGCTGTTGCACCTTCTTTACCACACTATCTGTGTGGGTGGACCATTTCAAATTGTCAGTGATGTGTACTCCGAGGAAGCTTTTCACCTTCTCCACTGCGGTCCCGTCGGTGTGTATAGGGGCGTGCTCCCTATGCTGTCTCCTAAAGTCCACGATCAGCTCCTTCATTTTGTTGACGTTGAGGGATAGGTTATTTTCTTGGCACCACTCCGCCAGGGCCCTCACCTCCTCCCTGTAGGCTGTCTCGTCATTGTTGTTAATCAGGCCTACTACTGTTGTGTTGTCTGCAAACTTGATGATAGAGTTGGAGGCGTGCTTGGCCACACAGTCATGGGTGAACAGGGAGCACAGGAGGGGGCTGAGCACTCAGCCTTGTGGGGCCCCTGTGTTGAGAATCAGCATAGTGAAGGTGTTGTTTCCTATCTTCACCACCTGGGGGCGGCCCGTCAGGAAGTCCAGGACCCAGTTGCACAGGGCGGGGATTCAGACCCAGAGCCCAGAGATGAATGATGAGCTTGGAGGGTACTATGTTGTTGAAGGCCGAGCTATAGTCAATGAACAGCATTCTTACATAGATATTCCTCTTGTCCAGATTGGATAGGGCGGTGTGCAGTGTGATGGTGATTGCATCATCTGTGGATCTATTGGGGCGGTATGCAAATTGAAGTGGGTCTAGGGTGTCAGGTAAGGTGGAGGTGATATGATCCTTAACAAGCCTCTCAAAGCACTTCATGATGACAGAGTGAGTGCTACGGGGTGATAGTCATTTAGATCAGTTACCTTTGCTTTCTTGGGTACAGGAACAATGGTGGACATCTTGAAGCAAGTGGGGACAGCAGACTGGGATAGGGAGAGATTGAATATGTCCGAAAACCCTCCAGCCAGCTGAGCCTCCCGCGTGGCACAGCGGTCTTCACAACAGATCCTGGTCCGATCCCAGGCTGTGTCACAGTTGGCCGTGACCGGGATACCCATGAGGTGGCCCACAATTGTCTGGGTTAGGGGAAGGTTTGGCAGGCCTGGTTTTCCTTGTCCCATCACGCTCTAGCAACTCCTGACACGGTCGCCAGGTGTACAGTGTTTCCTCCGACACATTGGTGCGGCTGGCTTCCGGGTTAAGCAAGCATTGTGTCAAGAAGCAGTGTGACTTGGCAGGTCGTGTTTCGGAGGATGCACGGCTCTTGACCTTCAACTCTCTCGAGTCCGTATGGGAGTTGCAGCGATGGGACAAGACTGTAACTACCAATTGGATATTCCCCACATCAAATTGTGGAGAAAAAGGTGCATTTTTATTTTACAAATGTAAAATAAGATTAACAAAAATATTTACAAAATAAAACACTCCAGCCAGCTTGTCTGCACATGCTCTGAGGACGCGGATATGGATGCCGTCTGGGCCGGCAGCCTTGTGAGGGTTAACACGCCTAAATGTCTTACTCACGTCAGCCACAGAGAACGAGAACCCACAGTCCTTGGGAGCGGGGCTGGTTTTCCCTTTGAAATTCGTGATTGTCTGTAGACCCTGCCAGATAAGTCTTGTGACTGAGCCGTTGAATTGCAACTCCACTTTGTCTCTGTACTGACGTTTTACCTGTTTGATTGCCTTACAGAGGGAATAACTACACTGTTTGTATTCAACCATATTCCCAGTCACCTTTATGTGGTTAAATTCTGTGGATCACACTTTCAGTTTTGCACGAATGTTGCCATCTATCCACGGTTTTTGGTTTGGGTAGGTTTTAATTGTCACAGTGGGAACAACATCCCCTATACACTTCCTGATGAACTCAGTCACCGTGTCCGTGTATTTGTCAATGTTATTCTCAGAGGCAACCCTTAACATATCCCAGTCTGCATGATCAGAACAATCTTGAAGCATGGATACCGATTGGTCAGACCAGCGTTGAATAGAACTTAGCACGGGTACTTCCTGTTTGAGTTTCTGCCTATAGGAAGGGAGGAGCAAGATGGAGTCGTGATCTGATTTTCTGAAGGGAGGGCGATGTAGCCATCCCGGAAGGGGGAGTAACAATGGTTGAGAGTTTTGATGCGCGAGTACTACAGGCAATGTGTTGATAGTACTTTGGTAGCGTTTTCCTCAAATTTGCTTTATTAAAATCCCCAGCTACAATAACTGCAGCCTCATATGTGGTTTCCAGTTTGCACAAGTCCTTTCACATTGCAGCCAGTTAAGCTTATAGGAATCCAGTCCTGCCAGTGATCAATTGATAATCCTACTTGGCACCCTGTTAGCCAGCAAGTGAATAGACCACTTATCCCAAAAGAGGCGGGGGAAGTTAGCACAATGACTGGAAGTCTATCTACTAGCATGATAGCAGTTACCATAGACTTCCAGTCATTGTGCTAATGCTAGTTAGCAATTCCACTAACGTTAGTTATTATATTCCTTCAAACTGCACGCAGAGTTATAAAAATGGTATTCACGAGTTAGATAAATGGCTTATCTGCCAAAATCCTAAAGTATCCCTTTAAAACAAGACCCTTTGTACACGGGGCTGGTGTCTCTGGACTTGTAGCTGTAACCTGGAACTATGAATATAATAAAATATATTATTACATCCAATTTTTTTAATCACTAAGGATCTCACACACACACACACACACACACACACACACACACACACACACACACACACACACACACACACACACACACACACACACACACACACACACACACACACACACACACACACACACACACACATAATTATATCCACTGATACTGCAGACATCAGTTTTCTAGAATTAAACATTTCTAATCCTAGATATCAGTAGTGGGCACTATTATTGACAATTCAATATGATAACAATATGAGCAAGGCATGCAGTTTTCTAGAATTAAGGATTACATTTTCCATTCATAAATGGAAAAACGTGGTATATTTGGAAAGAAGACATCTGGGAGATTATGAGGAAATGATCAGAAGATAGAAGTTACATAGTTAAAGAATACAAAAGATCAACTTGAGCTGGAAACACATCAGAGAGCTTCCACAAAATGTGAACAATATCAGAAAAAAATGGGATTGGTAGACCTAACAACTAGAAATGGGCAGATGTTTTAGTAAGTGGTGTCAGGTGTGGTCACGGGACATTTCTAAGTGTCCATAAACCTCTCCAAAGTGGCATATGTCTGTAAATTAGACAATTCCAGTGCTATTACATATCAATTCAATCCTTAAATGCAATTTGTTCAGTATAAAAATGAAATTTCCACCATATCAACCTCACTCAAACATTGTGGTGGTGTTATGGGGTATCCAGGGTACATTTAAGTGTCCTTTCAACCTCTCCAAAGTGTCTGAATGTGGTAATTGCACTGTTTTTGAACACTGGACGTGCCTAAAAGTTATTGTTCACTATAAATACTAAATCTCCACAAAACCAACAACTCTCAAACATTGTAGTGGTGTCAGGGTGTCACGAACGTCGTCAGAGAAATGACCGGACCAATGTGCAGCGTGGTCAGCGTACATTTTCTTTTGATGTTATAAATGTCGCCAACAAAACCATAAACAACAAAAACGAACGTGAAGCTGACTAGGGCTATACAGGCCACTAACACAGACAACTACCCACAAAATACAAAGGAAAAAGTATGATTCCCAATCAGAGACAACGATAGACAGCTGTCCCTGATTGAGAACCATACCCGGCCAAAACATAGAAACAAACAACATAGAATGCCCACCCCAAATCACACCCTGACCTAACCAAATAGAGAAATAAAACGTCTCTCTAAGGTCAGGGCGTGACACAGGGGACATACAGATGATAAGGATACCTACACCGTGTAAGCAGGCAACATCATATTTTTGATTCGCAAAGATATAGTCACTCGGTAGACATTCGATGTTGCCTTTAAGTCATACATCATCAGATAACATTGGTATAGGCTAGATTTGTTCCTACCAACCTAAGGATTCATATGATACCCCCCATGTAGCTATAGCTCAATCACAGACTTAGTCGAAGCTTACCTTGTGATATGTTTGCTGTTTGGTGAAAACTTTATGTAAAATAAATATTTTGACTCTCAGGGCTGGTGATCAATAACGGTAGGCCACAGGCAGACAACTAAGATATTCTCATGATCTGTGGAGTCCCAGCTTTCGGTGTGTATCAACGTATTCCATGTTTATTTCGTTTATGCTTCACAACACTAACCACAATGTAGGTAGCAGCCATCTTGAAATGAGTTCATAGGCTAGGCCTGCCCTTTTAAATTAATATGCCCATATATGGTAGTAAGTCATACCAAATATTTGAAGGCACCGATCAATAGCCAAGACACTCAGCGTTCCACAGACAACCTGCTTTTGCAGATAGGGGCTACCGTTATCATACCAGAATGAATCAAATAAAAAATATCAAATATGGGGACTTTATCCTCTTAGCGCATGGATCCCGTTACCAGGATCAAAATTCAACAACATCCGGTGAAGCTGGAGTGCGCCAAATTCAAATGACAAAATCGTAATATTAAACATTCATGAAAATACAAGTGTCTTACATCGTTTAAAAGCTTAACTTCTTGTTAATCCAACCGCATAGTCAGATTTGAAAAAGGCTTTACGCGAAAGCATACCATGCGATTATCTGAGGTCAGCGCCCCACATACACCAGCATTAAAAACATTTCCAAACCAGCAGAGGCGTCACAAAAATCAGAAATAACGATAAAATACATCACTTACCTTTGAAGATCTTCCTCTGTTTGCAATCCCAAGGGTCCCAGCTACACAAAAAAACGATTGTTTTGTTCGATAAAGTCCTTCTTTATACCACAAAAAAGTCAGTTTAGTTGGAGCGTTTGATTCAGTAATCCACACGTTCCACTCGTTCAACATGCAGACAAAGCAATCCCAAAAGTTACCGGTAAACTTCGTCCAAACAAGTCAAACAACATTTTAATCAATCCTCAGGTACCCTAATATGTAAATAAACTATAACATTTAAGACGGAATGTAGTATGTTCAATAACGGAGGTATACTACAGTCCAAATGAGAGCCACCTTGAAAAACTACAACTACTAACTAATTTTTCAAACAACAAGCCTGAAACCCTTTCTAAAGACTGTTGACATCTAGTGGAAGCCATAGGAACTGCAATCTGGGAGGAATTCCTTTGAATATCCCATACACAAGCATTTGAATGGACTGTGACCTCAAAAAAAATATCCCGGATGGATTTTCCTCGGGTTTCCGCCTGCCATATCAGTTCTGTTATATTCATAGATATTATTTTAACCGTTTTAGAAACTTCAGAGTGTTTTCTATCCAATGCTACCAATTATATGCATATCCTAGCTTCTGGGCCTGAGTAACAGGCAGTTTGCTTTGGGCACGTAATTTATCCGAACTTCCGAACACTGCCCCCTAGGCCTAAGAGGATGAGCAAGGCATGCAGACATCAGTTCTCATCCTAGTTATTAGTGGATATCAATATGAGCAAGGCATGTTGTGATATCAGTTTATCCTTGCTTTTAACCTACACTATACACTGAGTATACAAAACATTAATAACACCTGCTCCTACCATGATATAGACTGACCAGATGAATCCAGGTGAAAGCTGTGCTCCCTTATTGATGTCACTTCAATCAGTGTAGATGAAGGGGAGGAGACAGGTTAAAGAAGGATTTATAAGCCGTGAGACAACTGAGACGTGGATTGTGTATGTGTGCCATTCACAGGATGAATGTGCAAGACAAAATATTTAAGTGCCTTTGAACGGGTTATAGTAGTAGGTGCCAGGCGCACCAGTTTGTGTCAAGAACTACAACGCTTCTGGGTATTTCACGCTCAACAGATTCCCATGTATATCAAGAATGGTCCAAAGGACCACCAGCCAACTTCACACAACTGTGGGAAGCATTGGAGTTAACATGGGCCTTCCCTGTGGAATGCTTTCGACACCTTGTAGAGTCCATGCCCTGACGAATTGAGTCTGTTTTGAGGGCAAAAGGGGGGCGCAACTCAATATTAGGAAGGTGTTGGTATACTCAGTGTATATTATATGAGTGTTCCTGGAGGCACACATCTCTCTCACAGACCTTCTCAAATGGTCTCAACTTAGAAATAATATTTGTTTCATATTCATAGTATTCACAACCAGGCTACAGCTACAAGTCCAGAGACACCACCACCATGTACAAACAGTCTAGACTCTAGAGAGGTGGCATTTTGTTTAAAGGTTACAGCGAATCATCAATGTTTATGCAGATTAACCCTTGCAAAGTCTTCTGTGTGTGATCTACTGTATCCCATGAGTGAAAAGACCATTCAAAAAACTATGCCACCTCCCCTATATCAATTTCTCTGCAACTTTCCCCCACCTCTTTTGGGATAAGTGGTCTAGTCATTTGCTGGTTAACAGAGAGACATGCGATTTTGTTTGTCTTGAACTTCAGACATTTTCCATCAAAATGTCATCTCTAGAAAACTGATGTTTGCAGAATCAGTGAATATAGTTATGTTCATATGCAAGAGATCTTCAATGATATTAGAACATTTGGTCTAACTAAAATGTGTTTAAGAGATCTTATTTAATCATACACATTTTTGGCCTAATAACAATTTAAATGTTACATTGTACTTGAAAGTACACACACTGCTCTATAGAAATCGACCCCTAATCACAGAGTTTAAGGTCAGGTTAGGTCAGGTTCTACTTGACCAGTGGCGATTTTAGCATGTAAATCTTGGTGGGGCAATCTCCCCAAAAATGTTTTAGATGCATGTCAGCAAAGCCACTACACAACACAACACTACACAATACATTCATTGCACTATAACTGTGACAAACAGCGCCCACAAACTGTTAGGGTCTACATAAAGCTGTCCCAACAGCAGACTCCCAACAGCAGTCCCAACACCTTACTACTGCTACACCTGGCTATCAGCAGAGCCTTGTCTGGCAGCGAAACAGTTAATTCACCTAATTTACTTCCTTTAAAAAAAACATAGCTGATATGGCTGACTTGCTTAAACAAATTGCTGACAATTGAAATTATGGCATAAGGGGACGAGGAGCAGATAAGAGGCAATCCGAAATTTAGATTAAGACATTAATAAGCGAGCTAGGGCAGACGTAGTCAATATAACTATTTGTTCAGCACTTTTGAAATGCACAGCGACATTACTCAGAACATGGTCCGCTCTCCCTGTACACCAAGTCAGAACCATAGGATAAATAAAGGGGGCATATAAGCTGACAATGAAAGCCCTTACAATATTCGATGATGACATTTCTCTAAAACAGGCTATAGGCTACATGTGCACCACCAAGTCAGAACAGTAGGCTAAGTTATGAGGGGAAAGGGGACCAAATTATTAGGGTGAGGCACATGGGCTACTAACAGCTTACTACACAACATACACTTAGTATTACTTTCTTAGTAACAGTATACATATCTTCCTGGCATATTACATCAACTGACTTGCCTAGTTAAATAAAGGTTAAATAAAACATTTAAAAATGCAGCAGCATACAAGACATTTTTGGACTCACTTTGTTGTGCTGTGCTCACTTGAACAGGAAGGTGGCGTGGCGGTACGTGGGCAAATTGTGTCATCAAACTTTGTCTTCATAGTCTGGCATTTTCTGGAATTATGGTGCTTTCAAGAAAACTGGGAACTCTGAATAAATCAAGATCAAATCATGATGTCAGTGATCTTCAGGTTGGAGCTCTAGAAAGAGGGCAGAGTTCTTGAGTTGGATGACTGTCCAAAATAAAATGCAAAACGCCCAACATTTTTTTTTTGCTAAACAGGTGGGGCTCAAAACAGGTGGGGTCGCCACTGTACCTGACATGACATCATATATTATAAACAGCCATCAATCCCAGACAACCCCCACACATCTTATTTATCCTAACATATAGTCTAGTTAACATAACTAAAGCCCACAGCCACAGGAGCACACACCACAACCTAAATACCATCCCCCCCAAATCATTCCCCCACAAGCCAAAGGTTTGTTTACACCCAAGGGTAAAACCGTGTGTGGAAGCATGTGCTAAACCCCCCCTCATTAGTATTAACACATTTTGACAGATTGGACCTTATACTAGCTACTTGTGTCTGTTTCCTTACTACCATCAGTGCCATTTGAGTGAAATGCCATTGCAATCTGACAGTCCAATATAGCAGCAGTCAGAGTTTTGATAAGAGGGACACAGATGTGATGAGATGGACACTGCTATCCAAAATGAGTCACCTGGGGCCTTTTTCCTCTCAGCAGGAGGGTGGTTGACGTGTCATTACAGTTACACTCATCCAGAATACTGGTGGTGGCTCAAACTCTGTTTTATGTGGTTCCCCCTCATTAACCATCAAATCAGTCCCACTTGCCATTGTTATACTGACAGTAATGTGCCTACTATAAGCCTGTCAAGCCAAACTGTCTAAGGGGGATAATTTATAACTAGCTCTGTATAAGGGCACAAGGCGACACCCAAATGCAGACACAGGAGGCAGATGGTAGAGCTCCGATATTTATTATTAAAGGGAGTAGGCAAAGGCAGGTTGGGGACATGTGAGAGTTCATAAACCAGGTCAGAGTCCAAACAGTACCAGTCAATAGGCAGTCTCAAAGTCAGGCCAGGCAGGAGTCAGAAACCAGATCCGAGTCCAAAACAGTACAAGGAGATAGGCAGGCTGGTAGTCATAACAGGCAGAGTGATCAGGCAGGTGGGTTTGGAGTCAGGACAGGCAAGGGTCGAAACCAGGAGGACTAGAAACAAACAGAGACTGGGAAAAATAGGAGCAATGAAAACCGCTGGTTGACTTGGCAAACAAGACAAACTGGCACAGAGAGACAGGAAGCACATGGATATATACACCGGGGATAATAAGCAACACCTGGAGGGGGTGGAGACAATCACAAGGACAGGTGAAGCAGATCAGGGTGTGACACTCTGAAGTCTGGAACCATCAATTAGCTGTCATTACTGGCAGTAAAAAGATGAGAGGCAAGACAACGGTAATCAAAAATCTAAGGTACCATCGTTTGTATGAAAGTTTTTGCCAAAGTGCCATGAAATAATAAACAAACAAAAAAATATATATATATCTGATAGAAGAAAATGCACTCAGTAAAGCAACTTAGAAAAGCTACGGAAGGGTTATGGAATGGCCGCTAATAACAACAGGGTTCCTGTGACTATAATGACACGAGTGTGGGCAGAGAATAGAGAGATAACTGCTGCATATTTCATTGTAAAACTAAAACAAACATCTCTCATAAGAAGATGGAGCTAGGGGTTTGATCTCTCTGCAATGTCCTATTATTTCCTAATGGGCTGCGCATGAAAACACTCCAATCACAATTTCAAAAGCAAACATAAACAAACCGGGGCTATGTGTACTTAGAGTTTGTCGGTTTGTCAAGCGTATAAGCAATCGGAATAGTTCTTGTCTCTGTGTTATTAATGAAATCCATCAATGGTGTAGATGTGCAGAGTGTGACTTAAGTAACTCAGTAACATAATAGAACAAGGGCATACAGGGTGACAGATAGTGGTGTAGTGGACGGTATACGCTGGTATACGCTGGTATACCCAAAAAAAATTCAGTATGCATTGCATATACTCACTTCTTAAAGCGTATCAGTAACGTAGTGGAGGTCTTCTGGTAGATGGAAAAGCTTTCTCAAAAATCTTCTCAAATAAATGTTAACTAGCTAAAAAGTGGCCTATGCTTACCTGGCAGAATGATATCATGATTATTTGTTTTGCAAACTCCATCTCATGTGCTACAGAAACACCACTAATAAAACAACAGTGCTAGGTGCCTGTGCACTTGAATGAAAGGGTAAAAACACAAATAAAATTACATTTATATGATTTTTCCCAAACCTCAAAAGTAGTCTCCTGACATGGTTTAAGAATGGTTAGGTATTTAGGACAACCAATTTAGTTGTTTTTCTATTAAGAAAACGGTGCATTTAAGAGAAAAAAACGGAGAATAAAATGAAAAATCTAATCTGACTCTGTTGAGAGCCTCATATATCTATTTCAATAGTAGGCCTACTATTAGCCTACTGCACAGTACAGCTTGGGTTGACCTGACTGTGAAAGACTAATATGGGATTCATCATTTTAGATCATTCAGAGTATATGCCAGATATGTCTCTCATAGAATTCTTCACACATGGCACTTTTCCTTTGCTGGGCTGGCCGTTTGGCAAATTATGGGCAAATTAGAGTCTACCCACTTCTCCAGGCACCACTACACCACTGGTGACAGACAGAACCAGTGCCATGCCAGCATTTCTGATCTCATGTGGGGCCTTTGATAATTAATCTGGACAGTGAGAAGCTGGGTGGCATCAGGTCTGACATGTTCCACCCTCCTACTGCACAGTGCCCTTGAGGTGGCTATTTGCATAATCATCATGGCCATGGCTCATAAACTGGAAGTGCAGTGTCACTGTTGTGTTTGACAGACAATGTGATGGAACTGTGTGTCCGTGGGTCATGTAACCGCCTGGTCATATTGTTTATATGAGACAGCTAAATCAAAACATGTGTCAGTGATGGTTGAATGACACAAGACGTGGTAATTTTCTTTAACTGTCAGTTACCTGTCAGTTACACACACACACACACACACACACACACACACACACACACACACACACACACACACACACACACACACACACACACACACACACACACACACACACACACACACACACACACACACACACACACACACACACACACACACACACACACACACACACACACACACACACACAGAGTTGTCCTAGATAGGGTGCTTTTGTGATCAGTGCTTGACATCTGCAAATTGAATTACAGTCATGTGCACACGGCTAGCAACAGCAGGCCGGCCTGCCTGCGGCCATGGCTCTGTCCTTGATGAGGGGGCTGAAGGTCAGTTAATGAGTGTTATTTGAAACTGCCCTTTCATATTGATCCACTGTGAAGCTGATAGGACAGTAATTAACTTTTTGTAAAATGTAAAGCCTAAAAAAATGTGTTGCACTGCAGCACATGTGATCTAACACCTTGCTACAGTGGCTTTGAATTTACTGCAGTAACCTGGATGAAAAGAGAAACCATGCAGATATCACATTTAAATGTACACATTTATTCAATTTTATTTTCTATTTCAAAGTTTCGAAGCTTTGCAATATGCTGAATTAGGCGAACTACCAAAACTCATCAACTGTATCGTGCCTATGTTATCATGTCAGTAGGCATAGTGAGAGATTTGATTCCATTTCTAGGTAGAAGATTTATTTGAATATATGGTTTACTTTGCAATCACATCTGGACTTATACAATAAATGTTCAGACTATTTCCTGCACCACTTGTCAAGCGTCTTCAAAGAGAGCTTGAGCTCTTGACTGACACTATTAATGTTATTTTAGTTGGCTAGAGTGATCTTGAAAAGCTGTGATAAGCATCCCCAGCATCTCCACTCTCCTGTATCATGTACAATTTGTGTCTCCCCTTAGTGCTTGAGCCATTAGGATAATGGTCACATCTGGTACATGGTAGATAGAGTCAAATCTGCCCCAGAGAAATCCAACACTGTGCCCTCGATGCCACCCCTCATCCCATGGATTTAAAAAGGACCCCATCAATCATGCTCTTCGGGCTGCCCGTCTCTTTGACAGACAGAGATAGGGAAGCATTGACACCTTGTGGCCAGGCAGAGGGCTGGGAATTGAGTAATGACACCATAGATTTAAAGGGCGGACAGGCAGAAAGTTAGTCATTAGCAGAGGGCATGTCTTGGGGGTCTTTTCCTGGAGGCCAGTAGTATGTTATAATGGGAATCTCTCAGCTCTTTAGTCCAGAGAAGTGCCCTGTGAAGCAGAGATGCCTTACTGACAGCCAGGCTACTATATAATTAATGCTTAGCAAAGGACAGCGATTGAACAGAAAAACGACATTGACAGATTCCTTCAGGATACGCTAAATTCAAAGAAGATTGTTCTGTCGTTTAAGCCTGTTTTGCTTGTGAACATAAAATGACTAATTTCACTGAAATATGAAAAGGGTTAATATGCAGCTACCTCTGCTTGTTTCCCATTATAAGTAACCTCTAATCAATTTCCTTCATAGTTGGCTGTCTAAATCCATTCTGTTTGTTTCTGTTTAATAAACCAGCCCTGCGACATGCCCTGTCTGGAACTGCGTTGAGTTCCAGCGTTAGCCTTCGTCGCTACCGTGGCATCCAAAGCTAAAGGTGGGAGTAATGGAGAGGACAGTATTTCTCTATCACAGGTGAAGGATCTTTTAAACAAACAGAAAGGGTTCTACAAGCAGTTGTTACAAGAACAGGAAAATAGGTTCAAGAGCTTTGTTCAAATATTGATGGACTCAACTAACAAAAGAATGGATGATCTGACCAAAGAGGTACAGGACCTTAAGAACAGTTTGCAGTTCTCCCAGGGAGAGGTGAATGTCCTGAAAGAGATTTGCAGCAAGATGACAACAAATTGTAAGTCCTCTCAAGATGACTGTCTGTGAATTATTATTAACAATGACTGAGAAAACAGACTATCTAGAGGGACAATCCAGGAGGAATAACATCCCCTCACATGGGAACTGGTCCAAGTCTGAGGAGAAAGTAAGAAAAATGATCACTGAAAAGCTGCAGATGGATCATACAAAGATTGAAGTGGAGCGCACCCACAGGTCTGGAAAACATGTAACCAGCCCAGGTGACAGACCCAGGCCGACAGTGGTCAATCAAGTTCCTGAGGTTTAAGGGCAATATGGCTGTTCTGGAGAGAGACAAGATCTTGAGAGGTACCAACATCAATAGTGTTGGATCTGTCATATCCACTTTTATTGATCATACATTATCTTCACTAATTCTGCAGAGCTTTGCTCCAAACCATTATCAGTTTCCATTGTCTGTAGTGACCATAACATTGTGGCAATAACAAGGAAAGCCAAAGTGCCAAAGGTTTGGCCTTAAGTAATTTATAAGAATTCATACAAATGTTTTCTCAGAACTCTTTTGTTGAAGATGTAAAACATGTATGTGTGCCTGATGTGTATGAGGAAGTGAATCCAGATGCAGCACTGGAGGTATGTATTACATTATTCATGCCAATTGTTGATAAGCATTCACCAGTTAAGAAACTAACTGCTAGAGCTCCCTGGATTGATGATGAATTGAACTGATTTGTGACATTCTATACATTTTGACATTTTGTGACTAAACTTAACAAAAAAAAGAAGAAATTATATTACCAAATAAAAATAAATTACATAACACACTATGAAAAAATTATTTGGAGTACCTTAAATATCATGTGCAGAAAACCCAATTCTTCTCCATCGTTCATTGAAGTTGATGTGTAATTTATAACAAAACCTTTCGATTTTGCTAATCATTTCAATTACTATTTCACTAGTAAAGTGGAAAAACTCCAAAGTGAAATGACAACATTGAACGGTGAACCATCATACTTTTGTATAAAATATCTAATAATGAAGGAGAAGGATTGCTGTTTTGAATTTGGTCAAGTTAGTGTGGGAGAGGTGGAAAAAACAGGTATAGACAATCTTGATGGGAAACTATTGAATGGTACCAGACTGTATTGCCACTCCTATTTGTTATATCTTTAACCAAAGCCAAAACATGTGTGTGTCCACAGGCGTGGAAGGAAGCTAAAGTAATTCCACTGTCTAAAAATAGTAAAGCACTCTTTGCTGGCTCTAACAGCCGCCCAATCAGTTTGCTGACTGTTCTTAGTAAACTTGATGGAGAGGATTGTGTTTGACCAGATACAATGCTATTTTTCAGAGAACAAGTTCACTACTGACTTTCAGCATGCGTATATAGAAGGCCACTCAACTTGTACAACCCTGACTCAGATGATTGATGGTTGGTTAAAATAAATGGATAATAAGATGATAGTTGGATCTGTGTTGCTAGATTTCAGTGCAACCTTTGAAGTTATTGATCACAAATTGATATTAAAAAAACATACTTGCTATGGCTTTACATCACCTGCCATGACATGGTTGGAGAGTTATTTATCTAATAGAACCCAGAGAGTATTCTTCCAGCATCAGAAAAGGTGAAGTCGGAAGTTTACATACACTTAGGTTGGAGCCATTAAAACTCATTTTTCAACCACTCCACAAATGTCTTGTTAACAAACTATAGTTTTGGCAAGTCGGTTAGGACATCTACTTTGTGCATGACGCAAGTCATTTTTCCAACAATTGTTTACAGACAGATTATTTCACTTATAATTCACTGTATCACAATTCCAGTGGGTCAGAAGTTTACATACACTAAGTTGACTGTGCATTTAAACAGCTTGGAAAATTCCAGAAAATTATGTCATGGCTTTAGAAACTTCTGAGTCAATTGGAGGTGTACCTGTGGATGTATTTCAAGGCCTACCTTCAAACTCTGTGCCTCTTAGCTTGACATCATTGGAAAATTAAAAGAAATCAGCCAAGACCTCAGAAAAAAAATTATAGACCTCCACAAGTCTGATTCATCCTTGGGACCAATTTCCAAGTGCCTGAAGGTACCACGTTCATTTGTACAAACAATAGTACGCAAGTATAAACACCATGGGACCACGCAGCAGTCATACCACTCAGGAAGGAGACGTGTTCTGTCTCCTAGAGATGAACGCGCTTTGGTGCGAAAAGTGCAAATCAATCCCAGAACAACAGCAAAGGACCTTGTGAAGATGCTGGAGGAAACAGGTACAAAAGTATTTATATCCACAGTAAAACGAGTCCTATGTCGACATAACCTGAAAGGCCGCTCAGCAAGGAAGAAGCCACTGCTCCAAAACCGCCATAAAAAAGCCAGACTACGGTTTGCAACTGCACATGGGGACAAAGATCGTACTTTTTGGAGAAATGTCCTCTGGTCTGATGAAACAAAAATAGAACTGTTTGGTCATAATGACCATCATTATGTTTGGAGGAAAAAGGGGGAGGCTTGCAACCCGAAGAACACCGTCCCAACTGTGAAGCATGGGGGTGGCAGCATCATGTTTTGGGGGTGATTTGCTGCAGGAGGGACTGGTGCACTTCACAAAATAGATCATGAGGTAGGACAATTATGTGGATATCTTGAAGCAACATCTCAAGACATCAGTCAGGAAGTTATATCTTGGTCGCAAATGGGTCTTCCAAATGGACAATGACCCCAAGCATACTTCCAAAGTTGTGGCAAAATGGCTTAAGGACAACAAAGTCAATGTATTGGAGTGGCCATCACAAAGCCCTAACCTCAATCCCATAGAAAATATGTGGGAAGAACTGAAAAAGCGTGTGTGAGCAAGGAGGCCTACAAACCTGACTCAGTTACACCAGCTCTGTCAGGAGAAATGGGGCAAAATTCACCCAATTTATTGTTGGAAGCTTGTGGAAGGTTACCCAAAATGTTTGACCCAAGTTAAACAATTTAAAGACAATGCTACCAAATACTAATTGAGGGGAAGTGTAAACTTCTGACCCACTGGGAATGTGATGAAAGAAATAAAAGCTGAAATAAATAATTCTCTCTACTATTATTCTGACATTTCACCTTCTTAAAATAAAGTGGTGATCCTAACTGACCTAAGACAGGGAATTGTTACTAGGATTAAATGTCAGGAATTGTGAAAAACTGAGTTTAAATATATTTGGCTAAGGTTTATGTAAACTTCCGACGTCAACTGTATGTACAGTGCGGTGTCCCTCAGGGCAGTTGCCCTTGGCCACTACTCTACGCTAGCTAGAATGACTTTGTTTGTGGATGATTCCACACTCTACATGTCAGCACCCGAAGCCAGTGAGCTCACTGAAATTCTAAATAAGGAGTTACAGTCAGTATCAGAATGGGTGATTAATACTAAACTAGTCTCAAATACATCTAAAACTAAAAGCATTGTCTTTGGTTCAAAACATTCTCTAAGACCTAAACCTCAACTAGAGTTATACATAAAGGGAGCGTCAGTGGTGTAAAATACTTAAGTAAAAATACTTTAAAGAACTACTTAAGTCATTTTTGGGGGTATCTGTACTTTACTTTACTATTTATATTTTTGCCAACTTTTACTTTTACTTCACTACATTCCTAAAGAAAATAATGTATTTATTACTCCATACATTTTCTCTGACGCCCAAAAGTACTCCTCACATTTTGACAGGAAAATGGTTAAATTCACATACTTATCAAGAGAACATCCCTGGTCATCCCTACTGCCTCTGATCTGGCGGACTCACAAAACACAAATGCTTTGTTTGTAAATTATGTCTAAGTGTTGAAGTGTGCCCCTGCTATCCATAAATAAAAAACATATGAGAAAATTGTGCTTTCTGGTTTGCTTAATATAAGAAATGAGAAATTATTTATACTTTTACTTTTACTTTTGATACTTAAGTACACTTTACTAATTCCCTTTACTTTTGATACTTAAGTATATTGAAATCCAAATACTTTTAGACTTTTACTCAAGCAGTATTTTACTGGGTGACTCACTTTTACTTGAGTCATTTTATATTAAGGTATCTTTACTTTTACTCAAGTATGACAATTGAGTACTTTTTCCACCACATCATTGAGGAAGTTGAGGAAGCTAAACTCCTAGGTACAACACTGGATGGTCAAGTATCATGCTCAAGTCATATTGACAAAGTTTTTGTGAAGATGGGGAGGGGTATGTCTGTTATAGAAAATATTCTGTGTTTTTGACACACAAATCAACTGTACTAGTTGTTCAGGCTCTGGTCTTCTTGATTACTGTCCGGTAATATGGTCAAATGCAACAAAGAAAGACCTAGCAAAGTTGCAGCTGGCTCAAAACAGAGCAGCATGCCTTGCCCTTAACTGCACATACAGAACTAACATCAACAACACACAGTCTTTCCTGGTTGAGGATTGACAAGATATTACTTGCTTCTCTTCTAGTTTTTATGATAAATATTACTGTGACAAAAACTCCAGATTGTCTGCATAATCAAATAACATTAAGCTCAGACACTCATACAACACAAGACATGCCACCAGGGGTCTCTTCACAGTCCCCAACTCCAAAATAAATTCACAGCAAAACACAGAGCCATTTATACAGAGCCATGATTGCATGGAACTCCCAATTACTTATGCAAACAGCAAAACTATCTTTAAAAACGGATTAAACAACAACTCATGGAACGGCAGGGACTGTGAGGAGACACACAGACACAGACACACATACTTTTTGTTGTATTGTTTGTATTTTTTGTTGTTTTTGTATTGTTTGTATATCGTTGCATTTAAAATTTGTCAGCATTTTGTGTTTTGTGTTTTTTGGTGGACCTCAGGAAGAGAAGCTGCTGCTTCTGCAAAAGCTAACAGAGATCCAAATAACAAATTAAGAGATCACTTGCTCCTCCCAATTTAACCTGAAACTGTACAAGTGAAGGATTGTCAGAGATTTTCAACCTCTAGTACTCCTGGTTAACAAAAAAAAACTAAAAGAAAATGAATTACTCTGATATTGCCTTCCTAAACAATCGTCGGTGGAGGGTCTTTTGGGTCTGTTGAGAGGCTATGGATTTATCATCAGATGACTGCAACGAAAGAGTTACAGTCTCACTGAGCAACAAACATCACTACTTTATCAAACAGCTTGTCAGCAAAGCTCAGAAGGAGCGGTACAGACGTATGGGTAGAACTCAATTAAGCTTTCCAACATGATCTCCCCATGCTTTAATAACCCCATGCAGAGTAGGTACACTGTGGCTGACTCCCTGTGTCCCAAATGGCACCCTATTCCCTATACAGTGCACTACTTTTGACCCAAGCCTTATAGGTCAAAAGTAGTGCATTTCTTAGAAAATAGAGTGCCATTTGGGACAAAGCCCCCCGCCACGTCCCGCCAGAGCTGGTACAAATGTTAATAGGATGTAGTTATGCTGTTTTCATGACCTGTGGTAAAGGACATCACTGAGGGAGAATGTCTGACATTGACCTTGGTTAACAACATAAAAATGACACTATATTTCCTATTTAGTGCACTCCTGGTCAAAGTAGTGCACTAAAGAATATGGTACCATTTGGGACACAACCATCGAGCTATTCATGAACACCATATATCCTCCTGCTCGTTCATCACCCTGAGTTTGCAGTACATCACTCTATAAAAATGTGAAATCGAACAATGTTGCAGATGTGAAAAGGAGGCCATAGCTAAAAAGCTCTCGGGGTATTTAGCATGTCCCATCAGATAAGGCCTCAATCTGCTAAGCACACCAGCACTGAGCAGCGGAGGGCAATTGAGCCTGCATGTCTCTGTTTTTTCAATCAAATCCAATTACTTGTTTGGCTCGGAGAGCGGCAGAGAGCGGGAGGAGGGCAGGGATGCATAAACAAGGCCACCTCCAGCTGACGACGGTACCCAGCAGTTTGTGGCTGACTGGGCCATATCTCAAATGGAACCATATTCCCCTTATAGTGCACTACTTTTAACTTGGGCCTATAAGGGCTCTGGTCAAAAGTAATGCACTGTCTAAATAATAGGGTCCCATTTGGGATGTACCCTGTCTGCAGCTCCAGGCTCTGTCAGATGTGCATCAGGGCTCCAACTCATCTGGTTCACACTGTTCTGCCATAGCCACTGGAAATTACAAACAACCACAAGCCATGGAGACCTGAGACAAACACATATGGCCAAACATTAAACCCACATGGATTCTTGTTCACTCCCCTTCCAGTTTTTAAGGAAAGTGCCATCAAAAGTCCTCTTGATGTCAATATGAAAAAAGTATCACACTGTGTTCTGAAACGAACAAAAAAATGCTGATCAAATTATGCTAGAAAATATCAGGGATATTACTCTAAGAAGTGTTATTATCACTTAAAAATGCATTATAAACTCAAAAAGATCCCTCCCCCCGTCACACATGTGCATTGAGTGACAACAATTCTAGCACAGAAAGACCAATAATATGCAGCACATTTCTGCTGCAGTAATTCCTACTGTCAATGTGTCACAGATATAGTATAAACTATGTCAGAACACCCCAGTGGCGTAAACCCTGGAGAGTTGATGAAGCACATATTTCTCTATGGGCCATGGGCAAAGGTAATGCGCTAAATAGTGAATGGGGTGCCATTTGGGACGCACGACTCACTGACACTGTCGTGGGACAGAAAGAGGGAGAACAGCTCAGGGGCACCATGCTCCATAGGGAAGTAGTGTACTGAATGTCTGTGGAGAAGTTAGAAACACTTGCCTTGAGTCCTAGTCTTTGTCTCAGCCTGCAGTAACGAAACAAATAAGATCATGTCAAACTCCTGATTTCCAGCATTTCATGAACTTTTAGATTGAGGGGTGATAACAATTACAATTTTGATCCAAATGACTTCCACCCAATAATTGGAATGGAAGTCAGAGAGCCCTGAGCCTCTCATTTGAGTGTCAGTGAGTGTCTCCCTGCATCTGAGAGGGAAGAGGAGACTACTAGGAGAGGAGAAGAGAAGAGAGGAGAGGAGAGGAGAGGAGAGGAGAGGAGAGGAGAGGAGAGGAGAGGAGAGGAGAGGAGAGGAGAAGAGGAGAAGACCGGAGAGGAGAAGAGGAGAAGACCGGAGAGGAGAAGAGAGGATGACATAACTTCAAGCTGCTCTCAAAGTTCACAGCCATATTGTACTAGTGATTTATTTAATTTTCTTCCTCTACCATTCCATGATGCACTACCATGATTATTCCATGATGTGCATGTGGTATGGTGTGAAATACAGTGAGCTCCAAAAGTACTGGGACAGTGGCAGATTTTTCGTTATTTTGGCTATGTACTCCAGCACTTTGTACTTGAAATGAGACAATGACTAGGTTGAAGTGCAGACTATCAGCTTTAATTTGAGGGTATTTTCATCCGTTTAGAAATTACAGCACTTTTTGTACATAGTCCCCTCATTTTGGGGGACCAAAATTATTGGGACAAATTCCCTTATATGTGTATTAAAGTAGTCAAAAGTTTAGCATTTGGTCCCATATTCCTAGCATGCAATGATTACATCAAACTTTTGACTCTACATACTTGTTGGATGCATTTACTGTTTGTTTTGCTTGTGTTTAAGATTATTTTGTACCAATAGAAATAAATGGTATTAATGTATTGTATCATTTTGGAGTCAATTCTACTGTAAACAAAAATAGAACATGTTTCTAAACACTTCTACATTAATGAGGATGCTACCATGATAACGGATAGTCCTGAATGTATCGTGAATAATTATGAGTGAGAAAGTTACAGAGGCATAAATATCAAACCCCCTCAAAAAAGCTAACCTCCCTGGTTATTGTAACGGTGAGAGGTTAGCATGTCTTCAGGGTATGATATTTGTGCATCGGCAATTCAGTGTCATAATCAACTTCAGTGGGCAAATGCTCACCTTCAATGGCCACTGGCACACTGGAGAAGTGTGCTCTTCATAGATTAATTGCGGTTTCAATTGCCCCGGGCAGATGGCAGACAGCGTAGAGTGTATGGCATCTTGCGGGTGAGCGGTTTGCTGATGTCAACGTTGTGAACATAATGCCCCATGTGGCAGTGGGGTTATGGTATGGGCAGGCATAAGTTACGGACAATGAACACAATTGCATTTTATCAATGGCAATCTGAATGCACAGAGATACCGTGACGCGATCCTGAGGCCCATTGTTGTTCCATTCATCCACCGTCCTCACCTCATGTTTCAGCATGATAATCCACGTCCCCATGTCGCAAGGATATGTACACCATTCCTGTAAGCTGAAAATGCCCCAGTTCTTCTACGGCCTGCATACTCACCAAACATGTCACCCATTGAGCATGTTTGGGATGCTCTGGATCGACATGTACGACATTGTATTCCAGTTCCCGCCAATGTCCAGCAACTTCGCACAGCCATTGAAGATGAGTGGGTGAACATTCCACAGGCCACAATCAACAGCCTGATCAACTCTATGTGGAGGAGATGTGTCGCGCTGCATGAGGCAAATGGTGGTCACACCAGATACTGACTGGTTTTCTGATCCACGCCCCTAATTTTTTTTAAAGGTATTTGTGACCAACAGATACATATGTCTATTCCTAGTCATGTGAAATCCATAGATTCGGGCCTAGTTTATTTATTTCAATTGACTGATTTCCTTATATGAACTATAACTCAGTAAAAAATTTGGAATTGTTGCATGTTGCGTTTATATTTTTAGTCAGTGTACTACTACAGTGAGCTCCAAAAGTACTGGGACAGTGACAAATGTTGAAATTATACAATGACTATGAAGTTAAAGTGCATATTGTCAGCTTTAATCTGAGGTTATTTTCTTCCGTATCTGGTGAACCGTTTAGAAATTGCAGCACTTTTTGTATATAGTTCCCCCATTTTAGGGGACCAAAAATATGGGACAAATGTACTTATATGTGTATAAAAGTAGTCAAAAGTTTAGTATAAATGACCAACAGAAATGTGCTTATCATGGTAATACATTATTTGTTTAATAACTTTACTTCACCAACAAGATTATTGAGGGCATATTCAATACCCAATAGAAGCTTATGTCTTTATGCAATTGAAAGTACAGTCAACATTTTAAACAACAATAATCCTAACCTTAATTTACACAAAATTCTAGGGGTAGAAGAAAAGTATGTCCTTCCTTGACACACTCTTCAACTCCAGCTGTTTAGATCTGAGTGGCTTGCAGTAACAAGGGGAGCAAAGTTACTAATGGGCAGGTATATTGTCAAGGCAATTTTGAGGAGACTGCTAGAGACAGGGGTGGTGGTAATTTTGCATCCACGAGCAGAATACAAAGGCTGTTCAGAAAGGACAATGGCTGCCTCCCGAGTGGCGCAGTGGTCTAAGGCACTGCATCGAAGTGTTGTGGCGTCACTACAGTGTGGGGTTCGATCCAGGCTGTAGTGAGAGTCCCATAGAGCTGCGCACAATTGGCCCAGCATCACCCGGGATAGGGGAGGGTTTGGCCGGGGAGGGGGCTTTACTTGGCTCATCGCGCTCTAGTGACTCCTTGTGGCGGGCAGGGCACCTGCAGACTAACTACGGACATCAGTTGAACAGTGTTTCCTCCGATACGATGGTGCAGCTGGCTTTCGGGTTAAGCGAGCGGGTGTTAAGAAGCACGGTTTGGCGGGTCATGTTTCGGAGGACGCATGACTCAACCTTCGCTTCACCCGTTGGGGAGTTTCAGCGATGAGACAAGATTGTAATCACGAAATTGGGGGTAAAAATTTGACAAAAAAGAAAGGACAATGACAGCTCTGCTGTTCTGTTCTTTGTGAATTTTGAAGTCAATGGGTGACAATACAAGCTCAGGAAAATTGCACTTCACAGAAGTGGAAAATAGATAGTGAGATTGGGGTGAAAATGACAGAGTATGGTAGCAGAACTGAGTCTGATTACATGTGGGAAGACAAGAAATCTCCACGTCAAGATCAAAGGTGTCAAATAGAACCTGTCTGTTTACAAGTCAAATGACAGACTTCTTGACTACTTACCCTGCTGCTTTAATGCTTTTGTAAATGTCAGTAGTGTAGGGATGTGTGTGTGTGTGGGGGGGGGAGTATCATTTTACGATAACCTTTGATCTTATTGAACATTGTTTTCACTGACAGAAAGAGTAAATGGATAACCTTCCTCCTTCAGAAGTCATATTTACTGTCTTATGAAATAGATTAATAAATAGCACAACACTCAAATTCATCCAATTAGAAAACATTCATCTTTGAGGGTACTAAGTGTAAAAAGCTTCTCACATCAATGCATAAAAACAGAACTAAATTTATCTTAGGCTTCAATCACACATAAGCTATTGTTGAGGAAGCCGGTAATTTACTCAGTATTGAAGTACCAATCTATCTGTCATTAACGTGTTGAAGTCTAGATTTCTTACCAGAGAGCAGTTCTCGTCTTTTAATCGGCATCTTAAAAGCCTGGATCTCTGTTATCTGATAAAGAGATGCCACCTCAGTGGATGCGCTATGCAGATCTCGGTAAACAACTGAGGCAGTACAGAAATGAATCAAACACGCAAACTCCCATGCCCAGGCTCCACCAACTTTAGAATACACTGTATGGGAGAGCGAGAGAAAGAGACAGACCGAGATAAAGAGACAGAGTGAAGTGCCTCATGTGATTGACAGTTGGGTCCTATTTTCTCTCCCTCAGCTGGACTATAATGATGCTCTCAGGCTGACTACGGGTGGGACACTGCAAGCTAACCCACAGAGGAGCTGCTACATGAAGGGCTTCTGAGTAGCGTCCTCAGGCACAGGATCCACTCCAAAGGGTTGCAGTAAGAGAAGAGGATGTCTGTTACCATGGTGCTGCATGGGGAGAAAATTAAGCTAGAGGTGTGCTGAAGTAAAAAAAGAAAATTCTCATCAGCTTCTAACTTCTGACAATTGCTGACATGTATACCAGCAAAAGAAAGAAGCTTTTCATTCAGTTAATTTATTTATTTCAGTTACAAGTTATGGGAATTGAGGGGTACAATTAAACACGTACAAATTACAATAATTGTGTAATAGTCAAAGTAAGCCGAAACTGAAAAAGGAGAGGATTTTCTGAATATATTTCAGATACCGGTATGCCTAATTATAGAAAATAATACTTAGGAACTCAAGGGGTGACAAGGATAACAGTCCTGTAAATAATTAATGGTAAATTGATTTTTCAAGGAAGCTGTCCTGTACAAATTGGGAAGATACAGTATCAAAGTAATCAAGATCACAGATGTTACTTCGAAGTCAGAACCTTTCTATAATTTGGCATTACACTACTCAATTTCAGTGTTTGCTCTTTTTTTAAACCAAGAATAACTCAATGCAAAGACAAAATTCTCTGCAAATAATTTATTAATATATACAAATAAAAAATCATACCATATCTTGGTTGTTTATCAGAAAATAGGTAAGTACTGTAAGTCTTGGCTGTCTAGCAAATCCAATTGATTTCATGTGTTGATGTGTATTGGTTGCAACATGCATCATGACTTAATACAAAATGAAAGTATTTGAGACAGGATTTGTATTATCGAATAGGTGTTTAGTTTAATTTGACATAAGAGAAATATACTGTAGCATGAGTGAAATGTCTCGAAGTCAGTGATTCTTCTGTTGAGTTTTCAAACATTGTCAACACCTAACAACATTCTTGATGCAAAGCCACACCATTGAAAACTTCATTGCAGAACAAAAACAAGTCCAGTTTAAAGGTGTTGCCATTCCTTGAATCATCAAACACATAGGCCAAACATAGGGGTAAAACAAAGACTATTGAAGATGACACAATGGGCTCAAATAGCATTCATACAAAGATGAGTCATTTTGCATTTTATTTTTGTTTTGACTTGGGCTTTGGCCTTTAAAATGTAGCTTCTTGCTGGATGTACCTCTACTGAAATACATTTGTACAAGTTCTTATTAAAAATAACACATTTCAATTCAACCTCAAATCATGTTAAAATGTTCTATTGGTCAATAACTTCATTCAAAATGAGGATTTCAAAAGAGTCATCTTCCACTTTTGTGCAGAAAGGCCCTCAATGTCACTGAATTATATACATCCACAATACTAGTGTACGATCCGCTCAGTCTTTTCCAAAGTATTCTTGCTCATTAAAATCAAAGGACTTCGGTTTAGTTCATTTTTCCAACCTGGTCAGTTCCTCAGATCCTGAATGACGAAATTTCCATTCAACCAAACCACTATGCTCCAATCCCCAGACTCAGACTGGCCATGAAATGGAGCAGTAGTTTCCAGAGGCTTTGATGAGAAGATCTGATGGACCTTCAAACAAGTTCAAGTACCTATGATGAGAGAAAAATACATGTGAGCAGGAAGGAAACACCATGGCTGCATTTACACAGGCATCCCAATTCTGATATTTTTTTCTCTAATTGATCTTTTCAACAATCAGATCAGCTCTGAAAAATAACTGATTGGTCAAAAGACCAATTAGTGGAAAGAAAATATCAGAATTGGGCAGCCTTTGTAGTCTACATTTTATCCAGGCTGAAAAACCCTACATAGACCCCAATTGACATAGCCTGCAATAAGATGGTCATTGTGAGTTCCCAACAAGAGAAAGACTGTGTAAGTACATAAATAGACAGTTTAATACAATCAAAAAGCAAACCTTGATTGTTCCTTGACTGTTTGCAGCAATCAACACATTTGAGTCCTATAAGAGAGGTCAGAAAAACACAAACAATGAAACCGTTAAATTAGTACCTGTTGTTGATTGACACCAACATTATTATATTTCCCTAATTATGCTTTACTAAATAACAACAATGTGGCCTCAAAGAGTGTCTATAAATGTATCTATAATATTCAAACAATATCATCAGGTTATCAACTTCATATGGTGCAAAACCAGTAGAAAACTGAGCTATGCTGCTAAGGGAAATTCAGTGAAAAGAGAAAGGAACAATGTTGATACCTCGCTCTACAACCAAGGTGCATGAATGGAGGAGCAAACTGAACAGGAGAGGAAATTCAGAAAATATGCAGTGGCCTTAAAAAATGCTTATTTATTGTCGAAACCGATGCATTTTGGCCCATAGACTTCATCAAGTGGGGGGGGGGGGGACAAGGGGAGTTAATTTAAGTAGTGACACACCATGGTGTATGACTGTGTTGCCAGGTAGTTCAACCCTGTGTTCTTGTATTTACCAACCATGGGAATTGTAGGTGGCTTGATGTGTTTGAGATAGTGACCATTATCTTAGACCAAACTGTTTGTGTAATGAGCCATTCTTGTGGCAGTTACTTGTCCTTGTGTGAGAGAGTAATAACATGCTCCACTGGACAGTGGTGTCATTCTGCCTAGAGGAATACGCTAGTTTCTTATACACCCTATACTGGGAGCATTATTAAGGTCACAAGACAGGCATTTGTTGTCAGTAAATATTTTGTTTGCAGCCGATTCAAAAGGCTTAACCGTAACGCAGACATTTACACTGGATATCAGACATACGAATCACCACTGGTCTGACAAACACACTCTTACCCCGTCAGGCATAGCTCTCCAGCATACAGCGCTGACAAACTCATTGGTGTCATCTTCCTTCTTGTCTTTATCCAGCACACTCTTCACAGTGTCAAACTTAAATGTCAGCAGTGTCTTGGACAGGCCTTTGTAGTATAGATACAGAGAGTTGTTCTCACTTCCTGTAGAGAAAATAATCAAATCATTGTCAGTGATTGAACTCCAAAATCTGGCATTTCATCAGTTCTTTTAGTACTCATCATATAAAAGTACATTTGAAAGCACCCAAAAGGCATTCTTAAACAACTGCAAACACATCCACAATTGGTAATTTAGTCTCCAAACAGCATGAATTCTTCAGACACATATGAATGTCAATCTGATTGTGTCAATCTGAGTAAAAGCATTTTCAAATGTGTGGCGCTGGACTTCTGCAGCACCACACAGCATGCAGCTGTCAACATGGGCCGGTCCCACTTACCACACGCAACATAGTCTCCATTGGAGGCAAGGCCAACAAAGTTCTTCTCATTGATGTGGCCCTTGAATGAGCGCAAGCAGTGGGGCTTGTTTACATTCCACAGCTTTAGCTGGCTGTCTGTTGAGCTGTGTGGTACAGAAGAGGAAATATGTCAGCAGAACATGCACTTCAGCTAGAGATATGTTTTTCTTGCATCGGATGCGTATCAACGTACTGCATCCGCTGATGTCGCCCTTCCACTTCTGCGGCGAAAGGTCACAGAGCTAGAGCATGTATGTTAGACCATGAGACATCCCTAAATTCGTTTTTCTTGCAGATTTGTCTGTAGCGTCCGAACGGTTTGGCCAACAAACTATGGAAAGAAGATGAGTCTCTCACGAACACTATGGTGTTCTATATTTTGCTCTACAACCCTCCAACAAATGTTATGGGATTACCGTGAAAGGAACCTGTAACAGTTTTAAAAAATGAATGGAAGTGTGAAGGTAGTTTTGTGCCTACAAAAAAATAGGTTAAATGTGTAAAAAAGATTTGAGTTAATATTTTAAATTTAACTATATATACAACACCAGTCAAAAGTTTGGACACCTACTCATTCAAGGATTTTTATTTATTTTGCCATTTTCTACATTGTAGAATAATAGTGAAGACATCAAAACTGTGAAAAACACACATGGAATCATGTAGTAACCAAAAAAAAGTGTTAAACAAATCAAAATATATTTTAGATTCTTCAAAAATAGCCACCCTTTGCCTTGATGACAGCTTTGCACACTCTTGGCATTCTCTCAACCAGCTTCATGAGGTGGAATGCATTTCAAGTAACAGGTGTGCCTTGTTAATTTGTGGAATTTCTTTCCTCTAGTGGCCAATCAGTTATGTTGTGACATGGTAGGGGTGGTATACAGAAGATAGCCATATTTGGTAAAAAAACAGGTCTATATTATGGAAATATATTTTGATTTGTTTAAGACTTTTTTGTTTACTACATGATTCCATATGTGTTATTTCACAGTTTTGATGTCTTTACTATTATTCTACAATGTAGAAAAGTGAAAAGAACAACCCTGTAATGAGTAGGTGTGTCTAAACTTTTGACTGGTACTATATATATATATATATATATATATATATATATATGTGTGTGTGTGTGTGTGTGTGTGTGTGTGTGTGTGTGTGTGTGTATACATATATATTCACACACACACATACATACATACATATATATGTATATATATATATATGTGTATATTTAGTACCAGTCAAAAGTTTAGACACACCTACTCATTTACACATACACACCCTAGATTTAGGACACACTATTCAAATCCTTGTCCTTTTTGCCATTCATGAATGTGTTATTCAATGTGTTTCTATGGTCCATAGTATGACCATCTTTAAACAATTCCATATGTCATCAGTTTAGCACCACCCAACGTCTTAGAATCTAAAGAATTAAGATCAGTGACCTAAAAAGGCAAATACTGTGTTAATTTGGGGAACATCTACCATACAGTCATTCAAAATGTCAAACCGTGACAACCCAGAACTTAATTTGATTGAGGTGACTTACGCAGATACAATTTCCTCTCCGTTGACAAACTTAGCGTAGGACACAGCTTTCCTGTGGCCTTTGAACACCATGATGGGCTGTTTAGTGTTGCGGAGGTCGTAGTAGTGGACACAGTGGTCTGGGAGAAAACGCAGAAAAGGACACAGTTGTAATTTGGGGGAGGGGGTTTGGAAGAAGTAGCAGCAGCGCATTCAGGTCATTCTCATGAAACCATTAAAATACCATGGCAGTAATGATTTTAAATATTAAACATGTCATTTAGTAATATAACAAAATATCATAAGATAGTGTTCTCTACCTTGCACAAAGAGTGATTTCAACATAGTAATTAATTATTTTTGTATTTTATTGCATTTTCTGCTGAAATTCTCATTACTGCAACCGTCCAGCTGTCTAAATGTATGTTATGTTGTAATTTAAAAACAGAGTAAAATGAAAATATTCTGAAAAAAATAAATGGATGTTCTAGACATTTTCAAATGACAGAAAAAATATGAACTGAATATTCATGTATAATAATAAATGACAAAATTGTGGAAAAATGAAGTGTCTATGACTGATGTTCTCATCCTCCGCAACATTTTTGAAGGACTGTTTACACACACACAGAGAATTTTAAACAAAGTTTGATTTTGAATGAAGCAACACATCTGCCAATACCATCAAGATGGCTACCAGGTTAGCAGATCTCTTTATATTTCTCCAGTTAAAAGTTAAAAAGATTCGTCAGACTGCGTACACAACATACTTAATTATCAAGTCGCTCTGGATAAGAGCGTCTGCTAAATGACTTAAATGATTACAGATACAGATAGGTTTCCACATTTAGAAAAACATTACATTTAAAATTTATGAAAATATACTTCATTAATGTCTAATTATGTACATTGAGTAAACATTTGCTTAGTCATCATGTCTTCTCTATTGTTAGCAAAACATGCTAAGGTTCCTCATCCTCCGCAACACCATTCTCACTTACTGCTGCAATTTAAGGCCAGTTGCGGTAAAGAGAACTTCTGTTTCGTTAATGAGAATTTAATCATACAGACTATATTTTTTAAATATATATAATAAACTATTCATTTAAATATTATTTACTAATGGTTGATATTTTGCTTTATGTCCTGTTTAATTGCAGACAGTCAGCAAGGGACAAAAAGAAAGCTTAAGCAAAATTCAGAGAAAACGTTTACACCAACCCAGAACTGCTGGAAGAGTACCAAAGGAAGGAGAGAGAGAGAGGTTAGGGGGTGGAGAAGTTACGGCAAGAGTAATTAGCTTTTATAAATAAATATGTCTATAGGAAGCCTATGCCCTCATTCAGTGTCTATAGGAAGTCACACATCCACCACACACAGTAAGCCATTTAGTTTGTACTATAGGATGTCCATACAGTCTAAGCTAGTCAGTCCCTACTATAGGATGTGTACACACAGACACACACAGTCTGTAAGCATTCATTCCCTACAGTAGGATGCACACACACAGTCTGTAAGCCATTCAGTCTCTACTATAGGATGACGTGTCCATAACAGTAAGATTTTTCCCATGTTTGAGAAATGCTAATTTCATGTCATGCTACAATTCCAGTTCCAGATATCAAAAACGAAATGGAAATTGTAAAGTCAAGAAAACTCAAGATCTGACAAAGAAGCAACATGAAAAGAAGAAAACAGCTAAAAGAAACAGCTAAAAGCTGTACTGGACATAACACCATCAAGCGAGGAAGATGATACACTTTAACATGTCCAAGAAGCAAATGAAATTATTCAAAATCTTCAAGAAGACACAGCCTCCCCAAGACAACCTCAGCAGGTAAAAGTCCCTGCCATCATCTCAACTCAATAAAGAAGAGAGACATCTCTACAGACACCAGGACCAATGAAGACATCTACCCCAAAGGAATAACCCCAAAAGAGGAACAGAAGAAAAACACTATCAAAATTGAGGTCAAAGCTGTGTTACACAGAAAAGAAGCTGCTGGAGAGGACCAAAGAGATGGTCAACGTAAAGAAAAGACTGAAAATAATTGAGATGATGGCCAAGAGGAAGCAGGTAATTGTCAACATAGAAGGCAGAGAGGTCCAGAAGAAAACTACTAAGAGAGGTCAGAGAACATCACCCAATAACAGCCAGAGAAGACTAATGGGCAAACTTGTTAGCCACTTCCTTCATCAAAATTTGAAAAAAGGGCCAGATAGTGTCCGTTACGGCTCTCTTATGGAATATCTTCATAGAAGATTTCTGTCTGTCAAGGCACAACCTTTCCAAGCCTTATTTATTTAAACTTAAGCCATTTTGGATTGGCCAGCGAAGATTCACAGACAGAGAAACATGTGCTCGCATTAAAACTTTGGCTTGAAGATAAAGACGCTGCATCAGCTTGGGGTCACAGAAATATCATCCCCAAGAGACACTTTACAGGCCAGTGTGTGTAGTGATGATGACATGCTATTCTAATGTTTATGTATGTGTTGTTTTTGTGTGTTCTCTGATTTTAGACTACAGTGGCTTGCGAAAGTATTCACCCCCTTGGCATTTTTCCTATTTTGTTGCCTTACAACCTGGAATTATAATATATTTTTGGGGAGTTCGTATAATTTGATTAACACAACATGCCTACCACTTTGAAGATGCAAAATATTTTTTATTGTGACACAAACAAGAAATAAGACAAAAAAATTGAAAACTTGAGTGTGCATAACTATTCACCCCCCCAAAGTCAATACTTTGTAGAGCCACCTTTTGCAGCAATTACAGCTGCAAGTCTCTTGGGGTATGTCTCTATAAGCTTGGAACATCTAGCCACTGGGATTTTTGCCCACTTTTCAAGGCAAAACTGCTACAGCTCCTTCAAGTTGGATGGGTTCCGATGGTGTACAGCAATCTTTAAGTTATACCACAGATTCTCAACTGGATTGAGGTCTGGGCTTGACTAGGCCATTCCAAGACATTTAAACATTTCCCCTTAAATCACTCGTGTGTTGCTTTAGCAGTATGCTTAGGGTCACTGTCGTGCTGGAAGGTGAACCTCCGACCCAGTCTCAAATCTCTTGAAGACTGAAACAGGTTTCCTCAAGAATTTCCCTGTATTTAGCGCCATCCATCATTCCTTCAAATTCTGACCAGTTTCCCAGTCCCTGTCGATGAAAAACATACCCACAGCATGATTCTGCCACCTCCATGCTTCACTGTGGAGATGGCGTTCTCGGGGTGATGAGAGGTGTTGGGTTTGCGCCAGACATAGCGTTTTCCTTGATGGCCAAAATGCTAAATTTTAGTCTCATCTAACCAGAGTACCTTCATCTATATGTTTGGGGAGTCTCCCACATGCCTTTTGGCGAACACCAAACGTGTTTGCTTATTTTTTTTAAAATTTAATCAATGGCTTTTTTCTGGACACTCTTCCAGTAAAGCCCAGCTCTGTGGAGTGTACAGTTTAAAGTGGTCCTATGGACAGATACTCCAATCTCCGCTGTGGAGCTTTGCAGCTCCTTCAGGGTTATCTTTGGTCTCTTTGTTGCCTCTCTGATTAATGCCCTCCTCGCCTAGTCCGTGAGTTTTGGTGGGCGGCCCTCTCTTGGCAGGTTTGTTGGGGTGCCATATTCTATCCATTTTTTAATAACGGATTTAAAATGGTGCTCCATTGGATATTCAAAGTTCCTGATATTTTTTTAAATAATCCAACCCTGATCTGTACTTCACAACTTTGTCCCTGACCTGTTTGGAGAGTTCCTTGGTCTTCATAGTGCCGCTTGCTGGTGGTGCCCCTTGCTTAGTGGTATGGTAGACTCTGGGGCCTTTCAGAACAGGTGTATATACAGTTGAAGTCAGAAGTTTACATACACCTTAGCCAAATACATTTAAACTCAGTTTTTCACAATTCCTGACATTTAATCCTAGTAAAAAACACCTCGTCTTAGGCCAGTTAAGATCACCACCTTATTTTAAGAATGTTAAATGTCAGAATAATAGTAGAGAATGATTTATTTCAGCTTTAAATTTCTTTCATCACATTCCCAGTGGGTCAGAAGTGTACATACACTCAATTAGTATTTGGTAGCATTGCCTCTAAATTGTTTAACTTGGGTCAAAGGTTTTGGGTAGCATTCCACAAGCTTAAACAATAAGTTGGGTGAATTTTTGCCCATTCCTCCTGACAGAGCTGGTGTAACTGAGGCAGGTTTGTAGGCCTCCTTGCTCGCACAGGTTTTTCAGTTCTGCCCTCAAATTTTCTATGGGATTGAGGTCAAGGCTTTGCGATGGCCACTCCAATACATTGACTTTGTTGTCCTTAAGCCATTTTGCCACAACTTTGGAAGTATGCTTGGGGTCATTGTCCATTTGGAAGACCCCTTTGTGACCAGGATTAAACTTCCTGACTGATGTCTTGAGATGTTGCTTCAATATATCCACATAAATGTCCTACCTCATGATGCCATCCATTTTGTGAAGTGCACCAGTCCCTCCTGCAGCAAAGCACCCACACAAAGTGATGCTGCCACCCCCGTGCTTCACGGTTGGGACGGTGTTCTTTGGCTTGCAAGCCTCCCCCTTTTTCCTCCAAACATAACGATGGTCATTATGGCCAAACAGTTCTATTTTTGTTTCATCAGACCAGAGGACATTTCTCCAAAAAGTCTGATCTTTGTCACCATGTGGGTTGCAAACCGTAGTCTGGCTTTTTTATGGCGGTTTTGGAGCAGTGGCTTCTTCCTTGCTGAGCAGCCTTTCAGGTTATATCAATATAGGACTTGTTTTACTGTGTATATAGGATGCACCAATTTTGAGTCTCATAGCAAAGGGTCTGAATACTTAAGTACATACGTTTTTAAATTATTATTTTATAAATTTGCAAAACATTTCTCAACCTGTTTTTGCTTTGTCATTATTGGGTATTGTGTGTGAGTATGTGTGTGTGTGTGTGTGTGTTGCGGAGGAAACATTTTCTTAAATCCATTTTAGTCTGTAAAGTAGGAAAATGTAGAAAAAGTATACACACATATATATATATATATATATATATATATATATATATATATATATTACACACAAACACTTTTGTACCTGTTTCCTCCAGCATCTACACAAGGTCCTTTGCTGTTGTTTTAGGATTGATTTGCACTTTTCGCACAAAAGCACGTTCATCTCTAGGAGACAGAACGTGTCTCCTTCCTCAGCGGTATGATGGCTGCGCGGTCCCATGGTGTTATACTTGCATACTATTGTTTGTACAGATGAACGTGGTACCTTCAGGCGTTTGGAAATTTCTCCCAAGGATGAATCAGACGTGTGGAGGTCTACAATCTTTTTCTGAGGTCTTGGCTGATTTCTTTTGATTTTCCCATGATGTCAAGGAAAGAGGCACAGTTTTAAGGTAGACCTTGAAATACATCCACATGTACACCTCCAATTGACTCAAATTATGTCAATTAGCCTGTCAGAAGCTTCTAAAGCCATGACACAATTTTCTGGAATTTTCCAAGCTGTTTAAAGGCGCCGTCAACTTAGTGTATGTAAACTTCTGACCCACTGGAATTGTGATACAGTGAATTATAAGTGAAATAATCTGTCTGTAAACAATTGTTGGAAAAATTACTTGTGTCATGCACAAAGTAGATGTCCTAACCGACTTGCCCAAACTATAGTTAGTTAACAAGAAATTTGTGGAGTGGTTGAAAAACAAGTTTTAATCACTCCAACATAAGTGTATGTAAACTTCCGACTTCAACTGTATACTGAGATCATGTGACAGATCACGTGACACTTAGTTAAATAAAGTCCACCTGTGTGCAATCTAAGACTTCTGAAGGTAATTGGTTGCACCAGATCTTATTTAGGGGCTTCATAGCAAAAGGGGTTAATACATATGCACGCACCACTTTTCCGTTTTAAATTTTTCGAAACAAGTAATTTCTTTCATTTCACTTCACCAATTTGGACTATTTTGTCAATGTCCATTACAAGAAATCCAAATAAAAATCGATTTAAATTACAGATTGTAATGCACCAAAGTAGCAAAAATACCAAGGGGGTGAATACTTTTGCAAGGCACTGTATTGTTTGTTCTGTACTTTGAAGCACTGCAAAATGAAATTGATTGAACTTGAATCCATGATTGTGCCAATATTATCTAATTTATTTTCTACATCAAATTGTATAATGTTTTTAACCATACCTCAGTCTTAGTATACTTATTATCATTATCGAAATCATCAACCCCATTTTCGAAACCTATGTATCATTACCGCAACAGGTGTTAATTTAATTAATGGAAAAATAGTAGTTTGCTTTTAACTGCATGTGCAGAATATCTACGTTATGTTCTTCAGGCTTGCCACATTTTGAAAATATGTCAGGTTTCAATGAAATATCAAAAATATTAGGTTGTAGATTGCAGAAGGTGTTGCGGTAATGAGAGAAATCAGTCAAAATCAAATAAAAATGTTAATTAAAAAATATATATTATTTCAGAGAGTTTCAAGTAACTGTGCATGACTTAATCATTTTTTTAATGTATTAGCTTTCCTAATGGTCTTGATGTTTTCAGACCATTGCCTTAAAGAGATTTTTAAGGACTTGTTTCGGGAAAATATGTTCAAAAGGTGTTAAATTGTCAGTAAATGTTTATAAATTAATGCTCACAAACACTTCAGACCTTGTTATTAATGTCTAAAAAGGAAATTTGTTGATGCAAGTATTTTTTAAAGATTTCATGTTTGAAATCAAAGAAACCAAGATTGTGAGAATCACCCATTCGGGGAAGTATTCAGACCCCTTGACTTTCACATTTTGCTAGGTTACAACTTTATTTATTTTCCTCATGAATCTACACACAATACCCCACAATGACAAAGTGAAAAATAAGGTTTTAGGAATGTTCGCAAAAAAATAAAAAACTGAAATATCACATTTACATAAGTATTCAGACCCTTAACTCAGTAGTTCGTGGAAGCACCTTTCGATGCTGTAATCGCTGCCAGTCTTCTTGGGTATGTAGCTACAAGCTTGGCACACCTGTATTTGGGGAGTTTCTCCCATTCTTCTCTGCAGAGCCTCTCAAGCTCTGTCAGGTTGGGTGGGGAGCATCGCTGCACAGCTATTTTCAGTTCTCTCCAGGGATGTTGGATCGGGTTCAAGTCCGGTCTCTGGCTGGGCCACTCAAGGACATTCAGAGGCTTGTCTCGAAGCCACCCCTGCGTTGTCTAGGTGGTGTGCTTTGGGTCGTTGTCTTGTTGGAAGGTGAACCTTCGCCCCGGTCTGAGGTCCTGAGCACTCCGGAGCAGGTTTTCTTCAAAGATCGCTCTGTACTTCGCTCCGTTAATTTTTTCCTTGATCCTGACTAGTCTCCCAGTCCCTGCCGCTGAAAAACATTCAAACAGCATGATGCTGCCACCACCATGATTCACCGTAGGGATGGTGCCAGGTTTCCTCCAGACGTGACACTTCAATCTTGTTTTTTTTCAGACCAGATAATCTTGTTTCTCATGGTTTGGAAGTCCTTTAGGTGGCTGGTGGCAATCTCCAAGCGGGCTGTCATGTGCCTTTTACTGAGGAGTGGCTTCCATCTGGCCAGTCTATCATAAAGGCCTGATTGGTGGAGTGTTGCAGAGATGGTTGTCCTTCTGGCAGGTTCTCCCATCTCCACAGAGGAAAGGGGGATACCTAGTCAGTTGTACAACTGAATGCATTCTGGGTTGGCACCCCCCCTTGGTTAGTGCCGTGGCGGAGATCTTTGTGGGCTATACTCGGCCTTGTCTCAGGATTGTAAGTTGGTGGTTGAAGATATCCCTCTAGAGGTGTGGGGGCTGTGCTTTGGCAAAGTGGGTGGGGTTATATCCTTCCTGTTTGGCCCTGTCCGGGGGTATCATCGGATGGGGCCACAGTGTCTCCTGACCCCTCCTGTCTCAGCCTCCAGTATTTATGCTGCAGTAGTTTATGTGTCGGGGGGGCTAGGGTCAGTTTGTTATATCTGGAGTACTTCTCCTGTCTTATCCGGTGTCCTGTGTGAATTTAAGTATGCTCTCTCTAATTCTCTCCTTCTCTCTTTCTTTCTCTCTCTCGGAGGACCTGAGCCATAGGACCATGCGTCAGGACTACCTGGCATGATGACTCCTTGCTGTCCCCAGTCCACCTGGCCTTGCTGCTGTTCCAGTTTCAACTGTTCTGCGGCTATGGAACCCTGACCTGTCCACCGGATGTGCTACCTGTCCCAGACCTGCTGTTTTCAACTCTCTAGAGACCGCAGGAGCGGTAGAGATACTCTTAATGATCGGCTATGAAAAGCCAACTGACATTTACTCCTGAGGTGCTGACTTGCTACACCCTCGATAACTAGTGTGCTTATTATTATTTGACCATGCTGGTCATTTATGAACATCTTGGCCATGTTCTGTTATAATCTCCACCCGGCACAGCCAGAAGAGGACTGGCCACCCCTCATAGCCTGGTTCCTCTAGGTTTCTTCCTAGGTTTTGGCCTTTCTAGGGAGTTTTTCCTAGCCACCGTGCTTCTACACCTGCATTGCTTGCTGTTTGGGGTTTTAGGCTGGGTTTCTGTACAGCACTTTGAGATATTAGCTGATGTACAAAAGGCTATATAAATAAATTTGATTTGAATGCATTCAACTGAAATGTGTCTTCCACATTTAAACCAACCCCTCTGAATCAGAGAGGTGCAGAGGTCTGCCATAATCGACACCCACGTCTTCGGCACCCGGGAACAGTGGGTTAACTGCCTTGCTCAGAGGCAGAACAACTCGGGAGTCGATCCAGCAACTTTTCGGTTACTGGCCCAACACTAACCACTGGAGCTCTGTCAGAGTGACCATCGTGTTGTTGGTCACCTCCCTGACCAAGGCCTTTCTCACCCGATTGCTCAGTTTGGCCGGGTGGTCTGATCTAGGAAGTCCAAAACCTCTTCCATTTAGGGCCTCCCGAGTGACGCGGCGGTCTAAGGCACTTGATCGATCACGGGCTGTCTCAGCCGGCTGCGACTGGGAGACCCATAAGGCAGCGCACAATTGACCTAGCATCATCCGGTTTGAGGAGGATTTGGCCGGCCGGGATGTCCTTGTCTCATCGCGCTTTTGCGACTCCTTGTGGCGGGCCGGGCACATGCACACTGACTTAGGTCACCAGTTGGATGGTGTTTCCTCTGACACATTGATGCGGCTTGCTTCCGGGTTAAGCAAGCAGTGTGTCAATAAGCCGTGCGGCTTGGCAGGGTCGTGTTTCGGAGGACGCACGGCTGTCGACCTTTGCCTCTCCCGAGTAACTACCAATTGGATATCACAAAATTGTGGAGAAAAAGATAATTAAATATAACTTCTTCCATTTAAGAATGATGGAGGCTATTGTGTTCTTGGGGACCTTCAATTCTGCAGAAATGTTTTGGTACCCTTCCCCAGATCTGTACCTCGACACAATCCTGTCTCGGAGTTCTACGGACAATTCCTTCCACCTCATGGCTTGGTTTTTGCTCTGACATGCACTGTCAACTGTGGGACCTTATATAAACAGGTGTGCCACTTTCCAAATCATGTCCAATCAATTTAATTTATCACAGGTGGACTCCAGTCAAGTTGTATAATCAATGGAAACAGGATGCAGCTGAGCTCAATTTCTATTCTCATAGCAAAGGGTCTGACTACTTATGTAAATAAGGTATTTCTGCTTTTTATTTTTACTAAATGTGGAAACATTTCTAAAAAGCTGTTACCACTTTGTCATTATGGGGTATTGTGTGTAGATTGATGAGGATTTATTTTATTTAATCCATTTTAGAATAAGACTAACAAAATGTGGAAATAGTCAAGGGGTCTGAATACTTTCCGAAAGCATTGTAGCGTCACAGATGAACCTACCTGCACAACCAAAAGCAAGATGATACCTCGACGTTGGACTGAACTTTACACAGCACACATTTGCTTTGGCCTCGATGCTGGCGACTGAATTGTCAAGGTTGGTAGACCATAACTTCACTGAAAGATAAAACAAAAACCATATGCAATCCTAGATCAATAACAAAAACAACAAAGATGTTGAAACTAGCACTATGTTCACTTTAAATCCAGCAGGCATCTTGTTTATTAGGACACAGGGAGAAGTGCAAACAAACGATTGCATTGTTTCAACATTACCTTTTGCATCATCAGAACCAGAGGCTAGAAGCTTGGGATCCATGAGGTTGAAATCGACACTCCAACACCTTTTCTCATGCTCCTGAAGGAACATCACAGGTGTGAAACAAACATAACTGACTTCTATAACGGAAGAGATTTCAAATCTACAGAGCATTCTACCCCCAAAGAATCTCACTAGCCCAGGAGAACAGTGTATATTTTAGCAATGGTTTACTTTCAAGACAGAGTGCATGAAATATGTATTTAATACATCTGCAAAGTGGACGTTTCCATTTAGTAATGGATATACTGTAGTGTCTAAACAACCAAACAAAAGGTAAAAGCTTCTGGGTATAGGGGGCATTAGCAGCAACAATATCCACAGCTGTGGTCTGTTCCATTGTATTGGAGCAGTGGTATTTGAAAGTGGGGAACCTCGGGAAATGAGTGCGCCAGGGGAAACATTTATAAACCATGCATACGTACAAAATATACACCAAAATGTGTGTGTGCCAGTTCCCACAATAGTTGACATTTATAAAAACTTGACGGGAGAATGGCCTTTCCTCCACGCAAAGATTAGACCATGCGTACGCACATCTTCTAGTGGTTCAAGAATTTTATGGCAAGTAGGCAATTAGGGCTAAGTATTTTGTGCAAATGAGGAATATGACATGCTTATTCATGGGCTCCCGAGTGGCGCAGCGGTCTAAGGCACTGCATCTCAGTGCAAGAGGCGTCACTACAGTCCCTGGTTCGAATCCAGGCTGTATCACATCCGGGCCGTAATTGGGAGTCCCATAGGGCGTGGCGCACAATTGGCCTAGCGTCGACCAGGTTTGGCCGGGGTAGGCCATCATTGTAAATAAGAAATTTGTTCTTAACCGACTTGCCTAGTTACATATAAAAGTTTAAATAAAAATCATAAAAACAAAATACGAAGCAGCCATTTGTCGTTAGTGAGAAGACCGAAAAGTGTGTGCGTTTTATTTCTGGAATCTAAAATAATTACACACAGGAATCTATACTGAACAAAAATATAAAACACAACATGCAACAATTTCAAAGATTTGACTGAGTTACAGTTCATATATGGAAATCAGTCAATTTAAATATATGAATTAGGACCGAATCTACAGATTTCACATGACTGGGCAAAGGCGCCATCAACATGGTACACACAGCATAGGCCCACCCACTGGGAAGCCAGGCCGAGCCAATCGGCACGAGTTTTTCCCCATAAAGGGATTTATTACATACAGAAATATGCTTCAGCACCCCCTCAGACGATCCCACAGCTGAAGAAGCCGGATGTGGAGTTCCTGGGCTGGCGTGGGTACACGTGGTCTGCAGTTGTGAGGCCGGTTGGATGTACTGCAAAATTATCTAAAACTACGTTGGCGGCGGCTTTTGGTAAATTAACATTAAATTCTCTGGCAACAGCTCTGGTGGACATTCCTGCAGGTATTGTTTGACAACTACAAGCACTGAGCTTGTCTGATGCTTTAAGCACACAAATGACTCAAGAGCCCGATGGGTCACGGTGTTTAAAAAAATGACAGTGAGTGCCTGTGTGACTGGCGCACGTTCTCACTCTCCTCCCTACTGCAGCGAAAAGGCACCACAGCAAATGTTTATTGTGCTGTCTGTGCTGAAGCTGCAACAATCAGACATTTAGTTTAATTGCTTCTGACTAAAAAGTTAAGTTATCGGGGAAAAAAAATCCCTATTCCCCGAAATTGATGAGGAAGACATGCAAAAAAAACTCGAAACTGGCAAATGTTTACTGGTTGCTCAGGAGGGAAAGGGGAAGTCAGATCTGTGGAAGACATTTTTCTTAGTTGTGGAAACTACTGGAGATCAAGAAACTAGTAGGGTATAGGAGGAGCAAGCGTTGCGTGAGTATTGTGTGTGCCAAACAGTTGCTGTTAGATAATATCACTTTTTTGGACTATTTGGAACAGTGTAAACATAGAGTCTGTAAAAAAAAAAAGATAAAACCTTTATTACAGCACACTAACAACTGTTGCATGCATTCGTGAATTGAGGTGTATTTATTGTTTAGGCTAATTTTGCTTGATTGCATTTCAAAGCATGAATGTCTCGTATGCTGTGTGATGAAATGAATTAATGAAAGATTGATATATACAGTAGCCTATATAAGTATTGAAATATAGGCCTAAGTAAGTTACGGTATTAAGACTAAACAAGTCGCGCTCTGAGGCCTACAGCTTGATGGTTATACAAGGCTACTATACAAAACCTACTAATGATAACAATATTACTTATCATTATAATGATCATAATAATAATTCCAATAACAAGATGGAGATCAAGAAAAAGGAGGGTATAGGAACGAGAGTTGCGTGTATATTATGTGTGACAAACAGGTGCAGTTAGATTACAATATAATTTTTCTGCCTGTTTGGAACAGTGTAAACAACACTAAATAACTTAAGTAATACCAGTCTGTCCTAACTGAAAATAAATTGTAATGCCTTTATCACAGCATAGCAAAGATAAAAAAAAACAGCTGAATCTGTGAAATTGCTTTCTCCAACATTTTGTCGTTGCATGAGGCTTGGTGCTCACAGAACCAGTAGGCTATTAAACACTCAAACAGGCAACAGAAGCAAGATCGTCTAACGCTGTTTTAGAGAATTTGGCAGTATGTCCAACCGGCCTCACAACACAGACCACGTGTAACCACGCCAGCTCATGAACTCCACATCCAGCTTCTTCACTAGCAGGAATGTCTGAGAACCGTCCACCTGAACAGCTGATGAAACCTAAGAGTATTTCTGTCTGTAATAAAGCCCTTTATCGGGGAAAAACTCATTCTGACTGGCTGGGCCTGGCACCATGGCTGTGTCCCTGCCCATATCTTGTGAAATCCATAAATTAGTGCCAAATTAATTTATTCCAATTGACTGATTTCCTTATAAAAAATAACTCCGCAGGTAGCATTTATATTTTTGTTCAGTATATTTTCAAGTTTTGCTGTATGTAATCCCCTAGGCAGTGCGGTTTATAGCATGGATACTATTACTGTGTGTAGCCTACAGTAATTTCAATTTGTTTTTTTGGCATCCTATGCCAAAAAAAACCTTCAAAGCCCCACCCGTTGCCGACAGGTGTATAAAATCGAGCACACAGCCATGCAATCTCCATCGACGAATATTGGCAGTAGAATGGCTTCCTGAAGAGCTCAGTGACTTTCAACATGGTACTGTCATAGGATGCCAAAATGTTACATTTCTGCCCTGCAAGAGCTGCCCCGGTCAACTGTAAGCGCTGTTATTGTGAAGTGGAAACGTCTAGGAGCAACAACAGCAAAGTGGTAGGCTCACACAACCTTACTGCCTCTGGAAGCAACGTCAGCAATGTTCGTCGGGAGCTTCATGAAATGGGTTTCCATGGCCGAGCAGGCCTAAGATCACCATGCCCAATGCCAAGCGTCGGCCGGAGTGGTGTAAAGCTCGCCACCATTGGACTCTGGAGCAATGGAAACGTGTTCTCTGGAGTGATGAATCACACTCACCATCTGGCATTCCGACGGATGAATCTGGGTTTGGCGGATGCCAGGAGAACGCTACCTACTCAAATGCATAACGCCAGCTGTAAAATTTGGTGGAGGACGAACAATGGTCTGGGGCTGTTTTTCATGGTTCGGGCTAGGCCCCTTAGTTCTAGTGAAGGGAAATCTTAACGCTATAGCATACAATGACATTCTAGACGATTCTGTGCTTCCAACTTTGTAGCAACAGGTTCGGGAAGACCCTTTCAGCATGAGATTGCATTACCCTCGTGCACAAAGCGAGGTCCATAGAGAAATGGTTTGTTGAGATCGGTGTGGAAGAACTTGACTAGCCTGCAGAGCCCTGACCTCAAACACATCGAACTCCTTTGGGATGAATTAGAAAACCGACTGCGAGCCAGGCCTAATTGCACAAATTTAGTGCCCGACCACACTAATGCTCATGGCTGAATGTAAGCAAGTCCCTGCAGCAATGTTCCACATTCTAGCAGAAAACCTTCCCAGAAGAGTGGAGGCTGTCATAGCAGTAAAGGGGGGACCAAATCCATATTAATGCAGATGATTTTGGAATGAGATTTTCGACGACATTGTTGAATTCAAACGTTCTGCTGACAGGTCCACAACAATTTGCCATCATTGTCTCTTTCAGAAACGGACAATCCTTTGCCAGATACAGCATAAATTACAGCAAAAAATGTAACATTCTGCCAACACAGGAAATAGACCGGTAGCTTATTTAAAATACTTGACAGTATGGGGAGACTACAGTGTGACTGTCCGATAGAAACACAATAATCTATTGTTAAACAAAATATTGAACAACAACTTATCCTTTGAATAGAAGTGTGGGCTGAAGCATACTTTTAAATTGTTTCCAATATACAGTCAATCTTGCAGGATGCGGGGATAGGCACTCGCTATAGGCAGCATGCATGTTTAGTTTGAAAAAGTCACTGTGAAATATCAAAACATTCTGCCCACAGCTCTACAGAAATGTGGTTATAAAGGAGGCCCCTGGTGCATACCTGATAGACCTTTGACCTTTGGCCAGTGAAACCATCCCACAGGATGACTGTTCCCTCATAGTCACTGCTAGCCAACAGATTCTTGTGGTAGCTGCTCCAGCTGATACAGCTGAAATACAAAATGCATGGGGATGTAAGAGCCGAGAACTGTTCTTCCATGTTTCTAGGAGGATTAATGAATATGCTAGATATAGAAAACATACGGAAATCTATGCCAGCTTTTAAAACAAAACCCCAAATTGTTAAGTGTATAGTTTCTATTATAATACAGAGTTGGTAATTATCAACGATAAAATGGGGTTAAAGGGCACCTGATTTTGGAGTTGCACGTCATTTCATTGACAGGGTAATGAATGTCCACAGCATCCTGGATCACAGTACCATATTCAAACACCTTGATTTTCTTGGTGACGCCGGCGATGGCAAAGTAATCGCCGTCACGGTCAAATTCAATACTGCAGAGACAGAGAGAGCAAAACATCAAGCTCAATAGCCAATAAGACGTCACATCAAACGAGTAACACAATGGCAAATGTAGGTGCAATAAAGCAATACTTCATGATTTGTAAAGCATGGTAGCCTATTCCCTATATAGTTCAGTGCACTACTTTTGACCTGCACTATATAGGGAATGGGGCGCCAACTGGGAAAACACCATGTCTCCCATTAGATTGCAATTTTTCCATAGAGATAGAGGCAGCAAACGACATTGCAGTACCTTCTGCTACACTCCAGTGGCAAATAGAAGATGTATTGTGATACAAGAGCACCCTCCGCAGGTCAAAGTACATACTAACCATTAGGATGGAGCTAAATCTAACGAGTAGAATCAGAAAGCTGGTGGACTCAATGGGCCAGGTTCTCTGACCTTAATTAAACCTAGACGAAAAAGAAAGCTCAAGGGAGAATCTAACCTGCTGCTACTCTGTTATTATCTATGCATAGTCATTTTAATAACTTTATCTACATGTACATATTACCCCGACTAACCGGTGTCCGCGCCCATTGACTCTATACCAGTACCCCCTGTATATAGTCTCGCTATTGTTATTTTACTGCTGCTTTTTAATTATTTGTTACTTTTACTTATTCTTATTTATTTAAAGTTTTTTTTTTTTTTTTTACTGCATTGTTGGTTAGGGCTTGTAAGTAATCACTAAGGTCTACACCTGTTGAATTCAGCGCATGTGACAAATAACATTTGATTTGATTTATTCCAGGACTAGGCTTAGTCAAGGTCTGGGAAACTGGCCCTATGACAGTAACTAATAAGCTAAGCCATCAAAAGGTTTTGTGTTTGACAGTTGAAATTACCTAGAGACAATACTGGAGCCGTTGTAGAGATCACTAGCATAAGACAGGGTCGCCAACGGCCGCACAGAGTTGAAGCGTGTGAACTTTGAGAGACACTCCATGAAATCATCCAGTTGATTTAAGTTCCTGGTGTCATCTAAAACAAGACAAACAAATATTGAATCCAGAACACACTTAGAAAATTAATAATGTTTTAGTTGTTTATTATGGGATTTGTCCTCATGTCTTGGCAGGAACCTCAAGCCTAAATTATGTTCTGCAAGATAATGTAGTTTAGTCAACTAAAAGTTGTTGTGGCTTGTTGTGGTCATTTGTGGGAGATGCTGTCAACCTTCTTCTTTTGGAATACAAGGACATGACTTCACCCAGATATGGACCTCATTCCAGAGAAGCCTTTTAAGTAGCGCTGTATAATCCAAATTCTACTGAAACCTAGAGGTTACCTGTTATCCGCGTCATCCGGTCAGAGAAGTAGCATTGCTCCAGATCTTCAAAGTGTGCTGTGAGCCTCTTTCTCCGAGAAGCCAGAGTGCTGTTGTACCATGTTTGTCTCTTCCCCTGACGGTGAAATAGAAGACTTAAAATCACAAACATGAGACACTAAACACATACATTTGCAAATCGTGAACCTGAAAAAACAAAATCAATGGTTCTCTATGGCTGCGTTCCGATTTTCCACCCTTCTCCAGTGTAAACTTGCACACTTTGTCGCATGGATTTAACAATGGTGAAAACGCACCCCATCCAATGCTTACACCAATCCTATGCATTTAAATCCATGATGACTAGAAGGGTGGAGATTTGGGATACAGCGTATGCCTCTCAGAAAATTACAGTGGGTCAGACTTACCTGTGAAGTTCCACCAAAACCTGGAGGTTGACTCACATACTCTGTAGAATCTATAAGACTACTGCAAAGACAAGACTTGTTACCGTAAGTATATATACAGTACCAGTCAAAACTTGACACACCTACTCATTCCAGGGCTTTTCTTTATTTTTACTATTTTCTACATTGTAGAATAATAGTGAAGACATCAAAAGTCTGAAATAACACATATGGAATCATGTGGTAACCAAAAATATTTTTTATTTTTTAATATTTTTTTTATTTTTTATTTCATCTTTATTTAACGAGGTAGGCCAGTTGAGAACAAGTTCTCATTTACAACTGCGACCTGGCCAAGATAAAGCAAAGCAGTGCGACAAACAGAGTTACACATGGAAAACAAACGTACAGTCAATAACACAATAGAAAAAAAGTCTATATACAGTGTGTGCAAATGGCGTGAGGTGGTAAGGCAATAAATAGGCCAGAGTAGCGAAGTAATTACAATTTAGCAAATGAACACTGGAGTGATAGATGTGCAGATGATGATGTGCAAGTAGAAATACTGGTGTGCAAAAGAGCAAAAAGTAAATAAAAACAATATGGGGATGACATCGGTAGATTGGATGGGTGTGCTATTTACAGATGGGCTGTGTACAGCTGCAGCGATCGGTTAGCTGCTCAGATAGCTGATGTTTAAAGTTAGTAAGGGAGATATGAGTCTCCAACTTCAGTGATTTTTGCAATTCGTTCCAGTCATTGGCAGCAGAGAACTGGAAGGAAAGGTGGCCAAAGGAAGTGTTGGCATTGGGGATGACCAGTGAGATATACCTGCTGGAGCACGTGCTACAGGTGGGTGTTGTTATCGTGACCAGTGAGCTGAGATAAGGCAGAGCTTTACCTAGCAAAGACTTACAGAGCCAGTGGGTCTGGCGACGAGAGCATACAGGTTGCAGTGGTGGGTGGTGTATGGGGCTTTGGTGACAAAACGGATGGCACTGTGATAGACTGCATCCAGTTTGCTGAGTAGAGTGTTGGAGGCTATTTTGTAAATGTCATCGCCGAAGTCAAGGATCAGAGGATTGTCAGTTTTACGAGGGTATGTTTGGCGGTGTGAGTGAAGGATGCTTTGTTGCAAAATAGGAAGACGATTATAGATTTAATTTTGGATTGGAGATGCTTAATGTGAGTCTGGAAGGAGAGTTTACAGTCTAGCCAGACACCTAGGTATTTGTAGTTGTCCACATATTCTAAGTCAGAACCGTCCAGAGTAGTGATGCTAGTCGGGCGGGCGAGTGCGGGCAGCGATCGGTTGAAAAGCATGCATTTAGTTTTACTAGCGTTTAAGAGCAGTTGGAGGCCACGGAAAGAGTGTTGTATGGCATTGAAGCTCGTTTGGAGGTTTGTTAACACAGTGTCCAAAGAAAGGCCAGATGTATACAGAATGGTGTCTGCGTAGAGGTGGATCAGGGAATCACCCGCAGCAAGAGCGACATCGTTGATATATACAGAGAAAAGAGTCGGCCCGAGAATTGAACCCTGTGGTACCCCCATAGAGACTGCCAGAGGTCCGGACAACAGCCCCTCCGATTTGACACACTGAACTCTAGCTGAGAAGTAGTTGGTGATCCAGGCGAGGCAGTCATTTGAGAAACCAAGGCTGTTGAGTCTGCTGATAAGAATACTGTGATTGACAGAGTCGAATGCCTTGGCCAGGTTGATGAAGACGGCTGCACAGTACTGTCTCTTATCAATGGCGGTTATGATATTGTTTAATACCTTGAGCGTGGCTGAGACTGGTAATAGGGGTTGCAACAATGGCAGCCGAAAATTTTAGAAAGAGAGGGTCCAGATTGTCTAGCCCAGCTGATTTGTGCCGGTCCAGGTTTGGGTAACCAGGAGGAAAGCATGGCCAGCCGTAGAGAAATGCTTATTGAAATTCTCGATTATCGTAGATTTATCGGTGGTGACAGTGTTTCCTAGCCTCAGTGCAGTGGGCAGCTGGGAAGAGGTGCTCTTATTCTCCATGGACTTTACAGTGTTCCAAAACTTTTTGGAGTTAGAGCTACAGGATGCAAATTTCTGTTTGAAAAAGCTAGCCTTTGCTTCCTGACTGACTACGTGTATTGGTTCCTGACTTCCCTGAAAAGTTGCATATCGCGGGGACTATTCGATGCTAATGCAGTCCGCCACAGGATATTTTTGTGCTGGTCGAGGGCAGTCAGGTCTGGAGTGAACCAAGGGCTATATTTGTTCTTAGTTCTATTTTTTTTTGAAAGGGGCACGCTTATTTAAGACGGTGCGGAAATTACTTTTAAAGAACGACCAGGCATCCTCTACCGACGGGATGAGGTCAATATCCTTCCAGGTTACCCGGGCCAGGTCAATTAGAAAGGCCGGCTCGCAGAAGTGTTTTAGGGAGAGTTTGACAGTGATGAGGGGTGGCCACTTGACCACGGATCCATAGTGGATGCAGGCAATGAGGCAGTGATCGCTGAGATCCTGATTGAAAACAGCAGAGGTGTATTTAGAGGGCAAGTTGGTCAGGATGATATCTAAGAGGGTGCCCATGGTTACGGATTTAGGGTTGTACCTGGTGGGTTCCTTGATAATTTGTGTGAGATTGAGGGCATCTAGCTTAGATTGTAGGACGGCCGACGTGTTAAGCATATCCCAGTTTAGGTCACCTAACAGAACAAACTCTGAAGATAGATGGGGGGCAATCAATTCACATATGGTGTCCAGGGCACAGCTGGGAGCTGAGGAGGGGTCTATAACAGGCGGCAACAGTGAGATACTTATTTCTGGAGAGATTCATTTTTAAAATTAGAAGCTCGAACTGTTTGGGCATAGACCTGGAAAGTATGACAGAAATTTGCAAGCTCACTCTGCAGTAGATTGCAACTCCTCCCCCTTTCGCAGTTCTATCTTGACAGAAAATGTTGTAGTTGGGGATAGAAATCTGTTGGTGGCCTTCCTAAGCCAGGATTCAGACACGGCAAGGACATCAGGGTTGGCGGAGTGTGCTAAAGCAGTGAGTAAAACAAACTTAGGGAGGAGGCTTCTGTTGTTAACATGCCGGGAGGTGGGCCTGGCTCAAAGCTAGCGTCGGGGCTGGGCCACTCAGTGGCAGCTAGCTGGCTGTGATGATCAGGGGTAATGGTCCAGCGCTTACGGCAGGAAGCGGAGAAAGTGGAGAAAACAGTCCGATACTGGCAAGTATTATCCAGGCTAAAAGTGGCTGGGTGTCTGTGCAAAAGGTAAAGGCCGCTAGCAGTGGCAAACAACTTAAGATTCCTTAGAGTAGCCACCCTTTGCTTTGAATACAGCTCTGCACACTGTTGGCATTCTCTCAACCAGCATCATGAGTTAGTCACTTGGAATGCATTTAAATGAACAGGTGTGCCTTGTTAAAAGTTAATTTGTGGAATTTCTTTCCTTCTTAATGCGTTTGAGCCAATCAGTGGTGACATGGTAGGGGTGGTATACAGAAGATAGCTCTATTTGGTAAAATACCAAGTCCATATTATGGCAAAAACAGCTCAAATCAGCAAAGAGAAACGACAATCCATCATTACTTTAAGACAAAGTCAGTCAATCCGAACTTTGGAAGTTTCTTCAAGTGCAGTTGCAAATTGCAGTCGAGAGTTAAGATCCTTGGTGTCCACATCACCAACAAACTATCATGGTCCAAACATACCAAGACAGTTGTGAAAAGGGTACAACAAAACATTTTCCCCCTCAGGAGACTGAAAAGATTTGGCATGGGTCCCCAGATCCTCTAAAGGTTCTACAGCTGCACCATCGAGAGCATTCTGACCGGTTGCATCACGGCGCTACAGAGGGTAGTGCGAATGGCCCAGTACATCACTGGGGCCAAGCTTCCTGTCATCCAGGACCTTTATAATAGGCAGAGTCAGAGGAAAGCCCATAAAGTTGTCAGAGACTCCAGTCACCCAAGTTGTAGAATGTTTTCTCTGCTACAGCACGGCAAGCGGTACCGGAGCGCCAACTCTAGGACCAAAAAAGGCTCCTCAAAAGCTTAAAGACCGCTGAACAATTAATAAAATCGCCACCGGACAATTTACATTGATCTCCCCTCCCTTTTGTACACTGCTGCTACTCGCTGTTTATTATCTATGCATAGTCGCTTCACCTCCATGTACAAATTACCTCAACTAACCTGTACACTGACTAAGTACCGGTGCCCCCTGTATATTGCCTTATTGTTATTCTTATTGTGATCGTTTTTATTATTACTTTTATTTTAGACTACTTGGTAAATATTTGTTTTACTCTTCTTGAACTGCACTGTTGGTTAAGGGCTTGTAAGTAAGCATTTCATGGTAAAGTCTACACGTTGTAGTTTTCGGCGCATGTGACAAAGTTATATTTGATTTTTGATTTGAAAAGCCATCAACCTCTATGATGAAACTGACTCTCATGAAAGAAAGACCCACAGTTACCTCTGCTGCAGAGGATAAGTCCATTAGAGTTACCAGCCTCAGAAATTGCAGCCCAAATAAATGCTTCACAGAGTTCAAGTAACAGACATACATCTAAACATCAACTGTTCAGAGGCGACTGCATGAATAAGGCCATCATGGTCGAATTGCTGCAAAGAAAACACTACAAAGGGACACCAATAAGAAGAGCTTGGGCCAAGAAACACAAGCAATACTTGGGCCAAGAAACAAGAGCAATGGACATTAAATCGATGGAAATCTGTCTGAATGACATTTTTGGTGCAAAATCTCAACATGTGTGATTCCCACCGTGAAGCATGGAGGAAGTGTAATGGTGTGGGGGTGCTTTGCTGGTGACACTGTCTGTGATGTATTTAGAATTCAAGGCACACTTTACCAGCATGGCTACCATAGCATTCTGCAGCGATATGCAATCCCATCTGGTTTACGCCTAGTGGGACTATCATTTGTTTTTCAACAAGACAATGACCCAACACACCTCCAGGCTGTGTAAGGGATATTTGACCAAGAAGGAGAGTGATGGAATGCTGCATCAGATGATCTGGCCTCCACAATCACCTGACCTCAACCAATTGAGATGGTTTTGGATGAGTTGGATGGTAGAGTGAAGGAAAAACAAGCCAAGTGCTCAGCATATGTGGGAACTCCTTCAAGACTGTTGGAAAATAATTCCAGGTCAAGCTGGTTGAGAGAATACCAAGTGTGCACAAAGCTGTCATCAAGGAAAAGGGTGGCTACTTTGAAGAATCTAAAAATATATTTTGATTTAACACTTTTTGGGTTACTATATGATTCTATATGTGTTATTTCATAGTTGATGTATTCACCATTATTCTACAATGTAGAAAACTGGTAAAATAAAGGAAAACCTTTGAATGAGTAGGTGTGTCCAAACTCTTGACTGGTACTATGAATATATAAAGTTGAAGTCGGAAGTTTACATACACTTAGGTTTCAGTCATTAAAACTCGTTTTTCAACCACTCCACAAATGTCTTGTTAACTAACTATAGTTTTGGCAAGTTGGTTAGGACATCTACTTTGTGCATGACACAAGTAACTTTTTCAACAATTGTTCACAGACAGATTATTTCACTTATAATTCACTGTATCACAATTCCAGTGGGTCAGAAGTTTACATACACTAAGTTGACTGTGCCTTTAAACAGCTTGGAAAAGTCCAGAAAATGATGTCATGGGTTTAGAAGCTTCTGATAGACTAATTGACATCATTTGAGTCAATTGGAGGTGTACCTGTGGATGTATTTCAAGGCCTACCTTCAAACTCTGTGCCTCTTTGCTTGACATCATGGGAAAATCAATAGAAATCAGCCAAGACCTCAGAAAAAAAATGTTGTAGACGTCCACAAGTCTGGTTCATCCTTAGGAGCAATTTCCAAATGCCTGAAGGTACCACGTTCATCTGTACAAACAATAGTATGCAAGTATAAACACCATGGGACCACGCAGCCGTCATACCGCTCAGGAAGGAGATGCATTCTGTCTCCTAGAGATGAACGTACTTTGATGCGAAAAGTGCAAATCAATCCCAGAACAACAGCAAAGGACCTTGTGAAGATGTTGGAGGAAACAGGTACAAAATAATCTATATCCACAGTAAAACGAGTCCTATATCGACATAAGCTGAAAGGCCGCTCAGCAAGCAAGAAGCCACTGCTCCAAAACCACCATAAAAAAGCCAGACTACGGATTGAAACTGCACATGGGGACAAAGATTGTACTTTTTGAAGAAATGTCCTCTCCTCTGATGAAACAAAATAGAACTGTTTGGCCATACTGACCATCGTTATGTTTGGAGGAAAAAGGGGGAGGCTTGCAAGCCAAAGAACACCATCCCAACCGTGAAGCACGGGAGCGGCAGCATCATGTTGTGGGGGTGATTTGCTGCAGGAGGGACTGGTGCACTTCACAAAATAGATGGCAACATGAGGGAGGAAAATTATGTGGATATATTGAAGCAACATCTCAAAACATCAGTCAGGAAGTTAAAGCTTGGTCACAAATGGGTCTTCCAAATGGACAATGACCCCAAGCATACTTCCAAAGTTGTGCAAAATGGCTTAAGGACGACAAAGTCAATGTATTGGAGTGGCCATCAAAAAGCCCTGACCTCAATCCCATAGAAAATGTGTGGGCAGAACTGAAAAAGCGTGTGCGAGCAAGGAGGCCTACAGACCTGACTCAGTTACACCAGCTCTGTCAGGAGGAATGGGGCAAAATTCACCCAACTTATTGTGGGAAGCTTGTGGAAGGCTCCCCAAAATGTTTGACCCAAGTTAAACAATTTAAAGGCAATGCTACCAAATACTAATTGAGTGTATGTAAACTTCTGACCCACTGGGAATGTGATAAAAGAAATAAAAGCTGAAATAACATATTCTCTCTACTACTATTCTGACATTTCACATTCTTAAAATAAAGTGGTGATCCTAACTGACCTAAGACAGTGCATTTTTACTTGGATTAAATGTCAGTAATTGTGAAAAACTGAGTTTAAATGTATTTGGCTAAGGTGTATGTAAACTTCCAACTTCAACTGTATCTGTCTCCTGTCAAACCTCAACTCTTTCACACCTTTTAAAGGATATTCATAGAATGATGAATATATTCTGAGTCAGATATTTACTTTGTTCCTTTCACAAGACTAATTGAAGTACAGGACATTTTGTTTTACCTGGGTGCAGGTGAGGGAGCCTCGAAATTAGGTACAGTGCTGTCCAAGTTACGATCCATGTCACTCACTGGCGAGTACAGTCCACTCATTTCCTAGAAAATGTACAATCTATTTCGCTTTAAAAACTCATCAACAGACAGGCTTAACCTGCATAACTGTACATGAAAACCAAAAAACACAGTGGAGGAGTACATTTGTCAAATTCTGTGGTGGTTTCTGAGACGCGTTTTACTCCAGAACTAGCCTTAATCTGTGTCTAGGAAACTAGACCTCTGAATTCTAATTCATTTCAGGAGTACAGATATGTTAAAATAGCTATCTATGTACATTATTTTACCTCAACACGCTTGATATCCTCCTCCAAAAAGTTTAGCTCCTTCTGCAACTGTTCCAGTTGCTGATTGATAAAACACAATAACAAATGGTTATTTCCTCACAGATTAATACTGTACTTAAATATGGAAATATATTTAGATGCAATCCCAAACAGAGATGGGGTACACCTCTCTTTTATTTCTTCTTGCTTCTTTGAGGAATTCCATTAGGATCTGACGTTGAGCAGCTTGTGATTCCTATGGGAATAAACAGACAGAGTTAAAGGTCGATCGATCAAGGTATGACTATAAAGCCCATTTCTTTTAAATTATCTATGTGATATTGCTACATAGCCTACATAGATAGACCATTACATTCTGAATTTTTATGAAACAGTTTGACAATTTTTATGAGTGAAAGACGCACAGGTAGCCTACACACAAATGAAAAGGAGCAGGCTACAATGATCAACCATCAGGTAGGCTATTGTTTTATATGAATGGAGTTGCAGACATTGGTTGAATAGCGCAGCATAATAGCCTCAATTAGCTTTGCTTCTTTACAACAATTTGACGCAGTCAAGATAGGTACTATCAGATGGTATGATAGATAACCTATGGTAGCAACATGTTTGTCTAACTAGCGTGAGTTGGTTTGGCTGCTTTCTCTCTCTCCCTCCGTGCTACACACATAGACTGTCACACACACCGGCCCCTGCTCCTCTCTCACCCCTCTGCTGAAACAAGCAGAGCGCAGGGCACCGGCTCTCTCATGTCGCAAGAGCAGGTCTCCATGGAAGTTTTTTAAAAACACTTTCCCTTAACACACATGTATTTCAACTATCCAGATATCTGAAAAAATATCATGATATTATTTGATAACTGATATTTTAAATGCCCATCCCTACTTTATAGGATTAATTTTATGTTAAGAATAAACAAAAGTGTATATTTGACTGGCAGAAAAAACAGCATAGGGATTGACAAGGGTTTGTTAAGGTTAATGTGGTATAGCTTCAGTGAGGTTAAGGTAAAAGTTAGGGTAAAGCATACAAGTTCACATTCGGTTAGCGTAAAGCCGCCCGACGCCATTCATTTTATACTGGTTAAATATGCACTGCCTACACAAAATATACATACCGCTTCCAGCTGTTTCTTTTTCTGTACAAGGAGTCCCAGCATCAAGTTGACATTAGCAAGATCTAGGTTCTCTTGGTCTGTGCCCAGGACATCTTGGAACACTTGCCATCTTGACCCATTCTAAAACATGAGAAATACACAATGAAATGTGTACATACTTTTGGTAAATTAAGTTAACTGTTGAGTTCCTTCACTATTACCTTTAAGAGCGGTTTCCTGGACACAGACAACACCTAGTCCTGGACTACACACCATTTTTTTTTTTTTACTGTATAATAGAAAAGGCTACTGCAGAAAACAGCTGATTCGCTAATTTCCAAAGGCCTACCTATGATTGGGCAGGAGGAATGTAGTAAGGAATAGAAATGCATACTGATCTGCATTTTCAATGTGGCAGTAAGGGAAAAACACACTAGACCAGCGTTTCCCAAACTCGGTCCTCGGGACCCCAAGGGGTGCACGTTTTGGTTTTTGCCCTAACACTACAGTTGATTCAAATGATCAAAGCTTGATGATTAGTTGATTATTTGAATCAGAGATGGTTTTTGCTTGGGCAATGTGAATCCCTTGAGGTCCAGAGGACAGAGTTTGGGAAACCCTGCACTTGGCCTATATGAAACCATCTTTAACCTACTATTCAGACCACTTTATACACATCCTACACTCTCCCTCACACACACACTTTTTCTCACTCACACACACACCCCCCTCCCAAAGGTTAAGCACCAAACAGAATTTAAGGAACACCAGAATAATAGATTTGGTTATTCAGATTTAGCTTAGAATTACATTGAGTAGGCATATGCATCCTACCTTTGAAGCATCTCTTTGAGTAGGTTATCTATCCCTTTTCCGTTTTTCCTGTGCCATCCCATCCAAATTTGTGCATAGCCAAAGTTGTACGCTAGCTAGCCAGCAAGGTAACATGACTAAACAAGGTAGTTTGTTATTAAACCAAAAACTGGCCCGCAAGTAGTTTAAAACGGCCCGCGACATGATTTATAAAATTATATAAAATGTGCCTCAATTTGCGGTAGAAAGAGGAGATGGTAGCTCCGGTAACATGGGGGATAAGTTTTGAGTGGTTCGGGCTAGAAACTTGCGGTTTTCAGTGATGTAAAGACGTAAGTATTACTGCCACTGTGCTCAGAGATCTGTATATAATGACAAGTGTAGGTCCAAAATAAGTCCATAGAAACGCACAGGGCTAAATTTTGACAGATTTTGGCGTGTGAAACCTCTCGCTTTGCCTCTTCCTTTCGGCTGCAATGTTTTTCCTCAGCAAAGCCTAGTCAGACTGGCCTGCTGGTTCTTACAGGTAAATGCGTGCCGCCCCAATAATTAAACTATTGTAACAGAAACCCCATCGGTGTCTGTACACCTCAGCATCACAGCTAAATAACATTTTAAAAACGGATGTAGATGCACAGAAAGAACAGACGGTGAGAAGCAGCTGAGTAGACTAATGGCTGGTTAGGGGATGCAGCTGGCTGCTCACAGCTGTCACACGTGATATTGGATGAAGCACTCATTCTGATATGACATATCTGACAGCACACTGAACTCTGATATTCTATTTGTAGAACACGTAGGGATACATTCTGTGCTCAGTCATTAATTTCAATATGCGCACTTTTTGTCAGACACCCCTCCAAATGTTGTTTTACAGATCTACATGATTCACCTGGATGACCTATTTTAAGATCAAAATGGCAAATATATCTGAAAAGAGACGAGTTTGCATCTCTGGGACGAAGAAGCTTTTTCAAAGGAGATTCTCAATTGAGCTTGCATTTCAGTCCAAGACTAGGCTCAATCTGTGTTTGGAAAACCAGACCAGAATTTTGTTGTCTGCATTATGTTCTCATGTTGTAATATTTGACCAAGGTCTGGTTTCTATTGCAAGTGTGTGTGTGTGTGACCTGATTTGCTGAAGCACTTACCGGATGGTCCATCTTCAGGCGTTTTTCATCTGATCTCTGTTTTTGTTTGAGAATAAGTTCATTCACTGTATCAAATCAAAACAAGAGTTTTTAATACTATTAGTACTATTAGCAAGGATCAAAACTTAATTTTTACCAGGGCCCATATAAAAGTACTGTACTAAATAGGGAACAGGTTGCCATTTGGGACAAAACCTGTGACAAGGCTGTAGAGAAGCTACAGTTGAAGTCGGAAGTTTACATAAACCTTAGCCAAATACATTTCAACTCAGTTTTCCACAATTCCTGACATTTAATCAGAGTAAAAAGTCCCTGTCTTAGGTCAGTTAGGATCACCACCTTATTTTAAGAAGGTGAAATGTCAGAATAATAGTAGAGAGAATGATTTATTTCAGCTTTTATTTCTTTCATCACATTCCCAGTGGGTCAGAAGTGTACATAAACTCAATTAGTATTTGGTAGAATTGCCTTTAAAATGTTTAACTTGGGTCAAACATTTCAGGTAGCCTAACGATGGTCATTATGGCCAAACAGTTCTATTTTGTTTCATCACACCAGAGGACATTTCTCCAAAAAGTACTATCTTTGTCCCCATGTGTAGTTGCAAACCGTAGTCTGCCTTTTTATGGCGATTTTGGAGCAGTGGCTTCTTCCTTGCTGAGCGGCCTTTCGGGTTATGTCGATATAGGACTCGTTTTACTATGGATATAGGTAATTTAGTACCCGTTTTCTCCAGCATTTTCACAAGGTCCTTTGCTCTTGTTGTGGGATTGATTTGCACTTTTTGCACCAAATTAGGTTAATCTCTAGGAGACAGAACATGTCTCCTTCCTGAGTGGTATGAGGGCTGCGTGGTCCCATGGTGTTTATACTTGCGTACTATTGTTTGTACAGATGAACGTGGTACCTTCAGGCATTTGGAAATTGCTCCCAAGGATGAACCAGACTTGTGAAGGTCTACAATTTATTTTCTGAGGTCTTGGCTGATTTCTTTTGATTTTCCCATGATGTCAAGCAAAGAGGCACAGAGTTTGAAGGTAGGCCTTGAAATACATCCACAGGTACACCTCCAATTGACACAAATTATGTAAATCAGCCTATCAGAAGCTTCTAAAGCCATGACATCATTTTCTGGAATTTTCCAAGCTGTTTAAAGGCACAGTCAACTTAGTGTATGTAAACTTCTGACCCACTGGAATTGTGATACAGTGAATTATAAGTGAAATAATCTGTCTGTAAACAATTGTTGGAAAAATTACTTGTGTCATGCACAAAGTAGATGTCCTAACCGACTTGCCAAAACTATGGTTTGTTAACAAGAAATTTGTGGAGTGGTTGATAAACGAGTTTTAATGACTCCAACCTAAGTGTATGTAAACTTCCGACTTCAACTGTTGCTACACCACATAAGTAATGCACCCATCTACCCATCAAAGAAATTGTTTTTTAAGAGACAAACCTACCAAGAAAGTTTGGATAGAGCTGATCCACATTGTCAATGATGTAGTTACATTTTGGGCACCTATTGCTGTCCTCCAAACTCTGGCGAATGCACTTGTAGCTGAACCCAGAAATAGAATGGGGTATGTTAGTTCAAGAAAACCAGCATAGGAAAAAATGAATGGTGCATTGGTGGACGATACAAAGGGAATTAGCGGTAGCTAATATGGAACGGTGCTATAGGAATTAGATGGAAGTAACGTTACTATATCCTTGCCAATGCAATCATGTTTGCTTACCAGAAACTGTGTCCACATTTTGTCATATGTGCCTCCTCAATCATTTCAAAACAGATCGGGCTGAAAAGAAAATGTAATGCAACAACATTAACTTTACTTTGACAGTGTTCAGATATGGAAACATCAGCGAGTCTGGTTAAATGACAACGTTACGTAACTCTAGCTAACCAACTGTCAAATGGACAATGTAAACAAGAATGCACTCCAAAGTTGAACTATCTAGCTATTCCTACATATGTAACTAACAACACCTAGTCACCAAGCTAGTTACGGTAGTTAGCTAAAAGTTAGCCAAGTAAGTTAGCTAGCAGGCGAAGGTAACATTTTTCAGGAAAACTCACCACACAAAATCGTTGCTTTTATCTTCGTAGGAATTCAAGAGACCATTGTAGAGAGGTGCTTGGTGGAGAGGACGTTTTCTGCTGGTGCCAGAGGAGGATGAACTGGATCTGCTTAGTGGGGCTAAGCTTCTTGGAGACTGTACAGCCACTCCAGGTACAAGCAACCCCTCGCCAGCTGTTGCCAGAGTCCGCGAGGGCACAACGTTTGGAGAATTGTTCACATTCGCACTATCGTTGCCGCCTAACGTTACGCTGGTAGCACCGTTAGCATTGGTAGTGCCACCGGTACTGCTGCTACTTCCAGGCCCAGGACCTGCTCCACCGCCAGTTTGCTGTTGACGGTTGCTTGACATAATCAAGCCCGATGCTCAACTCTTCCAAGGCCAAAGCTTGTTGTAGTTCACCGCATCCGGGCTGAGCTATTGGCTAGCTAATGTTAGCTTACCAGCTAATGGCAATGGGCTAGCTAAGATAAAACAACAATGTACGAATACATAAAAGCTTGCTTTTAGCTAGATTGCTTCTTTAGGTGAAATTGTAGGCTTTTGTCAACAAGTCGACCATAACAAAGTTGCAAGAATTATAAAATATTCAGCGCAAAGTCTGTCTACGTTTAGGGATTTAGAAACCAATCTCTCGAATCTATCCTCGCCTACCCAAACGAAATTACTAGCAAAAATGATTTACTCCCCCCTACTGCACCGGAGTCGTAACTAAGTCCTATGCCTGCACTGAATGAACGCACCCACACCAATACAATTGTCGATGCAACAAAACGTAGAAAATAATATATATTGTAGAGTAGTTTGAATTCTGATTGTTTTATATACAGTACCAGTCAACAGTTTGGACACATCTACTAATTCAAGGGTTTTTCTTTATTTTGTCTATTTTCTACATTGTAGAATAGTGAAGACATCAAAACTATGACATAACACCAACAAATTGTTAAACAAATCCAAATATATTTTTGATTTTAGATTCTTCAAAGTAGCCATCCTTTGCCTTGATGACAGCTTTGCGCACTCTTGGCATTCTCTCAACAAGCTTCATGAGGTAGTCAACTGGAATGCATTTCAATTAACAGGTGTGCCTTGTTAAATGTTAATTTGTGGAATTTCTTTCCTTCTTAAAGCGTTTGAGCCAATCAGTTGTGTTGTGACAAGGTAGGGGTGGTATACAGAATATAGCCCTATTTGGTAAAAGATCAAGTCTACATTATGGCAAGAACAGCTCAAATCAGCAAAGAGAAATGACAGTCCATCATTACTTTAAGACATGAAGGTCAGTTAATCCGGAACATTTCAAGAACTTTAAACGTTTCTTCTAGTGCAGTCTCAAAAACCATCCAGCGCTATGATCAAACTGGCTCTCATGAGGACCGCCACAGGAAAGGAAGACCGAGAGTTACCTCGGCTGCAAAGGATAAGTTTATTAGAGTTAACTGCACCTCAGATTGCAGCCCAAATAAATGCTTCACAGAGTTCAAGAAACAGACACATCTCAACATCAACTGTTCAGAGGAGACTGCGTGAATCAGGCCACTACTAAAGGACACCAATAATAAGAAGAGACTTGCTTGGGCCAAGAAATACGAGCAATGGTCTTAGACCGGTGGAAATCTGTCCTTTGGTCTGATGAGTCCAAATTTCAGATTTCTGGTTCCAACCGCCATGTCTTTATGAGACACAGAGTCGATGAAAGGATGATCTCTGCATCTGTGGTTCCCACCGTGAAGCATGGAGGAGGTGTGATGGTGTGGGGGTGCTTTGCTGGTGACAATGTCAGTGATTTATTTAGAATTCAAGGCACACTTAACCAGCATGGCTACCACAGCATTCTGCAGCGATACACCATCCCATCTGGTTTGCACTTAGTGGGACTATCATTTGTTTTTCAACAGTACGATGACCCAACACACCCCCAGGCAGGCTATTCGAACAAGAAGTAGAGTGATGGAGTGCTGTATCAGATGACCTGGCCTCCACAATCAACCGACATCAACCAAATTGAGATTGTTTTGGATGAGTTGGACCGCAGAGTGAAGGAAAAGCAGCCAACAAGTGCTCAGCATGTGTGGGAACTCCTTCAAGACTGTTGGAAAAGCATTCCAGGTGAAGCTGGTTGAGAGAATGCCAAGAGTGTGCAAAGCTGTCATCAAGGCAAAGGGTGGCTACTTTGAAGAATCTAAAATCTATTTTGATTTGTTTATCACTACATGATTCCACATGTGTTATTTCATAGTTGTGATGTCTTCATCATTATTCTACAATGTAGAAAATAGTAAAAATAGAGAAAACCCCTTGAATGAGTGTGTCCAAACTTTTGACGGGTACTGTATGTATATAATAATATTTCCCCAAAAATTCAGACTATAAAAATCTGCAAAGGATAGATATTGACAGATATGTTTTTTGTATGAAAGTAACCTGGGCAAGTTGAAGTGTTGGTAATGGTGACCAAACCTGCCTCATGAAGTTCTGACAGCACACAGCAGAGGGCATGATCACCTCTGCCACACTCCTCACCAAGGCTCATTCAAGTGGCAAGTAAACAAGGCTGTCTAGTCAAGCTTTACAAAATCTATTTATGTATTCATATATTTTCTTACACATAAATATACATTGGATTACCTGTTGTTGTTTTTTTTATATCTACCCTACCTCAGTCAAAGTGGAATATTAGGTGTGCATGTAGGTCTGCACAGCATTCACAGCAAATCATTTCCCCAATGTTTTCACTTGTGGAACAGATTTATGAATCTTGTGTCCTTCTTTCTTCCATAATTCACATGTTAAAGACAACTGAGACAGTACAACTCTCTTTAAGTAGACCATTTTCAATTACAACATACAGACAGAATGGATTCACTACTCACACAACAAAAAGTAGCCTAAAAGTAGTTTTTTTTTGTAATTTGTTTTACTGTGTTATACAGTTTGCGAATCACCATTATAATTTGTCTAAGTAAATTACCTATTAAGTTACATTTGCCTTCAAACAATTGTGTGCCCCCTCTTACATTTTCTACCAAGTGTGTTTTTCCCCCCTCCCTCTCTCCATTTGTCCGGCATATCAGGTTGGATTTTCCCCATTCTGTTTCTGGTCACTCAGATTGTGGTATAGGGGTTGGGGTTGGGCAGGCTCAAATGAAGGATAATCTCCTAGAGGTCCTTTGCATCGGGGGGTGAGGCCCAGGAGCAGCCATTCACTTTTTTTTAGACAGTTGCAGAAGGATCTCAAAGCACTTCGATAAAAAAGCAGAATGTTTTGCAGGCAGATCCTCAGGCTGGTTGCGGAATTCTTGCCTCCCACTGTTAGCAACCTTTTTACCCATTAAGGGGCCCCTTCACAAACTGCCAGTTGCTTCAAGCTGGGCTGTTTGCAAATTGAGCCTGACAAAAATAGTGGGGGTGAGAAAATGGGTGCATTTAGACATATATAACAACTGCAATTCTACATTTGATCAAAAAAGAGGTATGATGTCTAGTAAGTAAGTAACATGAGTGATACGGTCCAAATTATATTACTGTGAGCTCTGTGAGACAGGAACACCTGTACAGTAATAAAACAAATTGATTTGAATAATGAAAATGCTAAATAGTATTTTACCAAAAGTCTTTGTAGCATTTTGTCACCCTAGTGTTTAGCTCACTGTAACAAAGTGAGCTGGTTCAAATCTAAAGATGCACCCTCCCGTGATATTGGTGTTAGAGGTGGGGTAGATAATTGTGATCAGGCCACGATAAAAAGAGGCATGGCGAGATGGTTCAGGGACTTAATATAGCAGTCCTGTGGTGTCATTCCTTTAAGATTGGTAGTAAAGTGGATGAGAAGAGAGCACCCACAAATTTAGCCACACACAATGGCAGCAAACAAAAATGAAGGAAAAAAGTCAAGGGGCCAATATACAATGTACATTTGGGACAGATTTAATAAGATTTACCAGTCTGTTTTTGTAGTTGAACATCCTATCATATTCTAATAATATTTTTGTCCAAAGGCAAAGTCATCAGCACAGTTTACTTTAGAGAGGCTCCCACATAGGATGATGCATATGTTTCTCATAAAAGTTATAGCCCATCTTAAAGTTTTACTCTGGTGAGAAGATTATTTAGTTTAAATGATGGATATGTTTTTCATCATGCATGTTCTAACTAAATGCAATAGGTATTTTGCACTGCAATTAGAGTTGATTTGACAAATTAATATTATTTTTTAATTTGATGTCTTAGTGCTGTTAAAAGCTCAGGTTACTGATGTAGCAAGAGGTTTTCAAGCATCCCCACGATGAAATTCTATACTGATTAGCTACAGGGTATGGTCAAGTGGATTGAAAAAGAATAAGAAACAATGGGCAATTTTCAATTCATTAATTCCATTTCAATTCAGAAACTGAACTGAATTGACCACAACACTGATGAGTTCAGTTAGCAGGTGCATCAAATGATAAAGCACTAGTGATACCAAGCATGAGCACCCTAGTTTTTTTTCCATACCAATGTTACCCATACATAACAATTTAGGCTACGGAGGAACCTGCACATATGGCATGCTCGTTTTTATTCCAATTAATTAAATAAATAGGTTTATCATTTTTCATGTGCCAATCAGATGTGTGTGAGAGAGTGGTGTTCGTATGGTGTGAGGCTCAGCCAGAATCACTGTTCAATGGCTGTGGTGGGGCACTAGACTGACTATTCATAAAAGTGCCTGAAAAATACAGTTAAGGAGTATGGACAGTGCACACAACTCGACGTCGATGGTGAAGAGTGACTGCCTTGGATAGAGAGGTTTCCTTTCTTTACTAATGTGTGTAGTAGGGGCAGGGTTAGTGATGTCAGTCTGAGAGTAATAGATAAAACGTTTCAGCGCGTTGGTTTGATCTTCTGAATAGGCTATGGAGGAGAGCGAGACTGGCGGTTCATCAGCGCAGAAAATATATCCACAATTTCAAATGGGCATACAAGAGGACTTTACGCGCGCTTGAAGGTGATTTAATGAACTATTTTTTATTTGGAGTCTCTCTCAACAGGACCAGCAGAGCATTTAGTCTGATTCCCATTGATTTGCTCTTGCTTCTTGTCTCATACCTTGCTGTTACTTTTTAACTAAATGCAGGGAAAGGAAATAGCAAATAAATAACAATAGACAATAGTTGATGGTTAGGTTACTTATATTTCTGCCATTGTGTAGCCTATGACTGCAATTAAGGTTTATCTTTCAATAAAGCTTACCTTTACTTTATGTGACTTCATAGTATAGTCATTGAATGAGAAATATTGGCTTAAAAACCTCAGCCAGCTTGTTCATTGTTTTGGTCACCCCTGCATCCTTCTCACAGGGTGAATTTTAAGTTAACAACAACCGGCACTATCGAAAATAGCGCACAAGGAGGAGATTGGTGGCAAGACCTGAAGGCAAGACATGACCTAACCTTTATTTTGAGCGGAATGGATGAAAACATTGAAAGCATCACGTGAATGATCCTATATTAAAAATAATAAAAAGAGAAATCCAACCAGGGACAATAGTCTTCCAACTGAATTCTATGGACAAGCAGATCGACTGAAAGTAACCATATTTCACAATTTCATTCCAAATTCAAAATTGATGCTGCAAAATACAGTAGCCTAATGACAATACTTCCATCCTATTCAAACAGGCGGTATTGTGGTAGGTTGCTCTGACCGTCACTTTCCCTAATAAAGTGGCCGGTTCACAGTGCAGCAGGTTTTAAAGGCGAGTTGATGTGATGCGTGCAGTGGAGGTTAGATGAGAGGCAAGTTGTAGTTTTGTTTAGACCGGTGAAATAGCCAGAAGCTTTTATAAACTAAAAATACATTGAACCTCCATATGCAACAGCCTGAAGATTTTGCACTCAGTCAATGTAACATACTGCTACAGTTCTCTCTTTGAGTGCACTGACATGCTTCTATTTAGCTACTTTTTGAAGTCTGGAAGGAAAACTGGCATCTTGATGAAAGTATGCATGAGACATCTGCCTTGTAAACACGTGTGAATTAAATTGATGAATGCATAACTGGCATTGACTGCATTGCACTAAATAGACCAGTCCAAACAAAAATAGGCAATTGCTTTTGCAAAAAATAGGATACCTAAAAAAAAAATAATCCTTGGATTTATTATAATACTATTAGTTGAGAAATACACAGTTACCCACTTATCAATAGTTTATGTAATGGGGAATAGGGGGTTTAATCACATCTGATCTTGCTGCTGTATTCAACTTTATATCGAAGAAGGCAGGGTTCCAGAACTGAAAACATTCCAAAACAACAATTCCAAATCTAAACTCCAAAATGTTGTTTGTTAGACTACTGGCCGTTGTCCTCATAATGATCAACACATGGCTGCTGAACTCTGCTCAATCAGATCATATCCGAAGATACAAACGCGCAATGGCTCAAAGAGCTGACAGTGACCTGGCTCACTTAGCAAGTGAACAGTGCAGGTCCACCAGACAACCGAGACAAACAGCATACTCAGCATCAGTTCCACATCTCCCTCCAGTGGCTCACCCAAGGAGATACACCACAAGGCAAAGTGGTCTCTATCATATAACTCATCTTGAGGAGTCCTCCTGTTCAGGTGGGTGCAATTCTGATGCTAATTCTAACTCGGGACTGGATAGTGCCTCTCATTGGGGCAAAGGTGAGAAGAAGGTTAGTCGGGGAAACTCAGAGGCAGTGATACCCAAAGACAAGGAGGAGAGACATGTTAAGATTATAGGGATGGTCAGATCTCCTTACCCCAACGTCCGCAGAAAGCCTCCTAGTCGGGCTGATGTGACAGTGGACTCAAGTAGTGACAATGACAAACCAGAGGTTGATGGTGGGCGCTCTGAGGGCCCACACAAGCAGCTGCTGCTCAAGAAGCAGCAGAGAGTTCTGACTGGAAGGGTCCGCCGTACCCTTACAGTCTCCCATGGTGAAGACAGTTGGGCAGCTTTCCCTGAGAGCATAGTAAAGTCCCGTGGGATATTCTCTACATTTCGGCAGCACAGTGACTATTCTGCTGAGATTGAGGACTACCCTGGAGAGCAGGAGGGACCACCTAGCCGCGCAAGCACGTTGTGGGGTGCCCAGATTCCAGACGTCCCCCCTAAGTGGATGTCTGCTTTGTACTTTAGTGGACAGAAGGAACAACTGAGGGTCAATCCAGCAGCTGGTATTGAGCTTCCTCGGGCTAAGTTCAGTGTTGAACTGTGGGTCAACCCAGAGGGTGGGCAGACTAACCCAGCCATCATAGCAGGTGAGTGAAATTCCAAAACCTCTCTCTCCCTATCATTGTTTAAGTGTTAAAAGTGTTAAAAATATAAAATTCAGTATATAGACCACAAATGGCATGGTTGGGCAAATGAGAGAAATTGGGAAATCAGCCATTATGAGATGCAAATGGGTTAAGGGGTGGAATGTTACAGACACAAATGGCCACCACCTGCAAGCTTGTTGTTTTGACGTAAATTCTTGCGAGGTTTAATGCTCTCAATGCTCTCGGCTACCGAGCAAATAGATTCATAGCCACGTGATGATAACTTCAATGAATAAATGTAAAGTTGTCCCAATCATTTGATTTATATAAAAACAAAATTCCTAGGTATTTTTGACAAGCATTGACGTTTTGTCATTTCCTCTGCTGACTGTAGGTGGGATAAATCAAAGATGTTTAGTCTTGGTGTTCACGAAAAGTGACAAACTTCAAATAGTAGGAGTAAACTGAAGTGCAAGGTTATGTGGAGGTTCAATACCAGTGGTGTATAGTACTTAAGTAAAAATGATTTAAAGTACTACTTAAGTAGTTTTCTTTTGTATATGTAATTAACATTTATATTTTTGACAACTTTAACTTTTCCTCCACTACATTCCTAAAGCAAATAATGTACTTTCTACTCCATACATTTCCCCTGACACCCAAAAGTACTCATTACATTTCCAATTCATTCACTTATCAAGAGAACATCCCTGATCATCCCTACTGCCTCTGATCAGGTTGTCTCACTTAATACAAATGCTTAGTTTGTAAATTATGTCTGAGTGCTGCTGTAAATTAAAACAACAAGAAAATCGTGCCATTTGGTTTGCTTAATAAAAGGAATTTGACATAATTTATACTTTTACTTTTACTTTTAATACTTAAGTATATTTAAAACCAAATACTTTTATACTTTTACTCAAGCAGTATTTTACTGAGTGACTTTTACTTGATTCATTTTCTATTAAGGTAGTTTTACTTTTACTCAAATCAAATCAAATTTTATTAGTCACATGCGCCGAATACAACAGGTATAAACAGGTATAGACCTTACAGTGAAATGCTTACTTACGAGCCCCTAACAAACAATGCAGTTTCAAAAAAAGATGGATAAGAATAATAGACAGAAGTAACACGTAATTAAAGAGCAAAAGTAAAATAACAATAGCGAAACTATATACAGTGGGGTACCGATGCAGAGTCAATGTGCGGGGGCCCCGGTTAGTTGAGGTAGTATGACAACAGAGAGTAGCAGTGGTGTAAAGAGGGGAGGCAATGCAAATAGTCTGGGTAGCCATTTGACTAGATGTTCAGGAGCCTTGGCTTGGGGGCTTGGGGGTAGAAGCTGTTTAGAAGCCTCTTGGACCTAGACTTGGCGCTCCGGTACCGTTTGCCGTGCGGTAGCAGAGAGAACAGTCTATGACTAGGGTGGCTAGAGTCTCTGACAATTTTTAGGGATTTCCTCTGACACCGGTGTAGCTGTAGAACCTTTTGAGGATCTGAGGACCCATGCCAAATCTTTTCAGTCTCCTGAGGGGGAATAGGTTTTGTCATGCCCTCTTCACGACTGTCTTGGTGTGCTTGGACCATATTAGTTTGTTGGTGATGTGGACACCAGGAAACTTGAAGCTTTCAACCTGCTACATTGCAGTTGTTACCTACGCTTACCACCTGGGGGCTGCCCGTCAGGAAGTCCAGGATCTAGTTGCAGAGGGAGGTGTTTAGTCCCAGGGTCCTTAGCTTATTGATGAGCTTAGAGGGCACTATGGTGTTGAACGCTGATCTCTAGTCAATGAATAGCATTCTCACATAGGTGTTTCTTTTGTCCAGGTGGGAAAGGGCAGTGTGGAGTGCAATAGAGATTGCATCATCTGTGGATCTGTTGGGAGGTATGAAAATTGGAGTGGGTCTTGGGTTTCTGGAAAGATGGTGTTGATGTGAGCCATGACCAGCCTTTCAAAGCACTTCATTGCTACAGATGTGAGTGCTACGGGTCGGTAGTCATTTAGGCAGGTTACCTTCGTTTTCTTGGGCACAGGGACTATGGTGGTCTGCTTAAAACATGTTGGTATTACAGACTCGGACAGGGAGAGGTTGAAAATGTCAGTGAAGACACTTGCCAGTTGGTCAGTGCATGCTCGCAGTACACGTCCTGGTAATCCGTCTGGCCCTGCGGCCTTGTGAATGTTGACCTGTTTAAAGGTCTTACTACGGAGAGCGTTCACACACAGTCTTCTGGAACAGCTGGTGCTCTCATGCATGATTCAGTGTTATTTCCCTCGAAGTGAGCATAGAATAAGTTTAGCTCGTCTGGTAGGCTCTTGTCACTGGGCAGCTCTCGGCTGTGCTTCCCTTTGTAGTCTGTAATCGTTTGCAAGCCCTGCCACGTCTGAAAAGTGTCAGAGCCGGTGTAGTACGATTCTTAGTCCTGTATTGATGCTTTGCCTATTTTATGGTTCATCAGAGGGCATAGTGGGATTTCTTATAAGCTCCCGCTCCTTGAAAGCGACAGCTCTAGCCTTTAGCTCAGTGCGGATGCTTCTTGTAATCCATGGCTTCTGGTTGGGGTATGTACGTACGGTCACTGTGGGGACGACGTCATCGATGCACTTATTGATGAAGCCAATGACTGATGTGGTGTACTCCTCAATGCCATCGGAGGAATCCCAGAACATATTCCAGTCTGTGCTAGCAAAACAGTCCTGTAGCTTAGCATCTGCTTCCTCTGACCACTTTGTTATTGATCTAGTCACTGGTGCTTCCTGCTTTAATTTTTGTTTGTAAACAGGAATCAGGAGGATAGAATTATGGTCAGATATGCCAAATGGAGGGCGAGGGAGAGCTTTGTAGGCATCTTTGTGTGTGGAGTATAGGTGGTCCAGAGTTCTTTTTCCTCTGGTTGCACATTCAGCCTGCTGATAGAAATTTGTTAAAATGGATTTAAGTTTCCCTGCATTAAAGTCCCCTGCTACTAGGAGCGCCGCCTCTGGGTGAGCGTTTTCTTGTTTGCTTATGGCAGAATACAGCTCATTCAATGCTGTCTTAGTGCCAGCCTCTGACTGTGGTGGTATGTAAACAGCTACAAAGAATACAGATGAAATCTCTCTCGGTAGGTAGTGTGGTCTACAGCTCATCATAAGATATTCTACCTCAGGTGAGCAATAGCTCGAGACTTCCTTAGATCTCGTGCACCAGCTGTTGTTTACAAAAATACACAGACCGCCACCCCTTGTCTTACCAGACGCCACTGTTCTCAAGTATGACAATTGGGTACTTTTTCCACCACTGTATAGATCAAATTGTTATTGATAGTGTAGCCCTAGTCTCCTCGTATCCTGCAGGCAATATACCGACGCTAGTCTAATGCTGCATTGATAACCAAGTGGGAAGGTGGTAATTACCAGTTGTGAAGTCATAAATACCATTTGGATGCATTCATGTGCTAATGGCCCACAAGCTGCATCAACCATAAACTAAAAGTACAGCTATCATGCTTGTAAACCAATTATATTGTTCAAAAGCCATATTAATAGCTTGCTTTTTATAAATTATGTTTTTTGATTACACTTAACAGCTGAAAATGCATTTGGGAGAAGTCGGAGCTCAGGTTTTCCCAGGGTTTCCCACTAGAAATTACGAGTTGGAGGGGCATTCAAGTGGATTTGTCCCAGTCATATGTGGTTAATACCACCATCCCACTTGGTTATGAATGCAGCATAACAGCAGGATAAGGCTAAGGTTTGAAATAAATATGATATAGGCAATATGAATTCATTATTTCACTGTAAATGAATGTAGAAAATCAATAAAGAAATCACAATTCTATTTTGATTGAAATAACAGAAGTTGGATGTCAGAATTGGGATGCCATTTATTGAATGATGTAGAAAATAGCCAGGAGCAATGATTGAAACAGGACCTTACACATGTAAAACTAACATGCTAGTGAAGGGGGTTAGGCAACCACAAGTCCACAAGAGGCACAATGCCTGCAGGTTTTCATCATTTTCTGTTAATCAGGACTGTAAGGAAGCAGGTGGGTAGATTCTCTGACCAATGACATCAATTGCTCAATTAAGACTAATTTCCAATTGAGCCAGCAGCATATGAGGCGTTTGCCGTGAATGCGGTCTCTGCGAATGCGGGAACATTGTCTTTAAAAGTTGCATAGCCGACAAAAGCACGATCGGATTGAATCCCGGCCTAAGAATCATAAAGAATAGAACAGCCCTTACCAACCCATCTATGCCATTGCAATTCTGAAAATATCCACACTTAGCCACAACAGGTGTGAATATAGTTGTGTTTAGTCGGGCTGTAGATAGCTAAGTACTGTAGCTACACATCTTTTCAGAAGAGCTCATGCTTCCACCTCCGTTCTGTTGTCCCTCTTTTAATTTTTCTTTTGTATTTGTTTTCCTCTTCACATGTAACTTATATTATTCACGGTCTACAAGCTTTAAGCTTTGGCCTAAATCTTTAGTGAACCCTATTTGACAATTAGTTTATTCCACATTTATATAATCACATTTGTTTTTCTATTAAAATATCTATAAAAATTTACCATAATATTTTACCAGATAAGCACATGACAGACTAGTTTTATTCTCTACTATTATAAATCCGTCCCTCTATTGTTGCCAGATTATAGTATCAAGACTTTTACTTGGCAGAGATGCTGTGTTCTAACCACTACTTTGAGTGAATTAAATTTTAACCATGAAATTGGCCCATCCTCCTAAGGGATATTTTGTTACAATTACCCAGATTTCTTTTCAATGTCCAAAAACATTTCTGAGTTTTTGTGTGTACAGTGTGTATGGAATGAGGGTGAAGGGGTTCCCTGACCTTTAGCTGTCCCAGCATAGAACATCTGGAAGCCAGATGTGATTTTCTCTTTCTGAGAAACAGCTGGGAATCAGTGCCTTCGTTTAGGGAAATACCTTCAACCCCACAACTCTCTGGGTAGTCTGGCTTTAATTACATTGAAAGAGGATGCTCAATGTTGGTCTTTTTGCAAAATAATATTTGTATTCCTTTTGTGCAGGGGTTTTTGACAACTGCTCCCACTCCTTAAGTGAGAAAGGATGGTCCGTAGGTATTCGCACAGTAAAGCCCGGTGGTAGAAAAGATGCCAGATTCTTTTTTACACTCCGTACAGACCGAGCTCCCAAAGCTACGACTGTCTATGGGCATCAGCGCTACCACCCTAACTCCTGGACTCACCTGATGGCCAGCTACAATGGCCACAAGATGAAACTCTACATAGATGGTGCCAAGGTTGGGGAGAGCAGTTTGCAGTCTGGTAACCTCTACAGCCCATTCATGGAGACCTGTCGAACACTTCTTCTAGGTGGGGACCAGTCAGACCTTGGGCACAACTTCCGAGGGCACATCGGAGGCATTGTGTTATGGGTGCTCCCTCGCACTCACGAGGACCTCCTTAAAGGGCCTTCTAGGATTGATAAGAGGGAACCAAACCTCGCTCTCTGGGCGGACTTCTCCGAGGTAGAGCAACAGTGGAGTCCTCATAAGGAGGGCTACCACCCATCCATAGTCATCATCCCTATCCCTGAGCAGGAGAATGTGTCCCCCTTTCTGCCCCCTCCCTGTGGATTAACAACCTGTGACAACACAGACATCATCCTCGGCTACAATAACCACTGGCAGCTGCGCACAGAGAAAAGGATCCGCTACCGCATTGTCAACATCTGTAACGATGACGGAAGTCGTCCCACTGTCTCTCAGGCCCAGATCCAGATGCAGCACCAGGCACTTGTCGAAGCCTTCCGGTCCTACAACATCAGCTTGGAGCTGAGCACGCATACTGTCCAGAACACATCTGTACGCCAGCGCTTCATCCTCAGCAACTGCCGGATCAGTAAGATTGGTAACAGGCACTGTGACGCGGAGTGTGACCACCCACTGACGGGCCACGATGGTGGGGACTGTCTGCGTCTGGGGCCCTGCTACAACTGGAAGAGGAGGGACGGGGTCTGCAACACAGAGTGCAACAGCATCCACTACGACTACGATGATGGAGACTGTTGTGATCCTGAGGTCACGGATGTCCTGAAGACATGCTTCGATCCAGAGTCCCCAGATAGGTGAGACATTTTTTTTCAATTAGTTTTTGTCAGGGATCCTTAGTCCTGCTCCAAGAGAGCCACAGCAGTACTGCAGGTGTTTGTCCCAACAGAAACACAGATTCCTCTAATCAAGGTGTTGAAGATCAGTTGAATGGTTGAAAATGTATATACAGTTGCTGCTTTGGGAAATTGTCCCAATCGTCTGGAATGTATGAATTAGTCACAAACAATACCTTTATGCATATTGTGGTCCAGAGGATCTTCTATCTAATTTCCAATTCAATTAATGGGTTTATAATGGTGTTCTTTACTAGTTCTGACAAAGAAAAAAGTGCTGGGTCTGTCATCCTTAGCCTCCCTTAGCTACTGCAACCAGAAAAGTGGTGCTGCCTGACCCTGGATTTATTGTACTTTGTGGATGTTGTGAGTTTAACGATAATGACAGTAATGATATTGAGGCTCTACGTAGGCTTTGGGAGCTTAATGCCTAATTAGCGATGTCTTGATTTACTAAAGAGGCCTTAAGTGTCTGTCTTCAGGGTACTTTGTTTTGTTAGGGAATGTGTATTAGACAACATGTGAGGCACACACATTGAAACTCTGGAACATTTTCCGAAAGCATGTGAAACTGTGAATGGAGAGAGAAGCCAAAGTATACACTTATTATTGCTAAACAACGAAACCAGAAGTCTCTTCCGCTCTGTTCTATTCTTTTTGACAGGCAGGCTTATTTGGGTTTCAAACAAAATGCATGATGTCTTGCCATAATGTCGTTCTTTGTTAATTGTGCACAGCATGTAGGTAGAAATTCTTAACCTGCGATTGTTTTCTGATCCATTTCACAGATGTGATACAAATCAATAGACCATCTAATATACAGTATACTGTGCATGTTTGAGCTTACGATGCATTGCATAGGATTATAGACTGCTAAAAATGTGTTACAATTTCCTGAAGAATACAATTTCCTGTAGATTATATAGTCTATCGTCATGTTTTTTTGTAATATAAACTTAAAAGTTATTTTCAGGATCAAATGTACTGGTGATACTTTCCCAAACGTATAGCTGGTGATTATGGTAATGTAAATGCTATTGATAAGATAATTAAACATTTTAATTTGAAGCAATATTGCAATGAGTTTGGGGTACCTGTCCAACAGAACCAGTGACTTTCTCTTCACAAGTCGGCATACTGTATTAGTAGTTTCCTTTTTGGTAGTTGTGTGTCTTTTTGGTAGGGAGTTTTCAGACAGAGTTCATAAACTGTTCAAAATTAATTCCCGCAGAGATTAATTGGGCACTAACAATACATTTGGAGTACAATCAGTCAATGTGTTGTTTTGCACAGAGAGGGAGGGCTGGTATTTGTACTTTAAAGAGCAACAACATCAGCTAAAAAGCCAGGCCCCGAGACGGATATAAAAGTAAGTGTCGGGAAGGCATGAGTGTAGAACTGACTTCTGATTTATAGCTTGCAATGATGTAATCTCTCTCAATTACTTGCCAAAGTTTTTCCTACCTCTTACCATTCACTTAAACTGTATGAATTGCGAATCCACCATAGATGCAAATGCTTAATAAAACGCGGCTTTCTGGAATATCTGCAGTGTAGCCTAGGTCTTTAAAAGGTCCTGAACTGAGCTGGTTGGAAGAGTGCAATCCCTGGACTGCAATCCAGAGTTTTAGGAGAATTAGTGCAGGGATGACATTTTGATGGCATTTGTAGAGAGTACAATTTTATGTTTGGGTCTGGGATTTTGGTATTTTTCTGTCTGAGTTATTGTCCAGGTATCTGCAGCTGGGCAATAGAACTCAATCCCTAGCCAATTGCTGTCACTACACCCATTTGTTGTTCAAGCAGACAGAGAGACAGCCATGAGGAATGGCCAGGTACATGAAGATTTTGGCCACACATGACAGAGAAAGGAAAAATGAGGAGGACATTTTAGCCATTAATGCTAGGATATTCCCCTGCCGCTGAGGGGATCCAGAACTGGTGGTTTGAATCCGTTTGCAAGGCAAACTAGGTGGTTCTCAAAAATCACTTTTTCTCCAACAATGAAAGGACATTTGGAAAAAGTTACATGGCCTTTGAGTACAGTTCTATAGTCCCGGTTTTTAAACATAATTCTATCAAATTTGTGCAGTATAATACTTTTTTAGAAAGTAGGCCTACTGTATTACGTAATGTAATACCCCCTTTCCAGGTGTATTTTTTGAAGTGCCAGTGTTGCAAGAAGTTTGTCTCTGAATATTAGAGTTCTCAACTGACTGAATTGTGTCCATAGCTATATTGAATGGATTCTACCAACCAAAATATTGCTTCATAATGTAGAATTCAAAATGAACAACCAATACTATATTATTAAAAACGATCAATCCATTGTTTATATTTAATATGTTATATGTATTATGAAACTCATTTGACCTAGTGCTGAATTGGAGCACTCAAGCAGATTGACACAGCATTTGCTTGTTCAATGAAACCTGGATGTAAGGCAAACTACACTTGGTCAGTTCTTGGGTGGAACACATCCAAGAAACAGTAGGTGGTTCAACTAATGGGCTAGACCCTTTGGCAGGTTTCAAAAGAGCATTAACACTCATACCTTTTCAAACGAATGGGCCAGTGATAGGTGAAAAGGCTTTCCAGCTATAAAAGCAAAAGAGAAAAATGACATGTGACATAATCTAGCGTTAAAAAAACAAGTTCACTTCACACATCAAAGCAGTTCTATGGCAATTTATCACAGTTGGGAGTGGGGGGAAGTGCAAGGTAGTGGTTTAATGTAGCTACCCGAACCAATTCAAACAATGTTGTTTTGGAAGTAGTAGAATTGGATGTAAAAGGAGAGAAGTGGAAATTAACTCCCAGATGAGCTACTTTCTCATCAGGAGCTCCTCTGACTAGACTACTTGACTTGAATGTTACCAAACAAATGATTGTACTGTCTACTTTCTCATCAGGAGCTCCTCTGACTAGACTACTTGACTTGAATGTTACCAAACAAATGATTGTACTGTCTACTTTCTCATCAGGAGCTCCTCTGACTAGACTACTTGACTTGAATGTTACCAAACAAATGATTGTACTGTCTACTTTCTCATCAGGAGCTCCTCTGACTAGACTACTTGACTTGAATGTTACCAAACAAATGATTGTACTGTCTACTTTCTCATCAGGAGCTCCTCTGACTAGACTACTTGACTTGAATGTTACCAAACAAATGATTGTACTGTTTACTTTCTCATCAGGAGCTCCTCTGACTAGACTACTTGACTTGAATGTTACCAAACAAATGATTGTACTGTCTACTTTCTCATCAGGAGCTCCTCTGACTAGACTACTTGACTTGAATGTTACCAAACAAATGATTGTACTGTCTACTTTCTCATCAGGAGCTCCTCTGACTAGACTACTTGACTTGAATGTTACCAAACAAATGATTGTACTGTCTACTTTCTCATCAGGAGCTCCTCTGACTAGACTACTTGACTTGAATGTTACCAAACAAATGATTGTACTGTCTACTTTCTCATCAGGAGCTCCTCTGACTAGACTACTTGACTTGAATGTTACCAAACAAATGATTGTACTGTCTACTTTCTCATCAGGAGCTCCTCTGACTAGACTACTTGACTTGAATGTTACCAAACAAATGATTGTACTGTCTACTTTCTCATCAGGAGCTCCTCTGACTAGACTACTTGACTTGAATGTTACCAAACAAATGATTGTACTGTCTACTTTCTCATCAGGAGCTCCTCTGACTAGACTACTTGACTTGAATGTTACCACACAAATGATTGTACTGTCTACTTTCTCATCAGGAGCTCCTCTGACTAGACTACTTGACTTGAATGTTACCAAACAAATGATTGTACTGTCTACTTTCTCATCAGGAGCTCCTCTGACTAGACTACTTGACTTGAATGTTACCAAACAAATGATTGTACTGTCTACTTTCTCATCAGGAGCTCCTCTGACTAGACTACTTGACTTGAATGTTACCAAACAAATGATTGTACTGTCTACTTTCTCATCAGGAGCTCCTCTGACTAGACTACTTGACTTGAATGTTACCAAACAAATGATTGTACTGTCTACTTTCTCCGTTGAGTACCACAACATACTGTAGGACTTTTTCATTACGATGTCATGGGATCCGATCTACAGTCATGTCCATAACTATTGGCACCCTTGATAAAGATGAGCAAAAAAACACTATAAAATAAATACAAATACTGAGCTATTTTGTATGCTCAAAGACATTTAATATATTTAGTTAAAAAATGTATCAAACAAATCTAAAAAAACATTGGCAGCCCTGTACTTCAGCACACTCCACATGTGAGGATAACGACACTGAGTCTTTTTCAAAAACAAATTATGATATTTGAGAACACATTGGGAGGGATCTTAGACTATTCCTTCATACAGAATCTTTCCAGATCCTTGATATCCTTTCTCTGCGATTAAGGACTGCCAAGTTTCAGCCTCCTGTCAGAGGCAACCAGGTTTTTGGCTAAAATGTCCTGTTACTGTCCTGGTTAAGTTCATGATTCCGTTGACTTTAACAAGGGCCATAGGACCAGGCCATAGGATCTTTGATAATAAGGGACTATTTTGCTTCCAGTGGTCCTGGGGCCCTTGTTAAGGTCAACGGCATCATAAACATTTTAGCCAAAAACCGTGTTGCTTCTGCCAGGAGGCTGAAACTTGGCCGCAAATGGGTCTTTCAGCAATACGATAACCCGAAGCACATCAAAATCTACAATGAAATTGTTAATTGGCCACAAAATCAACATTTTGCAATGGCTATCTCAGTCTCCAGACTTGAACCACATTGAAAACCTGGGGTTAATACGGGTGCCAATATTTTTACCCTTATCTTTTTAGATTTTTTAAAATGACTTGTTAAACAAAATATCTTTCTCCAAGCAATTGTGTTAGTATAACATAATCATTTCCCCCCAAAATGTAGCATACAATATAGCTTAATATTTGTTTTATTTATTTCATTTTTTGCTAACCTTTATCATGGGTGCCAATAATTATGGACCTGACTGTGTGTGTGTATCTGGGAGTTCATTGATTCTACACCTGTGTTGTCTGATATTTTCACAGGGTATTTGAAACTATATACCATTGCTATTTACTGTAGGATTGTGTGAACAAACTGTCCAATTGGCCTAGACTAAAAGCAGGGAATGCAAGAACAAATGTATACTAATGACATATACTTCTTTTCTTTTCTGCAGAGCCTATATGAGTGTGAAGGAACTGAAAGAGTTGTTACACCTGAGCAGCACAGACACCCTAAATGTTTTCTTTGCCAACAACTCAGCCCGTGAAGAGTTAGCAGGGGCTGCAACCTGGCCATGGGCAAAGGAGGCCCTCAACCATCAGGGTAAGCTACTGCTATACCCCTTCCTTCTGTCTTTACCTAAATCAAACACAAAAGACATTGAGCTACAAAATGATATGCATGCTATAACATGCCAAACTGGATTACATTGACTTCTATTAGATTAGAAAGTACACAAAAAAGTTACACAAAGTAAAATGCAGAAGAAGAGAAGGTAGGCATTGTCTTCAGATTCTCTCCCTCCATCCTTCACTCTCCTCATCTCTTGCCCTCCACTCTTTGATCTCAGTATTAGCTGTAACAAGATGAATTAGCCTTAATCCTGGGTAGAAAACACTAACAGCACGCATAGATTTCCTGGCAGATTGCCTCCTAATCATTAGGACTTTCCACTGTAAAGACAACCCCAACAACAACCAAACAAAAACAAGAAAAGCCAGGGTAATGCCCTGTTGCCATTCATACATCTCTTTCAGCCCATATGGCTGTTTTCATTGTTACTGTTTTCAATCGCTCGTTAAAGCTAAGAGTTTTCTCCTCACATCTAGTTATTTAATAAATCACAACTTTACCTGAAGTGGGACTGGTTTGGACTGGTATTATTTTGTCTGTGTATTGCTAATGGAATTGTTCTACCCCAATAAGAAACACTGCGCTACAGTCAAGTTGCTTCTTGTAAATTACCCTTAAATATCTTATATCCTCTTCTGTGTACTCTCTTCCATCTACTGAAGAGCTGTAAATCACTCAGTAAGAGTGCTTGGCCGGGGAGTGAAACCCCTTTAAAGTATTATTCTCCGTTCAATCAGGTTTGTTGTTTTGCTCCCTCTGGGTTGCGTCTTACCTCCTGGCACATTCATTATGGGCCCTGGGGATAGCGTTCGGTGCATTCCAGCACAGATGTCCTTTTCTTCTTCCTCAGGGTTGAACTGCATCAACAAGCCAGTCAGTGTTTTGGGCTGGGCTTTCTCTGATACAGTATGTCCCTGATGGACCACCGTCTTGCAGGTTTCCATCCCCTCTTTGAACCCCACAGCTCCCTGAAGTGAGGATATTTCACTCTATACTATAGCACTATACTTGTTTCTTACATGCTGAGTTTAAAACTGCTGAAGGTTTGCCTCGTCTTTAAGTGGTTATAAATGTCACATCGTTTAGGGTTTTTATGACATTAGTTGGTTCTAAAACCAAATGTTAACATGCTATTACTCAAGAGTGCTTGTCAGACAAAATGTGTTCGACTGTTTGTCTGAGATGGCAAGCTTGACTAATCAATAAACACAACAAAAAAACATTGAAAGAAGTTGACATAGAGATTGTGTCTGATTCATCTTTGCCACCCCAAAAACATGTCCCACTGTGATCATGGAGTAGATCTGGGATGGAAGTTATTTAACAGGCTCTAGGAGTATTTGAGAAGCAACAAAGGCAGACTATTTCAGCAATCTCACCACTTGTTGAGTTCTGTTCAATAACTATATCATCCTATCCACAGGTGGAATGGTGATGAATCCATCATACTTTGGCACCATCGGACACAATAACACAATGATCCATGAGATGGGCCATATCTTTGGACTGTACCATGTCTTCAAGGGGGTCAGTGAGCGGGAGTCCTGTGATGACCCCTGTCAGGAGACCACTCCCTCCATGGAGACAGGAGACCTATGTGCAGACACAGCCCCTACACCCAAGTCTAAGGCCTGCCACGACCCTGGTCATGTCAATGACACCTGTGGGATAACGCTCTACCAGGACACACCGTACAACAACTACATGAGTTACACAGGTAGGTCTACTGTAACCTCTCTGCAATGCAGTCAGCATCAGCTAGGTTGTATCCCAAATGGCACTCTATTCCCTTCATAGAACACTACTTCTGACCAGATCACTATGGGCCCTGGTCAAAAGTAGTGCACTGTATAGGGAATAGGGTGCCATTTGGGGCGCATTCCTAAAATTAGGCAGTGGTGCCATACTCCTACTGCAAGACCACAAATGTCTACAGCAGGGGTAGGCAACTAGCCACAGGATGATTTTGGGGGGGGAATAATTTGTACACTGCAAGTTGACCACAGCTAAACCCAAAAAATAGATTTGAAAATAACAATAATTTCATACCTTGATTACATTGAGAGACGATCACGTCAATGTTTTTATTTGTGGAAATACTTGGGAACAGATTTCCTAACAAACAGATTTCTTGCTGAATTCCTGGTGATTTTACAGTATTTTTTAAAACCAAAACCTAAATCCCCCCTGGTCTACTGTATATGTGAGCTTAAATCCAAGTGTATTTCGTTTGGACTATGGATTGCATAGTATGGCTAATTCATCCACGTCAAATGAGTGATAAAAATTAACTTGCTTCTTAAAGGAAAAATCCACCCAAAACAAATTCCTTTAATTTATAGTGTTAAATAATACTAATATGTGAGAACAATATTTCGTTGTGGAAATCTATTGCAGCTCAAATCTACAAAATCCACAATGCAATAATCTCTCTATGGGCTGGCTGGCTGGCTAGCTACCTAGGTGGCTAGCTACAGTAGCAAACGTAGCTACACACAATAATACCAAAGACAATATCAGCATGTAAAGTAGCTACTTAGCTGTAAAACCGCCTAAACATACTGCACTATCAATTTAGGAGTCTACAATCTCACTACAATCTCAAACTCAACCTGCAGATCGATGTGGTTCACAGAGTGGAGTCTGACGTTCACAACGGCAGATATACTTTTGAGGAGATGGGAAATGTTGCCCATGTTACGTCAATGGGCCGTGCGGTGCATTCTGGGTGATTCTGAGACAAAGAGTGCTCTCCTTCAAGGAGTGAATGGGTCTATTGGGCGCTAGCTCAAAAACCCAACATTAGCACGAATTTCCTCAACAAGAATTACAAAATTACAAATATTTAACTTGCTATCTGTAATATCGTATAGCTTTGGAATCGTGACATTATGTACTTTCGAATAAATTATTAAAGCCTGTTTCTCGACATATACACTGACTTTGAGAATGGATTGTGTGACAATTAGATTAGCAACCGTGTGACGCAGTACGACAACGTGAACGCGATTTTTCGACAGTGCTGGGTGGGGCGTTATACGTTTATTCATTCTCCTTTCTATAATATCTCTGGCAACGACCCATGGGGCTAGAATTTTCTAGGTCTACCCTTAGACTTGGCTGTGACATAGTGTCCCCATGAGTGATAGAACACTGAGCCAATCACGGTGCAAAAAAAAGCACTGAGCTAGGCTTAATGAAAGCACTGAGCTAGGCTTAAACACCTGCATTTTAGAGCTGCCTTACTCAAGAAAACAAAAAAGAGAACATGTTAGTATGCTGATTTATTAACTCAATGATAGATATACAGTGGGGAGAACAAGTATTTGATACACTGCCGATTTTGCAGGTTTTCCTACTTACAAAGCATGTAGAGGTCTGTAATTTTTTATCATAGGTACACTTCAACTGTGAGAGACGGAATCTAAAACAAAAATCCAGAAAATCATATTGTATGATGGGTCGCCACTGAAATGGACAAACAGTAACATTGCTGCTTTTTTTTCAAGAGAAGGTCTTTTAAGGGAGTACACAAGCACACTCATTTTTAAGGGAGTACGTAAGCACAAGAATTCTGACGCCGTTTGATGATTTCCGCTGGGAACATTAACTCTACTTTCACTTCTTCTCCTCAGATGATAACTGCACCAACCATTTCACACCAAATCAAGTGGCTCGGATGCATTGTTATATGGATCTAGTCTACGAGAACTGGCTGAACAACAGAAGGCCCTCCCCCATCCCTCTCAAGCCCATGGTGATTCGACAGAGCTCAGACTCGGTCTCCATTCATTGGCTGCCACCTGTAAGGGGGCCACTTCATCAAAGGTAGAATAAGTGTGTAGCTAAAATGTTTCCTCATATCAGCAGTAATGAAATAATATGTATCCCAAATGACACCCTATTCCCTATATAGTGCACTACTTTTGACCATGGGCCCATAGAGAGCCTGTAGTGCACTATAAAGGGAATAGGGTGACATTTGGGATACAGACACAGATATTCATGAATGATAATGATATTTTCAAAGATTTTCTGATACTTACATCTGAGCACCTCTCTTAACAGTTCCCCTACAGTGGATAGTGTAAACTGCAGGGACTGTGAGGCAGACGGTGTGTTCCATCAGTATGCCTATGAGGCCACATCGCCCCGGGTCTGTGACTCCTCCGGATACTGGACACCTGAAGAGGCTATTGGTCAGTATTTCTCTTTTGCCACACATGGGCCTGTGTGGCTTAGTTAGTATAGCATGCCAGTTGCAACGTCAGGGTTGTGGGTTCAATTCCCACTGGGACCACCTATAATAAAATGCATGCATGCACAACTGTAAATAGGTTTGGATAAAAGCGTCTGCTAAATGGCATAAAATATTTATATTATGACAATTACATTAGCCACTAGTAGCCAGTCTAGTCTAGGATAGTAGTCTCAAGGCCGAGTTACATTGCACACTCAGTGACATGTCTCTGACACTGCAAAAACATAGTAAAGTGAGCACATACTCATCATCTGATAAATCATTTATTTTAATCTCATTGATTTTAGTGTGTTATTATGTCCATTCTGAACACACACAAAACATTCAGTTACTTACAGTTTAAGTTCTACCTTTCTGCAAGGAGGATCCCTTATTCTCCTGTGGGTAAGGTGCGTGCAGGGATAAAGACTGTATGGAAGAAAAATAAGAAAGTCATAAAATAATTGTTGCCAGGCTAAAGAGCTTCTCTTGTTTTGGCCATAAGAAAAACAGGGTGCTTGGCATTGTCAATGTTTGGTAATGTTGGGTGCCGTCCAACATTGAACTGTCATAAAAACTGTGTATCCTGTAGTGCTTTGAATCTTTATACTTCATGTAACAGATGTTCCTTATTATTCCAATCAAGATTATTTGAGTGTGGAGAAGCGCAGTCTTTTGAAATGACGTGTATAAAACGTTTTAGAAATTCCACCCAAATATGTGGAAATCCTCAGATGGAATTTGTGCTTTGAAAAAAAAAGAGGAGGTGGTGATTATTCTCCCATGCTGTACTTTAATGACGATAAAGACAATTACAGCATTGTCCAGGAGAGGAGAGTGGAATCCACAGTTCTGGGGAGAGACACAGTCTGTTGGCTTTTGTTGTGTACTGTAGTGTAATTTATGGGGGGAAGAGAGTCATCTTACCTGCTTGTCCATGTGTAAGCCAGGTGTTCACTCGTGGGTCTTGAGAACTTAATTTAGAACAGGAAATCAAGAGTTTTACAGATTTAAAAATAAAGGAGGCTTTTGTATATTTCAAATGGGTTCAGGGACCAATCACAATGAGAATACAAAACAAAACATGTGATTGGTAAATGAGTTGCAAAGAAGAAAATAAATGCAACTCATTGACAAATGAAATTATGTTTTGTATTCCCATGTGATTGGTCCCTGAACCCATTGGAGGCCATTTTGAAAAAAAATATTTCTCAGTCTAAAACTGTTTACGGAATATGTTGGTTTTATGTTTAACAATAAAGAAGCACTTTTTTAAATTTCAACGTTCCTCTAAGAGTTGCTGAATTTCCTCTTCAATGAATTTGCCCCTAAATGATACATATGAAAAATATGAATATGTATGCACACATTACTGTAAGTCACTCTGGATAAAAGCGTCTGCTACATGACTAAAATGGAAATGGAAATTGGTTGGAGAGCGAGGTGGCTGTGTTCCTTTCCCTTAACCTGTCTAGCCCCGGGGTTCCGCTAGCGGAACTCCTCCCACATTCCACTGAAAAGGCAGAGCGCGAAATTCAAAAAATATTTTTGAGAAATATTTAACTTTCACACATTAACAAGTCCAATATAGCAAATGAAAGATAAACATCTTGTGAATCCAGTCAACATGTCTGATTTTTAAAATGTTTTACAGCGAAAACACCACGTATATTTATGTTAGCTCACCACCAAATACAAAAAAGCACAGACATTTCTTTCACAGCACAGGTAGCTTGCACAAAACCAACCAAACTAACCAAGAACCAACCAAACTAACCAAGAAACAACTTCATCAGATGACAGTCTTATAACATGTTACACAATAAATCTATGTTTTGTTCGAAAAATGTGCATATTTGAGCTATAAATCAGTTTTACATTGCAGCTACCATCACAGCTACCGTCACAAATAGCACCGAAGCAGCCAGAGTAATTACAGACACCAACGTGAAATACCTAAATACTCATCATAAAACATTTCTGAAAAATACATGGTGTACAGCAAATGAAAGACAAGCATCTTGTGAATCCAGCCAATATTTCCGATTTCTTAAGTGTTTTACAGCGAAAACACAATATAGCATTATTTTAGCTTACCACAATAGCCAGAAACACAAGCCATTTACCAGCAGCAAAAGTTAGCGATCGTAACAAACCAGCAAAAGATATATAATTTTTGACTAACCTTGATAAGCTTCATCAGATGACAGTCCTATAACATCAGGTTATACATACACTTATGTTTTGTTCGAAAATGTGCATATTTAGAGCTGAAATCAGTGGTTATACATTGTGCTAACGTAGCATCTTTTTCCCAGAACGTCCGGATATTTTTCTGACACTCACCTATTCTGACCAAATAACTATTCATAAACATTACTAAAAAATACATGTTGTATAGGAAATGATAGATACACTAGTTCTTAATGCAATCGCCGTGTTAGAATTCTAAAAATAACTTCATTACGACATGCAGCTTACGTTATGGCGAGAGAGTGCCCAAAATCTGGGCGCAAGCTATTAGTAAACATGTTCCGACAGATATATGAAATAACATCATAAATGGGTCCTAATTTTGTTGAGCTTCCATCAGAATGTTGTACAAGGGGTCCTTTGTCGGGAACAATCGTTGTTTGGTTTTAGAATGGCATTTTTCCCTCTCGAATGAGCAAGCAAAACTAGCCAAGTGGCGCTAAGCTCTCCTTCGTCACCAAACGCAAAGAACGCAACACGTCTAAACTCCCGAAAAAATTTCAATAATCTAATAAAACTATATTGAAAAAACATACTTTACGATGATATTTTCACATTTATCAAATAAAATCAAACCCGGAGATATAAGACGTCTATAACGATTGCTTTTCAGAAGCCAATACTGGTGACCTTTATGCGCTTCCTGAACAAACGAATTCTGGGGTCATGTCATTCCAAGCTGTCTCTTTTGCCGATAGAAAGAGATTGAGACCCCATTTCACCTCTCACAGCCTATTGACATCTAGTGGAAGGCGTATGAAGTGCATGTATAGTCATAAATCTCAAGCAAAATGATAGGGAGGGCCTGGAACAGAGCCTCGATTTGAGATTTTTCACTTTCTGACAGGAAGTTTGCTGCAAAATGAGTTCTGTTTTACTCACAGATATAATTCAAACGGTTTTAGAAACTTGAGAGTGTTTTCTATCCAATAGTAATAATAATATGCATATTGTACGAGCAAGAATAGAGTACGAGGCCGTTTAAATTGGGCACGATTTTCCCCCAAAGTGTAAATAGCGCCCTCTATCCTCAACTTAAAGGGGAAATCTGCAGTTGCTACATCCATTTTTGGACATAAATAAATGTATTATATTTACCCATTGATTATTGAAGAATATAACTTATAAATGCCTCATAAGCCTAGTTCAACTGTTGTACCCCATCAGAACCCAAAATATAATACTCCAATGTTTGTAAACAACGTAAATGTAAACAAACACTTTATAACCTCAAAACATGGTTACAACGATAATTTTGATAACATGAATGGTCAGTCCTTGCATCCATAGCTCTGACTCTGAATTTGAGAGTGGTTACATTTCTCAAGGCTCATACCTCAGCTTTTTACAAAAACAGAGGCGGGTGTCCGTTTTGCTTTTGTTTTAACTGCAGATTCTAGGTTTAACAGGAAAACAAGTTAAGGTTGATTAGGGCGGGATTAAATGCAATCACATTATAGCGCAGCACACTATACATCTGACAATTTTTTTTGCAGTTTTTTTAAAGGCATTTTCAAAGATGTTTGCAAAGATCCTATTCATGGTAAACGCTGCACATGTTGGTTCAAGCGTAAATTGCCATTAAAATAGTGCACTTCGCTACAAGGTACCTTGCATTAGATCGCAGCCTATATGAAAACAAGTCACCCCAGTTCCACCCCAGTACCATTGTTACCCTTTTACAAATTAATTAAACTGTTAGGCCTCTAAATTGTTAGGCCTCGAAATTGATTTAGTTAAGTTTTAAACATTGACTGAATTAATAAAAAATGCATACAACATACTGTATACCTCATTCTTTTCACAGAAACAGATCTTCCCTTTGATGTGTTCCTCCACTGAAACCCAAGCATGCATTTCCAAACCTGGGGAGTCTATTTAATCTTGAGAAAGGGAAAAGTAGTGGCATTGTTAAGTTGCTGAAAGCAGGAAGGATGATACACTAAGATCTTGAAGCACTAGGCTTTCCTGTGGGAGCCGTTTGCCACATCTGATACAACGATTAATCTGGGCCTGTGTTGAGGCCTTTCTCTGTTTATCTGACCAATTTAGTTTTATGGTTTGACTTGGCGTGCTGATGTTTACCCTGAAAAAATCCACACGTGAAGGAGCCACATTGGGTGCAAATAGCAGAAGCTGTGGAAGCTGTGGATGTTCAGGCATTAGCTGGCTGGGGCTACCGCTGCAGGCTCTGTCCCTCTCACCATCCAGCAGTTTAGTTCAGTGCTCTGCTGAGACATACTACCTGCTACTTTTCCCATTTGTACCACAGAGGAAATGAACATGCTTTATACATTGTTAAGGCATGGATTTCTTTCTTGTGCGAAATTGCACCTGGGTATGTTGTGTTTTAGAGGGTGGCTTGGAGAAGACCAGTCCAGTCCACAGTCAGGTTGTGTGATTTTCCCAAGCTCTCTTCAGTAGCCCTCTTCTTTAATAACAGTACAGTAATGTTTTTTTAGTGAAATCGAAATCATAAAACAAACTGAGAGATAGTACACTACTTAAAGTGTCAATCAGCAGTAGAAACAATTAAGTGTACTACCTGTTTTGGTAAAAAGCTGATGGATGGGGCTGGAAAAACTGTAACTACTCTCAAATGCTTAGAGCTGTGGATGCAAGGACCGATCATCCATGATATCAGCATTATAGTTTGAACCGTGTTTTGTTAGGCTATATAGTATTTTTTTCATTTACTTTGTTTATAAACATTGGAGTAAAAAAGGTTATATTTTGGGTTCTGATGTGGTACGACAGTTGAACTATGCTCATGAGGCATTTCTAAGTTATATTCTTCAAAAAATCAATGGGTACATATAATTGATTTATATGTACAAAAATGGATGTAGCAACTGCTGATGTCCCATTTAAAGACAAAGAAGAATGTAAAGTGCCTACCTTTTAAACCAATTAATAACCTTGCTGCATTTTACCTCTGTGGTTGGGCAGGTAAGTTGTATGTCATCAGTTAACGGTAACAGTCCAGTGTTTACAGATTTCTATAAAATATGGCCTATAATTAATTACAATATGAGTGAAATAGTTTTCCTTCCAAACAATGGTAATTAAGTATGTTAAAAAGCAGCTTTTCTGTGTTGGAATAGTATCTGCATACCCCAACAACAGAATGGTGTGGGCATATACCGGTCATTAAAAATATTCATGCGAGTAGACCGCTGATTGGCCAGTTCATCCTCCTCAGGAGGATGACTTCATCCTCTATGAGGAAATAGCAAGCATTTTTGAAACGGTCTGTTTGAGATAGAAGTTTGGGGTGGTTTTTAAAAAATGTTTTTTCTCCAATTTATGCTTTGGCCACAAATATGAGTATAGGACTAGTCAAAAACATTATCTGGGTATGAGTTAACAGAATATGAACTTTTAAAAGTGAGATTTTCACTGGACAGTTGTTTTTTGTTCTTAATTGGGATAGGGTGCAGCATTGGGAAGTTTGGATGAAAAGCGTGCCCAGAGTAAACTGCCTGTTTCTCAGGCCCAGAAGCTAGAATATTGCATATAATTAGTAGATTTGGATAGAAAACACTCTGAATTTTCCAAAACTGTTAAAATAATGTCTGTGAGTATAACAGATCTTATGGCAGGCAAAAACCTGAGAAAAATCCAACCAGGAAGTGGGAAATCTGAGGTGTGTAGTTTTTTTAAGTGATCGCCTATCCAATATCCTGTGTCTATGGGGTCAGATTGCACTTCCTAAGACGTCCACTAGATGTCAGCAGTCTTTAGAAAGTTGTTTCAGGCTTCTATTGTAAAGGGGAACGAATAAGACCACTAACAGTAAGTGGCTCAGCTGAAAGCCTTTAGTTGTTTATCGCGAGCGGCTGTGAGCGCGAGCTTTCCTTTCTAATGACCTTTTCTAGCGGAATTGTCCGGTTTGAATATTATTGAAGATTTATGATAAAAACATCCTAAAGATTGATTATATACATCGTTTGACATGTTTCTACGAACTGTAGCGGAACTTTTTTGACTTTTCGTCTGGACTTTGTGCTCGCGCTTTGTGCATTTGGATTACTGGACTAAACGTGTGAACAAAAAGGAGGTATTTGGACATAAAGATGAACTTTATCGAACAAAACAAACATTTATTGTCTAACATGGAGACCTGGGAGTGCCATCAGATGAAGATCATCAAAGGTAAGTGATTAATTTTAATGCTATTTCTGACTTTTGTGACACCTCTCCTTGGTTGGAAAATGGCCTTATGGTTTTCTGTGGCTAGGCGTTGACCTAACATAATCGCATGGTGTTCTTTCGCCGTAAAGCCTTTTTGAAATTGGACACAGCGGCTGGATTAACAAGAAGTATATCTTTAATCCTATGTATAACACTTGTATCTTTCATCAATGTTTATGATGAGTATTTCTGTAATTTGATGTGGCTCTCTGCATTTTTGTTTGAGACAATGCATTTCTGAACATAACGCGGCAATTTCAAATTAGGTTTTTGGACATAAAGATGAACTTTATCGAACCAAACACACATGTATTGTCTAACATGGAGTCCTGGGAGTGCCATCCGGTGAAGATCATCAAAGGTTAGTGATTAATTTTAACGCTATTTCTGACTTTTGTGACACCTCTCCTTCTTTGGAAAATGGCTGTATGGTTTTCTGTGGCTAGGCGCTGACCTAACATAATCGCATGGTGTGCTTTCGCTGTAAAGCCTTTTTGAAATTCGGAGACTGTGGCTGGATTAACAAGAAGTTTATCTTTAAAATGGTGTATAATACTTGTATGTTTGAGAAATTTTAATTATGAGATTTCTGTTGTTTGAATTTGGTGCCCTGCAATTTCACTGGCTGTTGGCTAGGTGGGACGCTAGCATCCCGAACGATCCCAGAGAGGTTTAACTGACTTGCCTAGTTAAATAAAGGTTACATTTAAAATGCATCTTCACAACACATTTTGTGTGTATTACACAATTTTCTTCTTTCATAACACATTCATGAAGATTACATGAATTCCAATTTGTTGTGGCTAACGTTAGCTAGGTGGCTAATATTAGCTAGCCTAGCTAGGTGGCTAACATTAGCTACTGTAAGCTAGGGGTTAAGGTTAGGTAACATGCTAGCTAGCATTCTAGCTAATTTGTTAAAAAGTAGTAAGTTGTTACAAAGTTGCTAATTAGAAGTCCATGACGTGATCCGAACACACAACATTTGGGTTGCTAGACGGTCGCGTTATACGCCCAGCTGTCCTCCCTGACCAACCTCCCTCCTATTGTTTCTGTCTTCAATCTTTGATTGAAATGCATTGTATACAAAAATGTGTACTGCTTTTTCATGTGCCTCTCACAAATGTCCAATAAGCAATTTGTGTCTATTTCACAATAATCTGTGATACTGGGTTGATCTGCTAGATCAGTTGTAACTGTGCCCTTTTTTTAGTTGCATCCCAAAAGGCACCATATTCCATAAATGGCCCTGGTCAAAAGTAGTGTGCCATTGGGGACGCATGTCTATATATATATATATATATTTATTTATTTATTTATTTATATTATATTGTAAAACAAGATGTGTGTGTGTGTTTACAGGCCCTCCAGATGTATACCAGCCATGTGAGCCCAGCCTACAGGCCTGGAGTCCAGAGCTCAGCCTGTATGATGCCAATGTGACGTCTCCCTGCCCTGAAACCGAGGGCTGCGTCCTGATGCTGCGCTTCCTCCACCCTGTGGTCCCTGACAGCCTCACTGTGTGGGTCACATACGTCTCAGCCGGTGGGTCCCGGGTTCATTCTAGTGGTCTCCAACAGCATATATATATCAAAACTTTGAACACACCTACTCATTCAAGGGTTTTTATTTATTTTTACTATTTTCTACATTGTAGAATAATATTGAAGATATCAGACCTATGAAATAACACATATGGAATCATGTAGTAACCCAAAAATGGTTAAACAAATCAAAATATATTTTAGATTTTAGATTGTTGAAAGTAGCCACCCTTTGCCTTGATGACAGCTTTGCACAATCTTGGAATTCTCTCAACCAACTTAATGAGGAATGTTTTTCCAACAGTCTTGAAGGAGTTCCCACATATGCTGAGCACTTGTTGGCTGCTTTTCCTTCACTCTGCGGTTCAACTCATCCCAAACCATCTCAATTCAGTTGATGTTGGGTAATTGTGGAGGCCAGGTCATCTGATGCAGCACCATCACTCTCTTTCTTGGTCAAATAGCCCTTTGTTTGGGGTCATTGTCCTGTTGAAAAACAAATAATAGTCCCACTAAGCGGATGGTATTTTGCTGCAGAATGCTGTGGTATCCATGCTGGTTAAGTGTGACTTGGATTCTAAATAAATCACTGACAATCTCACCAGCAAAGCACCCCCATACCATCACACCTCCTCCATGCTTCACGGTGGGATTCACGGTGGCCATTCCTGAACCTGGGACAAAAACAAGCTACATACACTACCGTTCAAAAGTTTAGGTCACTTAGAAATGTCCTTGTTTTTGAAAGATAAGCACATTTTTTGTCCATTAAAATAACGTCAAATTGATCAGAAATACAGTGTAGACATTGTTAATGTTAATGTAAATGACTATTGTAGCTGGAAACGGCAGATTTTTTTATGGAATATCTACATAGGCGTACAGAGGCCCATTATCAGCAACCATCACTCCTGTGTTCCAATGTCACGTTGTGTTAGCTAATCCAAGTTTATCATTTTAAAAGCCTAATTTATCATTAGAAAACTCTTTTGCAATTATGTTAGCACAGCTGAAAACTATTGTCCTGATTAAAGAAGCAATAAAACTAGCCTTCTTTAGACTAGTTGAGTATCTGGAGCATCAGCGTTTGTGGGTTTGATTACAGGCTCAAAATGGACAGAAACTAAGAACCTTCTGAAACTCTTCAGTCTATTCTTGTTCTGAGAAATGAAGGCTATTCCATGTGAGAAATTGTGTACTACTCCCTTCACAGAACAGCGCAAACTGGCTCTAACCAGAATAGAAAGAAGAGTGGGAGGCCCCGATGCACAACTGAGCAAGAGGACAAGTACATTAGAGTGTTTAGTTTGAGAAACAGACGACTCACAAGTCCTCAACTGGTAGCTTCATTAAATTGTACCCGCAAAACACCAGTCTCAATGTCAACAGTGAAGAGGCGACTCCGTGATGGTGGCCTTCTAGGCAGCAAATAATAATTTGTTTTTAACTTGCCTAGTTAAATAAAGGTTACACACACACACACACCACACTGACCAACAAGTTATTTTGTTGGCATTTACGTATATCCCCATTACCAGTAAAACATAATCAAAACCTATTTCTTTCACTTACCTGCTTTGCTGTTTCGTTGTTCATTCGTTCAGTTGTTTCATTCTCAACCTGGATTTTTATGGAACGCCGTTTGGGTCTTTGCATGTCAAAACAGATACACGTCAAATAACACTATTTGGTTAGCCTTCAAAATAAAAGTATGTCCTTGACAGTGATGCGAATGAATACAAATAGTAGAATTATGCCATCATTGACTAGATCATGTGAAACAACTGAATTGAGCCACATCTATTGTCAACCTACTCTGTGTATTGAACACTATTCCAGAGGAAAAACAATACTGCGTGGATGTTTTGGAGTCTGATAACTCCGAGGAGGATGTTGGGAAAAATATATTGGGTATTGAGTAGACTGATACCCCATTTAATTGATCCCCAATCCTTAGGTAAAGCTGCACAGTGCAATATGAATGTCAATACACACAATACATACAATAGGCTGATTGGGGGGGGGGGGGGGGGGGGTGACACAGTCACAGTCCCACGATAAGAGCTACAACGCTAATATTTGCGTTAATTCTTCACAGTTGTGTAATGTGGGTGTCATCCTTACTGTGGCTAGCTTCACAACACATAACCCGGTCCGGTCAAGCCTCACTAGCCAGATGAAGCTAGCTGGCTGCTTATAATGTTAGCTTTGGGCAACAGGGTTAAGTAGCTGGCTAGATATTTATTTTCATGAACTGAAGTTCAATTTCAATAGGCGAACAACAACTGGCTACCTAGCTAATACTTATTCACACGGATTCCTTAATCATTGCTAAGAATAATGAAAATGACTGCAATTTCTACTGGTCATTGTTTTCAGGCTGGATGTATTGGTGCTAGCTAGGTACCAAGTTAAAGCTAGCTAGCTACCCCAGATGTTGCGGTCGAACAAATAATGCTTTATTACCAATGCGGTATTGTAAACACATCGTTCATGGCCGGTGTTTGCTTGTTTGCAGACTTTTTTGTACAGCTTTGACAGTGCTACTGATAGTGGTGGTGGCACTTGGCTTGCATGTGCAAATTCAGAAAACACAACATTCTATAATAGAACTGTGATGTTTGATGTGTCAAATTATAAGCTTATTTAACCCGTCAAGTAGTGTTATTGTCAAATAGTGTTATTTGATGTGTATCTTCTTTGACACGCAAAGACCTAAATGGCGTTCCATAGTATGTCGTGAAGCTAATTGCAGTGACGCTATTACTTTGTAACTCCGGTAGGGCAACATCTGAAAAATAGCGCACTTGGTAGTGTGCTCGACCAGTCGCGAAAGCCAACATCACCCATGACAGAGAACGGTTGATTGTCAAGGGCAATGAATTCCATTATCTTGGCGTTAATGGATTTCACCTTTTGAGTTGTCTCGCTGAAATGTTCTTACTCTTTCAAATAACTGCTCGACTTGTTGACTGCTCGATCTACACAGCAGACATTGTGGGCTAGGTTAGAAATGCTGTGTTGCACATGTAGCACAAATTTTACGTGGCGTCATTACGTCATGTACCTACGTTATATAGGTATGCACGTCAGCTTTGACATCGTCTTTGCACATTGGCATTAAACTAGACATCGGGCCGATACCGATGTTGGCATTTTTAGCTAATATTGTCCGATTCCGATATGTTCACCGATATATCGTGCATTCCTATTTTTTTTAAATAAATTAATATATTTGAGTATAACCATAATATTTATTTTAATATTCCTTTTGTATTTTCTGGTGGATTAAACTGAAATTGCAACCAGCTTTCTATTGCTTGTTGTAAAAATAGCGATATTTTGGAGATGTTTTCATTTTCAAATAACCGAAAGTGGGAGGTTGTAATCTGAGTGAAGCGAAAAAGGCCATTCTTGAACATGGGGTGACAACAGCGTACATTTAGCAATTATTGAAACTCTCCACAATACAAGCCACGCATTGTGTCTACCTGAATCATAATTCTTTGGCTGTTCATCTTAGCAGGTAATGTCAAGTCACACCAAGTATTTTTTTCTAGGTGTTTATGAATAAATAAAGGGATAAGCATATGCATTTTACTCTGGAACTGCTTGATAATACAGATGATTATTGTCCACCATGTTGTCTCTACAGATAACCAGGCGATCGCCAACATCGAGCTAATAACAGACACAGACGAGTCTCTTGACATGGGTCCACAGCACGTCTTCTGTGATGTGCCCCTCACTCTACGCGTGCACACCGAAAAAAGGGTGGCAGCTGTCAAACTGAGCACCTTTGATGAGAAGATGGAGATTGATGCTATCCTGTTCACTTCTGGCCCCCACAATCCTCTCTGCTCCAGTTGCCAGCCTCTGATCTACCGAGTTGTCAGGCAACCGGCGTTTTCAGGCGATCTGGTCCAGCAAACTCTGCTTACATTTACAGACAGGTAAGATTGACACAAGTAAGATCGACACTGACAAATACTTTGACCTTAGTCTGGAAAGTTCTCCTGTGCGACACAGATGCATTGTTTACACTCTGGAATTCTGCAAATACTTTGCCCTTAGTCCAGAAAGTTCTCCTGTGCGGACTCAGATTTATTGTTTGGGGGTCATGTACCACTGCTCCAAGAACTGGGCCCAAAAATACAAAGAAATAAAAAATCACAATCATAATGTATGTCAGTTACAAAGATCAAACAATGCAATCTTCTATAGCCACAGAAGCTGAGATATTCATAATTCTAGTGTTTTGGTCTGGTATTGTTTTCGCAACACAAAAACCAAATGTATTCAATATGTTTCTTAGCCCTAGCTACTGATACAAATCAACATCAAGGGCCTTATTCAAAAAAACGTTTTCAGTGGATTCCGGCGTACGTCAAATCATTTTTATCCCACACTGTGAGAAAAGGTGTTAAGTTGATTATCTGAATCAACTTAACAACTTAAGTGTTCTTTGTTTTTTATTCTGTTCTATCTTACTTTTATTCATAACAGTCTGCTTGGATTCTATATTCGCATCATACACTATTTTTTGTGAATGATTTTGTAATTTTTCACAAACACTTTCAGGGATGTTTCTTTTCAAGCGCTTAGTTGCGGGAGTAGGTGGATATGCTGAAGAGGTCACGTTGAGGAATACATTTGGTCTCTAAAAGTTCCACAAGCAGCTGTAAGTGCAAAAAGATGTAAAAACCAAGGGGAATTAAGTTATGTGGAGGGAAGAGAGGCAGTCTCTGGAATATAAACCAAATGTGACCAGCAGAAACAGTAAACACCAGTGGCTGTTTGGACCTGTTCCTCAGCTATTTCCTCTCGCTGAAGGCTCTTCACTGTATGCTCATCATGGTTAGTAAATGATAAGTGAGCGGCCTGTCATTTGGAAGAGGGGGTGAAGAGAGAGAAGTGGAGTGTATTGCAGGAGAGAAATTAAAGGAAGGCTAAGCATTGTGACTGACTGAGTCTACACTGCCACCAAGAGGTATATCTGGCAAAGCAAGATAGTTTTGCACTTGATATCCTAATCCTTAAAAATAGACTCACATTTTTGGTCCATTAGTAGTGAAAAAAAATCACTTTTGGGGCATGTGTGAAATAGGAGTAGATGTCGTTAATCCATGGTCAAGGATGTATTATTTCCCCCTTGACCCTCATCTTTTGGTTTCTACTATTTTGTACATTAATAACTGATTGTATCATTCCAGTGTCCATTAAGGCACAAAACTACACAGAGTCTAAGACCTGACAAAAAAACACTCCTGTAAAATGTCCTCCGGTGGAATGCTAGAGAGAGAGAGGGCTCTTAGAGCTGATCCATAATTAATAAGGGTAATTTGTAGCGGGAGGAAATCCGACACGCCTGAGAGAGTAGATAATGTGCATTTTTGTAGGTATTCTTTACAGCTGGCCGGAGACAATGGTAATCAAGCAGTGCTGCCGGGAAATCAAGGGTAGGCTCTTTTTATAGTTTGGAGCTGACCAAAACAGCTCAATAGCCCTGGGACAGGAGGTATGATATCACCGTGCCCACTGTACATCCAGTTTAGGTTTAAGGTCACTGCTTCCTACAGCAAGGTTAGATGATTAGGTGACTAGACACAAATACACAAGACAAGAAACAGTGTTGGGGAAGCTACTCTGAAAATAAAGTTGACCAAGCTAGCAACTATTTCACACTGGAAGAAGTTAAGCTGCACTAAAGCTAAACAAATATATAATTTACATAATTAAAGTTACTTTGAAAAAAATAGTTCACTACATCCAAACTACTTCGTGAAAAATTATCATATGTAAATCTGAAATGTCATAGACTACAAATTGCAAGAACAAATCACTTTACCCCAGTGTTACAGGTTAGAGTGCCTTCAGAAAATATTCACACCCCTTGACTTTTTCCACATTTTGTTGTGGTACAGACTGAATTTCATATGGATTAAATTGAGATTTTGTGTCACTGGCCTACACACCATACCCCATAATGTCAAAGTGGAATTATGTTGATTTTATTTTTTTAATAAATTAATATAAAATGAAAGGCTGAAATGTCTGAGTCAATAAGTGTTATGGCAAGCCCCTTTGTTTTGGCAAGCCTAAATACGTTCAGGAGTAAAAAATTGCTTAACAAGTCACATAAGTTGCATGGATTCACTCTGTGTGCAATAATAGTGTTTAACATGATTTTTTAAATGACTACCTCATCTCAGTACCCCACACATACAATTTTTTGTAAGGTCCCCCAGTCGAGCAGTGAATTTCAAACACAGATTCAACCGCAAAGACCAGGGAGGTTTTCTAATGCCTCACAAAGAAGATCACCTATTGGTAGATGGGTAAAAAAAAGTGTTCATTGAATATCCCTTTAAGCATGTTGAAGTTATTAATTACACTTTGGATGGTGTATCAATACATCCAGTCGTTACAAAGATACAGGCTTCCTTACTAACTCAGTGGCTAGAGAGGAACAAAACCGCTCCGGGATTTCAACATGAGGCCAATGGTGACTTTAAAACAGTTACAGAGTTGAATGGCTGTGATAGGAGAAAACTGAGGATGGATCAACAACATTGTAGTTACTCTACAATACTAACCTAAATGACAGTGAAAAGAAGGAAGCCTGTACATAATAAAAAATATTCCAAAACATGCATCCTGTTTGGCACTAAAGTAATACAACTTTTTCCTTAATACAGCATGTTATGTTTGGGGCAAATCCAACACAACACTTCACTGAGTACCAATCTTCATTTTTTTCAAGCATGGTGGCGGCTGCATCATGTTATGGGCATGCTTGTCATTGGCAAGGACTAGGGAGTTTTTTAGCATAAAAATAAACAGAATAGAGCTAAACTCAGGCAAAATCCTATAGAAAAACCTGGTTGAGTCTGCTTTCCAACAGACTCTGGGAGACAAATGCACCATTCAGCAGAAAAATAACCTAAAACACAAGGCCAAATATACAATGGAGTTACTTACCAAGACGACATTGAATGTTCCTGAGCTGCCTAGTTATGTTTTGACTTAAATTGGCTTGAAAATCTATCCGTTTGTCATTATGTGGTATTGATTGTAGATGGCTGAGATAATTTTTTTTAATCCATTTTGAATTCCGTCTGTAACTCATATTTTCGTATTTTATTCTGTTGAAACCATTCTGTAGTTGATTTGCTTCTGTGTTTTATGTCGTTGTTCTGTTGCATCACCCAATTTTTGTTGAGCTTCAATTGGCAGATAGATAGCCTTACATTCTCCTGGTAAATGTTTTGATAAACATGGAAATTAATTTTTCCGTTGATGAGAGCAAGCTGTCCAAGCCCTGAGGCCGCAAAGCAGCTCCCTCCACCATATTTTACAGTTGGGATGAGTTTTTGATGTTGGTGTGCTATGCCTTTTTTTCTCCACACATAGTTAAACTCAACTTTAGTTTAATTTGTCCACAGAATATTTTGCCAGTAGTGCTGTGGAACAATCACGTGTTCTTTTGCGAACTTCAGACGTGCAGAAATGGTTTTTGTTGGACAGCAGTGGCTTCTTCCATGGTGTCCTCCCATGAACACCATTCTTGTTTAGTGTTTTACTTATCGTAGACTCGTCAACAGAGATGTTAGCATGTTCCAGAGATTTCTGTAAGTCTTTAGCTGACACTCTAAGATTCTTCTTAACCTCATTGAGCATTCTGCGCTGTGCTCTTGCAGTCATCTTTGCAGGACGGCCACTCCTAGGGAGAGTAGCAACAGTGCTGAACTTTCTCCATTTATAGACAATTTGTCTTACCGTGGACTGATGAACATCAAGGCTTTTAGAGATACTTTGTAAACCCTTTCCAGCTTTATGTAAGTCAACAATTCTTAATCTTAGTTCTTCTGAGATCTCTTTTGTTCGAGGCATGGTTCACATCAGGCAATGCTTCATGTGAATAGCAAACTCAAATTTTGTGAGTGTTTTTTATATTGCAGGGCAGCTCTAAGCAACATCTCCAATCTCGTCTCATTGATTGGACTCCAGGTTAGCTGAGTCCTGACTCCAATTAGCTTTTGGAGAAGTCATTAGCCTAGGGGTTCACAAATATTTTCCAGCCTACACTGTGAATGTTTAATATATGTATTCAATATAGACAAGAAAAATACAATAATTTGTGTGTTATTAGTTTAAGCACACTGTGTTTGTCTATTGTTGTGACCAATTTATTTAGAAATCCAGGTAATTCCAAAGGGTTCACATACTTTTTCTTGCAACTGTATGTTCCAAGCGCAATGCACAACAACAGAGTATCACAACCGTAATGACCATTCATTCACAATTATACAGTGTTGTCCAATACAGTAATACAAAAATAATTCTAAACTGTGTACCCAATAAAAAATGTGTGTGCAGTAAATGATCTCAGTTCAGTTCCTACCACGATGCACCAGTCAAATGTCCCTCTATAGAGATGAGGCAACGATAGTGATTGTAGAAGCTGTAGAGGATGACCCTCTGTAGGTGGTGAAGTAGTTTCAAGTTTCATTAGTCGTATGGGATACGCATGGTAAACATCGTCCAACGAAATGTAAAATGAAATAGTAAAAAAAAGAAGACGAACATGCAGTAAATGGCAGTAGTATAGATTAAACATTGGAGCATAAGTATAATACAGAAAGGCACAATTTATAGTACAATATTTACATGTGTATTGGGGAAGGAGGGGATGCTTGTGTGGAGAATCAGAGCAGGACGCTCTCGATGGTGCAGTGGTAGTATTTGGAGAGGACTCGGGGCAGCATGCCAAATTTCTTCAGCCGCCTTAGGAAGTAGAGATGGTGTTGCGTTTTCTTGACAAGAGTTGTGGTGGTTTTGGTCCATGACAAGTCCTTGGTGATGTGAATGCTGAGGAACTGCCTGAAGTCAACAATCAACTCCTTTGTTTTTCTGACTTTGAGGAAGAGGTTGTTTTCATGACACCACAATTCCAATTCACTTACCTCCTCCCTATAGCCTGACTCGTCTTTGTTGGTTATCAGGCCTACAACCATGGTGTCCTCAGCAAACTTGAAAATGGAGTTGGTGTTGTGCAAAGCCACGCAGTCGTGGGTGAACAGGGAGTACGACACAGGACCGAGGACACACCCCTGGGGGGGCCCTGTGTTAAAACCTCTTTGGGCTAGGGGACAGTATTTTGACGTCTGGATGAAAAGCGTGCCCAAAGTAAACTGCCTGTTACTCAGGCCCAGATGCTAGGATATGCATATAATGGTAGATTTGGATAGAAAACACTCAAAAGTTTCTAAAACTGTTAAAATTATGTCTGTGAGTATAACAGAACTGATATGACAGGAAAAAACCAGAGGACAAACCATCCAGAAAAAATAAAATTCAGCCCACCACTGTTTCCAATGGCTGTCATGTTTAATATGAAGGGAAAACCTCCCAGATTGCAGTTCATAGGGCTTCCACTAGATGTCAACAGTCTTTAGAAAGAGTTTCAGGCTTGTTTTTTGGGAAAAAAGTAGAGGTCGACCGATTAATCGGAATGGCCGATTAATTAGGGCCGATATCAAGTTTTCATAACAATCGGTAATTGGCATTTTTGGACACCGATCATGGCCGATTACATTGCACTCCATGAGGAAACTGCGTGGCAGGCTGACTACCTGTTATATGAGTGCAGCAAGGAGCCAAGGTAAGGTGCTAGCTAGCATTAAACGTATCTTGTAAAAAACTATCAATCTTAAAATAATCACTAGTTAACTACACATGGTTGATGATATTACTAGTTTATCTAGCTTGTCCTGGGTTGCATACAATCGATGCGGTGTCTGTTAATTTATCATTGAATCATAGCCTACTTTGCCAAACGGGTGATTTAACAAGCGCATTCACGAAAAAGACTGTCATTGCACCAATGTGTACCTAACCATAAACATCAACACCTTTCTTAAAATCAATACATAAGTATATATTTTTAAACCTGCATATCTAGTTAATATTGCCTGCTAACATGAATTTCTTTTAACTAGGGAAATTGTGTCACTTCTCTTGCGTTCTGTGCAACAGAGTCGGGGTATATACAGCAGTTTGGGCCGCCTGGCTCATTGCGAACTGTGAAGACTATTTCTTCCTAACAAAGACAGCCAACTTCGCCAAACGGGGGATGATTTAACAAAAGCGCATTTGCGGGAAAAAAAAGCATAATCGTTGCACGAATGTACCTAACCATAAACATCAATGCCTTTCTTAAAATCAATACACAGAAGTATATATTTTTAAACCTGCATATTTAGTTAAAAGAAATTCATGTCAGCAGGCAATATTAAACTAGGGAAATTGTGTCACTTCTCTTGCGTCCATTGCATGCAGAGTCAGGGTATATGCAACAGTTTGGGCCGCCTGGCTCGTTGCGAACTAATTTGCCAGAATTTTACGTAATTATGACATAACATTGAAGGTTGTGCAATGTAACAGGAATATTTAGACTTATGGATGCCATCCGTTAGATAAAATACGGAACGGTTCCGTATTTCACTGAAAGAATAAACGTTTTATTTTCTAAATTATAGTTTCCGGATTTGACCATATTAATGACCTAAGGCTTGTATTTCTGCGTGTTATTATGTTATAATTAATTCTATGATTTGATATTTGATAGAGCAGTCTGACTGAGCGGTGGTAGGCAGCAGCAGGCTCGTAAGCATTCATTCAAACAGCACTTTAGTGCGTTTGCCAGCAGCTCTTCGCAATGCTTCAAGCATTGCGCTGTTTATGACTTCAAGCCTATCAACTCCTGAGATTAGACTGGTGTAACCGATGTGAAATGGCTAGCTAGTTAGCGGGATCCACGCTAATAGCGTTTCAAATGTCACTCGCTCTGAGGCTTGGAGTAGTTGTTCCTCTTGCTCTGCAAGGGCCACGGCTTTTGTGGAGCGATGGGTAACGATGCTTCGATGTTGTCGATGTGTTCCTGGTTCGAGCCCAGGTAGGGGCGAGGAGAGGTGCCTATAAGAACATCCAATAGTCAAAGGTATATGGAATACAAATGGTATAGAGAGAAATGTCCTATAATTCCTATAACAACCTCAACCTAAAACTTCTTACCTGGGAATATTGAAAACTCATGTTAAAAGGAACCACCAGCTTTCATATGTTCTCATGTTCTGAGCAAGGAACTTAAACGTTAGCTTTTTTACATGCATATATTGCACTTTTACTTTCTTCTCCAACACTTTGTTTTTGCATTATTTAAATCAAATTGATCATGTTTCATTATTTATTTGAGGCTAAATTGATTTGATTGATGTATTATATTAAGTTAAAATAAAAGTGTTCATTCAGTATAGTTGTAATTGTCATTATTACAAATAAATAAATAAATAAATAAAAAATTGGCCGATTTAATCGGTATCGGCTTTTTTTGGTCCCCCAATAATCGGTATCGGTATCGGCGTTGAAAAATCATAATCGGTCGACCTCTAGTACACAGTCGTGATAAAAACACATGTGAATTCCATCTGCAAATAGTGGGGTCAGCATTTCAGCATCAGAAACTCCAGGTCGGGTGAACAGGAGGTCTCGATGTTTTCAACTTCGGTACACCAGGAATTGTTTATGAGGAAACATACACCCCCCCCCCCCCCCCGACTCTTAGCAGAAATTCGAGTGTATTGTCCCTAAGCCACGCCTCAGTAAAATCAAAGACACAGCATTCCCTGATGTCCCTCTGCGATTGACGCCTTGCTCTGAGGTCACAGAGTTTTTTTCCAGTGATTTGACCTTAGCCATCAGGATACTAGGAAGAAGAGGCCATGTAGCCTGTCTTTTCAGCCTAGCTTGGAGTTCCTTTTCCTTCCTCTTCTTTGTCATCGCCGGCATTGCCTTAGGTCATCTCGGCCAGAAGCAACAGGTAGGCCAGATATGCGGGAAACAAAGGAGGTGTCATGACTGGCCTGTGAGGATCAGGTTACAGTGCATCACCGTTCTACAGATAGAGGGGGAGAGGTATGGAGGTGGGGGGTTTTAATGATCTCACGCCCATCGTAAATTATAGGGCAGCAGCCCAACACCATTCTGTTCTCTAATGTGAGAGACTGGAATGTCTGTGTGCCTTAGGAAGAGTTTACAGCCGAAAAACCTACAGAACATCAAATTAATGGACTTTGGGACAATATATAATAGAATATGAAAATGTATGTATATTTTATGATGTTATTAAAAGTTAAATTAGGATGTTGTAACGAAAACATTGTATCTTGAAGAGTTTTCATAATGTACAGTTTAAAGTCGGAAGTTTACATACACCTTAGCCAAATACATTTAAACTCCGTTTTTCACAATTCCTGACAGTTAATCCTAGTAAAAATTCCTTGTCTTAGGTCAGATAGGATCACCACTTTATTTTAAGAACGTGAAATGTCAGAATAATAGTAGAGAGAATGATTTATTTCAGCTTTTATTTCTTTCATCACATTCCCAGTGGGTCAGAAGTTTACATACACTCATGGTCAGGGCTGTGCGATGGCCACTCCAATACTTTGACTTTGTTGTCCTTAAGCCATTTTGCCACAACTTTGGAAGTATTATTGGGGTCATTGTCCATTTGGAAGACCCATTTGCCACCAAGCTTTAACTTCCTGACTGATGTCTTGAGATGTTGCTTCAATATATCCACATCATTTTCCTACCTCATGATGCCATCTATTTTGTGAAGTGCACCAGTCCCTCCTGCAGCAAAGCACCCCCACAACATGATGCTGCCACCCCCGTGCTTCACGGTTGGGATGGTGTTCTTCAGCTTGCAAGCCTCACCCTTTTTCCTCCAAACATAACTATGGTCATTATGGCCAAACAGTTCTATTTTTGTTTCATCAGACCAGAGGACATTTCTCCAAAAAGTACGATCTTTGTCCCCATGTGCAGATGCAAACCGTAGTCTGGCTTTTTTATGGCAGTTTTGGAGCAGTGGCTTCTTCCTTGCTGAGCGGCCTTTCAGGTTATGTCGATATAGGACTCGTTTTACTGTGGATATAGATACTTTTGTACCTGTTTCCTCCAGCATCTTCACAAGGTCCTTTGCTGTTGTTCTGGGATTGATTTGCACTTTTCGCACCAAAGTATGTTCATCTCTAGGAGACAGAACGCGTCTCCTTCCTGAGCGGTATGACGGCTGCGTTTATACTTGCGTACTATTGTTTGTACAGGTGAACGTGGTACCTTCAGGCATTTGGAAATTGCTCCCAAGGATGAACCAGACTTGTGGAGGTCTACAATTATTTTTCTGAGGTCTTGGCTGATTTCTTTTGATTTTCCCATGATGTCAAGCAAAGAGACACTGAGTTTGAAGGTAGGCCTTGAAATACATCCACAGGTACACCTCCAATTAACTCAAATTATGTAATTTAGCCTATCAGAAACCTCTAAAGCCATGACATAATTTTCTGGAATTTTCCTTGCAGTTCAAGGGCACAGTCATCTTAGTGTATGTAAACTTGTATGTAAACATCTGTCCCACTGGAATTGTGATACAGTGAATATAAGTGAAATAATCTGTCTGTAAACAATTGTTGGAAAAATGACTTGTCATGCACAAAGTAGATGTCCTAACCGACTTGCCAAAACTATAGTTTTTTAGCATGAAATTTGTGGAGTGGTTGAAAAACAAGTTTTAATGACTCCAACCTAAGTGTATGTAAACTTCCGACTTCAACTGTATATGTGATGTTTACATACTTTATGTTGTGTAGAGAATATCCATATGAAAGAGAATGATAAGACTGTGATTTTAGTTGTCTAAAAGAGATCATAGTAAATCTTAGTACCTTGCCTTGTAACTAGCTACGCCCAAGCTAGCTACGCCCAAGGGAACCCCTTTCTACTCTAGGTTATAAAACATGTGAGTTAAGAATTTACATATCAGACTAAGTTTACCACGTGCTGCAACCAAGATTTACGACTAGTCATGACCCCGAAACACAACACAAGGTTGAAGACAAAGAAAATCTCTGAACAATCAAGTTAATGGTGGAGTAACTATTCTGTATCTAAGAAGGTGAATTATTTTTTATTTTTTTTATTTTTTCACCTTTATTTAACCAGGTAGGCTAGTTGAGAACAAGTTCTCATTTGCAACTGCGACCTGGCCAAGATAAAGCATAGCAGTGTGAACAGACAACAACACAGAGTTACACATGGAGTAAACAATAAACAAGTCAATAACATAGTAGGGGAAAAAAAGAAAAAAAAAGAGAATCTATATACAATGTGTGCAAAAGGCATGAGGAGGTAGGCAATAAATAGGCCATAGGAGCGAATAATTATAATTAACATTGGGGTGATAAATCATCAGATGATCATGTGCAAATAGAGATACTGGTGTGCAAAAGAGCAGAAAAGTAAATAAATAAAAACAGTATGGGGATGAGGTAGGTAAATTGGGTGGGCTATATACCGATGGACTATGTACAGCTGCAGTGATCGGTTAGCTGCTCAGATAGCAGATGTTTAAAGTTGTTGAGGGAGATAAAAGTCTCCAACTTCAGAGATTTTTGCAATTCGTTCCAGTCGCAGGCAGCAGAGAACTGGAAGGAAAGGCGGCCAAATGAGGTTTTGGCTTTAGGGATGATCAGTGAGATACACCTGCTGGAGCGCGTGCTACGGGTGGGTGTTGCCATCGTGACCAGTGAACTGAGATAAGGCGGCGTTTTACCTAGCATAGCCTTGTAGATGACCTGGAGCCAGTGGGTCTGACGACGAACATGCAGCGAGGGCCACCCGACTAGAGCATACAGGTCGCAGTGGTGGGTGGTATAAGGTGCTTTAGTAACAAAACGGATGGCACTGTGATAAACTGCATCCAGTTTGCTGAGTAGAGTATTGGAAGCTATTTTGTAGATGACATCGCCGAAGTCGAGGATCGGTAGGATAGTCAGTTTTACTAGGGTAAGTTTGGCGGCGTGAGTGAAGGAGGCTTTGTTACGAAATAGAAAAGCCGACTCTCGATTTGATTTTGGATTGGAGATGTTTGATATGAGTCTGGAAGGAGAGTTTGCAGTCTAGCCAGACACCTAGGTACTTATAGATGTCCACATATTCTAGAAGGACCAACCGGTTATTCTCTTCAAATCATCAGTTGTCTACACGGTCCTCCTACCCAAGCTGGGAGCGTCGACACGGCTGATTAGCCTCCGAAGAAGACCACTTCTGACTTCAATTTTGGGATCTTCTGACTTCAGCTGAGAGTCAGGGTCACATGACTGTCATTCCACATTCTATATCTTCAGCTTCCATCTGTACTTCATACTCACCATCATTAGCAGGGTTATCTCCTGTACTGATGGGCTCATTCATAGGCGGTCCTCAGCAATTCCATCTTGCTGACTGTAGGATGGGTGATCCAACGGCTGAGGAACACGGCCTGGGACATTCAAATATTCAGCAGCCAATGTGCGTAGGACCCTTCTTGAAGAGTATTGCACTGCTTGGGCTCTGTCTTCAAGCCTTCCATTATATTTTCTTACCATAGCGTCAGTGCGCTGAGGTACTGGTCTCTTCTCGCCTCTTCTGTTATCTTTCCTCACTATGGTTTCATAGAAGGGGCCTCTTCTGGTTACTTCTGGGTCAGGTCCTGTGTAGACGATTTCTTCATAATCACTGGTACCAAAGGACTCCTCATCATCATCAGATCTGGACATGACTCCTCTTGTGTGCCTGCCAGTTCTCTCTGGATCTCAACTTTCTCTTCACAGGTAAGCCTTCTTCTCTTTCAGGTCTGGCCATCTCTACTACTGGTAAGAATTCACAGGGCAGGAGGAGGTCTCTGTGTAGGGTACGCAAGGGCCCTTGGCCTTTCTTCTGTGTGACGACATAAACCGGATCATCAGCAATCCTCTTCACTACCACACAAATGGTACAATCCCATCTATCTGCAATCTTGTGTTTTCCTCTGATGTTAACGTTCCTCAGCAATACTCGATCACTGGGGACAAGTTCTGCTGCTCTGACCTTAGCATTGAACCTTGACTTGTTCTTTTCTCCCATCTTCTGAGCACTCTCTGCGGCTAATGCATATCTCACTCTCAGTCGCTGGCGGAGGTTCTTGACATACTCAGAGTTGGTTCTGGCACCAACTCCATGCGGCTGAAGTCCAAGGACAAGATTGATTGGAAGGGTTGGCTGCCTGCCGAACATCAACTCGTAATGAGAGTAGCCGGTAGTGTCTTTTCTCGTAAAATTGTATGCGTGGACAAGCGGCTTCACAAAGTCTATCCAGTGGTACTTGTCTTTATCTTCCAAAGTTCCAAGCATAGTCAGCAGAGTCCTATTGAACCTTTCGACAGGGTTCCCACAAGGATTTTAAGGGGGGTTCTCGTTCTCTCTGCTCCAATCAGTGAACACAATTCTTTGATCGCTTCCTTGATCGCTATGTAGGCAGCTAGGAAAACCATAACAGACTATGATGTTCTCCCAGCAAGAACAGCAACTGAAAACTTTGTAAAGTGGTCTGTGATTACTAAGACATTTATTGTGTCTCTGTTGTCTGGTTCAATAAAAAGGTAATCCATACAGACTAACTCGAGACGATAGTTTGTCAGAATGTTCATCATGGAGGCAGCTTTCTCAGGATGAGCTTTTCTTCTAAAGCATCTTTCACATGTGACACTTCTCATTGACCACTTGGGCCATTCTCGGCCAATAGAACCTGACACATGCAAAGTTAAGAGCACGATCAAACCCAAGATGGCCTACCTCATTGTGAACTCCCTTTATAGCTCTGGCTCTGTACTTCTTAGGTAAGGATAACTGATATTTCACATTTAGCCTATCCAGACACCTTCTGAATAGCATTCCATCTTTGAGCTCTAGCCTATTCCACTCTCTAAGAAACAACTTGACTTCTGGTGACTCTAAGGTTGTTTGCTTGAAGGTGGGCTTTGTGTTCCCTTCAATGAAGTGAATGATTTGTTGGATGGAGGGATCCTCTCTTTGGGATTTGTACCAGTCATCATGAGTCATCCGCGGAAGCGTGTCTAGTCCAAGACAGGCGTAAGAGGCCGGGATAGCAGTGACATTCAGCTCTAAGGACTGGGGATCTGCCAGAGCGGTGGGGTTCTTGAAAACATCCAGTTTCCTTCAGAGTGTCTTTGATACAAGAATGTGAATGTATCCTCTGAAATTATCCTGTGTTCTTCATTCAGTACACTGTGTGAGTTTTTTTAATCCTTTCTTTTTCTTCTAGGAAAGTGTCATCTTCCTGGGAGGGGTCTTGCGGTCGCCTAGACAGACCGCCTGTGTCCTGATTTGTGTTTTCAACCCTGTACTTTATGGTTGAACCTATATGTTGACAGAGCTATTCGCCAGTGATGCCCTGCTGCAACAAGTTTTGCTGTGATCAACACATAAGTAAGGGGATTATTTTCAGTTAGAACTGTGAACTCGATACCCTAAAGGTAATAATGAAATGTCTTGCATATAGCCTACTTTAATACTAAGTTCTCAAGCTTCGAGTTGGGTAGTTTTGTTCACTTTTAGATAGCCCTCTACTGGTGTAGGTTACATGTCTGAGTTTTCCTTCCTGTTCTTGATATAAAGCAGTACCAAGTCATTCACAGCTAGCATCTGTATGGAAGACATAAGGGATGCTAGGATTGGCAAAGGCCAGGATTTGGGCAGAGGTCAACTTGTTTATGAGGGCTCTGAAGGCGGTTTCACACTCCGTTGTCCATTCATTTCCCAACCTGGCTGGGGTTTACATGTCTGGACTTTGGGTTTCTTGTAGCTCTTTTCTCTCCACATAGGTGCAACATACCCAGTGATGAGACAGTTCAACGGCTTGGCTATCTTCGATTAACCCTCAACAAAGCATCTATAATATCCAGCGATGCCTAAGAAACCCCTCAGTTCTTTTCTGTTAGAGGGACGGGGCCAATCCTTTAAAGCAGAGATTTTGTCTGGATCAGTGTGGACTCCTTCAGCATTCAGAGGACTGGAAGAAATCACATTTGTCAGGGGATAGCTTCAAGCCATAGTCCTTGAGCTGGTTCAACACCTTCATCAGTCTGCTCTTGTGCTCCTCCAACATGTCTGAGAAGAATATTATCTCATCCAAGAACACAAGTACTTAGTTCAGGTGTAGATTTCAACACACTTCTCCATCAAACATTGGAGTGTACTAAGTGCATTTGTGACACCTTGTGGCATGCTATTGAACTCCCAAAAGCCCAGCAGGCATGTACATGAAATCTGTCTTGTGCTTATACTCTTCAGCAACTTCTACTTCATAATAGCCTGACTTGAGGTCCATGGCAGAGAACCATTTTTCACCATTAAGGGCGGAGAAAGTTTCTTCAAGTTGGGGAGGGCGTAAACTCCTTGATAGTGGGCAAGTAAAATTTCCCATAATCCACACAATCTGTTATTGCCATTCTTCTTTTTCACTATCACTATTGGAGAAGCAAATGGACTCTCTGATTCTGTAATGATCTTCGCATCTAACAGTTCTCTCAAGTGTTGTTTCACCGCTGCTCTGTCACAGGGATGGATGGACCTGGGTCTCTCTTTGAATGTGTTCTAATCCTGGATTTTATATGATGTTGGACTGCAGAAGTACATCCATGGGAAGTACGTCCAGATCAACAATGAATACCTCTGGTATGGTATTCAATTTGTCAGCAATGCGCTTCTTCCACTCTTCTGGGACGTTGGAATCTTCATGGTGACTTTATGTTCAAAGATCAATGCACAACAACAGAGTTTTATTTTTATTTTTATTTCACCTTTATTTGATCAGGTAGGCCAGTTGAGAACAAGTTCTCATTTTACAACTGCGACCTGGCCAAGATAAAGCAAAGCAGTGTGACAAAAACAACAACACAGTTACACATAAACAAACGTACAGTCAATAACACAACATAAAAAATATATGTACAGTGTGTACAAATGTAGAAGGGTAGGAAGTTAATGCAATAGATAGGCCATAGAGGTGAAATAATTACAATTTAGCATTAACACTGGAGTGACAGATGTGCAGATGATGATGTGCAAGTAGAGCTACTGGGGTGCAGATGAGCAAGAAGATAAATAACAATATGGGGATGAGGTAGTTGGGTGTGCTATTTACAGATTGGCTGTGTACAGGTTCAGTGATCGGTAAGCTGCTCTGACAGCTGATGCTTAAAGTTAGAGAGGGAGTTATAAGTCTCCAACTTCAGTGATTTTTGCAATTCGTTCCAGTCATTGGCAGCAAAGAACTGGAAGGAAAGGTTGCCAAAGGAAGTGTTGGCTTTGGGGATGACCAATCAAATATACCTGCTGGAGCGTGTGCTACGGGTGGGTGTTGTTATCGTGACCAGTGAGCTGAGATAAGGTGGGGCTTTAACTAGCAAAGACTTATAGATGACCTGGAGCCAATGGGTTTGGCGACGAATATGTAGCGACGGCCAGCCAACGAGAGCATACAGGTCGCATGGTGGGTAGTATATGGGGCTTTGGTGACAAAACGGATGGCACTGTGATAGACTACATCCAGTTTGCTGAGTAGAGTGTTGGAGGCTATTTTGTAAATAACATCGCCGAAGTCAAGGATCGGTAGGATAGTCAGTTTTACGAGGATATGTTTGGCAGCATGAGTGAAGGAGGCTTTGTTGCGAAATAGGAAGCCGATTCAAGATTACATTTTGGATTGGAGATGCTTAATGTGAGTCTGGAAGGAGAGTTTACAGTCTATCCAGAGACCTAGGTATTTGTAGTTGTCCACATATTCTAAGTCAGAACCGGCCAGAGCAGTGATGATGGTCAGGCGGGCGGGTGAGGGCAGCAATCGTTTGAAGAGCATGCATTTAGTTTAACAAGCATTTAAGAGCAGTTGGAGGCCACGGAAGGAGTGTTGTATGGCATTGAAGCTTGTTTGGAGGTTTGTTAACACAGTGTCCAAAGAAGGACCAGAAGTATACAGAATGGTGTCGTCTGCGTAGAGGTGGATCAGAGAATCACCAGCAGCAAGAGTGACATCATTGATATATACAGAGAAAAGAGTCGGCTCGAGAATAGACCCCTGTGGCACCCCCATAGAGGTCCGGACAACAGGCCCTCCGATTTGACACACTGAACTCTATCTGAGAAGTAGTTGGTGAACCAGGCGAGGCAGGCATTTGAGAAACCAAGGATATTTAGTCTGCCGATAAGAATGGTGTGATTGACAGAGTCGAAAGCCTTGGCCAGGTCGATGAGGACGGCTGCACAGTACTGTCTTTTATCGATGGCGGTTATGATATCATTTATGACCTTGAGCGTGGCTGAGGTGCACCATGACCAGCTCGGAAACCAGATTGCACAGTGGAGAAGGTACGGTGAGATTCGAAATGGTTGGTGATCTGTTTGTTAACTTGGCTTTCGAAGATTTTAGAAAGGCAGGGCATGGATATACATAGGTCTATAACAGTTTGGGTCTAGAGTGTCGACCCCTTTGAAGAGGGGGATGACCGCGGCAGCTTTCCAATCTTGGGAATCTCATACGAAAGAGAGGTTGAACAGGCTAGTAATAGGGGTTGCAACATTTTTGGTGGATAATTTTAGAAAGAGAGGGTCCAGATTGTCTAGCCCAGCTGATTTGTAGGGATCCAGATTTTGCAGCCCTTTCAGAACATAAGCTGTCTGGATTTGGGTGAATAAGAAGCGGGGGGGGGGGGGGGGGGGGGGCTTGAGCAAGTTGCAGCAGGGGGTGCAGATCTGTTGGTAGGGGTAGCCAGGTGAAAAGCATGGCTAGCCGTAGAAAAATGTATATTTAAATGATCGATTATCGTAGATTTATCGGTGGTGACAGTGTTTCCTAGCCTCAGTGCAGTGGGCAGCTGGGAGGATGTGCTCTTATTATCCATGGACTTTACAGTGTCCCAAAACTTTTTTGAATTAGTGCTACAGGATGCACATTTCTGTTTGATAAAGCTATCCTTAGCTTTCCTAACTGACTGTGTATATTGGTTCCTGACTTCCCTGAAAAGTTGCATATCGCGGGGGCTATTCAATGCTAATGCAGAACGCCACAGGATGTTTTTGTGCTGGTCAAGGGCAGTCAAGTCTGGGGTGAACCAAGAGTGTAACGTTCCTGACCTGTTTTCTCTTGTTTTTGTATGTGTTTAGTTGGTCAGGGCGTGAGTTGGGGTGGGCATTCTATGTTATGTGTTTCTATGTTTAGGTTCATTGTCATTTAGCCTGATATGGTTCTCAATCAGGGACAGGTGTTTTACGTTTCCTCTGATTGAGAACCATATTAAGGTAGGTTGTTCACACTGTTTGTTTGTGGGTGGTTGTCTTCCGTGTCTGTGTCTGTGCACCACACGGGACTGTTTCGTTTGTTCGTTCGTTTGTGTAGTCTGTACCTGTTCATGCGTTCTTCGTGTATATGTAAGTTCTCTAGTTCAGGTCTGTCTACATCGTTTATTTGTTTTGTAGTTTGTTGAAGTATTTTCGTGTTTCGTCTTTACTTTAATAAATATCATCATGTCGTATAACAACGCTGCGCTTTGGTCCAATCCCTACTCCTCCTCTTCGGACGAAGAGGAGGAGGACAACCGTTACAGAACCACCCACCTAACGAGGATCAAGCAGCGTGAGAGGAACCAGCAACAGCGGCCAAAAAACCAGGACTCGTGGACTTGGGAGGAAATATTGAATGGAGAAGGACCCTGGGCTAAGGTGGGAGAGAATCGCCGCTCTCGGGAGGCGATGGAGTCAGCGAAAGCCCAGGATCGGTGGTATGAGGAGGCAGGTAGGAGACGTGGCTGGAAACCCGAAAGTAAACCCCAAACATTTCTTGGGGGGGGGGGCTAAAAGGGAGAGTGGCGAAGTCAGGTAGGAGACCTGCGCCTACTCCCTGTACTTACCGTGGAGAGCGAGAGTACGGGCAGACACCGTGTTACGCAGTAGAGCGCATGGTGTCTCCTGTACGTGTGCATAGCCCGGTGCGGTACATACCAGCTCCACGTATCGGCCGGGCTAGATTGAGCATTGAGCCAAGTGCCATGAAGCCGGCTCTACACATCTGGCCACCAGTGCGTCTCCTCGGGCCGGCTTACATGGCACCAGCCTTACGCATGGTGTCCCCGGTTCGCCTACATAGCCCGGTGCGGGTTATTCCACCTCCCCGCACTGGTCGGGCGACGGGGAGCATACAACCAGGTAAGGTTGGGCAGGCTCAGTGCTCAAGGGAGCCAGTACGCCTGCACGGTCCGGTATTTCCGGCGCCACCTCCCCGCTCCAGCACAGTACCACCTGTGCCTACACCACGCACCAGGCTTCCAGTGCGTCTCCAGAGCCCTGTTCCTCCTCCACGCACTAGCCCTATGGTGCGTGTCTCCAGCCCAGTACCACCAGTGCCTACACCACGCACCAAGCCTCCTGTGTGTCTCCAGAGCCCTGTACGCACTGTTCCTTCTCCCCGTACTCGCCCTGATGTGCGTGCCCTCAGCCCGGTAACACCAGTGCCGGTACCACGCACCAGGCCTATAGTACGCCTTGAGAGTCCAGTGTGCCCTGTTGTTGTTCCCCGCACTAGCCTGATGGTGCGTGTCCTTAGCCCGGTACCTCCAGTTCCGGTACCACGCACCAGGCCTACATTTTTTGAATGGGGCATGCTTATTTAAGATGGTGAGGAAAGCACTTTTAAAGAGCAACCAGGCATCCTCTACTGACGGGATGAGGTCAAGGATACCCGGGCCAGGTCAATTAGAAAGGCCGGCTCGCTGAAGTGTTTTAGGGAGCGTTTGACAGTGATGAGGGGTGGTCGTTTGACCGCGGACCCATTACGGACGCAGGCAATGAGGCAGTGATCGCTGAGATCCTGGTTGAAGACAGCAGAGGTGTATTTAGAGGGCAAGTTGGTCAGGATGATATCTAAGAGGGTGCCCATGGTTACGGATTTAGGGTTGTACCTGGTAGGTTCCTTGATAATTTGTGTGAGATTGAGGGCATCTAGCTTAGATTGTAGGACGGCCGAGGAGTTAAGCATATCCCAGTTTAGGTCTCCTAACAGTACGAACTCTGAAGATAAATGGAGGGCAATCAATCCACATATGATGTCCAGAGCACAGCTGGGGGCTGAGGGGGGTCTATAACAAGCGGCAACAGTGAGAGACTTGTTTCTGTAAAGGTGGATTTTTAGAAGTAGAAGCTTAAATTGTTTGGGCACAGACCTGGATAGTATGACAGAACGCTGCAGGCTATCTCTGCAGTAGATTGCAACTCTGCCACCTTTGGCAGTTCTATCTTGTCGGAAAATGTAGTTGGGGATGGACATTTCTGGATTTTTGGCCTTCCTAAGCCAGGATTCAGACATGGCTAGGACATCCGGGTTGGCAGAGTGTGCTAAAGCAGTGAATAAAACAAACTTAGGGAGGAGGCTTCTAATGTTAACATGCTTGAAACCAAGGCTTTTACGGTTACAGAAGTCAACAAATGAGAGCACCTGGGGAATGGGAGTGGTGCTGGGGGCTGCAAGGCCTGGGTTAACCTCTACATCACCAGAAGAACCTAGGAGGAGTAGGATAAGGGTATGGCTAAAGGCTATAAGAACTGGTTGTCTAGTGTGTTCGGAACAGAGAGTAAAAGGAGCAGATTTCTGGGCGTGGAAGAATATATTCAAGGCATAATGTACAGACAATGGTATGGTAGGATGTGAGTACAGGAGGTAAACCTAGGCATTGAGTGACAATGAGAGAGATTTTGACTCTCGAGGCACCAGTTAAGCTAGGTGAGGTCACCGCTTGTGTGGGGGGTGGAACAAAAGGGCTATCTAAGCCATATTGGGCAGGGCTGGGGGCTCGACAGTGAAATAATACAATAATCAATAACCAAACAGCAATAGATAAGGCATATTGACATTAGGGAGAGGCATGTGTAGCCGAGTGATCATACGGTTCAATGAGTAGCAATAGATGAATCAGGGAGCCGATTCACTAGTCGCTACTACGCTAGGCGAGCTGGAGACACAGCGATTCAGACAGCTAGCGGGCCGGGGATAGCAGATGGGCCTCCGGCGACGTCGCAACGGAAGATCCTGTTGAAACCACCTCGGACGATTACGTCGGCAGACCAGTCGTGATGGATCGGCGGGGCTCCGTGTCTGCAGTAAAGGGTCCTGGCCAATTGGCAAAAGAGGTATTGTAGCCCAAGAATTAGCTGGTGGGAGATGAGCCTAGCTCGAAGGCTAGCTCAAGGCTAACTGGTGCTTGCTTCGGCACAAGGACGTTAGCCAGGAGTAGCCGCTCGGATTGCAGCTAGCTAGCTGCGATTATCCGGTGTAAAGGTTCAGAGCTTGCGGTAGGAATCCGGAGATGTTGTATCACAACTGCAATGGCCATTCATTCACAACAATACAGTTTTGTCCAAAACAGTAAAAAAAATTATAATAAACTGTGTACCAAATAAAAATAAAATGTGAGTGCACTCAATTATTATCATTGTCTCTCTTTAGAGTTGAGGCAACGATTATGATTGTAGAAACTGTAGATGATGAGCCTCTGTAAATGGCAAAGTAGTTTGTAGAAGATGGCAGGTGGCGTTGGTGCTGTCAAATCAAACGGGGGGTACGAAACCCAGTCTGCACAGAACTTACAAAATAATCAATTATTCAGTCTCTTACTTTTATCAACAACAACGTTTCTGTACTGTTCTGTAATAATAACTATTTTTACATGTAGAGGTCTTAAAAGGATTTACAGATTATGTTGCAAAACCCACGTTCTTCTTCACTGCGGCAAGGCAACTACACTCGAGTGCCATTACTGTTCAATCACTCTCATACAAAGAAATGCACATGTAGCGATAGCAAACGCACATTGCAAAACGTTCTAAAATCTAAATGACCATCACTCTCAAAAGCATAATCAATCAATCAAATTGATTTATAAAGCCCTTTTTACATCAGCCGATGTAACAAAGTGCTATACAGAAACCCAGCCTAAAACCCCAAACAGCAAGCAATGCAGATGTAGAAGCACGCATACATGCTTATGTCAATATTCGGACTGATTTTAGATTGTAAACATCATGTGCACTTTAGTTATTCATTCAGACAGGCATAGAATTCGGCTAGCATAAAGCTATATCACCAGGATTTTCTTTTCATTAACATCAAAGGAAAAAACATCAACATTCCCCTCTGGATCAGCAAACTCTTATCTAAGCACTAAATATTCAGTATACTCAACAACTTTTGTTTCCAGTAAGTTCTCTAAGTTATCAATTTCAATATTTCTAGGTTTCTTCTAGGCAACAGGGAAAAGAGCAAAACAGCAAAAGACATTCAGACTGTAGGGGTTGCCAACAAACTCCCAACCCATAGAATTAGTGTAAAGAAGTTAGGAACTGTCTTGTTTTGTGAAATCGTTATGAAATGTCTAAAATAGCATGGGATACACTTACTTCACCCATATTAGATTTTATTTTGCTGCAAAAAAAGTAGTGTGTAGTTCCAGTAGTTAGCTACACCGCTTCAAGGCAAAAAAGTAATGAGCTACTGAAAACACTACCTAGATGGATTTTAGTTCAACTACCACCAAGCTACTGCCAAATGTAGTTAAATTACTAGTTGAATTACATGTATAGTTCACTACTCCCCAACACTGACAAGAACAATCTGTTTTTTATTGTGTATTGTGTGTGTGCACTGTGCAGTATGCAGTGTCCATCTAACCTTGTTGTTCAAAATGGTTGTTGTTTGATAGTACTTTTTAGTTTTTGGTAATTGTGTATCTCTATTCAACCTGGAAATAATCCAAAATGTTAATTATATCTTTATTAGTAAAGGAATACATTTCCATGAGACAAGCATGTCATTTGAACAATGTTTACACTTGAATATTGAATGTTTTGATGTGTTCCTACAGCGACATTGTAAAGGACAAGGAATACCAGTACAGAGTTCAGGTGGAAGCAGACGGTCTCCTCAGTGAGCTCTCCCCACCTCTCCTCTACACCCATGGAGCTGCCTACTGCGGAGATGGACTACTCCAGGGGTCAGTCAGTTTACACAGTATTCACATCACAGATATGTCATCTTTTCTCTCATCCAATGTAGACAACACCAACAGTAGAATGACAATGTACATAATGTATTCATCAATTCATACTATTAATTGATACACAGCAATATTGTAATCATGGTAAACAAGTCAACCACTTTGTACAGACAGTTTCAAATACACAGGACATGATGTCATATAAAATCCCTTAGAAGATCATGAGCACTAACCTCAAACTTGAGACAGGGATAGGGATAGACAGGATAATTAAGTTAGCAAGTGTGCAAGTCAAGTGGTACCTTAATTGGGGAGGATGGGCTCATTGTAATTGCTGGAACGGAATCAATGGAATGGTATCAAACACGGGTTTTCATGAGTTTGATACCTTTCCATTCACTTCATCCCAGCCATTATTATGAGCCATCCTCCTCTCACCAGCCTCTTGTGATACTCACATAGGTCATACCTGTACATATTGGTCTCATACATATTGGTCTCTCTAGGTGGAGAATTTGGTGAAATCAAAGGATGTTTGTGTGTTGTAATGAAACTGTAAGGCCTATAGAGACAACTGATCCTTGCTGTCTCTCTCTCTGTAGGACAGAAGACTGTGATGATGGCAATCTGTTGGATGGTGATGGCTGCTCTAAGAAGTGCCATATGGAGTCAGGCTTCAATTGCAATGGTGAGTGAAGAACAGACAAGACTGCTCTCCTAATCCTTGTCTCCTTGACCACAATCCTTGACCACAACAGAAGCCCAACTAGACCAAAAAGGAAATTGCAAGCAGAAGTTTAAATTCAAACTCGGTCAAATGTCTTTATAAAGTTGAACACTAGTGTAAGTCAAGACACTACTTAACACTTAAGCAAAGAGTCATCACTGATCACATACATTAGCTCCATGCACTGATTTCATATCACAAAACTAATTTGTAGTCAGTCTGTGCTTAACCATCTCAATTTCCCCAAACTACGTATTATGCATACAATAATCGAATAGAATTCAAAATGAATCCATATGAACTCAAAGACTCAAACAACAGAGATGTGAATTATGAAGTGTATTTTTCTTTCCTGAGGTAAGTTTACTACTGCAGCTAGCTTGTTTTGATTTCCACAACACAACAACGCTGTCAAGCTGACACACTGCCTTTTCTCTGGTTTTCATTCAGAGACTTGGCAAGGTTAAAGTAGACATTGCACACACAGTAACAACAGCAAATGTCAACCTCACATTTGTGGTGTTCTTGTGTCGCCTATAAATGCATCTACCATGCTGGGGAATGCTTTTGTCCTCTTCCTTTATGATCATGCTCTTAGTTAAAGCAATGTGTTTTCTTAATATAAAATGTGTCATTTGGCTCACAATATAGATCATAAGGCAGTAGGCCCTAATGGTTACTGAGTAACTCAAATATGTTTACATGTTCTATTCTCACATACTGTATATGTGTATGTCCCAAATGGCACCTTATTCCATTACAGTGCACTACTTTTGACCAGAGCCTCATGAGTATTACTTGATTAATCTCAATTTGGGAAATTGTTTTATAACCTCAAGCATCATCAATGATTTACAAGGACAAGACAAGAATTAATGACATACACATAATATGTATATTTTTAAGTAGTACATTATAAAGGGAATAGGGTGCCATTTGGCACAGAATTTTGTGAATCTATTACTCAGCTAGGACGTCAACAGATCCTCAACTTCGTCAAGATTGAAAAAAGAAAGCAGCTCCGTGAAGGTTCAGAGATGCCGTGACTGAAAGTGTTACATTTTCTTAGGGAATAAACACGACCAGCAGGGAAAAAAACAGATTAGAAATTGCAACACTTATAAAACAGAATAATTTCACCACTCTCACTCAGTCATGCACAAATTTGCTTCCATGTTTGGGTATTCTGATGCTTGGCAACTCCTACAACACCAGAATGGATCATGAAGTCAATGTATCTGTAGCATGAACATCAACTTGTATTATCCTGAGAGTGATATTGCTGTGACAAACAACTGAAGTAAAAACACATACTGTATATTATGGTCAGCGCACAATTGGCCAAACAACCTGCTATGAAGTGGTTTGATTTCATATTGTCTAGACTTTACTTTTGAGACATAGTTCCTTGGATTAATTATGCCAATTCAATACCTTGTCAGTGACTGAACTCTCTCCTACCCATGCAGCTGTCTGTAACTAACAGACAGGGCCAAGTCCAGCCTCTGATGTTATGCACATCAAGCCCACTCATTATGAATATTTTGTGTATTACATGATGTTTTGCTATTTTATTCTCTCTGTTTTAACCTTTGTCAGACATCTTTATTATTAAAGCACATATTTCCAGTTAGGTAATGTTTTCTTATGACATCATCTACTTATTGTTATAAAATGCAATCCCCCCACCAGATTGTGTTAGTTCCAAATGGCACCCTATTCCCTATATAGTGCACTACTTTGGACCAGAGCCCTATGGGTCCTGGTCAAAAGTAGTGCCCTGTAAAGGGAATAAGGTGTCGTTTGGGACACAACCTTGTTCACCACATACCTTTCCCTCCATTGGTTCCCCTAGATGAACCCAGCCTGTGCTACGTGTTTGAGGGTGATGGTGTGTGTGAGGTGTTTGAGAGGGGCTCCAGCGTACAGGACTGTGGTTACTTCACCCCTCATGGGTACAGTGACCAGTGGGCTTCAACCGCAGCAGCTTCCTATCAGGATCAAAGCAGCTGCTCTGCCCTGGGAGCCACCGGAGAGCCCTCACTTAGCAAGGTAGCAGTGCTTTACCTCTGCCCTGTCCTTCACCTCCTGGATACAATTGTTATTTTTTCTGTAAATGTGACTATATTGAGTGTTGTTATGGAGGTTTTAAATAATTACTGCATGATTCCCCTTTTATTAAAGCTATGCAAGCCCCAGTACCTGGAGATGAATGAGAAGCCGTCACTTGACATATGGTTTCCATGCACGGCCCAGTCATACACTCAGACCCACTATGGCGAGGAAGATACAGTATGGCTAAAGGTACTCCAGTCCACTAGTTCACCACAGAGGATGCATGTGGCACCCTATTCCCTTTACAGTGCACTACTTTTGACCATAGCCCACACACTATTTGACCCTCTCCAAGGTAATATTCCAACAGTCCTTTGTTATGTTCCAGGGCACATCTTTGTACTTTCTCCCAATTTGTCATGCCATGTTTGTCACTGTTTCTGTTGTCATATTTTCCCCTGTATCATTACCATGCAATCTAATTACCATTGAAGTGGGGAACATTCAGGAACTGATTATTATTAAGTTGAACTCAGTTTGTTGTTGTCATAAAACCTCTAATTGTTGTCCCAGGTGGGATTTGCGCAACCTGGAGTTGCCACGTCTGTCATCATCTATCTGGCCTCAGACGGAGCCTGGCCTGGAGAGCAGTGCAGGAAAACAGTCTTCATCCAACTGTGTGATACTGGTGGCAGAAACCACTCCTTGGGTATGAACTTGAACTAGCAACCCTGTTCGCCTTGACAGACAAAAGAGCTGACTGACTGTTTGAATAAACATTTTCCAAGCCAAGATGTCTTCACACATATGTAGAGATAGGGTTATGACTAGGGACAAGTTATGATGGATGGTTACAATGATGGCCATGTGATATTTAAAGTGTAGTGAGTAAGCATCCATGTCTTATTCCTGTCTGGGGCTCCATCTCAGTTCCTCTCTTCGCAATTCCTCGCCTCCTTCTCAACTGTAGTTGAGGATAAGGTCCGAGGTCCCTCCCCTTGGACTTTCTTGTTCAATATGTTTTGAGAAGATGAGGAATTGAGGAAAGATTCTTTGAAAAAGGGCCTGTGTCTGTCCTTAGGTTCCTTTGAGCTGTCGTGCCAACAGAATCCCTTGGTGGTGAACGTGACACACAACCTGAGTCAATCCTTCTTCCTGACTACCGCTGTCATCCTCAACTTCTCCTCGCCCTTCGTTGCCGTGACGGGAGTCGCTCTGCGCACATCATGTCACTTCAGCGCCTTTGCCCTCACTAGGTGCGCTGAGGGTGGGGTCTCCGAGGACTTCCACATGCACACACACGTGCACATATGTACATGTACAGGCACACACATGTGCACACACAGACACACACACACACAAACAGTCATTCAGGCATACACACAGACATACACAACAAGTAACATTGCTGTGCAAACACACACACACACACACACACACACACACACACACACACACACACACACACACACACACACACACACACACACACACACACACACACACACACACACACACACACACACACACACACACAAAGAGTGTGATATATGTTACCATATCTGTTGAAGATTGAAATAATCAACAAAATTCTAAGAACTTTGCTAAACTCATACCTTTCTCTCTGTGTTTCTCCTCTCCCTCTGTGTGTGTGTGATTATGGTGGCCCAGCTGTTCACGACGGCCCTGCCAGACGGACACATGCAGTCCTCCTCAGCTGGAGCATGCCTCTGTCACCTGCAGCCCCGGGACAGAGAGGACTGAGTCCTCTCACTGCACTGTCCACTGTCATCCAGGTTTTACCCTCACTGTGTTCAGTGGCAAGGGCCATCCACCCCATCAGGTAAGCACAACACTATGATTAGACTAGGGTTTTACACCATCAGGTAAGCACAACACTAGGATTAGACTAGGGTTTTACACCATCAGGTAAGCACAACACTAGGATTAGACTAGGGTTTTACACCATCAGGTAAGCACAACACTAGGATTAGACTAGGGTTTTACACCATCAGGTAAGCACAACACTAGGATTAGACTAGGGTTTTACACCATCAGGTAAGCACAACACTAGGATTAGACTAGGGTTTTACACCATCAGGTAAGCACAACACTAGGATTAGACTAGGGTTTTACCCCATCAGGTAAGCACAGCACTAGGATTAGACTAGGGTTTTACACCATCAGGTAAGCACAACACTAGGATTAGACTAGGGTTTTACACCATCAGGTAAGCACAACACTAGGATTAGACTAGGGTTTTACACCATCAGGTAAGCACAACACTAGGATTAGACTAGGGTTTTACCCCATCAGGTAAGCACAACACTAGGATTAGACTAGGGTTTTACCCCATCAGGTAAGCACAACACTAGGATTAGACTAGGGTTTTACACCATCAGGTAAGCACAACACTAGGTTGACAACCCTAGAACCTCACTCTATTTAAACAATTCAGAGCATTATAGAAATCATATATACATTATATATGATATGCCCCCTCCACTTTATCCCCCTACACATCAACATTGAATTTGAGAGCATTGTGAAAGTAACATGAAATAGTACTAGCCTACTATGACTGTCGAAATATAGGAACTACTACAAGTAGCAGCAGTAGTAGATATTTATATTACTGTAGTAGTATGCCATAGCACATCAGGACTGTAATGTTTATTTATTAATCTTCAATTGAAAGCGAGAAACGGAGCTTCAGTGTATACATGGAGCATGGGACCGTGTTGTGAGCTGTCAGCCAATCGACTGTGGCCCCCCTGACCAGTCTCACGTCTACTTGGCTGTCTTCAGCTGCCCCTGGGGCACAACATTAGGCAAGCAGTGCTCTTTCACCTGCAACCCCCCCGCCATACTCCAGGGTATGTATGATTAACAGTATGATTAACAGTACAGTTGTAATTATACAAATTGACATACCGTGTGTTGTATTCATAACAGTTTATAGGTTTACATGATTATAGGTCCATTTATCATTTTAATGAAGTGGGAATTTGATATTCATTCAGTCATTTACACAAAATGATTGGCCCAATCTAACATTTTCTCAGAGTGGAAAATAAATTAGCTTGACCATGAGGCTGTTATTGCTGTTTTCTAGTTCACCTGAGGAGTCTCAGTCTATTACCTCATGTTGGTTGGGTGCACAGAGGGGCTTGGAGTCTAGCCCGGCGTGGCATCATGGCGTTGGAGTGCGTCTGTGTTGCTCTGCTTTAACCTATTAGCGGTTGTTGTAAGGCAAGGCTGCTCTGCCGGCCCTGGGAATGGGACTGAACTGAACAGCTTGGCAGTTGATCTTGGTCGACTTCCAGTGGACAGATGCCTTTAGACTCTGTGTAAATAGGAAAGTAGCAGGTGACAGGTGAAGAGAGGAAATAAAGCAAACAAGAGAGGGCTTCTAACTCTGGAGTTGCCAGCAGGGCCAAGTGGGGCTCACGCTGGTAAGAACATGCTTGCTTAGAGCCCGCCTGCCATTTCATTTTTCTGTACCTCAGGGCCCCTGGCTTCTAGCTTCTATTACAGTGTTTTGTCCCTGGCTTCTAGCTTCTATTACAGGGTTTTGTGACTGGCTTCTATCTTCTATTACAGGGTTTTGTCCCTGGCTTCTATCTTCTACTACAGGGTTTTGTCCCTGGCTTCTATCTTCTACTACAGGGTTTTGTCCCTGGCTTCTATCTTCTACTACAGGGTTTTGTCCCTGGCTTCTATCTTCTACTACAGGGTTTTGTCCCTGGCTTCTATCTTCTACTACAGGGTTTTACCCCTGGCTTCTATCTTCTACTACAGGGTTTTACCCCTGGCTTCTATCTTCTACTACAGAGTTTTACCCCTGGCTTCTATCTTCTACTAAAGGGTTTTACCCCTGGCTTCTATCTTCTATTACAGGGTTTTACCCCTGGCTTCTATCTTCTACTACAGGGTTTTGTCCCTGGCTTCTATCTTCTACTACAGGGTTTTGTCCCTGGCTTCTATCTTCTACTACAGGGTTTTGTCCCTGGCTTCTATCTTCTACTACAGAGTTTTGTCCCTGGCTTCTATCTTCTACTACAGGGTTTTGTCCCTGGCTTCTATCTTCTACTACAGGGTTTTACCCCTGGCTTCTATCTTCTACTACAGAGTTTTGTCCCTGGCTTCTATCTTCTACTACAGGGTTTTGTCCCTGGCTTCTATCTTCTACTACAGGGTTTTGTCCCTGGCTTCTATCTTCTACTACAGGGTTTTACCCCTGGCTTCTATCTTCTACTACAGGGTTTTGTCCCTGGCTTCTATCTTCTACTACAGGGTTTTGTCCCTGGCTTCTATCTTCTACTACAGAGTTTTGTCCCTGGCTTCTATCTTCTACTACAGAGTTTTGTCCCTGGCTTCTATCTTCTACTAAAGGGTTTTGTCCCTGGCTTCTATCTTCTACTACAGGGTTTTGTCCCTGGCTTCTATCTTCTACTACAGAGTTTTGTCCCTGGCTTCTATCTTCTACTACAGGGTTTTGTCCCTGGCTTCTATCTTCTACTACAGAGTTTTGTCCCTGGCTTCTATCTTCTACTACAGGGTTTTGTCCCTGGCTTCTATCTTCTACTACAGAGTTTTGTCCCTGGCTTCTATCTTCTACTAAAGGGTTTTGTCCCTGGCTTCTATCTTCTACTACAGGGTTTTGTCCCTGGCTTCTATCTTCTACTACAGAGTTTTGTCCCTGGCTTCTATCTTCTACTACAGGGTTTTGTCCCTGGCTTCTATCTTCTACTACAGGGTTTTACCCCTGGCTTCTATCTTCTACTACAGAGTTTTGTCCCTGGCTTCTATCTTCTACTACAGGGTTTTACCCCTGGCTTCTATCTTCTACTACAGGGTTTTGTCCCTGGCTTCTATCTTCTACTACAGGGTTTTGTCCCTGGCTTCTATCTTCTACTACAGGGTTTTACCCCTGGCTTCTATCTTCTACTACAGGGTTTTACCCCTGGCTTCTATCTTCTACTACAGGGTTTTGTCCCTGGCTTCTATCTTCTACTACAGGGTTTTACCCCTGGCTTCTATCTTCTACTACAGGGTTTTGTCCCTGGCTTCTATCTTCTACTACAGGGTTTTGTCCCTGGCTTCTATCTTCTACTACAGGGTTTTGTCCCTGGCTTCTATCTTCTACTACAGGGTTTTGTCCCTGGCTTCTATCTTCTACTAAAGGGTTTTACCCCTGGCTTCTATCTTCTACTACAGGGTTTTACTCTGAAATCACTCACTCACATGATCACTACCCCAAGTTATTATTGACAACATAACGTTTTCTCTTCCGAAAGGAAAAGGGGTAGATAGATAGATGGGTCGTTCCACGAAATGAGTGCCTTTGATATTTTAAGTAGAGATTGTGCACAAATATTGCATTTTTTAAAGCCTGTTATATTAAATGAAGTGCCCTTTAATATAAACCACATGGACAATTCAATACATCTGTGCATTCTCTGTGACTTTTAGGAAGATTTTAACCCACTTAACCCACAAAGTCATTTCTGAAGATGATTATTTATTTAATGTTATTAGTGATTCATTTTAAAGTAAAAAACAACAACCTCCCCCTCATTTTAATGTCAACCCTGTTACGTGAGCTGAACTCTCTTTTTAATACGGTGAAACTTTTCCTGTTAAACTCTGAGGCCCTCAGGTGGCATTTTCTAAGCGACAATTAACCCTTGTGTTGTCTTAAAGGTCAAAGATGACCCGCCACAATGTTTAACAGCAGAGAAAACCCCCTAAATTATTTTTTCAACTTGAAATTTGATTACTTTTCCTAGTGACCCCAACATTAGAAAAAGGTAAACATCGCCTTTGTTCATATTTCCATGAAAGCTGTACACCATCAGGGTACAAAGATTGTCTGAGGGTCATTTTTGACCCAGCAGTTATAACATTATTTACACACTACAAAAACAACAATGACAAATTGAGATTATGTGTGCTACTGATTGAACTCAGCCAGCAGCTCTTGAAGAGGAAGATCACCATGGTTGGCACCTGCACTCTTCGCAACAAGGGGGAGAGAGGCCTTCTCATCAAAGTTTGCCTTCACCCCCACCACCACTCTAGTTTCTTACCTCCCAAAGAGGAACGAGAATGTAGCCCTCCTGAGCACACTGCACAAAACGGCGGAGATCAGTGATCGTGAGGACAGGAAGCCAGCCATCATCCTGGACTACAACCACAACAAAGGAGGCATGGATAACCTGGACAAGGTGATTGGAACTTACAGCTGCAGGAGGATGACTGCCCGCTGGCCAATGGTTATCTTCCATAACATCATTGATGTGTCCTCATGAAATGCCTTCGTGATATGGAACAAGATCAACCCTACCTGGATGCCTTATAAGCGGAACAAGAGGAGGGTGTTCCTGGAACAGCTGTGTAAGGCACTTGTAACACCACACATTCAAAGAAGGGAGCGCCACCCCCGCACAACAGCCTCTGCAGCACTTGTGAAAGCTGTTCAGGGGGCTGAATCTTGTCCTGATCCACCTGAGGCTTCAGCTGGGGCAGGCAAGAGGAGGAGATGCATATTCTGCCCCTCAAAGAAGGACTGTAAAACAAATACTATGTGCTGCACATGTGAGAAATACATCTGCAAAGTCCATGCACACACACTTGTACTCTGTCCTACATGTGCTAATTAGAGTTGATTGATTTATGTTCTTCACGTTTTTGTTTTGTATCTATCTTATTTTATTCTTATTTATTATTGTTGTTTATACAACTTGTGGGTTTGGGCAATGGTTCTAAAAATGGGAGAAGACTAGTGTTTTGTAGTTGAATTCCTCATTGTAGAGTATATAAGAATATATCACTATGTTGCTAAAAAAGTTCAAGACTGTTATTGTTCCCTTCAATAAAATGTATACAAAACAACTTTCTGCACATTTCTGCTACTTTCTTAGGCTATACAAGTGCTATCTCTTGGGGGGTTTGGTTCGCAAACTGTCTCCATGTTAGGGAATAGCTGGGTTTGAAAGTCGGTTTGAAATAAAGTATGTCACCATTTACCATTCTAAAAGTATTTTATTACATTTTTTACAATGTATTTTTTTCTTCATATCTTTTTCCTAATGGTGGCACTCTAAACATGCACAGATTCCCATAGGAACACAGCCATTTTAAAAGTGCAGCACTGTGCCATGCTATCATTTTTTGTCTTACGGGAATGATATACATTTGAAGTCGGAAGTTTACATACACTTTGGTTGGCGTCATTAAAACTCGTTTTTCAACCACTCCACAAATTTCTTGTTCACAAACAATAGTTTTGGCAAGTCGGTTAGGACATCACAAGTACTTTTTCCAACAATTGTTAAACAGACAGATCATTTCACTTATAATTCACTGTATCACAATTCCAGTGGGTCAGAAGTTTAAATACACTAAGTTGATTGTGCCTTTAAACAGTTTGGAAAATTCCAGGAAATGATGTCATGGCTTTAGAAGCTTCTGATAGGCTAATTGACATAATTTGAGTCCATTAGAGGTGTACCTGTGGATGTATTTCAAGGCCTACCTTCAAACTCAGTGCCTCTTTGCTTGACATCATGGGAAAATCAAAAGAAATCAGCCAAGACCTCAGAAAAAAATTGTAGACCTCCACAAGTCTGGTTCATCCTTGGGTGCAACTTCCAAACGCCTGACGGTACCACGTTCATCTGTACAAACAATAGTACGCAAGTATAAACACCATGGGACCACGCAGCCGTCATACCGCTCAGGAAGGAAACGTGTTCTGTCTCCTAGAGACAATGTACTTTGGTGCGAGAAGTGCAAATCAATCCCAGAACAACAGCAAAGGACCTTGTGATGAGGAAACAGGTACGAAAGTATCTATATCCACAGTAAAACGAGTCCTATATCGACATAACCGGAAAGGCCGCTCAGCAAGGAAGAGGCCACTGCTCCAAAACTGCCATAAAAAGCCAGACTACAGTTTGCAACTGCACATGGGGACAAAGATCATACTTTTTGGAGAAATGTCCTCTGGTCTGATGAAACCGAAATAGAACTGTTTGGCCATAATGACCATAGTTATGTTTGGAGGAAAAAGGGTGAGGCTTGCAAGCCGAAGAACACAATCCCAACCGTGAAGCACAGGGGTGGCAGCATCATGTTGTGGGGGTGCTTTGCTGCAGGAGGGACTGGTGCACTTCACAAAATAGATGGCATCATGAGGTAGGAAAATGATGTGGATATATTGAAGCAACATCTCAAGACATCAGTCAGGATGTTAAAGCTTGGTCGCAAATGGGTCTTCCAAATGGACAATGACCCCAAGCATACTTCCAAAGTTGTGGCAAAATGGCTTAAGCACAACAAAGTCAATGTGTTGGAGTGGCCATCACAAAGCCCTGACCTCAATCCCATTTTGTGGGCAGAACTGAAAAAGCAAGGAGGCCTGCAAACCTGACTCAGTTACACCAGCTCTGTCAGGAGGAATGGGCCACAATTCTCCCAACTTATTGTGGGAAGCTTGTGAAAGGCTACCTGAAACGTTTGACCAAAGTTAAACAATTTAAAGGAAATGCTACCAAATACTGATTGAGTGTATGTAAACTTCTGACCCACTGGGAATGTGATGAAAGAAATAAAAGCTGAAATAAATCATTCTCTCTACTATTATTCTGACATTTCACATTCTTGAAATTAAGTGGTGATCCTAACTGACCTAAGACACTGAATTTTTACTAAGATTAAATGTCTGGAATTGTGAAAAACTGAGTTCAAACGTATTTGGCTAAGGTGTATGTAATCTTCCGACTTCAACTGTACAGTACATATGAAGTCGTAACCTTTTTATTGACGTAATCAGATCTCAGGTCTGATTCCCAGTTCATCCACTGTAAGATCACATGACGTGACTTGGCCACTTGAAACAAGATGCGTCTGGTTTGATCTGGTTTGGGTAGTACCATCACCAGGCGATAAATTCATTAATAGACCAATAAGAAAGATAGTTCCAAACCTTTCTGCATTAACAGCTAGTTTTCAGTTTTCCCCTCCCCACTCAGACCACACCCACACAATCCTAGCAAAATTCTTGCTTGAGAAATTGCTCTTTACTAAGAGCCTATCAGCATTGGACCTTTAACAATTTAAATGTGCAATAAATTGCCCTTCCCTGTTGCACACCAACAAGCCTCCATTCCCCTTGCTGACTAAACTCCACTCCATGTTGAAGGACGTTTCTGATGAACTCCAGAGACCAGCCTTTGTGGAATTCAGCTCTGACTACATCGATTCGCCCAAGGTCAATACTTCAAAAATGTTTAATTATGAAACACTAACCTTGTACCTATGTTTGTCCTCTGTAGTTGCGTACCTTTGTTTGCTGAAATTCATACTTTTTCAATAAACGTTAATCAAATACAGTTGTTAATCAAATACAACCACCCAGTTACAGTCAACCCTTTTACTTTATTTGGCACTTAATAGCCACTTACTATAGTACACTTTTTTACATTTAACTTCTAGAGGTTGGAGAATGTGTTTTTTATTAAGTTGAACATGTGCTCTTTACGACAGAATTTAAAACATTTGGTGAAATGTTTTTTTCACCAAGTTACACTACCCAAATGCACCTAATTGGTGGAACGACCCAGATGGCAACTCCCAACAGATGTTAACCGCAACCTACCTTGTTATTGACAGCAGTTTGTTTTAAGCTGTTTTAAGTTGGCTACATAGACTACTGCTGGATCACTGGCTGTCAGTCAATGAGCTCTTCTGAATTGTTTGATAGGTTACCGATATTGACCCAACATGCATGTTGATCCCAGTTCCTATGTACTCATTTCCATGCGTTACTCAATACTCAGCGATTCCTCCTTATACAGCTGTATTGGATTTTTTATAATGATTGCAACACTAGAGCAAAGCTTAAAGACCTCATAAAACACTTTAAACCATGTAAAATATTCATTACATTTTATAGACCAATAAAATGAACACAACTTTTAGAGTATTATGATTACATATACATACCAACATAACCTTGTGTGGGGCCTTAGATAATTTAGCTCTAGGCACCGTCAGGTATGGACACATACAATACAATTGATCATAATGAAATCACCAACAGTCCACAAACTTACCTTATGTCTTAGCATTCAAATGAATGGACTGATTCCAGATGTCAGATTCATTAAGAGTGTTAATAACTAACTTAATAACAAACTACTGATCATTGGATTACAATTCTGTTCGAGGTTTGAATAGATTTTGTGCCTTTATTTGTTTTGCAGGGGACAGTGATAGGTTGGTGTGCCTAGATGATGGTCTATGGTCCTTCCCTGAAGCCTACTGTAAGATAGAGTGCCCAGAGCCTCCAACAGTACCCAACGCCAAGCTCCTAGTGCCCCAGTGCGAAGGTACAGGGCATGATGTGGGTACCGTATGCCGTTACAAATGTAACCCAGGTTGCTATGTTACTGGCAGCCTAAAAACAAAGTCCAGAAAGTGAGTAATGTGTTATGTATCACTTTTTTTGCTCTGCTCCATAAACGTGTTATAGAACAGTGTTAGAAGCTGCTATTTTATGTAACAGGAAACAATGAATGCATCACATATTTCTCCCACGGATCCTGAGTTTAAATAGCACAATTCGTACATTTAAATGTACCTTTAGATCCATAAACACTGCATAACTGTGTATGGTTTTAAAGTATAGTGACATACATCTCCAGTAAGATCCATACCAATGTTTACTTTTCTCATTATTGTTTTCCAGTTTTATTAATTGGGTAACTTTGCCTGATTATCAATGTGATTCAGGTGTTTCTAATGAGTTGGTTTCCCATTAGTAAGTCGATGTTGCGGGTTTATTTCCGCTCTTTGTTGGAGTCAGCATTATCCCTTACTATTGGGCATATCGGCCCGTCAAAGACATTGTTGTTGAATCTAGCTAGACTTTCTAAGACTGCTCAGCATGTTGTACTGGACCAACTGCATGTACAAACTGATATCAGAACAGGACATTTGCACCTTTTTTATTTTGTTCATTTTTATTTAACCTTTATTTAACATCTGGACTTCTTTATGAGATTCTCAACTCACTTTTAAGATATGTGAATGTCTTAAGGACTTCTAATGAGTTACAATATGTGAAGAACCAAAAGCACTATTAAATCGGTTTAAATGATATGGTTTATTATGAACTTTGACATGTTTTAAATGAATTTACTCAAATACATTGTTAACGCCACCATTTTACTGAAAATGGTAACCGGTACCATAACTTGTTATTACTGAGGCTTGTGAATACTGTATCCCTCTCTTTTTCACTCCTGGCTTTAGTCCATTTAGTCCATGTACTTACTTATTCCCTCAGGTTTAGCCAGAGATTACATAAGACGTGTAGGTGTTTGTTAGTGCGTCACCGTATGTCAGTACTGTGTATGTGAAGGCCGATGCGTAGGCCGGTATTCCTACTGACAGTATGTGTGTGTGTGTTTGTGCGTCCCCAGAAGGTTTCTGAAGGTGGAGTGTGTAGAGGGGGGCCAGTGGGAGGAGGGGGGCTGTGAACCCATTCCCTGTCCATCTCTACCTGCTGTCTATGAGGGCATGTTCACCTGCACCAACGGCAGGCACTACAACAGCCTCTGTACCCTCCAGTGTCCTCACGCCTCGGAAAACGTAATGCTTTAGCTCTCTTTATACAAAAGATGCAATATAGGTTCCACTGTCTGAGCTGTCATTCCATTCCATTAATAAAGTGCCATATCTTATTCATTCTGTTTTTATCTCTCCTGACAGCACACAATTCGCTGCACTAAAGATGGAGAGTGGACAGAGAAGTTCACAATGTGTACAAGGTTGAATGAAGCCTGCCCACCTCCACCTGATGTCAATCGGGTTCAGTATGCCTGTGACGAGGGCTTCAGTGTTGGTAAGTCTCCTTCTCAACTCCTCCAGCTTGAGGAAACTCCGTATTACACTTACAGTAGTACTTTAGCGTAGTAATGTACTGCAATGTACTGTAGTAATCAACAGACTGTCAGTATTATTTCAAAGAAATTATGCATTGCATCGTTCTGATAATCACATCTTATGTTGCTTTATTGGTGTTTATTGAGTCTACACAGAAGGCATTTTAGTTGGTATTTCTTTAGTATGAACGTTTCTACAGTGTAAAGTCAGATAATTTTCAAACATCTCATCTATTTTAGTTGGTATTTCTTAAGTCTGAAAGTTTCTACAGTGTAAAGTCAGATAATTTTCAAACATCTCATGATGTAATACTGTACCGTGGTAATATATATACAGTACCAGTCAAACATTTTTCTTTATCTGTACTATTTTCTACATTGTAAAATAATAGTGAAGACATCAAAACTATGAAATAACAGATATGGAATCATGTAATAAACAAAAAAGTGGTAAACAAATAAAAATATATTTTAGATTTTAGATTATTCAAAGTAGCCACCCTTTCTTTGCCTTGATGACAGCTTTGCACACTCTTGGCATTCTCTCAACCAGCTCCATGAGGTAGTCACCTGGAATGCTTTTCCAACAGTCTTGAAGGAGTTCACACATATGCTGAGCACTTGTTGGCTGTTTTTACTTCACTACACGTTCCAAATCATCCCAAATCTCAATTGGGTTGAGGTCAGGTGATTGTGGAGGCCAGGTTATCTAATGCAGCACTCCATCCCTCTCCTTCTTGGTCAAATAGCCCTTACACAGCCTGGAGGTGTGTTTTGGGTCGTTGTCCTGTTGAAAAAGTAATGATAGTCCCACTAAGCGCAAACGAAATAGGATGGCGTATAGCTGCAGAATGCTGTGGTAGCCATGCTGGTTAAGTGTGACTTGAATTCTAAATAAACCACAGGTAGTGTCACCAGCAAAGCACCCCCACACCGTCACACCTCCTCCATGCATTACGGTGGGAACAACACATTCGGAGATCATCCGTTCACCTACTCTGCGTCTCACAAAGACACGGCGGTTGGACCCAACAACCTAAAATTTGGACTCATCATACCAAAGGACAGATTTCCACCGGTCTAATGTCCATTGCTCGTGTTTCTTGGCCCAAGCAAAGCAAATATTTTCTTCTTATTGGTGTCCTTTAGTAGTGGTTTCTTTGTAGCAATTCGACAAATTAAGGCCTGATTCACGCAGTCTCCTCTGAACAGTTGATGTTGAGATGTGTCTGTTACTTGAACTCTGTGAAGAATTTATTTGGGCTACAATCTGAGGTGCAGTTAACTCTAATGAACTTATCCTCTGATGGATTGCTGTTTCTCTTTGCTTGTTTGAACTTATTTTGACATAATATGGACATGGTCTTTTACCAAATAGGTCTATCTTCTGTATACTAACCCTACGTTGTCACAACACAACTGATTGGCTCAAACGCATTAATTCCACAAATTAACTTTTAACAAGGCACACCTGTTAATTGAAATGCATTCCACGGGACTACCTCATGAAGCTTGTTGAGAGAATGCTAAGAGTGTGCAAAGCTGTCATCAAGGCAAAGAAAGGGTGGCAAATTTTTGTTATTTCATAGTTTTGATGTATTCACTATTATTCTACGATGTATAAAATAGTAAAAATAAAGAAAAACCCTTGAATGAGTTGGTGTGTTCAAACTTTTGACTGGTACTGTATATATACAGAATATATATATAAATGTGTATATTTATTGCCCATATATTGTGGTGTGTTGTGTATCCCAGAAGGCATGCATACACAAGGCAAAATAAAACAGAGCCATAGCAGGTAGCAGGTGGTAAATTACTTTGCAAGCTGAGCTGCCAAGCTGTTGAATCACAGATGACTAGTCTTAACTAGGGCTTTTTTTTTGCACATTAATAAATTCAACCGATGCAAATTGGAGTGAAAGGAAAGCTTACTTTGTATCACTGCAGGTGCAGTTTGCTACCCAACATGCAGTGCGGCCTTGCATGACCCAGTGGTTCTAGCCAATAGCACCACAGCAGACAGCGTCAAGCACTGGATGCTGCCAGGCAGGGTTCAGGTAAGGTGTTTGACTGACGTAGACGTTGCTGCTTTGTTATTTGCAACATTTTATTTTGTATTGGCTAATATTTGCCTTGTGTAACCTTAGAGCTTCACACACAGCTCTGCGGCTTGCTCAAATGATTCATTTGGATGAATAATGGACTAAAACAAACGGTTGTCTGTCCTTCAAGTTGAGCTTTTCCTGCAAATGAATCACCGGCCTACGCTTAGCAGCTTATTTTACTGAATGTATTTATATTATTCGATATAAACAACCAGGTGCAATCTTCCTGCTTCTTTTCTGCTCAGTTAGGAGGACACTCTTAGCCTCACTGTGAATTCTGTTAAGATCAAATGTTTATTGTAATTTCTGCCAGTTTGACATGCAGATGGCAAATAATGAGGTATAAAGATTCGGATGGACAAAAAAAAAGTTGTGACATCAGAGTTTATAAGATTAGAAATAGGCGCCTTTCAAGAATTTACGCAACACGCAATCATCACAACAAAATGTCTAGGAATTTCACTGTTCTGTCAGAGTCAAATGGACTGTTGCTTTCTTAAGAAGGGCAACCTGCCCAATATTATCTCGAAGGATCGCTTTGACATGAAGGCTGGCGTAAATAACCCTATCATTTGACCCTCTACTGGGTGGTCATTCACTGAGCCAGCAGACGTAACTGCCTTAAGGCCAAATAGTTTGGCACTGATTTTGATGACTTGAGTTGTATTACTGGCAGGTCATCGTGATCCAAGGCATTATGTTCGATTGAGTCTAGATGGGAATCATGTCTGTATCCCTTTACAAGACAACTTTTGGGACACAAAGTTCTGTTACTCCTACAGTGTTTTTCAGTCAAACAATATGATTAGTATGCTGTCATTCAGGTAGAAAGTAAATGCCACACACCATTATGAGGAGAACTCAAGATGACAGGGCCATTTTGGCTGGATCACTTCATAACACAAAATATGGGCTTGTTGACTAAATGTTTTTGGTTTGATGGGAGCATTAGAGTTAAGTTAGAGATGTAAGTACAGTTAGATATCTTTATCAAGTCATTGAACAAAAATAAAGTCCTGTGCACAGACAAGCTGTCTCCTGTAAGCCTAGTATAACCAAAATAGGTTTGGATCTATAGATATAGCTGTAGACACTGATAACTAATTACAATGTCTCAATCAATGTTACATTACAGGACATTGTTTGCACAGGAATGACGAGGTGGCATCCTGACCCCAAACTCATCCACTGTATCCAGTCATGTGAGGTGAGTGTTCTATACTGCATAGTGCCTGCCACACAGGGTTCATATACTATTTAAAATCTTAAAAAACAAACGTTGTGTTTGCTCTAGCCTGCCTGGAGTGCCAGATGAGTTAGGTTTGCAGTTTTGGGAGTATTGTATTGGTCCATTATGCCAGAAAAGCACATATCAATTATTTGAAAGGATTTTCAATATTATTTTAATCCAGGTCTGGTGCCTGCTACAGTATTATACAGTACCAACATGATTAAAGATGAGACATACGATCTTTTGCAAATCTAGGCTGCTCTGTTCTATCAAGACAGTTGGTTTTAGCTCTCTATTGTGTTAGTCTTCAAAATGAAGACCTGTGCAGTACATGCTTTGAAAAATGTATTTCTTACCTGATCATATCTATCCCTTTCTTTAAAGTAGCCTAAGCTTGATCTCAGAGAAGATTCTTTGAACAGACATTTGTTTGGCTCTACATGTATGCAGTAAAAAGGGATTTCATTTGACTGTGAATAGTAAATAAAACCATGGTAAGACCATTTATATTAAGTCATACACAATAGAGAATATCAAACCAAGACCCAAATTCAATCGATTGCAGATAAAGCAAACCACACTGTGTGTTCACTGAGAAGGTTTATGCTGTATTTTAAGGGCAGTTGTGATTTCACATCAAAATCCATTGTCCGCGAGAGGAGTAGCTTGCGGGTTGTGTCAGTTTTAACACAATTAACTCATCTGATTTACATTTAGATTTTGGTCATTTTGCAGACACTATTATCGAGAACTAAGGTAGGTAAGACAAGCACATATCACAGTCATTGTTAGTAAAACCTTTCCTTAAAGCAGCTAAGTACAAAAGTGTGAGTTCTGAAAGAACCCGCAGTGCAGTTCTTTCATCTGCAGTGGATTGAAATGCGGCCCAAATGTGCTCAACTATGGCAAGGTTCACTGCAAACTATAAGTCTCTCTCTCTACCTTGTTCAGGCTTTATTTGTTGAAATATTTATCACTGGCAATGATATGCTACAAACCATAATTTCTGAGACTGACAGTTCCATTTTTCTTTCATCGTTTCCTTTGATTTTGTCTATTTTTGGGGATCAAAAGGCAGGCTTTGTATTTTGATATATTTCCCCATTCATTTATTAGCTGTTATATATTACTCTATTGTTACCCAGAACCTTTTTATTCAGAATTCAACTGACTTTAGTGTAACCTGGAACTATCTATGGAACACAAACTGTTGATGTCTCATGGTATTAAAATATTCCATCTACCTGCCAGCACATTTTTCCCCTCCACCTTCCCGTGCATGTTGCTAAGCAAAACAGTTGCTTATAACCAGATACTCCATGACAACATTGTAAATTATACCACTCCACATGTGTTACAAATGCTCCCCACCAGATCTCATCCAGATGCTCCTTTACAAAATAGGATGATGATAAGTGTAGAGGTCAGCTGAGGCTTTATCATAATTGGCTTTACCATAAGCCTGCTTCATTATCTAGGCCAACGTTATCCTCTTTAAAACACAGTTCACAAAATGCATCAATCTCAACAGCAAAAAAATTGATTGGAAGAATACTCAAATTGTATTTTTCTTTCAGGAAGTAAGTAAGTAGGCAAAGGCTTCTGGACGGTAGGAAGGAGAGAGACAACTGAATAATATAATTAGGATGTGTCAAGACTAGCCAATCAGCCCTTAAAAAACAATTAGAGTTGTTTGTTGAGGAGTGCACAGCATTTGCCTACCCCATGTGATCTACATTAAGACAGCCAGTCTAAACTCTTCTCTCATTCAGAAGTTGAACTTACAGTGTGAGTAATAGTTGTCATAGATAATATCATATACAGTGCATTCGGAAAGTATTCAGACCCCTTTACTTTTTCCATATTTTGTTACGATACAGCCTTATTCTAAAATTGATTACATTGTTCCCCCCCCCCCCTCATCAATCTACACACAATACCCCATAATTAAAAAATAAAAACAGATTTTTTGACATTTTTACAAATGTATTAAAATAAAAAACTGAAATATCACATTAACATAAGTATACAGACCCTTTACTCAGTGCTTTGTTGAAGCACCTTTGGCAGTGATTACAGCCTCGCGTCTTCTATGGTATAACGGTAAAAGCTTGGCACACCTGTATTTGGGAAATTTCTCCCATTCTTCTCTACAGATCCTCTCAAGCTCTGTTAGGTTGGATGGGGAGTGTCACTACACAGCTATTTCCAGGTCTCTCCAGAGATGTTTGATCAGGTTCAAGTCCGAGCTCTTGCTGGGCCATTCAAGGACATTCAGAGACTTGTCCCAAAGCCACTCCTGCGATGTCTTGGCTGTGTGATTAGGGTAATTGTCCTGTTGGAAGTTGAACCTTCGCCCCAGTCTGAGGTCCTGAGCGCTCTGGAGCAGGTTTTCATCAAGGATCTCTCCACTTTGCTCCGTTCATCTTTCCCTCGATCCTGACTAGTCTCCCAGTCCCTGCCGATGAAAAAAATCCCCACAATATGACGCTGCCACCACCATGCTTCACTGTAAGGATGGTGCCAGGTTACCTCCAGACGTGACGCTTGGCATTCAGGCCAAAGAGTTCAATCTTATTACTCATGGTCTGAGAGTCCGTTAGGTGCTTATAGCCAAACTCCAAGCAGGCTGTCATGTGCCTTTTACTGAGGAGTGGCTTCTGTCTGTGTCACGCCCTGACCATAGAGATCCTTTTATTCTCTATGTTGGTTAGGTCGGGGTGTGACTAGGGTGGGTTATCTAGGTTATTATTTGTCTATGTTGGCCTGGTATGGTTCCCAATCAGAGGCAGCTGTTTATCGCTGTCTCTGATTGGGGATCATATTTAGGCAGCCTTTTTCCACTGGGTTTTTGTGGGATCTTGTTTGTTTGTGTGTAGTTGCCAGCCCGGTGCGTCCTGTGCCAGCTCCCCGCACTTGCCGTGCGAAGGTTGTCATCTGTCCAGGACACATTGTGCCAGCTCTACGCTCCAGACCTCCAGTGCGCCTCCACAGCCCAGTACGTCCTGTGCCGGCTCCATGCACCAGGCCTTCTGTGCGTCTCCCCAGCCCGGTACGTCCTGTGCCGGCTCCACGCTCCAGGCCTCCTGTGCGTCTCCCCAGCCCGGTACATCCTGTGCCGGCTCCACGCACCCGGCCTCCAGTGCGTCTCCCCAGCCCGGTACGCTCTGTGCCAGCTCCACGCACCAGGCCTTCAGTGCGTCTCCCCAGCCTGGTATGCCCTGTGCTAGCTCCACGCACCAGGCCTCCAGCGACGGTTCCCAGTCCGGAGCCTCCAGCAACGGTTCCCAGTCCGGAGCCTCCAGCAACGGTTCCCAGTCCAGGGCCTCCAGTGATGATCCACGGTCCGGAGTCCCCGGCGATGATCCATGGTCCGGTTCCTCCGGCGATGATCCATGGTACGGTTCCTCCGGCGACGATCCACGGTCCGGAGTCCCCGGCGATGATCCACGGTCCGGGGCCTCCGGCGACGATCCACGGTCTGGAGCCTCCGGCGACGATCTACGGTCCGGTTCCTCCGGCGACGACCCACGGTCAGGTTCCTCCGGCGACGATCCACGGTCCGGTTCCTCCGGCGACGATCCACAGTCTGGAGCTTCCGGTGACGATTCCCGCGCCAGAGCTACCACCGAAGCTGACGTATCCGCGAGCAGAGTGGGTACTTTGCCCCGCACCGGAGCCGCCCCCGACGTTAGATGCCCACCCGGACCCTCCCCTAATGAGTCAGGTTTTGCGGTCGGAGTCCGCACCTTTGGGGGGTGTGGTACTGTCACACCTTGACCATAGAGATCCTTTTATTCTCTATGTTGGTAAGGTCGGGGTGTGACTAGGGTGGGTTATTTAGGTTATTATTTGTCTATGTTGGCCTGGTATTGTTCCCAATCAGAGGCAGCTGTTTATCGTTGTCTCTGATTGGGGATCATATTTAGGCAGCCTTTTCCACTGGGTTTTGTGGGATCTTGTTTGTTTGTGTGTAGTTGCCAGTTGCACTGCATTTGACTTCACGTTTCATTTTTGTTCTGTTTTGTTTTGGTGAGTTTCTTTAATTAAACATGTGGAACTCTATGCATGCTGCGCCTTGGTCCGTTAATTATACAAACGGCGTGACGGTCTGGCCGCAATACCACAAAGGTCTGATTGGTGGAGTGCTGCAGAAATGGTTGTCCTTCTGGAAGGTTCTCCCATCTCCACAGAGGAACTCTGGAGCAATGTCAGAGTGACCGTCTTGGTGGTTCCAAGCTTCGTCCATTTAAGAATGATGGAGGCCTCTGTGTTCTTGGGGAATTCCTGTCGCAGAGCTCTACAGACAATTCATTTGACCTCATGGCTTGGTTTTTGCTCTGACATGCACTTTCAACTGTGGGACCTTATATAGACAGGTGTGTGCTTTTCAAAATTATATCCAATCAATTTAATGTACCACAAGCAGACTCCAATCAAGTTGTAGAAACATCTCAAGGATGGCGAATCGCATCTCTGCATGTCTGGCAGACATATCAGTGTGGATGACGGATCACCACCTCAAGCTGAACCTCGGCAAGACGGAGCTGCTCTTCCTCCCGGGGAAGGACTGCCCGTTCCATGATCTCGCCATCACGGTTGACAACTCCATTGTGTCCTCCTCCCAGAGTGCTAAGAACCTTGGCGTGATCCTGGACAACACCCTGTCGTTCTCAACTAACATCAAGGCGGTGACCCGTTCCTGTAGGTTCATGCTCTACAACATTCGCAGAGTACGACCCTGCCTCACACAGGAAGCGGCGCAGGTCCTAATCCAGGCACTTGTCATCTCCCGTCTGGATTACTGCAACTCGCTGTTGGCTGGGCTCCCTGCCTGTGCCATTAAACCCCTACAACTCATCCAGAACGCCGCAGCCCGTCTGGTGTTCAACCTTCCCAAGTTCTCTCACGTCACCCCGCTCCTCCGCTCTCTCCACTGGCTTCCAGTTGAAGCTCGCATCCGCTACAAGACCATGGTGCTTGCCTACGGAGCTGTGAGGGGAACGGCACCTCCGTACCTTCAGGCTCTGATCAGGCCCTACACCCAAACAAGGGCACTGCGTTCATCCACCTCTGGCCTGCTCGCCTCCCTACCTCTGAGGAAGTACAGTTCCCGCTCAGCCCAGTCAAAACTGTTTGCTGCTCTGGCACCCCAATGGTGGAACAAACTCCCTCACGACGCCAGGACAGCGGAGTCAATCACCACCTTCCGGAGACACCTGAAACCCCACCTCTTTAAGGAATACCTAGGATAGGATAAAGTAATCCTTCTAACCCCCCCCCCTTAAAAGAGTTAGATGCACTATTGTAAAGTGGTTGTTCCACTGGATATCATAAGGTGAATGCACCAATTTGTAAGTCGCTCTGGATAAGAGCGTCTGCTAAATGACTTAAATGTAAATGTAAATGATAATCAATGGAAAAAGGATGCACCTGAGATCAATTTCGAGTCTCATAGCAAAGGGTCTGAATATTTTATTTATTTATAAATTGAAAACATTTCTAAAAACCTGTTTTTGCTTTGTCATTATGGGGTATTGTATGTCAAATGATGAGAAATGTATTTAAGCAATTTTTTTAATAAGGCTGTAATGTAACAAAATGTGTAAAAAGTCTAGGGGTCTGAATACTTTCTGAATGCACTGTATTTATTCTAGATTTGTGTTAGTATCATAATATTGTCCTTTTAATAGTCTACTCTAGAGGTTGTTACTGTAACTTAATGTTTCACTTTTGCCAGACCCACATTCGAGGATTTGTTTTGAACCGCTAAACATGACCTTTCATTTGAGAATGAACTTAGACTAGAACATAATTAGCAAGCGAGCTCTGAGGAACTCTGGGGAGTCCCAATCAGGAAGAGGTTATGTGGAGCCTCCAAAACATTAACAGTTGTTGCTATGGAGTTTACCTTGTTTATTGTATCTTTCACTTAGCATTAAACTTGGCCAGTCGGCATGCTCTTCGAGCGTAACTCCTTCCTTCACTCTAGTAGGATTTTTAGGTTTAATGTATAACCATGTTTGGCTGTTAAATTTGAAAGATAGATTTTTTTGGTGGCATGAAGAGATACTGTTTGTGGGGAATCCCCACCCTTGGTGTCGGTAATGATGAATTTAGGCAAGATTTATTCTGGTATTGTCAAACTTACTGAGTCATCCTGGATATATTTGTGCTAATTTATGTTTCTTGAGAAATATAGTACCCGTCAATAGACACATCTACTCATTCCAGGGTTTTTCTTTATTATTACAATGTTCTGCATTGTAGAATAATAGTGAAGACATCAAAAATATGAAATAACACATATGGATTCATGTAGTAACCAAAAAAAAGTGTTTAACAAATACTTCAAAGTAGCCACCCTTTGCCTTGATGACAGCTTTGCACTCATGGCATTCTCTCAACCAGATTCATGAGGTAGTCACCTGGAATGCATTTCAATTAACAGGTGTGCCTTGTTAAAAGTTAATTTGTGGAATTTCTTTCCTTCTTAATGTGTTTGAGCTAATCAGTTGTGTTGTAACAAGGTAGGGGTGGTATACAGAAGGTAACTCTATTTGGTAAAAGATCAAGTCCATATTATGGCAATGCGGAACATTTCAAGAACTTTTAAAGTTTCTTCAAGTGCTGTCGCAAAAACCATCAAGCGTGATGATGAAACTTTGTTCTCCTGAGGACAGCCACAGGAAAGGAAGACCCAGTGTTACCTCTGCTGCAGAGGATAAGTTATTTAGAGTTAACTGCACCTCAGATTGTAGCCCAAATAAATTCTTCAAAGTTCAAGTAACAGACACATCTCAACATCAACTGTTCATAGGAAACTGCGTGAATCAGGCCTTTCATGGTTGAATTGCTGCAAAGAAACCACTAAAGGGCACTAGTAAGAAGAAGAGACTTGCTTGCGCCAAGAAACACGAGCAATGGACATTAGACCGGTGGAAATCTGTCCTTTGGTGTGATGAGTCCAAATGTGAGATTTTTGGTTCGAACCGCCGTGTCTTTGTGAGACGCAGAGTAGGTGAACAGATGATCTCCGTATGTGTGGTTCCCACCGTGAAGCATGGAGTAGGAGGTGTGGGGTTGCTTTGCTGGTGACACTGTTGGTGATTTATTTAGAATTCAAGGCACACTTAACCAGCATGGCTACCACAGCATTCTGCAGCAATACGCCATCCCATCTAGTTTGCGCTTAGTGGGACTGTCATTAGTTTTTCAACAGGACAACAGGACGATGACACCTCCTGGCTGTGTAAGGGCTATTTGACCAAGAAAGAGAGTGATGGAGTGCTGCATCAGATCACCTGGCCTCTACATTCACCTGACCTCAACCTAATTGAGATGGTTTGGGATGAGTTGGACCGCAGAGTGAAGGAAAAGCAGCCAACAAATGCTCAGCATATGTGGGAACTCCTTCAAGACTTTTGGAAAAGCATTCCTCATGAAGCCGATTGAGAGAATGCCAAGAGTGTGCAAAGCTGTAATCAAGACAAAGGGTGGCTACTTTGAAGAATCTAAAATATATTTGGATTTGTTTAACACGTTTTTTCTACCATGTAGAAAATAGTACAAATAAATTAAAACCCTTGAATGAGTGTGTCCAAACTTTTGACTGGTACTGTATGTTTGTGTGAATAGCATTAACAAAAGGGTTCGTTTACAGTAAATTCTGGATTCTTTAAATAACAACTTGGATTACACAAGTAGAATTACTCAATAAAATAGAAACTAAGAGCCCTCCTTTGGACAGAAGCCAGGAAAATGAGTAAAAAGCCAGGTTGTCTATCTGACAGTGGATATCTTTATTCACTGCTGTAACTCAAACAGCTCAGCAAGCTATCAAATGGATGAGTTGTGACCCTCAGATAGCACACTGTGTGGCGTCTAGTTTACAGCATACTAGAACAATGATTTTTTAAAAGAGAAAACACAAGGTTCTGTGGAAAAGTCGGCCGTTCTTCCAAAGTCTGCTTGTGGAGACATGGTACCATAAACACCTTCAAACTTGGTACATTACACTGACACTGTAATCCAGCAGACACTAGAGTTCCAAGTATGTTTTAAGAGGGTGTACTGTTAAATTTACTGACAGTTTACACAGGGCCCTGTGCCTTGTTATGAAGTGGGGAGCAATCCCTCTCCCTTATTTCTCAGATTCCTGGAGCAGTCCGTGGAAGTCCAATCCATCAGTGTTCTACGACCCCTTATCACCTCACATTCCATTAATGGCAGCTTTATCAAATGAAAAACAGAATGACTCACTAGTGGAAAAGTTATGCCTCTCACTCACATTATTGAGAACATTTGGGTGAGAAGAAACGTGGGTGAAATTGTTGATAAAAATTGGCATTTGGACGAGTAAAATCTGTAAAGAATATTTTGGCAGAGGATATTTACAAGCATGCATGTCTGCTTTGAAAATATTTTTGGTGGAAAGCATGGGTGTTCATACTGTTGATGTTACAGTCATTTTTATTGTCTTGCTTTATACCAAAGGAGGTCAAGTAATGATTTTAGATCATTTTAGGCCAAGGTCTCTTATGATTTAAAGAGTCTAACTTTTGATTGTACTTATTTAACCAATGTAAGGGTCATGTTAAAGATACATTACAAATAGCCCAAAAGCAAGCCAAAACATATGCTACTTTCTCATGTTTAGCAGTTGTGCTACATTATGTTACTTGCACTGCATGACCAAAAGTATGTGGACACCGGCTCATCGAACATCTCATTACAAAATCATGGGCATTAATATGGAGTTGGTCCCCCTTTGCTGCTATAACAGCAAAGGGGGACCTTTGCTGTTATAGGGAAAGCTTTCCACTCGATGTTGGAACATTGCTGCGGGGACTTGCTTCCATTCAGCCACAAGAGCATTAGTGAGGTCGGGCACTGATATTGGGCGATTAGGCCTGGCTCGCAGTTGGCATTCCAATTCATCCTAAAGGTGTTTGATGGTTGAAGTCAGGGCTTTGTGCGGGCCAGTCAAGTTCTTCCACACTGATCTCGACAAATCATTTCTGTATAAACCTTGCTTTGTGCACGGGGGCATTGTCATCCTGAAACAGGAAAGGGCCTTGTAATTGTATGCTGTAATGTTAAAATTCCCTTCACTGGAACTAAGGCGCATAGCCTGAACAATGAAAAATGGCCCCAGACCCTTATTTCTCCTCCACCAAACTTTATAGTTGGCACTGTGCATTAGGGCAGGTACCGTTCTCCTGGTATCCGCCAAACCCAGATTTGTCCGTCGGACTGCCAGTTAGTGAAGCTACCGACTAACAGTTATTGTGCTGACGTTGCTTCCAGAGGCAATTTGGAACTCGGTAGTGAGTGTTGCTACCAAGGACAGACGATTTTTACGCGCTTCAGCACTTGGCGGTCCCATTCTGTGAGCTTGTGTGGACTACCACTTTGTGGCTGAGCCGTTGTTGCTCCTAGACGTTTCCACTTCACAATAAGAGAACTTACACTCGACTGGGGGCAGCTCTAGCAGGGCAGAAATGTGACTAACTGTATTACGTTTCAGGGAAGACCCAGATGCAGACAGTGTCGAAGTATCAAAAGTTTATTACTAGAACAGGGGGCAGGCAAAACGACAGGTCAAGGGCAGGCAGAGGTCAGTAATCCAGATCAGAGTCCAAAAGGTACAAAACGGCAGGCAGTCTTGGGGTCAGGGCAGGCTGAGGTCAATAATCCAGGGTGGTGTGACAAGGTACAAAATGGCAGTCAGGGTCAGGGCAGGTAGAAAGGTCAAAACCGGGAAAACTAGAAATCAGGAACTAGAAAAAGACAGGAGCAAGGGGAAAAACCCTGGTAGGCTTGATGAACAAAACGAACTGGCAACAGATAAACAGAGAACACAGGTATAAATACACTGGGGATAATGGGGAAGATGGGCGAAACCTGGAGGGGGGTGGCGACAAGCAAAAAAGACAGGTGAAACAGATCAAGGTGTGACAAACTGACTTGTTGGAAAGGTGGCATCTTATGATGGTGCCACGTTGAAAGCCACTGAGCTCTTCAGTAAGGCCATTCTACTGCCAATGTTTGTTTATGGAGATTGCATGGCTGTGTGCTCGATTTTATACACCTGTCAGCAATGGGTAGAATAATAGTGAAGACATAAAAACTCTGAAATAACACATATGGAATCATGTAGTATCCAAAAAAGTGTTAAACAAATATATTTTATATTTGAGTTTCTTCAAAGTAGCCACCCTTTGCCTTGATGACAGCTTAGCACACTCTTGGCATTCTCCCAACCAGCTTTATGAGGTAGTCACCTGGAATGCATTTCAAATAACAGGTGTGCCTTGTTAAAAGTTTGAGCCAAACAGTTGTGTTGTGACAAGGTAGGGGTGGTACACAGAAGATAGCCCTATTATGGCAAGAACAGCTCAAATAAGCAAAGAGAAACGACAGTCCATCATTACTTTAAGACATGAAGGTCAGTCAATCCGGAAAATCTCAAGAACTTTGAAATTTTCTTCCCCTTTTTTTATTTCTTTGCTTTCAGGCCGGCCCATGGGTAAAGGATGGTATGGGGAGGATTTTCTCTGGTCACTGGAAGGAGGGGTGGGTGTTGGAGGGTGACTGATGAGCAACCCTAGTTGCTAGCAGGGGTGGAAAGGGGTGGGAAACAGGGTTTCCAGGGTGGGGGGTTGGATGGAGACATGTTGGCTGGTTGGGGGAATGGGCTGAGAGGTGGAGGCCCACCTCTTTTTTGTTTTGTTTTCCTGTTTACACTGAATTTATAATTTATAATGAAACTCTGTATGTATTTCTTTCTGGGTTTTTTTTCTTCTTTTGAGGGGCAGCCTACAGGTACAGGCTTTATAAACTTATAATTTGAAATGGATAATGTACCTGTAACTTTCCCAACAAAAATGTAGCCACAAAAAAAAAGGAATGACATTTACTGTAACAGGTGGCCAAAAATGCCTACCTAAAAGCCACACCTCCAATCTTCTGATAGGTTGCCACCTTTACAATATATTATTAAAAAGGTTCAAAATGTAACCCCTCCCATCACATAAAGGTTCTGTTTTGAATCTTTACTCAGGGGTTCCTCGGAGACCCTTTATCAGAGGGGTTCCTCTGGAAACCCAAAAGGTTCTTCCAGGGTCTTTTACTTCTTAGAGTGGGCCTATACTGTGATATATGGATTCAGGTACATTGAAAGGGCTCCATCAGCCCGGGGAAAACCAAAAGTATCTTTGGTAGTCACCTCTTATTTTCTCACTTTTGGCACAATAACTTCAAGTTTAAGTTGAAGGCTTTCATTATGACACCTTACATTTTTTTATGTAGCATAAATTTGACCATTTTATGCCGTTGCCGAGTTTGACAGAACTCACCAAAGTACTGCAAAAAATTCCAAATATTTAGTTACAGCTCTGAGAGGTCAGGTATCAGCTCTTTACTAGTTGTTAATTAATTAAAGGAAAAGGCAATGGTATCCACTCTTGGTGCTTTTCTATTTGGATGTTGACGTCTGCAAATAGGAAGTTGCACCGTTGTTTATGATGATCTCATCTTGCGGATGCTACCTTTAATAAGAGTTTCCTTTTTTCCAGCCCTTTGGGGGAGATGGTTGGTGTGACACCATCAACAACAGGGCCTACTGCGAGTATGATGGAGGGGACTGCTGTCCATCCACCCTCTCAACCAGAAAGGTAAATTTACCTGTTTTCATCGTCACCCCCATACCCCTCCTTAAATGACCTGCTTTTTTCTATGCTTCCATATGAGTCAGTCGACTGCAGTGGGGATGTTTTTCTCCCACATACCTGCTATTTTGCTTACTGTATATGCATACTGCCTATTCATTCCTGAAAGTCTGCTGCAGCCAGCTAACTGGAGGTCATTCGTCTCTCTCATGTCCGTACCTATGACTCATGGTGGTAGCGCGGCTACTGCCGGTTCCCCCTTGAATGAGTAAGCTAAGCAACGGAGTGCCTGTCATAAATAAATCGCCTGCTAAATAGTATTTTATGAGGGGAAGGCCAGGTGTCTGTGGTCTTCTGTAACTGTAAAACACCAGTTAAACTATCAAGCTCTGAGAAAGTGAAATAAACCGTGAGCGACAGCATCCTGCCACTGTGGGTCCAGTGGAACTGTGGAGCACTGGTGTTTATGCAGCCCATGGAAACTCCTCTGGTCTCCTGGGCACTTTGATTTGTAGAGTCTGGTTTTGGGTCCAAAGTCCGAGCTGGCAGCAGACTTGGACAGTAGACTAGAAGACGACTCAGTCCATTCGCTTCCAGTTGAAGCACAAACATGTCAAGCTGTGTTTACAAAGGCTGCACAATTTTGATATTTGTTCCACTAATTAGTCTTTTGACCAATAAGATCAGCTCTGATAAAGATCTGATGTGAAAATATCTGATGTGATTGGTCAAATGCGGCCTAATAAGTTCGATAAGCCACAATGTGTTCTACATTTTTGTACAGTGCAAATCTTTCATTCAATTAATTCTTAAATAATTCTTAAATTGACTTGACTTGTCTCTAAAACATATATTATTACATTTTCAAAAGGGTTTATTGAAGTTGTGATAAACATTGGATAGCAACTACTCAAAACTGCATACAAAACAGTCAAATTATTGGCTTTTGTTTGACGCAAGCAGGAAAAACATCCAGTCTCTGTTGTTCAGAAGTCATTTGAACAAAGCAAAGGCAGCAGGGTATGGTTTTGTCCCAAATTACACCCTATTCCCTACAATAGTGCAATATATCATTTGGCTCACCACAGCCTCCATCAATGAACCAACATTAGGCTTAGGAAACACTTTGTTGCCAAACAAACATACTTTTAATGGGATCTGATTTTCTATTCTTAACCTTCTGGAACAGTTGCTAAGTCTTCAATAAAACTATTACTTCCATTAATCATCAATGAAATCAAAGGTAGGCTAGCCTCTGCATTAACCTAGCTTAGTTTACATTTCTTGCAACAGACTGCTTTGCAGGGCATCTGAGTTTATTTTGCAACCTGTGGTGATGGCCTGCGTCCTAGACAAGACTTGGCAACCTATTGTTGATTCTTAACATGTGTTCATCCGTTCAACACTGTGGTGTATTCCCTCCCCCACTCAAGGTTTCTCACTGTTAAGTCCATGGTGAACTATTTGACATCACTCCCTTTATTTATCTCTTGGGAGACATTTATTTGTCTTTGAAATTGTGAAGAAATAAAAAGTGTGTAGAGCTCAAATATACACTGCTCAAAAAAATAAAGGGAACACTTAAACAACACAATATAACTCCAAGTCAATCACACTTCTGTGAAATCAAACTGTCCACTTAGGAAGCAACACTGATTGACAATAAATTTCACATGCTGTTGTGCAAATGGAATAGACAAAAGGTGGAAATTATAGGCAATTAGCAAGACACCCCCAAAAAAGGAGTGATTCTGCAGGTGGGGACCACAGACCACTTCTCAGTTCCTATGCTTCCTGGCTGATGTTTTGGTCACTTTTGAATGCTGGCGGTGCTCTCACTCTAGTGGTAGCATGAGACGGAGTCTACAACCCACACAAGTGGCTCAGGTAGTGCAGTTCATCCAGGATGGCACATCAATGCGAGCTGTGGCAAAAAGGTTTGCTGTGTCTGTCAGCGTAGTGTCCAGAGCATGGAGGCGCTACCAGGAGACAGGCCAGTACCATATGGCCATATGCTGACACATGCACATTTGTGGCCTGCTGGAGGTCATTTTGCAGGGCTCTGGCAGTGCACCTCCTTGCACAAAGGCGGAGGTAGCGGTCCTGCTGCTGGGTTGTTGCCCTCCTACGGCCTCCTCCACGTCTCCTGATGTACTGGCCTGTCTCCTGGTAGCGCCTCCATGCTCTGGACACTACGCTGACAGACACAGCAAACCTTTTTGCCACAGCTCGCATTGATGTGCCATCCTGGATGAACTGCACTACCTGAGCCACTTGTGTGGGTTGTAGACTCCGTCTCATGCTACCACTAGAGTGAGAGCACCGCCAGCATTCAAAAGTGACCAAAACATCAGCCAGGAAGCATAGGAACTGAGAAGTGGTCTGTGGTCACCACCTGCAGAATCACTCCTTTTTTGGGGGTGTCTTGCTAATTGCCTATAATTTCCACCTTTTGTCTATTCCATTTGCACAACAGCATGTGAAATTTATTGTCAATCAGTGTTGCTTCCTAAGTGGACAGTTTGATTTCACAGAAGTGTGATTGACTTGGAGTTACATTGTGTTGTTTAAGTGTTCCCTTTATTTTTTTGAGCAGTGTATAATACTATGCAATACTATTAAGGACATAGTTTATTGCATTGTTAAATGTCTGCTATTACCTTGTGGATGTATTGGTTCAATTGTGGAAATGACCCCTGGTTGTGATTTTATTGTCACTTGAGATTTGTTTCTAATCTCCTGGTTACTTGACTGATTGACAGGTCATTCAGTTTGGGGCCGACTGTGATCAGGATGAATGCACTTGCCGTGATCCAAATGCAGAGGAGAACAAGAGCAAAGCCAAATACTTGGAAGCAGGACTGCTATGAACGATGGAACGGGATAGGCCAAGGCTGGCTCACAATGAAACAACAAGATGAACTTCACCCCTGGACATGATGTATTTCCAGTTTGTTTTCCTATTAGAGAGCAATGAACGCTATCTCTTCTTAACCAAAAATTAAAACAGTGTTTCAAGATTGTAGCTTTTAGGATTTCAACACAATAACTAATCTGTAAAGACGACTAACTTGTATAGAATAATATATTTGGGAAATCTCTAATGTCGCATGTAGATGTAGTTACTGAGGTCTACAGTATTTCAACATCATATCACATAATACACATGTAAGCATATCATAGGTACCTAACTTAACACTTTATGCTTAGAGAGTTGTAAGATGTAGCAGTTTTCTCAAGAAATATTCCAAACAAATATTATACCTAAGTGTCGTCTTGTTCTGTGTGATACTATACTGTATTTTACTCTTGATATTGAATAAACTGTAACTTTGTCAGATGCTGATTTTATCTAACTTGTTTGTTTTTGGGTCTCCACACTCCTCTGAACATAAGGGAAACGCATACAGTACTATCTGTATCTCTTGCCCGTAAGAATATACACTGAACAAAAATAAATGCAACAACAATTTCAAAGTTTCAAAGAGTTCATATCAAATCAAACTTTATTTGTCACATGAGCCAAATACAATAGGTTAGACATTACCGTGAAATGCTTACTTACAAGCCCTTAACCAACAATGTAGTTCAAGAAAGAGTTAAGAAAATGTACCAAATAAACAAAAGTAGCAGGAAAATATATTGAAATAAATAAATTAGGCGCTAATCTATGAATTTCACATGACTGGAAATACAGATATACATCTGTTGGTCACAAATCACTTTTTTTTTTAAGTAGGGACATGGATCAGAAAACCAGTCAGTATATGGTGTGACCGCCATTTGCCTCATGCAGTGTGACACATCTCCTTTGCATAAAGTTGATCTGACTGTTGATTGTGGCCTATGGAATGTTGTCCCACTCCTCTTAAATGGCTGTGCGAAGTTGCTGCATATTGGCGGGAACTGAAACACGCTGTCGTAAATGTCAATCCAGAGTATCCCAAACATGCACAATGGGTGACATGTCTGGTAAGTATGCAGGCCATGGAAGAACTGGAACATTTTCAGCTTACAGGAATTGTGTCCTTGCAACATGGGGCCGTGAATTATCATGTTGAAACATGAGATGATGGTGGTGGATGAATGGCACGACAATGGGCCTCAGGATCTCGTCACGGTATCTCTAAATTCAAATTACCATGGATAAAATGCAATTGTTTTCGATATCTGTAGCTTATGCCTGCCCATACCATAACCCCACTGCCACCATGGGGCACTCTGTTCATAACATTGACATCAGCAAACCACTCGCCCACATGACGCCATACTGTCTGCTATCTGCCCTGTACAGTTGAAACTAGGATTCATCCATAAAGAGCACACTTCTCCAGTGTGCCAATGGCCATCGAACGTGAGCATTTGCCCACTGAAGTTGGTTATGACGCCGAACTGCAGTCAGGTCAAAACCCTAGTGAGGATGACAAACCTGTAGATGAGCTCCCTTGAGACGGTTTCTGACACTTTGTGCAGAAATTCTTTGGTTGTGCAAACCGACCGTTTCATCAGCTGTACGGATGGCTCGTTTCAGACCATAACGCAGGTGAAGTCAGATGTGGAGGTCCTGGGCTGCCGTGGTTACACATGGTCTGAGGTTGTGAGGCATACTGCCAAATTCTCTAAAATGACGATGGAGGCGGCTTATGGTAGAGAAATTAACATTAAATTCTCTGGCAACAGCTCTGGTGGACGTTCCTGCAGTCAGCATGCCAATTGCACTCTCCCTCAAACCTTCTGTGGTATTGTGTTGTGTGACAAAACTGCACATTTAAGAGTGGTCTTTTATTGTCCCCGTCACGATTGTTTGTTGAGATGGACCAAGGCGCAGCGAATGTTGAGTTCCAAATAATTTATTAATAGTGAAAATTAGCAAAACAAGAAACCGTGACTACAGAGGTGCTACATACACTAACTCAAAATACAAAATTCAATATCCCACAAACACAGGTGGGAACAAACACTACTTAAATTAGATCCCCAATTAGAGACAACGATTACCAGCAGCCTATAATTGGGAATCATACAAATCACCAACATAGAAAATTAAACCTAGAACCCCACATAGAAATAATAAACTAGAACACCCCCCAGTCACGCCCTGACCTACTCCACCATAGAAAATAAAGGCTCTCTATGGTCAGGAAGTGACAGTCCCCAGCACAAGGTGCACCTGCGTAATGATCATGCTGTTTAATAAGCTTCTCGATATGCCACACCTGTCAGGTGGATGGATTATCTTGGCAAAGGAGAAATGCTTCACTAACAGGGATGTAAACAAATTTGTGCACAAAATTTGAGAGAAGCTTTTTGTGCGTATGGAACAGTTCTGGGATCTTTTATTTCAGCTCATGAAACATGGGACCAACACTTTACATGTTGCATTTACATGTCTTTTGGCATTGTAATTTTGTTTATACCATCATGTTTGAGGCTCTACAATCCATAAGAAACATTCCCATCAGTGTGACATTGACTTGAGTTAACTGACTAAAAAGGAACAAGGCCTAGACGTGGTGACTGATAAGGTAACTTTTTTTCCCAGAATGTCCAACACTCCACATTTGATAATATATTCTTTATTATTTTTTGAAATAGCAAAGATCAAAATGAAAAAGGGAACATTAGATTATCCACATAAACTACTATATCTAACATGCAGATTTTTGTTGTTTTCATCAGCTTATGTTGTGTATGGTGTCTGGTAACAATTCTGATTCACTTCTGATGGATAATTAATTCTGTTAAGCATTTTAATCTGTCCATTTTTCTAATCCACTTCACTGTATTGAATAAACACACCTCTCCAAAATGAATATACATATAACAACTATACATAATGAATGCTCACACCTCTCGTGTAAATTGCACAAAAAGAAACATACCTACCAATATCAACCAATGGCTTTCTCATAATGCAAGATATCCTTACAGCTGATGTCCACTGTTATCAATGTTATAATACAAATCATGTGTAATACAATATTTACAGAAGCAAACCACTGTTCTGTGCTGTTATTTAATGCACCTATGAAAATATCTACAAGCATTGGTTTTCAAGTCTATGTTATGGGGACAACTACTGCATTAAGGAATGTGTTAGGAGCCCCAAAAAATGTATTCAAGAAAACAGTCAGCATTTGGTTGATATTAATCACAAGTGTGTGCTGCTTTGAAATGCTATTGTATTAAATGTATGAACAATTATTATAATAAAAGAAAGGTATCAAACACTGGCATGTTAGTTGAGTTTCTGTGTTTTTACAGTATCAACAACACCTGTTGCACATGTATATTCTTAAGACACATACAGTATGATAGGATTAGATCTATAAACATACTACAGATAAACAATATAAAACATTGATTTTCTGTTCTTTCATTTTGTAATAGAAATACTGATTCAAAGATAGCCATTTGATTTCAGAATAATTAGGAATTTATTGATGTAGCAAATACTGTCATTTGGGTTTGGCAACTTTAAACATTTAAGGCTCTATCAGTCTGTAAAGCTGAAGCATTACGCAATAGAATGTAAAGATAATTTCCAATGTGCAGCGTTTACCATGAATGCAGTCTACGCTAAAGCAGGAACAACGCCTTTAAATTACAATCACTCTGTAAAGCTGTACTTCCGCGATGCGGATTCAATAGAGCCCTTAAAAACAAGTCAAACTGTACATGACCTCCCAAACTTCTGAAATTGACCACAAATTCATATACTGCCTGTCTCCATACATGTACAACAGCTTAAATATGAATTTATACTTGAATACTACATTCAACATGTTAAATAACTGAATCTTCGTCATCATAATATATACATTTTGGGGACGGGATTGTTGGTGCAACTTCCAAATTTCCCAAAAGTCATGAAAAGTGCTGTCTAAATGCAGTAAAGCATTACTGTTATACCTTGCTCTAGTACCTGTTGAAATAAATCCTCTTCGCTTCTCAAATACACCCTACCTTGAAATCAGGTTCCTATAACTGTAAATAAGGGTTGGAACACACAATAATTGAAAAGCAGACATGAAGATAACCCCAAAAGCACACTTCCAACTCCTCAAGAACCATTATTTGTTGTGTGACATTCAACGTTCTTTGGGCTCCCCATAATCATTGTACATGACTGGCAGGTTCTGTTCATCGCAGGCCTTTCGCACATCCTGTCCCAGGTCTACCCAGTTGAGACCAAAGGCCTTGGTGTCTGTGTAGCGGCAGGACAGATACTTGAGGGACATCCTGCGCAGGCCGATCTTGGGCTCCTGGAGAAGACCCCTGCACCATCCACTCAGGTCATCCAGCTGGGAGAGAATCAGACCAGCTTTCCTGCAAAGGAACACAACAAGGCACTACTCAGCAAACACACACTACCTTCAAATCAGGTTCCTTTAATGGTAAATAAGGCTAAAAAAAGAAATGTTTTCCTGCAAAGGAACACAACACAACACTTCTCAGCAAACAACTTATGTAGTATTGAATGGAAGGCTATGGTCCATTGCACCTGCCACAGTGATACACCGTATAGACATGATATGTACAGGTGTCTATAACATGGATAACTATTGGTAATTTTGACATACTGCTTCTTAAATTAACTGCCCAGGGTTGCCAGATTTCTATGAAATATGACCTATAATTATTTACAATATGATGGAAATAGTAACTAAGTATGTTAAAAATAAGTGTTTCTGTGTTGGAATGGTGTGGTATACTGGTCATAAAAAATATTCATACAAGTAGACCACTGATTGGCCAGCTCATCCTCCTCAGGGAGATTAAATGGTCTATTAAACATACGTTTTTTTTCTTCTTCCATTTATACTTTGGCCACAAATGCGAGTATAGGACGATTCAACATCATTATTTTGATATGAGTAAACAGAATATGAACTTTTAAAAGTGAGATTTTCATTGGACAGTTACTTTAACACATAATATATACAATTTACCTCAAGTCAAATTATACTGTACATACAGTGCATTCAGAAAGTATTCAGACACCTTGACTTTTTTGTTGTTACGTCACAGCCTCATTTTAAAATGTATTAAATAGTTTTCTCCCCTCATCAAGCTACACACAATACCCCCTAATGACAAAGCAAAAACAGTTTTTAAAAAACTACAGAAATATCACATTTAAGTAAGTATTCTTTACTGAGTACTTTGTTGAAGCACTTTTGGCAGCGATTACAGCCTCAAGCCTTCTTGGGTATGACACCTGTATTTGGGGAGTTTCTCTCATTCTTCTCTGCAGATCCTCTCAAGGTCTGTCAGGTTGGATGGGGAGCGTTGCTGCACAGCTATTTTCAGGTCTCTCCAGAGATGTTCAATCTGGTTCAAGTCCAGGCTTTGGCTGGGCCACTCAAGAAAATTCAGAGACTTGCTCCGAAGCCACTCCTGCGTTGTCTTGACTGTGTGCTTAGGGTCGTTGTCTTGTTGGAAGGTGAACCTTCACCCCAGTCTGAGTTCCTGAGCCCTCTGGAGCAGGTTTTCATCAAGGATCTCTCTGTACTTTGGGCCGTTCATCTTTCGATCCTGACTAGTCTCCCAGTCCCTGCCATTGAAAAACATACGCACAACATGAAGGGGTTACTACCATGCTTCACCGTAGGGATGGTGCAAGGTTTCCTCCAGACGTGACGCTTGGCATTCAGACCAAAGAGTTCAATCTTGGTTTCATCAGACCAGAGAATCTTGTTTATCATGGTGCCTGTTTTTGGTACCCTTCTCCAGATCATTGCCTTGACACAATTCTGTCTCGGAGCTCTACGGACAATTCCTTCGTCCTCATGGCTTGGTTTTTGTTCTGACATACACTGTCAACTGTGGGACCATATATAGACAGGTGTGTGCCTTTCTAAATCATGTCCAATCAATTGAATTTACCACAGGTGGACTCCAATCAAGTTGTAGAAACATCTCAAGGATGATCAATGGAAACAGAATGCACTCAATTTTGAGTCTCATAGTGTAACAGTTTAACTTTACGTCTGTCCCCTCGCGCGAACCAGGGACCCTCTGCACACATCAACAACAGTCACCCACGAAGCATCGTTACCCATCGCTCCACAAAAGCCACGGCCCTTGCAGAGCAAGGGGAACCACTACTTCAAGGTCTCAAAGCGACTGACATAACCGATTTAACGCTATTAGCGCGCACCACCGCGAACTAGCTAGCCATTTCACATCCGTTACAATAGCAAAGGATCTAAATACTTATGTAAATAAGGTATTTTTTTTATTTTTTATAAATTTGCCAATTTATAAAAATCTGTTTTTGCTTTGTCATTATTGGGTATTGTGTGTAGATTGATGAGGAAATAGTTTTATTTAATCCATTGTAGAATAAGGCTGTAACGAAGCAAAATGTGGAAAAAGTCCAGGGTTCTGAATACTTTCTGAAGGCACTGTAGGCAAGGCCTTCTGTCACGTTCGTCGTTGGAATGAGGAGACCAAGGTGCAGTGTGGTAGGTGAACATCTTTCTTTTATTCAAATGAACACCGAAAAACAACAAAATACAATAACGAACGTAAAGTTCTGCAGGCTACATAGCAACTATGCAAAATCAAGATCCCACAAACTAAAGGTGGAAAAAAGGCTGCCTAAGTATGATCCCAATCAGAGACAACGATAGACAGCTGCCTCTGATTGGGAACCATACCCGGCCAACAAAGAAATAGAAAAACTAGAATGCCCACCCAAATCACACCCCGACCTAACCAAATAGAGAAATATAAAGGCTCTCTAAGGTCAGGGCGTGACACCTTCACACAAAATAAAATGTGTTAATGCCCTTTCATATTTGTTGATCTTGATTTCTTGTAGAATTTTGCTCAAAAGAACAAGAAGAAAAAGTAAGATTGATGGAAATACTTAATACATAAAATATGGACCTCTGTCTGGATTGAGGTAAGATTTTAGTATTTGGTGTTCTCACCTTAAATGATACAAATCAAACGTTGGATAGAGCGGGTCACTCATAAATCACACGTTGCGGCTTCACCATTGTTTTTACACTACATCATAATACGACAGACTCTAAACCCACCTCTTCCCTTCAGAAGGAGACTGGGCATGGTGGAATAAATAATTCTTAGGTCAATACCTGACTGTTATTCATCCATTTCATAACCTGTACAGGGTCTACCCATGTTCAGATAGTGATGATGTTGAAAGTGATGAAGCTGTCTCCAGGATAAGTGGCTGACAGAAACAGCAACTGATGGAAAGAGTGCCTGATTCCTCAGACATGGCTTCACCTCACTCATTGGCCAAACCAGGACCACCAAACTAATGTAAATAGTGAGATGTTTTTGTCGACCCACAATACATTTTTGTTATTAATCAGAAAAACATTATTCTCTTTTAATACTGTCATCCCTCCCAACTCCTACATTCAAAGCATTCCTAAGAATATGTTCCACAGAATCCAATGTTTTCAGACATACCTCTTAACTTGCTAATCGTTGAGCAAATTAAGTGTCTTGCTCAAGGGTACATCGCCAGATTTTTCATATTGTCGGCTTGGGCATTCGAACCAGCAACCTTTTGGTTACTGGCCCAACGCTCTAACTGCTAGGCTACTGTACCTGCCACCCTGAATACTGGATACCTGGATATCCAGTACGTTTACATAGAGAAACTAAGCAACATCCCATTTGCAGATGCTAGTCAAATAGGGCAGAACAACAGCTTAAATACTCACAACGTATTATCTGCAGAGAACTCTTGATTAAAGAATATAAATGGTACTTTAATGATGTCAAAAATGAAAGACATATTAAGTCATTATAAAATAATCGGTATCTGTGTAGTAGAGGTGCTGTCATTTATATAATTTTTCTAAATGTATTTATGTTTCTAATATCTTGCTACATTTCAGTGGTTTAAGGAATTTGGATCTTTATTTGCTTAAAACAAAAATCTTGCGGTTTGTTATGCTTGAATTTTTCAAGAAAAGGTTTTGGGCTCCAAATAGCAACGGTTGTCACCATAAATCCCAGCATGTATAGAAGTGGAAAATGGCCTCACATTTCCAGGGTACATTTTGGAGCTCTCCCACTCTGCCAGGGCCCCTATTTCAAATCTCCTTGACTCACTGCTTTTCACTGGTCGGAGAGGAAACAATCAGCCGCATTCCTCAGACAGCAACAGTCACAGAGACCAGGGACGGGTTCAAAAGAGCATCCATGATGCTAGGAAACCACCACTATGATGAGTCTGTCTCTGTGTTACACAGATATACAATACAATGCAATCCGATAAGTTTATTGTCCATTTACATGGAAATTCATTTTATGAATGCACGCAATTTCATGTCTTGCATGAAAGTAAACTATCGGACTTTCATGGTACAGTACATGTATTGTTGTCCACACCCAACAACCAGATATGGAGTATATCTGTTGGTAGGACAGTCCACTCCTCATCTGCAAATTGAGATAATGGAAGAGTAATTGTGGTAGAATAATGTCTGAGGAAAATCCCTACATCTTCTAAACAGTCTTGATTAAATTAGACCCTTTTTAACCAAAAAATGTTAAATCACAAAAACATGAGCTCCACTTATCATGTTATCAATAGAAATCCAACCATAACAATACTTAGCATCACAGGAAATTGCCTGATTAGGATGTGTCATAAAAATAACTGTCAGTTATTGGGCTGTACAGGCAAGGAGACAGAGGGGGAGTGAAATGTTCAAGATAGGATTTTCTCCTACCAAGCCAACATCTATCATTTCTAAGTCAACAACCAGCCCCATGCCTTTAGTAATGGGTAGTCCTGTAGCGATGACAAGATCGGGACACGGAGAGAAGTGTCGGGCTCGGGAGACAGACTTTGTACGTTTATGTTTGGCATGAACATCACGCGATGTTGCAGGAAAAAGCAACAAAAATGTTCTCTGACAGGGGCCAACCTAACTCGTCAGTGAGATATGATATGTACAAAAGCTGGGAGAGGAATATTTCCCCTGCTTTATAAAGATAGATCCATTGCTTCACCAGTTTATTTTAACATATTGTTTACTCTGCTGAAACAAGTTTTAATTTAGTCAGGGGCAGAGTGGGTGACTATATGTATTTTGACTAGCTAATGAAAATTGCATTTACAATGGTTCACATTGTTTGTGACAGGGAAACCCCAGTGAATTTGAGGATTTCATAACAAGGAATGTCATTTCTGGAGACAAGCCCAGTTACAGGCGATTGTCGGCTTTGTATTGTTATGTGTGGAAAGGAGCATCTCATTGCTTTGATTCAAGTGGTAAATTGTTCCTTTCAGAAATGCTAGAGAGACAGAGGGTACGGAACAAGTAAACAAGTGATGGGGGTTCTCCAACAACGCTACAAGGGCAATGCACCCAACACATAAGGTCCAATGCAAACCATGTCTTTTCATATTATTCTCATTTACATTTTTAAGAATACATCACAAATACATCTCTTCAATAATGCCTATAACACATTTCCTGAGACAGCAGGCTTACACAATCACAACACACCATAACAACATGGAAAATCCTGCCCAACATGCTAACAAGCTAAGAGTCTTACAGTATGACGTAACTAAAACGGCGTGAATCATCCCTCTGAAAATGTGGGGCTGTTAATGTAAGTGTATTTTAATAGAACACTTCAGAAGCAAACCAATTACATCAACCCTTCCAATATGGCCTAAATATGGCATTAAAAACAACCTTTAATTTGAAGCTAAGGCCCTGATTTGGAATCGCAGAGTCAAGGACATCTTAATCAGTTTCACCTGCTTCACCGTGCATCTACGGGCAACTGTATGTAGACATTTTATATCAGACACATGGCTCTGTTTATAAAACATTTAGCTATAATTTCACATTATACAGTGGCTTGCGAAAGTATTCACCCCCTTGGCATTTTTCTTATTTTGTTGCCTTATAACCTGGGGGGGTTGTATCATTTGATTTACACAACATGCCTACCACTTTGGAGATGCAAAATATTTTTTATTGTGAAACAAACAAGAAATAAGACAAAAAAACTGAAAACTTGAGTGTGCATAACTAGAGCCACCTTTTGCAGCAATTACAGCTGCAAGTCTCTTGGGGTATGTCTATATAAGTTTGGCATGTTTAGCAACTGGGATTTCTGCCCATTCTTCAAGGCAAAACTGCTCCAGCTCCTTCAAGTTGGATGGGTTCCGATGGTGTACAGCAATCTTTAAGTCATATCACAGATTCTCAATTGGATTGAGGTCTGGGCTTTGACTAGGCCATTCCAAGACATTTAAATGTTTCCCCTTAAACCACTCAAGTGTTGCTTTAGCAGTATGCTTAGGTTCATTATCCTGCTGGAAGGTGAACCTCCGACCCAGTCTCAAATCTCTGGAAGACTGAAACAGGTTTCCCTCAAGAATTTCCCTGTATTTAGCGTCATTCATCATTCTTTCAATTCTGACAAGTTTCTCGGTCTCTGCCGATGAAAAACATCCTCACAGCATGATGCTGCCACCACCATGCTTCACTGTGGGGATGGTGTTCTCAGGGTGATGAGAGGTGTTGGGTTTGCGCCAGACATAGCGTTTTCCTTGATCGCCAAAAAGCTACATTTTAGTCTCATCTGACCAGAGTACCTTATTCCATATGTTTGGGGAGTCTCCCACATGCCTTTTGGCAAACACCAAACGTGCTTGCTTATTTTTTTCTGGACACACTTCCGTAAAGCCCAGCTCTGTGGAGTGTATGACTTAAAGTGGTCCAATGGACAGATACTCCAGTCTCCGCTGTGGAGCTTTGCAGCTCCTTCAGGGTTATCTTTGGTCTCTTTGTTGCCTCTCCGATTAATGCCCTCCTTGCCTGGTCCGTGAGTTTTGGTTGGCGGCCCTCTTGTGGCAGGTTTGTTGTGGTGCCATATTCTTTCCATGTTTTAATGATGGATTTAATGGAGCTCCTTAGGATGTTCAAAGTTAATGATATTTTTTTATAACCCAACCCTGATCTGTACTTCTCCACAACTGTCCCTGACCTGTTTGGAGAGCTCCTTGGTCTTCATAGTGCCGCTTGCTTGGTGGTCCTCCTTAGTGATGTTGCAGACTCTTGGGCCTTTCAGAACAGGTGTATATATACACTGAGATCATGTGACAGATCATGTGACACTTAAGATTGCACACAGGTGGACTTTATTCAACTAATTATGTGACTTCTGAAGGTAATTGGTTGCACCAGATCGTATTTAGGGGATTCATAGCAAAAGGGGTGAATACACATGCACGCACCACTTTTCCATTTTAATTTTTAAAAACAAGTAATTTTTTTCATTTCACCTCATCAATTTGGACTATTTTGTGTATGTCCATTACATGAAATCCAAATAAAAATCTATTTAAATTACAGGTTGTAATGAAACAAAATAGGAAAAACGCCAAGAGGGGTGAATACTTTTGCAAGGCACTGTAGTAATGTACCTGCACTGAGCAACCAGTAAGGGGTTAGGGGGCCTTCCTGCTTGTGGTAAATGGACAGAGATTTCAGAGGTAGAATTTGCGCCAATCGGTTTGAATGAATTTCCACTTTACCCAATTTACACAAACTACGTCTACAATCAAACCCTGTACTTGGAATCTATTATAGACCAGTCTGTGTTTAAAACACAACAAACACAAGTTTCACCACCCAGGTGTGGATGGATTGTGATGCTACTAGACAGTTGGTTGGTCGGTAGTTGTGCTTTCCTAACCAATATGCCTTGATATTCTTGGACTGAGACAGAGAGACAGAGACAGACAGTATAGATACCTGGGCCCCAGTTCATCCTCGCATCTCCAGGTGAACTCTCCGAAGCTCTCATAACGCTGGTTGTAGTGGTAGAGCACACGGTGCAGGGTGGGAGAGCCCAGATCCATCAGCGTATTGTAGGCCGTCTGCTGCTCCTTGCCACTTGTGTAACCATTGAACAGGTTGTAGATCTTGTCTGCAATCTCTGCAACACAAATCTAATCTCAGTACTGTATGTGGAGACAAGACACGTGTGTCTTACAAGTTTTCAGATTAGTAACTACTGTTAGAATATTAGTCTGAAAACCAAGATACAGATACTGAAACTGTCCATCCATGCATGGGAAAGCCCACCTTGTGCTTTGACATCATCCACAGCAGGGCAGGGGGTCTTGATGGTGACCTCACTTGGGCTGGAGCGACGGCCTGTGTTGTCCACTGCCCAGAGCCTAAACCTGTAGACCAACACATATAACTAGTGTTTGTTCATTGCAATGGGAGTGCATGCTACTGCACACACAGTGTGTGCAACTGCTAGTTTTTAAGGCTGTGAAAAGACAAATGAAAATGACCCTGAATGAAGTGGTGGATATTGGATATATTCAATGTTATTGTGACAAAATCATTTTCTGATTGACTGTTGTAATGTGATAGAACTTGCTAATGAAATTCTGACAATAGGCTACATTTACAAAGTAAGTCAACCACTTGTTAACATTTACTTGAATTATAGCGCCATCTAGTGTAAGGAAACATTAACTACCACCTGCAGAGGTGCAGTGCCAAGTGAAAGGCTACACTCCCCTTGCAAAGTCTTCACATTTGCTGCCTAAGTGAATACATTGTCTGTCGGCCCTACATTAAAGACCATAATTGGTTAAAGAAAATTGTGATAAATGAAACTGGTATACTTTTTTATTTAAGGACCAACAAATTGACAGTCGTGCCATATAGACTGCAAAATAGTTGGGAAGAGATTTCTGACGTACCGATTCCATGGCACATGGTTTATGAAATGACACGCAAAACGACGCCGGATTCAAAAGTTATTATTTTTCAATTAAATTATTATACAGAATTCTTGCAACCAATAGAATGCTATTTATATGGGGGATACAACCTTCCCAGCTCTGCAGATTTTGCTGCGAAGAGACAGAATCATTAGATAATTTGTTATCACTACCGGGCGATCTGAAAAGTCATAGTCAATCGATCAATAATATAATACTTTTAGCAAAAACGTTTATTTTCAATTTACAATCTGTAGGAACAATGAGAACAGAAAGGTTCAGAAATGTTGTGAAACATCACAGAACAGTTGAAAAATAAATGGCAAATAGAAATCCAATGTGGATGGTGTTACGAGATAGATGGGAGTGGTTGAATGGAGCTGAAGGTTGGGACTAATAACAACAAGATAACTAATGTAAAACATACTGTGCACGTAAAACATACATAGGTTAAGAACTTTTTAAAAAAGAGCACAGCTTGAAAGACATGGCAAATCAAACCAGATGAACATCATAAATATATGGGAGAGGTTGAGAGTAGAGGAAGGACAAGAGTTAAAAACAAACTAAATAAAATTGTAAAATAGACTGTGTCCATAAAATGTACATACAGTTGAAGTCGGAAGTTTACATACACCTTAGCCAAATACATTTAAACTCAGTTTTTCACAATTCCCGACATTTAATCCTAGTAAGAATTCCCTGTCTTAGGTCAGTTAGGATCACCACTTTATTTTAAGAATGTGAAATGCCAGAATAATAGTGGAGAATGATTTATTTCAGCTTTTATTTCTTCCATCACATTCCCAGTTAGTCAGAAGTTTACATACACTCAATCAGTATTTGGTAGCATTGCCTTTAAATTGCTTAACTTGGGTCAAACGTTTCAGGTAGCCTTCCATAAGCTTCCCACAATAAGTTGGGTGAAGTTTGGCCCATTCCTTCTGACAGAGCTTGTGTAACTGAGTAAGGTTTGTAGGCCTCCTTGCTCGCACATGCTTTTTCAGTTTACATACACTCAATTAGTATTTGGTAGCATTGCCTTTAAATTGTTGAACTTTTTCAGTTCTGCCCACAAATCTTCTATAGGATTGAGGTCAGGGCTTTATGATGGCCACTCCAATACCTTGACTTTGTTGTCCTTAGGCCATTTTGCCACAACTTTGGAAGTATGCTTGGGATCATTGTCCATTTTGAAGACCCATTTGTGACCAAGCTTTAACTACACAACCGGCTGTGATTGGGAGTCCCATATGGTGGTGCACAATTGGCCCAGCATTGTCTGGGTTTGGCCAGTGTAGGCCGTCATTGTAAATAATAATTTGTTCTTATTAACTGACCTGCCTAGTTAAAATAAAAACATCTCTGGGGTTGGAAAACATACGTAATCAAGACATATTTATTAATTTTTCATTCATTTGGAACATTTTCTCAAATTTTTCTTAAACTTTGAAAATGTGGATTAGGTTGTGGAGATCGGTCGGGGAAAAAAATGAATTTAAATCCTTTTTAGATTTCATTATAAGGCAACAAAATGTGAATATTGTGCAAGGGGTGTGTAGACTTTCACTAGCAACTGTATCTTTGAAATACATGTATTGTGTCTACCTATAAGAAATGTACTGTATATATGAAGTGTATCCATGGCTATGCATTCAGAAAGTATACAGACCCCTTCCCTTGTTCTACATTTTGTTGCATTACAGACTTATTTTAAAATGGATTAAATAAAAAACAATTCCTCATCCGACACACAATGACAATGTGAAAACAGGCTTTTTGTTTTTTTGGCAAATTTATTACAAATAATAAACAGAATACCTAATTTACATAAGTATTCAGACCCTTTGCTATGATACTAGAAATTTAGTTCCAGTGCATCCTGTTTCCAATGATCATCCTTGAGATGTTTCTACAACTTGATTGGAGTCCACCTATGGTACATTTAATTGATTGGACATGATTTGGAAAGGCACACACCTGTCTATATAAGGTCCCACAGTTGACAGTGCATGTCAAAGCAAAAACCAAGCCATGATGTCAAAGACAGGATTGTGTCAAGGCACAGATCTGGGGAAGGGTACCAAAACATTTCTGCAGCATTGAAGGTCCGCAAAAATACAGTGGCCTCCATCATTCTAAATGGAAGAAGCTTGGAACCACCAAGACTCTTCCTAGAGCTGGCCGTCCGGCCAAACTGAGCCATCGGGGGACCCAATGGTCACTCTGACAAAGCCGGATAGTTCCTATGTGGAGATGGGAGAACAGTCCAGAAGGACAACCATCTCTGCAGCACTCCACCAATCAGGCCTTCATGGTATTGTGGCCAGACAGAAGCCACTCCTCAGTAAAAGGCACATGACAGCCAGCTTGGAGTTTTCCAAAAGGCACCTAAAGGACTCTCAGACCATGAGAAACAAGATTCTTTGGTCTGATGAAACCAATTTTGAACTCTTTGGCCTGAATGCCAAGCGTCCCGTCTGCAGAAAACCTGGCGCCATCCCCATGTTTTCAGTGGCAGGGACTGGTAGACTAGTCAGGATAGAGGGAAAGATGACCGGAGCAAAGTACAGAGAGATACTTGATGAAAACCTGCTCCAGAAACGCTCAGGACCTCAGACTGTGGCAAAGGTTCACCTTCCAACAGGACAACGACCCTAAGCACACAGCCAAGACAACACAGTAGGAGTTTCGGGACAAGTCTCTGAATGTCCTTGAGTGGTCCAGCCAGAGCCCAAACTAGAACCTCTCTGGAGAGACCTGAAAATAGCTGTGCAGCGACACTCCCCATCCAACCTGATAGAGCTTGAGAGGACACGGAGAGAAGAATGGGAGAAACTCTCCAAATGCAGGTTTGCCAAGCTTGCAGAGTCATACCCAAGAAGACTCAATGCTGTAATCGCTGCCAAATATTCTTCAACAAAGTACTGAGTAAAGGGTCTGAATACTTATGTAAATGTCATATTTCAATTGTATATTTTTTTATTAAAACCTGTTTGTCATTATGGGGTATTGTGTGTAGATTGATGAGGGGGAAAAAACAATTTAATAAATCTTTTGAATAAAGGCTGTAAAGTAACAAAATGTGGAAGAAGTCAAGGGGTCTTAATACTTCCTGAATGCACTGTACAATACAATACAGCTTGACCAATAAGACACTGAGTTAGGTCCCTGTCTGGTCTCAAGACAATGAGAACTTAAGTCGTGTAAAATTCAGTTTCCTTTTTGGAACGTACAGAGCTGAAATTGCATTTTTTTATTACCAAAGCTGAACCTGATATATTTTGCAATAAACTTCTACAGATATTCTGAATAAATAATTAAGTGCTTTGCTAACTGTACAGCACAGGCATAGAGAAATTCAATGAATAAAGGAAACATTTTGAAAATAACTGAAGTCACCTGTAACAACTGAGCTGAATAGCCTGCCAACAAGGAAACTGACCAGAAGCAAAATTTTGTAAAGATTTGTATTTGTATTTATTAAGGATCCCCATTCCTGGGGTCCAGCAACATTAAGAGTTACACATTTGTATTATTACATGACATTTCATAACACTTTCCACAACACATTAAGTGTGGCATGTCATTAGTAAAGATTGAAAAAAGTAAGTGCCTAGACAGCTGCCCTGGGGAATTCCTGATTCTATCTGGATTATGTTGGAGAGGCTTCCATTAAAGAACACCATATGTGTTCTGTTAGACAGGCAAATCTTTATCCACAATATAGCAGGGGATGTAAAGCAATAACACATTTTTTCATCAGCAGACTATGATCGATAATGTCAAAAGCCTCACTGAAGTCTAACAAAACGCCGTAAGAGACTGTATCTGGTACAAAGACAATAAAGGAAGAATGGTAAGTGTGCCTTTATCATTATGGACAAACTCTTTATAGATGGACAGCTATTCCGAGACAGCTCCAAAAACCGTGGCTGTACTAAATTGTACAGGGACTTCTGGTTACGAAAAAAAGAAGGTATGGGAACTGTAAAACTATCTGAACATTATGAAGTGGATATGAACACAAACGTACTCAATTACATGCTTGCTTACACATACAGACTTATACATACACACACCTGATCTCACTCTTCTCTCACTTTTCTCTCTCTATTGTCGAGAACTGTTTTATAATTTAATGTGTTTTATAATTTAATGTGTTTATTGTTTGTCTATCTTTTTTATGTATTTGTCTACAAGTTTATATATGTTTACAACAAGCAAGGGGAAGATATCAGAATAGGGGCATTGGGGAATAATAACATATTGTACGGAATACATTTGTACTGTAGTGAAGCCGTCTCTAGAGTAATGCAAGGTCTTGTCCATGATCATGTGAAACGTCAATTGCTATGGAAATGCTGGGATGTGTTTTTCAATTATGTTAAAGGTAATTATGATGCAACTATAATGGTGATACGATATGGATTACAATTATCATGAATATTAAGGCTATACGCACTACATGTTACACACATAGACGCTCAACCATGCAAATTGGCAGAGTTATTATTTATTTGGACATCACACATTATAGTCTTACTCTTATACAGACATCATACACACTCACTATATCACATCCAATATCATACACATCAACCTACTCAGATTTGCTACACACATAATATCTTGTCTCAATTTTCTAACATCTGTGGCATTGGCAAACAGGCAAGGGAATAAAACAAATATTGCTAGAACCTATTTCTTGAATTGTAAATATCAGACATTTGAAAGCTCTAGTTTTGACCTTCACAATACCTCTGATGGCAGTAACTTTACAAGCACTAATTATGGTCAGTTTAGACTGAGAATAGTATCTAGTTATGGTAAGGAGTGAAATAAGTATAGCCAGTTATAATTGTAATGGTTTAGCAGATTATAAAAAAAGAAGGTCAGTCTTTACATGGCTAAAAGAAAAGGAATATAACATATACTGTTTACAGGAAACTCACTCTACATACTTTGATGAAGTTGAGTGGGAAAAGGAATGGGGTGGTGAAATAATTTTCTGTTATGGACAATGGAACTCAAAGGGTGTGGTGATATTAATTAACAAAAATGTCGATCTGAATGTGCATATAGTCAGGAATGATTCGCAAGGAAGGTGGACCCTTTGAATATGAAAGTGGACGAAAAAGACATTTGGCTCATTAATCTATATGGTCCAAATCAGGATGATCCACACTTCTTCGAAAACATTTATACCAATTTATTGAACTTAAAGGGCAACAAATGATCTAATCATTATGGTAGGAGACTATAACGCAGTGTTAAGTACCTTAATGGACCGCGAAGGTAATCGCTCTACAAACTATCACCGTGCCCTTAAGGATATCACAAATATTATGGACACATTGTGGATATTTGGAGACTAAAAAACTCCGACCTAGTGAGATATACAGTACATGGAGGAGACTTAATCAAGCTAGTTGTCTTGACTACTTTCTTGTCTCTTTCTCTCTTGAATCAAAGGTTTAAAAAGTTTTAATAGGAGACAGAATGCGATCATCATCTAATTGGCATTCACATAACTCTTATAGATTTTCCACATGGACGGGGATATTAGAAATGTAATCAAAGTTTACTGGAGGACAACTTATTTTTAACTAAGACAAAATCATTTATAACAGAATTTTTCCAGTATAATATAGTTTCAGCAAATCCCCTTATTATTTGGGATACCTTTAAAATGTACCTTCAGGGGTCATTCAATTCAATATTCATCAATAAAAAAAAAGCAGTTTCTGGTTAAATAGACAAGACTAACAAGGGAAATCCATGAACTAATAGTACAGGTAGACAGCAATAAAAACAATACTACAGAGATACAAAATAAGTTAGAGGAAAAACAAAAAGACCTTGAGGAACTTATTCAAGAATGATCTAATGTAATCTATTACTAAAATAAAGCAAACTGGATGGAATATGGAGAAAAATGCACAAAATTCTTCCTGAATCTCCAATACAGGAATGCTAACAAAAAGAATTTGCAGAAACTCATTACTGAAGACGGAGTCATCTATGATTCTCCGGATGATATTTTAAAAGAGGAAGCAAATTATTTTAGGCAGATGATATATTTTCCGTCTCATCCTTTCCCACTGAAGATTATGGTAAGGAATTCTTTCCAAATAATGTAAAAAATGGAAAATTAAAAAAATGTACAGAAAGATCAGTGCGAAGGCCAAATTACAGAGGAACACCTTTGAGGCTATTAAATCCTTTCAGTCTGGAAAACCCCCAGGGTTTGATGGCATACCAGTAGAGGTATAGCAAGTGTTTTTTGATATACTAAAAGCTCCATTGTTAGATTGTTTAAACTACTCCTATAGAAATGGTAGTCTGTCAGGTACTCAGCAGGAAGATCTGATTTCTCTATTACTAAAACAAGACTCAGGTGGCAAATATAAAGACCCATTCTATCTAAAAAACTGGAGGCCCCTTACACTTCAATGTTGTGATGCAAAAATACTAGCAAAATGCATAGCACTCAGAATTAAAAGGGTTTTACCAGGTATTGTTCATCCTGATCAGACAGGTTTTTTACATGGACGATACATTGAGATAATATATGACAACTACTAGAAATAATAGAACACCATGAAACACATAAGCCAGGAATGGTGTTTATAGCGGATTTTGAAAAGGCAGTTGCTAAACTAGGAATGAATTTTATTTATACATGCCTGGATTTTTTCAATTTCGGTAATTCTCTTATAAAATGGGTAAAAATAATGTATAGCAACACCAGGTGTAAAATAGTAAATAACGTCTACTTCTCAGAGAGTTTTGAATTGTCAAGAGGAGTTAAACAAGGGGGTCCGCTGTCACCATATCTATTCGTTATGGCCATTGAAATGCTAGCTATTAAAATCTGATCCAATAACAACATTAGAGGATTAGAAATCCAAGGCTTAAAAACAAAGGTGTCCATGTATGCCGATGACTCAAGTTTTATATTAAGTCCACAAGCTAGATCCCTGCAATAGCTCATTGAAGATCTAGATAACTTTTCTGTACTCTCTGGACTAAAACCTAATTATGATACGTGTATAATATTACGTATTGGATCCTTAAAAAATACAACTTTTACATTACCCTGCAGTTTACCTATAAATTGGGCTGATGGTGAAGTAGACATACTCGGTATTCATATCATATAATATATAAATAAGCTCTCCACAATGAATTTCAATAGAAAACTTGTAAAAATAGACAAGACCCTGCAACCACGGAGAGGTAAATACCTGTCTATTTATGGAAAAATGTCCCTGATAAACTCCTTAGTCATCTCAGTTTACTCACTTACTTATGGCTCTGCCTGCTCCTGATGATTCATTTTTTAAATCATATGAGCAAAAAAATATTTTGCTTTATCTGGGACGCTAAACCAGACAAAATAAAACGTGCCCATCTATATAATGAATATGAATTGAGTGGGTTGAGATTATTAAATATAAAAGCACTAAACCTCTCTCTTAGAGCTTCACTCATTCAAAAGTTTTATTTGAACCTTAAATGGTTCTCAAGTACATTACTAAGAAAAGCTCATCCATTGTTTAAAAATTGCCTTTATGCCTTTGTGCAGATTGCCATGTCTCATTTTTGATTAATTGAAAATGATACTTTTTTCAAAGTATCTCTCTTTTTCAAACAAGCATTGCAGAGCTGGCTACAATTTCAATTTCATCCCAACTGAAAAGATAGAACAAATATTACGGCTGAACTCAAATATGCTGGTTGATAAAATACCTGCATTTATGGGAAAGATGTTTGAAAAGGGTATTTTGTTATTAAATGATACTGTAAATTGGAATGGTAGAGTTATGTCCTTCATGGAGTTATCAGAATTGTACAGAAAGGTCTGCTCAATCCAAGAATACAACCAATTGATTACAGCATTACCCCAAATATGGAGGCAGGTGGCAGTGGGAGGAGGTAGGGAACTGGTCTGTCTGCCCAATATAAAGGATCAAAACTGGCGGAGGAATTAAAAATAGCATAAATAGGAAAGTATACCAGTTTCATTTGAGGACCAGGATGTTGACAACTGTGCCATACAGATTGCAAAATATTTGGGAGGAGATTTTTGATGTACCGATTATGACTTGATATATAAAACGCAAGATTCAAGACTTCATGCTTTCAGCTAAAATTATTATTTAGAATTCTTGCCAACAACAAAATGTTGAATATTTGGTGCATAAAATCATCGAAACTCTGCAGATTTTGTTGTGAGGATACAGAATCAATAGACCATTTATTTTGGTATTGCCCTCATGTAGCCCGTTTCTGGTCTCAGGTTCAGGAATGGCTGAAAATGCATAGCATTGATCTAAAATTGACCCTAGAGATAGTACTGTTAGGAGATCCAGAGAGATCGGGTCAGTCAATTACTAATACTCTTAGTAAAAGTATTTATCTTCAACTCACAATGTGTGGATTCTATTCGATTAGACAGATTGAAATTGTACGTTAAACATCACAGCATAGTTGAAAGATATGTGTAGGAACCTGAAGTGAGTGGCCAGCAGAGATAGATGGGATGGGCTGAGGGAAGCTGAGGGTTGGTATGTGGAATTGGAGACAAGTGGGAGTGGAGTTGCTGTGTGGGAGATAGAATGATGGTCAAAGATAAGTAATAAATGTTTTGTTTTATTAAATAAAAAGTCAATACAACATAATAAAAAGTACATTTGAATGACACTAAGTGGCAGTGTTTTTACAACGAATGCCGGTTTGCCTGAGGCTGATGCCGTGCAGGTGTTTGTACACATGCATATACACACTCTCATTCAAATAAACACATACAAGAACACACACATTCATGTAATAGTGCCAGACATGCACAAACATATACACTCTGGTTCATAGACACATAATTAAAGCATACAATAGCTGTAGGATCAGCAGAGGCATTCAGGGCAGTTAGATGGACATCAATTTGATTACTTACATTGAGTCTTCCAACACCCCTGGGATAATGTACATTTGCTGAAGCATTATGACAACTCAGCAACAATGGTAGTGTAACGATGCACGCTGAGAGTCGGGAAGCATGTTCAGGGAGTGAATATATTTAAGAAATAAACGAACACACCAAGAACCACAAACAGCACACCAACATGACACAGAAACAATGACGACTGTGGTAAAAGCCAAAGGGAGTTAAATATATAGGGCAGGTAATCAAGGAGGTGATGAAGTCCAGGTGAGTGTCATTATGTGCCTAATACTGGTGACAGGTGTGCGCCCTAATGAGCAGGGGGGGGGGGGGGGGGGGGGGCACACGTGACAGGTAGGGATTAACTGAGCTGGGTTTGGGTCATTGATAAGTCATAGTCTCAACGCAGCCTTATAATGCTGTGAAAAGATCCAGGAACACAAATGATTTGGGTGGATCCCCTCCTCCTAATAATGAGCTTTGTTTCAAGAAGGTATCAAAATTGTCAACAAATGTTATACCCACAGAGCTGCAATAGTCAAGTAGACAGTTACGGAGGGCTAAAAGTCTGCTGAAGTGTTCAATGCCACGATTTAGGGAGCGTACAGGGCCAGATATTATGGGGTGTTTGTTGGTGTTCTTTAAAATATTTCTTCATCTGTTCTGAGCTGCCCTTCATAATGCCATTGAATCCCACATGAACTATGATAGAATCAATTTCCTTATGCAGGTTTAAAATGTTTGGGAGCAGCTTATTTATGTCCTGTTTTTGCTTGGGTTATTCCTATTGCTATACATCAGAACCATTTGAAAAGACAACATGCTCAAGATGAGAGTTTTTCCCCATTCCATCCTTTGTGTAATCTTTTCAGTATGCCTACCCCATTTACGGTGCATGTGTGAGGTAAGTGGCTACATGTGTGGAGGATAGCAGGCTGTCTGATGAGGAAGGGAGGAGAGTATGAGTAGTAGAGGAAGGAGAGGGAAGGTGGAGGGGAGCCGAAGGAACTTTTAACTCTTAGAGCATGGCACAATTCATTACACCGATTGACCTTAAACACAGAGTCAAGCGTTCCATGCGGACATTAATTAAAAACACAATGGCCACCAGGCAGCACAACATTGACCTCACATGGGTCTACATCACCACAATATCATCTTACGTTATTACAGCCACAGGAGCAAAACACACTGTAATGTCCAGTAACACAGGAAAAGAATAACCATAAACTACTGTCATTACACCTGGCAATGACCTCACTTAAAATACACAAGACCTCCCAAATAGTTTGTTAGGAGGTTTATCATTTTGCTTATGAACAAAAGTCATTATGATATACAGTTGAAGTCAGAAGTTTACATTCACCTTAGGCAAATACATTGAAACTCAGTTTTTCACAATTCCTGACATTTAATCCAAGTAAAAAATTCCCTGTCTTAGGTCAGTTAGGATCACCACTTTATTTTAAGAATGTGAAATGTCAGAATAATAGTAGAGATTTATTTCAGCTTTTCTTTTTTTCATCACATTCCCAGTGGGTCAGAAGTTTACACACTCAATTAGTATTTGGTAGCATTGCCTTTAAATTGTTTAACTTGAGTCAAACGTTTCGGGTAGCCTTCCATAAGCTTCCCACAATAAGTTGGGTGATTTTTGGCCCATTCTTTTTGGCCCAAATTTTCTATAGGATTGAGGTCAGGGCTTTGTGATGGCCACTCCAATACCTTGACTTTGTTGTCCTTAAGCCATTTTGCCACAACTTTGGAAGTATGCTTGGGGTCATTGTCCATTTGGAAGACCCATTTGCAACCAAGCTTTAACTTCCTGACTGATGTCTTGAGATGTTGCTTCAATATATCCACATAAATTTCCTGCCTCATGATGCCATCTATTTTTGTGAAGTGCACCAGTCCCTCCTGCAGCAAAGCAACCCCACAACATGATGCTGCCACCCCCGTGCTTCACAGTTGGGATGGTGTTCTTCAGCTTGCAAGCGTCACCCTTTTTCCTCCAAACATAACGATGGTCATTATGGCCACAGTTTTATTTTGTTCCATCAGACCAGAGGACATTTCTCCAAAAAGTAGGATCTTTGTCCCCATGTGCAGTTGCAAACCGTAGTCAGGCTTTTTATGGCGGTTTTGGAGCAGTGGCTTCTTGCTTGCTGAGAGGCCTTTCAGGTTATGTCGATATAGGACTCGTTTTACTGTGGATATAGATACTTTTGTACCTGTTTCCTCCAGCGTCTTCTCTTCACAAGGTCCTTTGCTGTTGTTCTGGGATTGATTCGCACTTTTCGCACCAAAGTACGTTCATCTCTAGGAGACAGAACGCGTCTCCTTACTGAGTGGTATGACGGCTGCGTGGTCCCATGGTGTTTATACTTGCGTACTATTGTTTGTACAGATGAACGTGGTACCTTCAGGCGTTTGGAAATTGCTTCCAAGGATGAACCAGATTTGTGGAGGTCTACAATAGTTTTTCTGAGGTCTTGGCTGATTTCTTTTGATTTTCCCATGATTTCAAGCAAAGAGGCACAGAGTTTGAAGGTAGGCCTTGAAATACATCCACAGGTACACCTCCAATTGACTCAAATTATGTCAATTAGCCTATCAGAAGCTTCTAAAATGATGACATCATTTTCTGGAATTTTCGAAGATGTTTAAATGCACAGTCAACTTAGTATATGTAAACTTCTGACCCACTGGAATTGTGATACATTGAGTTATAAGTTAAATAATCTGTCTGTTGGCCTCCCGGGTGGCGCAGTGGTCTAGAGCACTGCTAGCTGCGCCACCAGAGTCTCTGGGTTCGCGCCCAAGCTCTGTCGCAGCCGGCCGCGACCGGGAGGTCCGTGGGGCGACGCACAATTGGCCTAGCATCGTCCGGGTTAGGGAGGGTTTGGCCGGTAGGGATATCCTTGTCTCATCGCGCTCCAGCGACTCCTGTGGCGGGCCGGGCGCAGTGCGCGCTAACCGAGGGGAGCGGGTGCACGGTGTTTCCTCCGACACATTGGTGCGGCTGGCTTCCGGGTTGGAGGCGCGCTGTGTTAAGAAGCAGTGCGGCTTGGTTGGGTTGTGCTTCGGAGGACGCATGGCTTTCGACCTTCGTCTCTCCCGAGCCCGTACGGGAGTTGTAGTGATGAGACAAGATAGTAATTACTAGCGATTGGATACCACGAAAATTGGGGAGAAAAGGGGATAAAATTAAAATTAAAAATAAAATAAAAAATAATAATAATAATAATCTGTCTGTTTAACAATTGTTGGGAAAATTACTTGTGTCATGCACAAAGTAGATGTCCTAACCTACTTGCCAAAACTATAGTTTGTTAACAAGAAATTTGTGGAGTGGTTGAAAAACAAGTTTTAATGACTCCAACCTAAGTGTATGTAAACTTCCGACTTCAACTGTACTTCCAGCGTAAATGTTGAATTTTACGTATTTGTGATAAAAAAAAAGACAAATATGTATATTGAAATAACATCCCAAATAGTGCACATTTTGTCAAGGACAAGGTCGTCTTTGTCATGTTTGTCTGTGCACCTAATCTCTTGATCTTATGATTCTTGTTTCTGCTATTAACATTAAGTGCTCTGTTGACGCACTTTCAAGCTGTTCCAAAGTATGAGCTACTTCCCCAGCTGTCTGAACCATATTTAAAACACTTGTCTTAAAGTAGTACATGCACATGACTGAGGAGTGATTCCAGGCTCTCCCCTTCCCAAACTGGTTGTTTTTCCCTTCATGTAGACTGTTTCTCCATTGGATAACACCTACATGACTTACATATCCATGGAATATCCAGGGAAGTTGGCTTAGGCCAAGGACAGGGCTTCCCTCAGCGCAATAGACAGCAGAGTTGTAATACAGTATAAGTTATAGGAAATATGCTTACCCAGGTTCTGTCTTTACTCTCAGAAGATTTGCTAGCTAGTTTGACATAATCCAGTAACCCATCTTCATATTGTGCAATTCCTCAAATTAATCATTTTCACATTTTCCTTTTTCACTTTTTTGTTGTGGTCTTTTTCTAAAATATCTTACATTCAAGTCACTGCTTGCTAAATCAAGCTTGAAGGAGGCAAGCAATGCATTTACAAGTTAGTTATGTACTGTATATTTGACATATTATCTGAGTGGTGATAATGATGATATAGTATTTTCCTTTTGTAACACAAGAGATAAACACCCATTGCTAATGGTACAGTAACTTACATGTAAGTGGTGTCTGGCTCCAGGCAGCGAATGATCATGCTGACGGAGGAGGTCAGGAGGTCAGGGATATCCCCAAGCATCACACATGGAGACTTGGCCCCAGACAGGATATCATCCACAAAGCTCAACATTGTCTCTGTATGGGAGGAAAACCCATTCATCAAATAATCACTGACATCATCAGGAGAGGAAATGTCCAACAAACATCACAAATATTCATTCATTGCAACAGCTACCATATTTGAGTAGGCTTTCAAATAACCAGCCAGAAATGGAAATGGAGATGCTTTAACCCACATTAATCAATTCTTCTAAGCCATAGGCTAATATCTAAGGCTTTTACATTCAGTTTGGGGCACATTAGGAACATGTACAGTATGTGTACCGTCAGCCACCAACATAAGGTCTTCACAGATCTTAGCTCAAATAATATGCCATGCTTGTTCTAATTAAGGAGAGGCAGGAAAGGTGTTTTCCCAGCTGGGTTGCATGCATCAAAGGGCATTTGCAATGGGGCTATGCATTTTAGCTCACTGAGAAAGACATTCTCTCAAGTGCACTCTGTATGTCCTCTCTGAATCCTGCTCAACCCGTATGGTTAACAAACTGGTAAAAACATTGGGTTAGGTGCCAGTGAAAACGTCACAGAGAGAAAAAAGACTGTACCAGCTGTCACTGAGAAATTTTTATCTTGCACAGAGGAACGTGGGTTTTAAAACAAAAAGATTCAAATTAAAAGTGACATTGTGAAAGATTTAAGTTCACCATACTGGGACTTATTGCTTGATTGATAATTTCCCATGCCTTCTCTCACACTCCTCTCTCGTTTAGATGGTCCATGTGGTGAATCCAGACGTAATTGGGGACCCGATGTGAAAAACTCTCAGCCATCTTCAGCACCTGTCCGATCCATTAACAATTGGAGTGAAATGTATTGGCTAGAGGGACCAAGTCTGCAAAACTGACTGTAAAACCTCAGAAGGTGAGTCAACCCATAATTCACTTCAAACTTTTTGGCACAGTGATTTCTCCCAGCAATCAAGGAATGCTAATGTAAACAACCACAGCTGAATGACAAGCACTTAACGTTTGCCCTTAAAGGAAAAGCTCTCTCAAACATCATGGTTCTTTAAACGAGTCCATTTTAAAAGTAGTATTGGCAAGATACAGTACTATAATGCACAATGTACTGCAGGAGCATGTTATATTTATTTATATATATATATATATATATATATATATATATATATCTACAGTACCAGTCAAAAGTTTGGACACACCTACTCATTCCAGGGTTTTTCTTTATTTTTACTATTTTCTACATTATAAAATAATAGTGAAGACATCAAAACTATGAAATAACACAAATGGAATCATGTAGTAACCAAAAAAAAAGGTAAACAAATAAAAATATATTTGAGATTTGAGATTCTTCAAAGTAGCCACCTTTTGCCTCGATGACAGCTTTGCAAACTCTTGGCATTCGCTCAACCAGCTTCATGATGTAGTCACCAGGAATGCATTTCATTTTACTGGTGTGCCTTGTTAAGTTAATTTGTGACTCACCACCTGGATTCGGTCTTACGTAGCAAAATTTGAAATTGTGTTTTTTACATTATATAAAAATAGAGATTCAGAGCTACAAAATGGTTTATCATACATTGCATTTGAGGAGCAATGGGAAAGTATTTCTGCTTTGAAATTTTATGAACTTGTAAACTCACTTTTGAGAAAATCGCCTTTGAATGTTTTGCTATCTAGTGAAGAGCATTTCTTTGTCTACACCATTTCAGCATCGTTCACACCCTCACCCTAAGCTTTAGCCCCACTCATCACGTTTCGCTCTAGCAGCGCACACTTGATGCTCTGGCCGATGATTTGTTTACCTCTGGATAACATGAAAACAGCCTAACCAGCTCCGCTGGCAACTTTTTCATTATGACTTTTTGCAGACGTTTACAGACACCAGGCATATTCAACGGGTGTTGTACACACGTCACGTAACGTTAGCTAACGAGCCAGCCAGCCAACGTTAGCTAGTTAAACAATAAAAAGTGCCAAAAATGCCACAGTGCTGGGAGCTAACCAACAATGTTCAATGTTTGCTAGCAAACATTAGGCTCTAACTAGAACAGCACAAGGCTCTGGGAGACGAATAATAACATCAGCAAGGGAGCCAGCCAGCTAACGTTAGCTAGCTAGCTAACAGTACACTTTAGCTTAAGACATATAGCTTGCTAGCTAGGTAAACAATGTACCTAGCTAAGTAAACAAAGTGTAAGTTCACACACGTCACATAACGCGTTAGCTAACAAGTTAGACAGCTAACGTTAGCTAGTCAAACAACAATGAACAGTGCCAACAATGCCACAGTGCTGGGAGCTAACCAACCATGTTCACTGTTAGCGAGCAGGTGTGCGTAATGACGATGGCAGGAGTGCGCAATGCTGGGGAGCCAGGGGGGAGGAGCGGGAGCAGGCGTGACAGAGGCCCATTATCAGCAACCATCAGTCCTGTGTTCCAATGGCACGTTGTGTTAGCTAATCCAAGTTTATCATTTTAAAAGGCTTATTGATCATTAGAAACCCTTTCACAATTATGTTAGCACAGCTGAAAACTGTGTCCTGATTAAAGAAGCAATAAACCTGGCCTTCTTTAGATTGTTGAGTATCTGGAGCATCAGGATTTGTGGGTTGGATTACAGGCTCAAAATGGCCAGAAACAAATAACTTTCTTCTGAAACTCGTCAGTCTATTCTTGTTCTGAGAAATGAAGGCTATTCCATGCGGGAAATTGCCAAGAAACTGAAGATCTCGTACTACTCCCTTCACAGAACAGAGCAAACTGGCTCTAACCACAATAGAGAGAGGAGTGCGAGGCCCCGCTGCACAACTGAGCAAGAGAACAAGTACATTAGTGTCAAGTTTGAGTCCATGTAACTTATTATGCATCTTACTAATCATATTTTTACTCCTGAACTTATTAGACTTGCCATAACAAAGGGATATAATTATTGACTCAAGACATTTCAGGTTTTCATTCTAAATTAATTTGTAAACATTTAAAAAAACATGAATCCACTTTTGACATTACGGGTATTGTGTGTAGGCCAGTGACAGAAACATCTCAATTTAATAAATGTTATATTTAGGCTGTAACACAACCAAATGTGGAAAAAGTCAGACATCCACACCAATTAGATATTGCTTTCTGTAGTCAAGCACAAAGAACTGAATTCCATGGGCCTGTCTGGCCCATGCACATGCACATTTTGTTTTTTGTCCTAGCACTACACTGCTGATTCAAATAATCAAAGCTTGATGATGAGTTCGTTAGTTGAATCAGCTGTGTAGTGCTAGGGCAAAAACCAAAACGTGCACCCAGAGCCCCAGGAACGATTTTTGGAAACCCTGTGTTAGGCTATAGCACACATTCAACCTCCAGAAAAGAACAATACAGTAAGCCTACTCAACAGATGTGTCGTGCCGTGGGCTAAAAATGTATTAATGCGCAATGATGCAATGGTCATTGCCAAAGAACAGGCAGAACCTAATCCGAAATTCTATATATTATCGGAAATAAGAGGTTCTAAGGTATACAACCCTGAAAAAACTGTCTTTAAACACTGAAATTGAGCGCATGAAACCCATTTCAAATTTTCACTCTTTCTGAAAAGTAAGCTAACCGTTCGACACGAGATCATCTCACTTCGCACTGGCAACTTTTTTAATTTCAATTGTGTTATATTTCATTATATTCTTACAATAAAATAGATTTGACTTTACTGTGATAAGGGCACAGCAATATAAGAGTGCCTTGTATTCTATAACAAACAAGGATATCCCATTGCATAACCATAATCACAGTAAAATAGGCTACATTAAACTCAGAATAGGCTATGCTATTCTATTCTTTCGAAAATACAGTTTTTCATTTCCTAATATTTCTTAATACCTGCCGAAAAACAAAACCTGGATTTATTAGACTGTTTAAAATTTACAAAAGGCGTCATTGGCTGCTTCTTGTATATGCCTACTTTATGTCCTGGTGGAGTGTTCTACTAAATAGGCTACACATCTGGCCAACTAGCCTATTTTCTCCTTGTCGATTTCATGTTCTTCTCAATTGGCCAACGAAACAATAAAGGCAATATTGTTCTATTTCTTAGTAATGACAAAGTAGTTCTTAGTATTTTCTTAGCAATGACGAAGCTCTGAGCACAGGCGATTGACAGTTTATTCTCTGATTTGATATAATCACAGATGGAAGTGCATTTTAGTAGTGTTTCACGTCTGTTTAAATATTTTTTTTTTTAAATTGGTACATATTATCAATTATATGATCAATTAATTGAGGAACTCAAAAACAAAAGAAAAATAACTTTTCATTGAGCAGTGTGTAGTACAAGGGGGCTAATGGGCAGTCGAGGGTTGTTGAGTAACGGACTGGACCAATCATCGACAACGGTGCGTGACCTGTCTTTTATTTAATTCAGCGGCAGGTTCATTCTCAGATTTGTTGAAATTGGAATTTAAGACATGTTTTTATGTATTTTAAAAATTAATTCATTTTGTTTTTGGTAGGCTAGGCTACTCTATTATTAAATGAAATAATGGTACATTGAAGAGGAGGACCCTCAAGAGGCCCCTGAGCTGTAGGACTGTGTCTGTGTTGAGATCCATGGCTAACTCAGAATACATTGTGCAAAAAGAGAGGACATAGCGACAGACACAGCTGTACAGTACATAGCTTAATAAAATAAGCAAAACAAGCTCAGATGAATTCCAGGATTTAATTAATCATAGTATACACTGAACAAAAATATTAATGCAACATGCAACAATTTCAAAGATTTTACTGAGTTACAGTTCATAAGGAAATCAGTCAATTTAAATAAATTCATTAGACCCGAATCTATGGATGACTGGAAAAACAGATATGCATCTGTTGGTCACAGATACCTTTAAAGAAAATGTAGGGGCGTGGATCAGAAAATCAGTCAGTATTTGGTGTGACCACCATTTGCCTCATGGAGCACGACAGATATCCTTCGCATAAAGTTGATCAGGCTGTTGATTGTGGCCTGTGGAATGTTGTCCCACTCCTCTTCAATGGCTGTGCAAAGTTGCTGGATATTGGCGGGAACTGGAACACGCTGTCGTACACGTTGATCCAGAGCATCCCAAACATGCTCAATGGGTGACATGTCTGGTGAGTATGCAGGCCATGAAAAAATTGGGACATTTTCAGCTTCCAGGAATAACATGCGACATGGGGGCGTGCATTATTATGCTGAAACGTGAGGTGATGGGGGAAGATGAAAGACACAACAATTCAAATCATCAATAAAATGCAATTGTGTTTGTTGTCCATAGCTTTTGTCTGCCCATATCATATCCCCACCGCCACCATGGAGCACTCTGTTCCCAACATTGACATCAGCAAACTGCTCGCCCACACAACGCCAGTTGAAACCGGGATTCATCTGTGAAGAACACACCTCTCCAGCATGCCAGTGGCCATCAAAAGCTAACATTTATCCACTGAAGTCGGTTACAACGTCGAACTGCAGTAAGGTCAAGATCCTGGTGAGGACGACGAGCATGCAGATGAGCTTCCCTGAGACTGTTTCTGACAGTTTGTGCAGACATTTTTTGATCGTGCAAGCCCACTGTTTCATCAGCTGTCTGGGTGGCTCATCTCAGACCATCCTGCAAGTGAAGAAGCCGGATGTGGAGGCTCTGGGCTGGCATGGTTACACGTGGTCTGCGGTTGTGAGGCCGGTTGGACGTACTACCAAATCCTCTAAAATGATGTTGGTGGCGGCTTATGGTAGTGAAAAAACAAGGACATTTCTAAGTGACCCCAAACCTTTGAACGGTAGTGTATATACAGTACCAGTCAAAAGTTTGGACACACCTACTCATTCAAGGGTTTTTCTTTATTTGTACTATTTTCAACATTGTACAATAATAGTGAAGACATCAAAACTATTAAATATCACATAAGAAATCATGTAGTAACCAAAAAAGTGTCAAACAAATCAAAATATATTTTTGATTTTTCAAAGTATCCACCTGATGACAGCTTTGCACACTCTTGGCATTCTCTCAACCAGCTTCACCTGGAATGCTTTTCCAAAAGTCTTGAAGAAGTTCCCACATAGGCTGAGCATTTGTTGGCTGCTTTTCCTTCACTCAGTCAGGAAGTTAAAGCTTGGTCGCAAATGAGTCTTCCAAATGGACAATGACCTCAAGCATACTTCCAAAGTTGTGGCAAAATGGCTTAAGGACAACAAAGTCAAGGTACTGACCTCAATCCTATAGGACCTCAATCCTATAGAAAATGTGTGTGCAGAACTGAAAAAGCATGTGCGAGCAAGGAGGCCTACAAACCTGACTCAATTACACCAGCTCTGTCAGGAGGAATGGGCCAAAATTCAAACCAACTTATTGTGGGAAGCTTGTGGAAGGCTACCCGAAACGTTTGACCCAAGTTAAACAATTTAAAGGCAATGCTACCAAATACTAATTGAATGTATGTAAACTTCTGACCCACTGGGAATGGGAAATAGCTGAACTAAATCATTCTCTCTACTATTATTCGGACAATTCACATTCTTAAAATAAAGTGGTGATCCTAACTAACCTAAGACAGGGAATTTTTACTAGCATTAATGTCAGGTGTTACGTTCCCCAGTTTCTGTGTTGTGGTTTTGTATGTGTGTTTCAGGATGGCTTCCTGAAATTCCCCCCAAGCAGCTGATTGGTCGGCCACATCGATGATTGGAGAGCTGACCCCGCCCCCTCGTCAGGATACAGCTGTATCCCATTAGACTCCTTCTCCAGCTATATATGCCAGTGTTCTGTTGCTCAGAAGAGAGCTGAGGGTGATATCCTGTGTTGGTTGTTTCTCAGATAGAGCTGATGGTTATGTTCTGTGATTGTTGCTGAGGGTGATAGCCTGTGTTGGTTGTTTCTTAGAAAGAGCGTATTGTTATATCCTGTATTGGTTGTGGCTCAGAGAGAGCTTCTTGTATGTCCTCTGTAGGTTGTTGCGCAGAGGTATAATTTGTTGCCAGTATTTTGTAGCCGGTCCTACTAAGGTATGTCTATGACAAAAGGACTGGTTTTGATTATAGAAAGTGTTTGTATTATTCTGTTTAATTTGTTCCCAGGGGGGAAGGGGAAGGCACCTAGGAAGGGGAAGGCACCTAGGGAGTGCATAGGCAAGAGGCCTGCGGGCATACATAATCCGTAGTATTTACTGTCTATACACACTAGGTAAGACCTGGGCAGACCACCCACTGCATTTTGGCTAGCGCACCAGGTGGTGCTAAGATGGGTAGACAGGTAAGGTAGGAGAGGGGGCTTTGACATTTACTTTCTTTGCTTTGGTTCCGTCCAGCCCCCTTTCCCCAAAATTACCGTGTGACGGAATAAATTCCCTGTAAACGATACCCATCTCTGCCTTTGTCATCCTTGCTCGCACCTACAATCCCATACCTCTTTCACTCCACGGGGAGTTGAGTTGCAGCAGGGTGTTTTGTTCCCTCTTCCTAGAGGCTTACGTAACATCAGGAATTGTGAAAAACAGTTTAAATGTATTTGGCTAAGGTCTAAGTAAACTTCTGACTTCAACTGTATCTTGGCAAAGACTAAACATTTTAGAGAAATGTTTTTTGTGCATTTGGAACATTTCTGGGATAACTTATTTCAGCTCATGAAACATGGGATCAACACTTTACATGTTGCATTTATGTATATATACATTTTGCCATGTTTTATAGTGTTAAATAAGGTTTCTTTGGTACATTGTCGTTGGTGGGCCCTGGGTCAGTTGCACCCTTTGACCCCGCAGCAGCCCTACTTCTGGGTCAACCCATGAATAGATTGATGAAGAAGGATCACGAGAGATGGAGTTTACTTTGGCACATTAGATATCAGTATTATGGTCCTGGAGAATTTTAACAATGTTTTCACTTCTGTAGTGTCACATTTAATCTCCAACTTGGGTCTCAATCATCACCATATTAACATAAACATTGATTCTGCTAAGGTGCAGATTCTGAACTTGACAGTGTCTGCAATTCTTTGATGAAAGTGAGTGATTTTAAAGGGAATGACAGAGAGTGAAAAACCTTAAACCTGTCACACACAGATAATCTTTTGTTCAATAAACAGGTAAAAAATGTAACCTGATAATGATCTAATCCATCGCATAAATTCTAATATCCAAAACGCTAGGAATTTGACCAGTTGTATTAAAACAGCAACTGCTAGGTACCAGCAGATTTGGCAGCTCCGTAAAGACTCAACAAATAACATCTGGATCTTGTCTACTTTGATGAACAGAAGGCAAGAGATGGACAACAACAGTTTCTAAAGAATTGCTTCTTGGCACTTCCCAGTGAAAAATGATTAACAGACTTGTTCTGCAACAGAACGCATTGTCTTTTTCAGAGCAATAGAGGAAATAAAGCCCTATTTGAAGTGGGGTAGGAGGGGGTGTCATTTTTAAAAGTGAAGTTTCTTGGAGAGAGGGAGGAAGAACGCTTCAATCTGCGTAGACTTTCTCACAAAAAAGCCTTTGATAAGAACACTGCCTCTGCCATCTACGTCATAGAACCGCTTGCGATTTATACTGCATTACTTTCGATTATGGCCTTAGAGATGGGATAAATCGTCTGTTCTTGAAATCGGGCAAAAGGGAAAATTTCAATACTGAACCGAAGCTGATAGCACTTGAACTTGTGTGTGTTCCAAAGCTGAATCTGAGATTTGCCAAACTCCAAATATGATGTCCAAAAAGCATTCAAAATGGCAATTACACAGTTGGGTCGCATTACAAAGATGAAACCCAGTTGATTTCTGATTAATGACAATGTATTAATCATACATTTTGGGAGGCATTACATAATGCATAATGTTTTTAGGGTCCCACTTTATGTAAAAGTGATTTGGTTGAGAGGAGAATGAGATGGGGCAAAAAATAACATTTCATGAAGCTCACGAGCTCGGTAGTGATTTTTATTCGCTATGCGCTTCTGCACTCAGTGGTCCCATTCTGTAAACTTGTGTGGCCTGCCACATCGCGGCTGAGCCATTGTTGCTCCTAGACATTTCCACTTCACAATAACAGCACTTACAGTTGACTGGAGCAGCTCTAGCAGGGCAGACATTTTACAAACTGACTTTGGAAAGGTGGCATCCTATGACGGTGCCACGTTGAAAGTCACTGAGCTCTTCTACTGCCAATGTTGATGTTTTGAGATTTCATGGCTGTGTGCTCTGTTTGATACAACAGGAGTGGTTGAAATAGCCAAATCCACTCATTTGAAGGGGTATCCATATACTGTTGTGTAGTGTATGCTTATGATAATCCTTTCAATCCAACAGTTAGAGATAATTGTCTTTCCTCTAGCTCAAAAATTCCTGCCATGCATAGAGCCTCACCACACCACACTTGCATTAATCATGTTTCTGAGTGGCTGCAACAGCAGTCCATACCATTTTCTAATGGTCTCCCTACATGTTAGGATGGCGGGCCTGACATCTGTGTGTTTTTTTCATGACTTTTGTTTGCATGTAACACATGGTTGTTTGATGGTGCGGTCCAACTCCCCCTCTGCTGTGGGGACGCCGTCGTCTCTTGGCTCTCCTAATATCCCTTCTGGACCACAGACTTTCAACTTCATTTGTAAAGTAAATATTTGTCTGGGAATTGAGTGTGGTGTTGCCACTTGTCAGAGCTCAGCTTGACAGTGATTATGAGCTCAAGGGTTGTTTTTGTGGCATTGCTATGTTTGACATCTCTCGCCTCATCAACGTTTGTTGTTTGTTGTGATTACCATTTTGCAGTAAACTAGACCATCAAGACTAAACTTAAATAGACAAAATCAAATGTGTTACATCTGGTCTGGAGCCACAACATGGGTGGCAATAATGGACGGTAGTGGAGTTTCATTGAACCAAGCAGTCTTCAATTTTGTTAAATTATAGGCCTGTACAATTCACCATGTAAAGCTTATTGGAAAGGGCATCCAAAGTCTGAGGACATTAGTTTTCCTGTCTTGAATCTGGGATTAAAGCCACTGTTTACATACTGTAAATTGATATAAAGGTGGCAGTAACCCCGGGTATCGTTCCAGATGTGGCTGAGGCTTCGTGCCACATGGGCATATGCCATCTGGGCCACACTTGAAGGATAGGAAACACAAAATCACTAGACTGGATTTTATAGGAAGGTGAGTTCCTTCCATGCTGTATAGCCAAAGCCAGACACACTTCATTTTCACAAGTTTAATGTATACATTAGATCCATGACCATATGTCATTACACTGTGTGCTTCAGTAAAGACCTTAGCCCCTTGAACTCTGTCTGAGTTTGACCCTACCTAGGTGTGGGGCCAGTTTCTATGCTACTCACAGCTGGACTTTTGATCTCTGGGTATGTGTGGGTCTATGAAGCCGCCTAGAGACTGTGCCAGCTTCTGTGATGCACCTGCCCTGGCACCTGACCTTGCCTAACAGATGAGGTGAGCTCATCGGCCGCCAAAGCGCTCGGTGGAAACATTCATCCCTTTCAGGAGCTCTCCTTGCTCTATTGTCCTGCCAGGGAGGAAGTGTGGCACATGGGTGTGAGTAATCTGTTTACGGATTGGATGTCATGTCCCACTGACCCCTGAATAAACCCTGTCGTTATTGGGTGATCTCAGGGAGTCTGGCCCGTGGGTGATGACTAAAAGCAGACTTCCGATTTAGTCAACTTAAACATCTGGGAGAGGGCTATGATGTCAAGTTGTGTGCCTGAATCCCATTATGTGTAAGATTAGCACACAACCAGCCCCTGTCCAGAGGGCCGGACTACAATCATTAGCTATGATATATTATACAGTATGTATCTAGCTACAATATATGGTCATGTAATCCGAGGCGACGGGAAGCACGAAAGTGACCAGCGTACAGTACAATGTGAGGAACACTCAGTTGCTTTGTGTAAATGAAGGAAACGGTTGTCCAAGTTCTCTTTTGAAAAATGGAAAAAAATCCCCCATACTTTTCTTATGAGTCTTTACAAAATGAGGGATAAGATTATGTAGTCATCTTTTTGAATATTCCATGGAATCTGTTCCGATCTTTCCAGTAAACACTGCATAGAAGCTGTTTTGAATCACATTCAAATCCAGGCCTAACAGAGATGAAGGGTTTAAGTCCACAGTAAGACCAAAAAAAAACTGTCTTCCCTTCCAGTAAGTCTTAGCCCTTGCAATAGCACCTCATCGATCACTTTTTCACAGTCCCACATTTGGACTTGATATAACATTATGTTATTTTGGTTGTAATCGGCCACAACATTTTGATGTCGGGGTTTGAGATGAGCAGTATAGCTTGAATAAACTGGACAGGGAAAGTAAATATCCCCTTTGGATATGGATGAATGACTCTAAAGACTGAGGGCCATATAGCGCAATCAGACATGAGGATCTGTGTAAAGACACATTATGTGAAACGTCAATAACAATATGTATCACTGTGTGGCACTGTATCAACTGGATAACGTGGGATATGCAACAGGTGCAAAACACATCAGATTATTCATCATCAATCTAAAACAGAAAAAAAAATTGATCGATAAAAAACACGGCCATCTGTATATCTCGGTTGATTTGTTCTGTTTTGGTTGGTGGTGCCAAGTAATCAATGTCACTTTCAATTATTACTAAATTTAACCTGTTCACATCAAGACAGGCTAGATGACATTATATTGGAACCAAAATATATTATGCACTTGTATTCAAGTTCAATACTTCATTATACAAATAGACCTATAGAGATGGTTATTTAATCCCGTGCAACATAAGGGTTTTCGCCAAACAAAATGCATACGTTAGAAGTGTAGCTATAAGATTAAATCCTATTACGTTATGGACAGGGTTCTACATAGAACCCAAAAGGGTTCTACCTAGATCCAAAAAGGGTTCTGCCTCAAACCAAAATGGGTTCTTCAAAGGGTTCTCCTATGGGGACAGCCGAAGAAACATTTAATATGTTCTAGATAGATAACACCTGTACAACAGAGAGCACATTTCCAGAGGGAAGAGGCCCAGCAAGGATCTTTGGAGTTATAGTAGGTTCATCTGAAGGTTATTTACCACATGATTTTTGGGGTTTAATCTGACAGGTGACTGAATGCTTAAATCAGAATCACTCGTTACGACAATGTTTCTTTCAAATCCAATTTTATTGGTCACAAACACATGGTTAGCAGATGTTATTACGAGTGTAGCGAAATGCTTATGCTTCTAGATCCGACAGTGCAGCAGTATCTAACAACAAAACCTAATATCTAACAAATTCCACAACAAAACCTAATACACACAATCTAGTAAAGGAATGGGATAAGAATATATAACTATAAAATATATGGATGAGCAGTGACAGAGCGGCTGAGATGCAATAGATTGTGAAGGATACAGTATACATTATATACATATGAGATGAGTAATGCGAGATATGTAAACATTCTTAAAGTGGCATTATTATTAAAGTGACTTGTGTTCCGTTTATTAAAGTGGCTAATGGTATCAAGTTGGTAGGTAGGCAGCTGCCTCTCTGTGCTAGTGGTGGCTATTTAACAATCTGATGACCTTGAGATAGAAGCTGTTTTTCAATCTCTCTGTCCCAGCTTTGATGCACCTTTACTGACCTCGCCTTCTGGATGGAAGCGGGGTGAACAGGCAGTGCCTCGGGTGGTTATTGTCCTTGATGATCTTTTTTGCCTTCCTGTGACATCGGGTGCTGTAGATGTCCTGTAGATGTAGGAGACCGCAACACCCTCTGGAAAGCCTTGCAGTTGTGAGAAGGTGCAGTTGCCGTACCAAGCAGTGATAAAACCCGACAGGATACTCTCAATTGTGCATCTGTAAAAGTTAGTGAGAGTTTTTGGTGACAAGCCACATTTTTTTCAGCCTTCTGAGGTTGAAGAGGTGCTGTTGCGCCTTCTTCAACACACTGTCTGTATGCGTGAACATTTCAGTTTGTCGGTGATATGTACACTGAGGAACTTAATAAAACTTTCCACCTTCTCCATTGAGTGAGAGGTTATCTTCCTGACACCACACTCCGAGGGCCCTCACCTCCTCCCTGTAGGCTGCCTCGTCGTTGTTGGTAATCAAGCCTACCACTGTTGTGTCGTCTGCAAACTTGATGATTGAGTTGGAGGTGTGCATGGCCACGCAGTCGTGGGTGAACAGGGAGTACAGGAGAGGGCTGAGAATGCACCCTTGTGGGGCCCCAGTGTTGAGGATCAGTGGAGTGGAGATACCTTCACCACCTGGGGGCGGCCCGTCAGGAAGTTCAGGACCCAGTTGCACAGGGCGGGGTCGAGACCCAGGGTCTCAAGCTTAATGACGAGTTTGGAGGGTACTATGGTGTTGAATGCTGAGCTGTAGACAATGAACAGCATTCTTACATAGGTATTCCTCTTGTCCAGATGGGATAGCGCACTGTGCAATGTGATGGCGATTGCATCGTCTGTGGACCTATTGGGGCGGTAAGCAAATTGAAATGGGTCTAGGGTGACAGGTAGGGTGGAGGTGAAATGCTCCTTGACTAGTCTCTCTAAGCACTTCATGATGACAGAAGTGAGTGCTATGGGGCGATAGCCATTTAGTTCAGTTACCTTAGCTTTCTTGGGATCAGGGACAATGGTGGTCATCTTGAAGCATTTGGGGACAGCATACCGGGATAGGGATTGATTGAATATGTGCATAAACAAACCAGTCAGCTGGTCTGCGCATGCTCTGAGGATGTGGCTAGGGCGGCAGCATTGCGAGGGTTAACACGTTTAAATGTTTTACTGACGTCGGCCACGGAGAAGGAGAGGCCACAGTCCTTGGTAGCGAGCCGCGTCGGTGGCACTGTATTGTCCTCAAAGTGAGAAAAGTAGTTGTTTAATTTGTCTGGAAGCAAGACGTCGATGTCCACGACAGGGCTGGTTTTATTTTTGTAATCCTTGATTGTCTGTAGACCCTGCCACATACGTCTCGTGTTTAAGCTGTTGAATGGCGACTCCACTTTGTCTCCATACTGACACTTTGCTTGTTTGATTGCCTTACGGAGGGAATAACTACACGGTTTGTATTCAGTCATATTTCCAGTGGCCTTGCCATGATTAAATGCAGTGGTACGTGATTTCTGCCATCATTCCACGGTTTCTGGTTAGGGAAGGTTTTAATAGTCACAGTGGGTACAACATCTTCTATACACTTCCTTATAAACTCGCTCACCGAGTCAGCATATACGTCACTGTTATTATCTGAGGCTACCCGGAACATATCCGAGTCCACATGATCAAAGCAATCTTGAATCGTGGAATCCGATTGGTCAGACCAGCGTTGGATAGACCTAGGTCAGATTTGCCAAAAGGAGGGCGGGGGAGGGCCTTGTATGCATCGCGGAAGTTAGAGTAGCAATGGTTGAGCATGTTACTCGCTCGAGTACCGCAATCAATATGCTGATAGAATTTAGGTAGCCTTGTTCTAAAATTAGCTTTGTTAAAATCCCCAGCTACAATAAATGCAGCCTCAGGATATATGGTTTCCAGTTTGCATAAAGTCCAGTGAAGTTCCTTGATGGCCGTCTTGGTATTCGCTTGCGGGGGCATATACACGACTGTGACAATAACCGAGGAGTGTTCTCTTGGGAGATAATACGGTCGGCATTTCATTGTGAGGAATTCTAGGTCAGGTGAACAAATGGACTTGAGTTCCTGTATGTTACAATTACACCATGAGTCGTTAATCATGAAACATACCCTTCTTCTTACCAGAGAGATGTTTATTCCTGTTGGTGCGATGCACTGAAAATCCCATTGTCTGTATGGACTCCGACAGCATGTCCCCAGCTAGCCATGTTTCCGTGAAACAGAGTATGTTACAATCCCGGATATCTCTGGAAAGCAACTGTTACCCTGATTTCGTCGACTTTGTTAACTAGGGACTGGACATTAGCGAGTAATATACTCGGAAGCGGTGCTTGGTGTGCGCGCATCTGAAGCCTCATTAGAAGACTGCTCCGTCACCTTCTCCTCCGGCGGCGTTGTTTTGGGTCGGCCTCTGGAATCAGTTCAAATGCCCTTGGAGGTGCACACAAAGGATCCGCTTTGGGAAAGTCGTTGTCCTGGTCGTAGTGCAGGTAAGTTGACGTCTCTCTGATGTCCAATAGTTCTTCCCGATTGTATGTAATAACACAAGATTTTCTGGGCTAACAAAATAAGAAATAAGAAATTTAAAAAAATACTGCACAGTTTCCTAAGGACTAGAAGCGAAGCTGCCATCTCTATCAGCGCCATCTTGATGACCAGATATCTTTCCTCTGCCCCTAGGTGGTCCAAGATCTGTAGCCTACTGTCTGCAGAGTTCCATTCCACAACCTATATTTGACATTCAAGGTGTGTGCTTTGAAGCAATCAATCCACAAAGATTTAAAAACACTTATAGTTTTGAGCCATGTGTATCTTATGGGTCATTTTCAGTATGTCAGCCTAATCAGTTTCATCGGTCAATCATTTTTTGTCATCATATGTTTGCCAGAAAAGCAACCTATTTCAAGCTTAAAATGGGATGCTATAAGTGAATCCAGGGTGGGCTGAAGGGCCATTGCTCGGGAAATAAGTTGAGACTGCACAGGACTCCCCAGCTAGACTTTTGGTGAAAACAACCAGTCCATTATGGTAATTACAGCAACTTGAAACAGTAGAAAAGCCAATAGGGTCTGTGTGGAAGCAGTCCACTTATCCCTTGCTAGAAAAGCACTCATCCAGAGTTTCCTGGAATGGGACTTGCTTATGATTGCAAAAATACCAGAATCGTCAGTAATTTTTCTATGGCAAGCTATGATAGTGTCGGTAATACATACTTGAATAACTAAAAAGAAAAAAAAAATATATATATACAGTTGAAGTCGGAAGTTTACATACACCTTAGCCAAATACATTTAAACTCAGTTTTTCACAATTCCTGACATTTAATTTCAAGTAAAAATCCCTGTCTTAGGTCAGTTAGGATCACCACTTTAATTTAAGAATGTGAAATGTCAGAATAATAGTAGAGAGAATTATTTATTTCAGCTTTTATTTATTTAATCACATTCCCAGTGGGTCAGAAGTTTACAAACACTCAATTAGTATTTGGTAGCATTGCCTTTAAATTGTTTAACTTGGGTCAAACGTTTCGGGTAGCCTTCCACAAGCTTCCCACAATAAGTTGGGTGAATTCCTCCTGACAGAGCTGATGTAACTGAGTCAGGTTTGTAGGCCTCCTTGTATGCACACGCTTTGTCTGTTCTGCCCACACATTTTCTACAGGATTGAGGTCAGGGCTTTGTGATGGCCACTCCAATACCTTGACTTTGTTGTCCTTAAGCCATTTTGCCACAACTTTGGAAGTATGGTTGGGGTCATTGTCCATTTGGAAGACCCATTTGCGACCAAGCTTTAACTTCCTGACTGATGTCTTGAGATGTTGCTTCAATATATCCACATATTTTTCCTGCCTCATGATGCCATCTATTTTGTGAAGTGCACCAGTCCCTCCTGCAGCAAAGCACGCCCACAACATGATGCTGCCACCGCCGTGCTTCACTGTTGGGATGGTGTTCTTCGGCTTGCAAGCCTCCCACTTTTTCCTCCAAACATAACGATGGTCATTATGGCCAAACAGTTCTATTTTTGTTTCATCAGACCAGAGGACATTTCTCCAAAAAGTACAATCTTTGTCCCTGCAAACCGTAGTCTGGCTTTTTATGGCGGTTGTGGAGCAGTGGCTTCTTCCTTGCTGAGCGGCCTTTCAGGTTATGTCGATATAGGACTCGTTTTACTGTGGATATAGATACTTTTGTACCTGTTTCCTCCAGCATCTTCACAAGGTCCTTTGCTGTTGTTCTGGGATTGATTTGCACTTTTCGCACCAAAGTACGTTCATCTCTAGGAGACAGAGCGCGTCTCCTTCCTGAGCGGTATGACGGCTGCGTGGTCCCATGGTGTTTATACTTGCATACTATTGTTTGTACAGATGAACGTGGTACCTTCAAGCGTTTGGAAATTGCTCAGGTCTTGGCTGATTTCTTTTGATTTTCCCATGATGTCAAGCAAAGAGGCACCGAGTTTGAAGGTAGGCCTTGAAATACATACACAGGTACACCTCCAATTGACTCAAATTATGTCAATTGGCATATCAGAAGCTTCTAAAGCCATGACATAATTTCCTGGAATTTTCCAAGCTGTTTAAAGGCACAGTCAAGTTAGTATGTAAACTTCTGACTTCAACTGTACATAGTATTAATTTATTATATCTGTATCCATATTTTCCATGAGTTTCTAGTAGATAAACCATATTGTTCAAAAGAAAATAGCCTAATTAATGAAAAAAGCACCTAATCAAAAATGCCATTATTTTGAATTAATTCTGCAACTCTTCCAACTATTGACTTTTTCACAACTGCCACCCTTTTGATGCCAAAACATTCACACCAAATCCATATTGACATAGTAAAATACATAAAAGTTTGTTAATAAACACATATATTTAAAGGGGATTTCATGCGGAAACCCTCATATTAAACACCAATGATATTCACAAAGTTTATGGTTTATATTTAGGATGTTTTACAGCTTTGCCATTCTATTTTTATCTTAAAATCATCTTATTTAATTATTTGATATACTTTTCTCTGTGTGATGAAGTGACAGATGAAGATGATTCAGCACTAGAACATGTGTGATGCACTCCACTACTTTGCACATTTAGTAATTGTTAACTCAAGAAATCTAAAATGCAGACCACACTATTGTTAGCATTGACCACCATCTTGTGGTTATATGCAAAACTACAATAATAACAAATCTAAATCATTAATATAAGAATCTGGAATTTTACTGTGGTAACATATAGTTAGAGGTTTCCTTTCCTTGCCTCAACATTTAGCAACCATGCACAGCTATTTTTGTATTTATACATGGACATACTGTATGAAAGGAACGTAAATACCATACATCCTCAAAACTGAAACAGAGAAGGGATGTACCTGTCTCCATTTTGGAGTGGTCTGTCCTCTCTGTCACTTTCTCCTGGCTAATGAGGTAATCCACGATCCGCACCCCGATTGGTGGCTCAGTGTGATTCCATTCCACGATGACCAATGAACTGCTGGGCTCATAGGAGTGGGACAACCTGAGCCTGGGAGACAATAAAAAGAGTTACCTAACTAACTCAGAAAATCATGACAAGACAAGCTCATCTTTAGATATCAATACATGCAATCTTACTTGTGTTTATCAAGTCGAGTATACAGAATGTTTTGAGTGACTCACCTAGGCTGAGGGAGAGGGGCACATGTTGGCAGTCCATCTGTCCCGAATGCACTTGAGTCACAACGGCACCAGTCATCGATTACATCACCTTTCCCAGAACACCACAGCATGCTCATCATGGCCTCCTGCAGTGCCTGCAAAGAGACAGGAGGATGGAGCAAACACTGTCAATAACACCCAGCCTGAGTCTAGACATCAATATGATCTGCCCCCCTAGGGGGTCATGCAATCATCCTCTAGCTTACCGTTTGCCATCTGACATATTGATGTAGGCTTATGTCCAGCATACACTACACAATTTCACAACATCTTTGTCGGAGAGCAGCTTCTCTTGTTGCGACCGCTATTGTCAAACATCTCGCATAGGTGTTTTGCTGCGGTACTGTAACGATGTGCGCTGAGAGTCGGGAAGCAAGTTCAGGGAGTAAGTGTTTTAAAAATAAATTAAACATAATACAAAACAAAAAACACGAACAATGCACAGACAGGAAACTGAAACAGAAACAATGACGCCTGGGGAAGGAACCAAAGGGAGTGGCAGATATAGGGAAGGTAATCAAGGAGGTGATGGAGTCCAGGTGAGTGTCATAATGCACTGATGCGCGTAACGATGGTGACAGGTGTGCGCCATAACGAGCAGCCTGGTGACCTAGAGGCCGGAGAGGGAGCACACGTAACAGTACCCCCTCCCCGATGCGTGGCTCCAGCCGCAGGACGACGACCAAGATGACGTTCCCCTCTGCTAAGGTGCGGGAACCTGTCGATCCAGCTGAGGCGCGGGAGCATGGTGACCTAGAGACCTAGCGCACGTGACAGTACCCCCTCCCCGGCGCGTTCGGCTCCAGCCGCAGGACGCCAACCACAGGGACGATCCCGGGTGTTGGAGCCGGAGCTACCTGGGAGGCCTCAGCGGGTTCGATAGATTCCCATGCCTAAACTGGATGAACAGGTTCCCGTGCCTCAACTGAGGCAACCGGGGAGGTTTCAGCCGGCTCATCAGGCTCTCACTCCTCAGCCGGCTCATCAGGTTTCTGCACCTCAGCGGAGGCGACCGGTCCGCACAGGAGCCCCGGGATCGTTCATGTGGTTAGCGTCCTGCGGCTGGAGCCGAACATGCCGGGGAAGGGGTACTGTCACGTATGCTCTCTCCCCGGCGCTCTAGGTCGTCATGCTCCCACGCCTCAGCCGGATCGACAGGATCCTGCACCTTAGCAGAGGTGACCGGTCCGCTCCTGATCCCCGGGATCGTCATCTTGGTCGGGGTCCTGCGGCTGGTACCGCACATCAGGGAGGGGGTACTGTCACGTGTGCTCCCTCTCTGGCCTCTAGGTCAACAGGCTGCTCATTAGGGCGCACACCTGTCACCGGCATAACTCGCAGAATGACACTCACCTGGACTCCATCACCTCCTTGATTACCTGCCCTTCATGTCACTCCCTTTTGGTTTCTTCCCCAGTCGTCATTGTTGCTGTTTCATGTCAGTGCGCTGTTTGTTTTTCTTGATTTGTTAATTTATTAATTAAATGTATTCACTCCCTGAACTTGCTTCCTGACTCTCAGCGTACATCATTACAGGTAACCAAACCAAGGGCTTCTCTCGCTGCATGATTGAATGTATCAATTTACATTTAAATATTGGTGGTGAATGTTCTTTTATGCTCTAAATTCAAAATTGGAAAAGCAAATCTGAGGTTTTATGCATGGAAATAATTTGCACACTGCTCTTAAAGTATCACTACTTTATTTACGCTTTTAGGAATCCACTCCTGAAAATGTGTCTGGGACTGCTAAAATGGGGGTAAACCAAGGTTTTCAGTGAAAGCTTTCTGTACCTGGTAGGTGTGGTTGTTGGAGACCAGCTCGTAGAGCGGGGCGGCCTTAGTGATCTGGAGCAGGACAGGCTCGGCTGGACGCCCAGGCCCAGGGCTCATGTGGCAGAGGTGGCAGGAGTACGGGCACTGGCCCTGGCTGCTGCAGTCCATGCGAACCCCCGCCGCCATGCGCTTGGCACCAGAGTCCAGCAGGCTGGCGATGTACGCTGGGTAGGTCAGGGTTCGGGGCTCCTTGTCACGCTCCTCTGACTCTTCTGATGGGGAATTCCCTGAAAAGGGCATAGTTATAGTTACTGTGGGATTTGGATATAATCATTTGTTGAATAATACATATTGTTAGAAACAACATTTGAAATCATGTCATCTTTTCCTGAAATAGAGAAGTTATTGGTGTTAGTTTTAAAAACAAAATGTGATATGCAGTATATTGGGTATATCCACATGTGCATTGCATTTCCCTCAAAACTGGCACTGCATTTAGTTCCATTTATTATGCTGTCCTCTCAAATGCACTTAGGGCAGTACTGGCATCTTCAAAGACATCTCTTGCGTTATTAAATGCAAAGCTTTGGCACTTTTTATCTTAAAAAGGGTTCAGGTTACCATTCCTTCATTCTGCTGAGTCGTGTGCATACACAGGCAATTTAAAAGCTCAAAAGCAAACTAGGGAATAGCCAGTTGCTGAGAGCTGGTTTTGATGAAATTAAACATGGCTTCATGAGCCAACAGGGTGAGGGGGAGAAACAGACAGTCACCTCTTTGCTCTAGCACATAATGTAGTCCCTATCATAGAATGAGATATACAACTAAATCAGTATACACTGCACTTTGTTGCATGTGAATGAATAAAAGCACATGGCCATCAATCAAACAAGAGGACAGTAAGGCACATTAGATATGATCAGAAAGATGGGGTTTGCACATTGTTATTCATAGATCACATTGTCCTCAAAGTGTGACACGCATGGCAATGGTGGGCTTGTCATGGGCGTTTGATCCGGGCCTGTGGCAGTTTGAGTGATGAAGCACAGCTTTTCATATCATGTATGTAAATGCTGATGATCAACTACCAGAGCACGTCAGTCTTCATCAAGTCGTGACAAGCTGGACCTCTGGTGGGTCGACGGTCGTCCACATGGTCATCGTCCCAAATGGCACCCTATTACCTATTTAGTGCTCTATTGACCAGAGCCCAATGGGGACTCCGGTCAAAAAACTCATTTGGGACACAACCATGTTCAGGCCTGAGGGGTACAGTGGCGGTGGCCCTCTGTGGCCAGTGACAGTGCTTGATTAATCGGACAGAAGTAGGAAGTGAGGGTCTGTGCCTGGAGCCATAGCATGGACTTTGTCCACGTCAAACACGGCTGGTGAGACTCAGGTCACGTCTGAACATTTTCAGGGCAGGCAGGATATTAACGGTGGCCGAGTTTGGAGGATGTCCTGAACTTCTAGGCTCTGAGATAAAATGTGATGCGTAGGGAAATCAACCCAGTGAATCCTTCTGTATAAATAAATTATGATTTTTGTCCTCAGGATGGAGAATCAGAAATAATGAACACACAACGACACATACATTTTAAACACTCTCTCTCACTCTTACGTGCACACACACATATGTCACGCACGCATGCATACACACACCAATTTACTTTGACATATTGCTTTACCTCATCACACAGACAGTTATGAGACAAACATAATGAATATCAAGATGATGCTGCAAAGACAACTCGCTTTCAAGGAAAGGAGAAAACATCCATTAAATTCCATTCACTTTGGAAAGGGTCTCAGGATGAGAAAGCTGAGGTAAATCTTGTCATCTGCAGCCCACCTATCAGCACTTTGAATCAAAAATGTATGCTTCCTGTTTCTGACAGTCAGATCGGTACCAATTACCAGATGTTGGGAAGGTGAAGATTAGAAGATTATGAGACACGATATAGAACACAGAATATGTCATCACCCCGGAAGAGTTGGTGTTCCAGGGATACAGTACTTTGCCTCCCACGTAGAGAAATGCCCTCTGATAAACACTAGGTGATGCTATAGTGTTTCTAGTAGCATTGCAGGATATAAAAAACTATTGATCATATGACTGCAGATTATTTTGTACACCATACTAAGGGAGGAACTGATAGGAGAACCTCTTACATTTTGTGGAGATGGATGCTAATAAAAACCTTGTTATTATGATTTCTAGCTGATTTATACATCACCACATTAAAATATACAGTTGAGCTACCAGGCAATAGAGAGCATACACAAATCATATCAACGGGAGTTTAAAAATATATTTATACTGCTTGAAATAGATCACTAAAATCTGACTACATGCAGTCAACCATGTGGTGCCTCCAGAAAGCAACACTGCTGCACAGTGCAACCCGGCCAGGAACGTAATACAGCGGAGCACTTAAACAAATCTCTGTGACAGGCAAATCTTCCCAGGCAGATGTCGCTTGTACTAGATAATTCGCAGTGGCACACTTTGCTCCACCTATACACAGCTAAGTAAATTGCAATAAAGCAGACTCTCACTCTGAGTGGCAATCCACTGTGATATTCGACCTGATTGCTAATACAGTGGATGGTGGATACCTTTTTCCACCAGTCAATACCTACCGAGCAAGCAGGTATGGAAGGGTTGAAGCTCTCAATGGGACTACATAAACCATATGGATGGCCTGACATCTGGGCTAGTAAAACAGTATTTACATGCTAATAGTAAACCTATGCCTTCACTCACTCCAGCCTACTTGGCCAGCAAGCCTTTCAATCATTCTGAAGTTTGATTTATCCCTGCACTTTAGATGGTTGGGTGGAAATGGGCTTAGCTGACAGACCTCTCTGGCCCTTAATAGAAGCTGTAGCCACGGCACTGTGCAGCGCAGGTGAGAGTGCCTGCGTTTATTTACCGTTGATTGGGCCTGCCCACGGACGCCCCACATTAGTGACATCTTGTTCATGGAAGTTGAAGGGGACTAATGCGTCTGTCTTCAAATCCCACCAACACCTCTCAATACGTTGGTGTGTTAGGCAGGCCTGTGAGTTTGCAAAGGTCTGAATTGAAGGCAATTTACTGACGATTCGCCTCCAAGTGAGACATTACACTGGGGCCGCATCACAGCTGTACAAATGGTCAGAGGATACGTGCACAGCGGGAGGACCTGACAGTTTTTTGATTTTATAATGGGAAATGTATTATAAAATGCAAAACAGGCAAAGGTATAGTATCTTCCTATTGCAGAGCTTTGCTAGGACATTTTGCCATCCTCTATAACCCATTCTCTGTAACCCATTACAAACAAAGGCCTGAAACTTTATATAATCATTCTTAGAGATTATAGAAATAGCAGTGTATGAGCCACTTCAGAAAGTACAGTAAATGCATTACCCATACAGATAGTAGTCTATTTGAGTACCAAGATATTCAGATACCATAGATCCAGAATCCTAAGAACTCTCACCATGGAACTGAACCTGATTTATGTTGCCATTCATTGGGTTTATTTTGGCTGGCCCTGTGTTTTATAGGTTCACAGGGGAGAAAAGTACCTCAAGCAGCATGAAACATAAGACCATAAAGGTTGAGGATGCAGTGGGGGTTTTATACAGATAAGATCAATTTGACTGGCTCTGACTAACTGTAATATAATATTATACGTTAAGGGCTTGTCTGACTTAAATCTATACCAGAGGCATCCATTTCATAGCAAGCTGAGAGAATCAAGACGCGGTTGCCCCATAGCAACAGCGGTACAGTATAATTAAATGTTTGCAACTTGGTGTTAGTATCCCTGGGAGCTGCTGTGGATCTCAACAGTGGTGTTTTGTTTTTTCCTCACCAGCAAGGTGCAGTCGGAGGCCTTATCAGTCCACACGAGGCTGGCAGCTGGCATTATTTTCATGGACAGATTACACGGCAACATTCACCCCACAGTATAATTTACACGTTTGGCGGGCGCGGCGACCTTCATGGGTACTGGCTGGGTGCAGCCGTCCTAAAGTTTTAGCTACTTCCACTAATTAACTGAAAAAAGCAATTCAATGGAATTCCAAACTGTGCATCCTCCCTGGAAAACAACCAAATAGATATACCTATAAAAGCAATATACTGGCACGGTAACAGTATCTGAGGGAGTACAACAACAGATCAATGTAAAGGCAGGTTGCAGTGGGCAGTGAAACCCATAGACACAAAACTTATTTTCATTTTCTATTGTAACAAAATAATACATTCTTGACCTGCCTTTTCACAGAGATAAAGTATATTTTGTGAAAATGTTCCCCATGCAGCAGAGAAAAAGTGATATTGAATTATTGAACCTTTTTTCTCTGGCTTAGACAAAGAGAACTGTGTAAAGTTCAGGGAGGAATTTTCTCTTATTGTGGAAATGTCTAGATCACTTTCCATGAAAGAGGTTGTTTCATGGTTCATTAAAAAGTTGGGTTTTCAGCAAATGTAGCAGTATTTATATTGAATCAAGCTTCATAATATTAACATGAATTATCTTATTTAAATAAGATGGCTACACTAAACTCATCTGTACAAATCCATCATACTTGACTAAGAGTTAACCTATCGTTTGTTCTAATTTGGACATAAAGTAAGATAAATTAATTATAGGAGTACAGATTGGATTCAGAGATAGTAGCTTATATTTGCTGATGGTCCAGAAGCCCAAAATGGTCTTCCTGATGGTCTTGTCTGTTACTCGGAGGAGGAAGCCATCACCATCCTCTGCGGGAGAATATATTCATTATAAAAAGGAACTCGCAAGGGTCCCATCTGTCTGACCTCCAAAATGAGTAAGAGGGGCCAAGTGATGACTGCTACATCAAGTCCCTTTCTCAAGCCCCCATTCTGTCAAGCGCACTGAGGTCACCCTGTGTTGACATAGCAACCAACCTGCACAGCTCGTCCTCAATCTTCACCAAAGCTTGACACAAACACACACCACCACCACCCCAGCCCAGTCAGCCCTGCTCTCTACTCCTCTATCTCCCCCGCCTTGGCGGTTTTCAGTAAAGTGTTGTTATGTGATAGCTAGCCAGCCTAGATCCACTCTCTCTCTCTCTTTAGCTTCTATGTACAGCAGACATTGTACCTGGTGTAAACTCTGTGAGATTATAAATATGTCTTGGGTCACATTCCTAAGTGTTTCAGTTTGGCCACAGAGACAGAGAGCAGCTGAGGCCGTCGGTATAATAATCTCGTTGTGGAGGATGAATCAATAGGCAGGAAATATCAGTAATTAAGCTGATAAAATAGTATCCCTGTAATTGCCATCTGACATCTGAGCAGCTCGTTAAGCCAAGAGGGAGCATGGGGGAAAAAAGTCAATTAATATCTATCAGCAGCGAACTGATAGGATCCTAAATTAATGGTCACTGGTCCAGTGGAAATAGAGAGAGAGAAAGAGACAGAGAGCGAGAGAGAGACCTCTCCTCCTCTCATCGCCACCCAACTGGAGGCCACACATCTGTCTTCCCGCTGAACCTGACCTATCAAAACGTATAGATGGTTTAGGTTCCACTTCAGCGCTGTTTCAGTGCCAAGACATGACAAATGAGCTGTAAAAGCTGATTTTAATTGTTATCACAAAGCCTCATTCACACAGGCCTCTGTAACATTGGAGAAGAATGTACTCTAGACTAGGAATTAGCATTTGCACTGTACGAGTTCTTGCCGATACCCAAAGAAAATCTGAGTACCCGAGTACTCGAATGGTAAAGAAATCTATTTTTAGAACACAAGAACTGCACTAAATTTAAATGTTTTGCATTTATCTATAAGCCTAAGCCAACAGTGAGCAACATTGCCTAATTGATCATAACCATTACAGATAACAAATCCTAATTGCTAAATTGCGCCATATACAGTACCAGTCAAAAGTTTGGACACACCTACTCATTCAAGTGTTTTTCTTATTTTTTTTGTTGTATTTTCTACATAGTAGGATAATAGTGAAGACATCAAAACTATGTAATAACACATAAGGAATCATGTAGTAACCAAAAAGGGTTAAACAAATAAAAAAATATTTTAGATTTTAAATTCTTCAAGTAGCCACCCTTTGCCTTGATAACAGCTTTGCACACTCTTGGCATTCTCTCAACCAGCTTCACCTGGAATGCTTTTCCAACAGTCTTGAAGGAGTTCCCACATATGCTGAGCACTTGTTGGCGGCTTTTCCTTCACTCTGCGGTCCAACTCATCCCAAGCCATCTCAATTGGGTTGAGGTCGGGTGATTGTGGAGGCCAGGTCATCTGATGCAGCACTCCATCACTCTCCTTCTTGGTAAAGTAGCCCTTACACAGCCAGGATGTGTGTTGGGTCATTGTCCTGTTGAAAAACAAATGATAGTTCCACTATGCGCAAACTAGATGGGATGGCGTATTGCTGCAGAATGCTGTGGTAGCCATGCTGGTTAAGTGTGGCTTGAATTCTAAATAAATCACTGACAGTATCACCAGCAAAGCACCCTCACAACATCACAGCTCCTCCTCCATGCTTCACGGTGGGAACCAAACATGCAGAGATCATCCGTTCAACTATTCTGCGTCTCACAAAGACACGACGGTTGGAACCAAAAATCTCAAATTTGGACTCATCAGACCAAAGGACAGGTTTCCAACAATCTAATGTCCATTGCTCGTTTTTCTTGGCCCAAGTAAGTCTCTTCTTATTATTATTATTATTTAGTAGTGTTTTCTTTGCAGCAATTTGACCATAAAGGCATTCGACCATTCAAGCAGTCTCCTCTGAACAGTCGATGTTGAGATGTGTCTGTTACTTGGACTCCGTGAAGCATTTATTTGGGCTGCAATTTCGGAGGCAGGTAACTCTAATGAACTTATCCTCTGCAGCAGAGGTAACTCTGGGTCTTCCTTTCCTGTGGTAGTCCTCATGAGAGCCAGTTTCATCATAGCGGTTGATGGTTTTTGCAATTGCACTTGAAGAAACTTTCAAAGTTCTTGAAAATTTTCGGATTGACTGACCTTCATGTCTTAAAGTAATGATGGACTGTTGGTTCGCGTTGCTCATTTGAGCTGTTCTTGGCACTAGCAGTTTGCAAAGTAGCCTAGGCGGAAAATAGATGGGACGCAATTATTACAAAACTGCAGATCGTTGTTGGAACACCTTTTTCATATTTCAATCAACAGGTCCATTTTCAATTTGTTATAAAAATGTCCTCATCTGGCAAGGAATGTAGCTGGTGAATCCCATCAGTTAGATCTGTTTTCATAGGCTTTTATTTCTGTAGGCCTAACAGGAGCATGTGTGCGCACTCAGCAGGCGTGTGTGCAGGGAGTGGTCGGAACGCAGTTGAGTGAATGAGACAGGGAGGGGAGAGGTAATTTAGGTAGAAGAACTGTGTGATGCTTGGATTGGTTTCCTTTTTGTTGTGCCCGGCAAATACACAGCAACACAGTATCAAATCAGAAAGAAGATGGTGGCCTCAATTTCCTGCTTGCAAATTTTGCTGATGTGGTTGTGCAAATAGAGGTAATGGTATGGCATATAGGATGTTCCCAGTGTAAATTTACAACCACTTAAAATGCAGACCCAATAGGCTGTCTTTGCCTCTTTACATTGAACAGACTAATCAATAGATACAGGGACTGTTTACCTCGGTCAATTGCCACACTGACATTTTATACCTAACTGACATCAATCAATCTGTATCAGCAAAAAACAACAAAGTGATTCAACATTGGTGTCATAACTCATTTCCTCCATTTTGGAGAATAATTTACTATATCCTGAGTAGGGTTTTCAAAATTCTAGGAACGTTCAATAAATTTCCTTGTTTTACAGAAATCCTGATTTCGGTAAACCTACAACCGGGATTTCTGGACAACCAGGGAATTTATTGAAAGTTCCTGGAATTTTGCAACCCTACTCCTGACTGACAAAGTTTTTGGAATTTATCCCTGAGCTCAGATGAGTGTTCATTAGTGAGTCCTACTGAATGTGAATATGTTAAGTTGCCAACTTACATTTTCCAATCATGTATCTCAGTCATGGTGCAGACGGGCACTCAAATTAAAACCTATCCAAATGTGAGAACGCCTGTGAAGAAAACTTTTGTAAAATCATTACTTGTCAGTGAGGATCACAAACAAGAATGAACTACTCCTGCTCCGAGATGTGGTAGAGTTGAGTTTCAACAGCAATCAGGGCTAATGTTTTCTCAGCCACGACTATGTGCAGAGTTTTATTTGCTGGTAGTGCAAAAGACACATCTTGTTGACCACCCAGACATGTTCTTTCAAGAGCTGCCAGTAAAAAGGGTAATCAATATCATTACAGAGCACATGGAGATGTCTGAAGGTTCCTGAGAGTTCTGTTTTACCACTCCATTTTCTACCACTAAAAGGTAAAGGTTTCCCAGAGCTTCCTGCAGTGAACATTAAACCATAGAGATTCTTCTGATGTACCTGCTCACTTTCTGCTTGAAATTCACTGGCCTGGGCGAAGGCAGCTATCTCGGAAACATCTCCAGACTGGTTATCCCATCTTTGCCCTCCACCGGCCTGGCATCCGTTTAGAGAGGCTGCTATATTATGCTGCTCTATGGAGCAGAGATATCAGCATATTGGGCACTGATCCCTGTGACCCTGGCTCTGTGAAGTCCATAAAAATGTCCATCTTCCTGAATCCTGTCTCCCTTCATGTAACTTCCAATCACTCTGGTCCTGGAGAGAATCCAAATATCACAGTGTTTGCCGAAACGTTTCATTTTAGAGAGCCATAGGTGAGGCCACAACTTCTAGTAATCACGGACCCATTTAAATTATCATCTGTTTTACTTCAACGCTGTGATAAATCTGTGATTAATCAAGCCCAACACACTGATATTTATGATTAAACAATATCACAGGGCATTCAAGGCTTTGGCTGAACATGGCTTTTTATCAACTTTTTCCTGATGCTTTTCTGACATTGTCATCCGTTGCATATCCTCCTACTGAAATCATACTATCTACACTCACTGCTATTTCCTGCATTTCTTGTCTTGTGTTTGTGTATTTCAGTGGTCACCAACTTTTTCTGAGTCAACATCACTTTCACAGTCAAAAAGCAAGCCGAGATCTCCCCCTCAGGGTTTTAAAAAACATGACTTAATTCTTTAAAACATTAACCTAGTAAAAACAGTTTTGTAGGAATTAGATTTTTGCAGTAGGCCTAATACATTATCACAGCATATTGGCTATATGCCTGTCCTGCCAGTATTGTTCTTCTCAGACCATATTATATTTCAAAACTCGAGCTTTGATAACAAAATAGGTCAGTTGATGGTGTAGCACTGATGGTACCTGCATCTGATGGTCATGGTGCTTTCAAGACAACAGGGAACTAGGGAAAAATGGAGGTCAAATCATTACGCAAGTGATCTTCAGGTCTGAAAGTCGGGAGCTCTAGAAAGATGCCTGAGTTTCCGACTTGGAATTCCGACTTGGATGACCGTTCAAAACTATTTTCCCAGTCAGATCTTTTTTTGTTTTTGTTCCCAGTTGTCTTGAACGCACTGAAGTCGGAGATTTCCGACTACCGAGTTCCCAGTTGTTTTGAACACAGCATTAGTCTCAGCGGAGGGAAGGAGAGAGCAGCAGAGGGTCCGCCTCTCACGGTCCCTGCTCTCTCCTTCTTTTCTCCAGTGAGACTGACCAGAGAGAGGGGACACAGTCTTCCATCTGATGGCGTAACTCGAGTCTCACCGCATCTGACTCATGCACAAATTTGTTCCTATGATCAGAGAAAGTTAAATATCCCTCAATATTAAAATATACACGACGAGCTGCTAATAATAATAAAAACACAGGCCTATCGATACATTTAGCTACTCATTCATTGCAGCTGCAGCGTGAGTGGAAGTAGGGAGAAGCGTGTTTTATGTTTTGTAAGTGTTGAATAAAAACAGTGTTGACAATGCTGAACAAACAATTTGGTGTGAACTTACTCATAAAAACAGCAGCTCTTTGCTGAATTATTTGACAGTCTCTCTCTGGGCATAGTATCAAACATTGCTGTGGCCGGGGTCATGATTTGAGCTATCCGATTGGTCAGCGCAGTAGGCAGACTTGATTAAGCCACAGATCTACCGGTTCGCTGGGTAGGTGGAGTTTGTCTTTTCAGACAAATGAAATGGTTTGAAATGGGAACACTTTGCCTACCCGGTGCACAGGGCTTCTGAATCAAGTGCACCTACCGCCAACAGCACAAAATGAATACACGCTTTAAAAAGGAGCGCAGGCCTTTATACCTTTACCGTTGTCTTTTCTACAGAAATGTTTGGTGATTGAGTAGGAATGCCTTAAAGATCGACCAGTCGATCGACTAGTTGGTGACCGCTGGTGTATTTTGAGTGTGCGCAGACATAACCAATGACATCAGCAGCCAAGAAGTCGCTGGGCAAAATCAAAGGAGTGTTCCTCATGTCACCCCTGTGGTCCCCAAATCCCATTGTTGCTATGGCATTGGTGATCTCACTAGGATGGGGTATCCTGCACCACACTGGGAATGTGTGGAGTTTGTGGACTCCCCACTGTCCCGGGGTCATCCAGGGTCACACCTTTCCGGCACGGATCTGGAAGAGCGGCCCACAAGCCCCCTCTGGGCCGGGTTCAGTCATGGGTCATTACACTCTGGATGTGTAGAGATGTGCACAACCTGATCTCCTCTCCTTTTGACATATCATCTGCTGCCTTGATGCCAGATGAAACACAGTATCCATTCCTTTCCTTCGCTGCCTGCAGCTTCACCACCTCTTTTTTGAGCATTTCACTGTTGCCGTGACAACAAGCTGCCTTTTTAGGCGACTCGAACAAATTCACATAGAAATGTGGGTTATAGATCTATCATTCTACTTGAAAGCAAGTCTAAGAAGCTGTAGATCTGTTCTACGTGCGCTATTTCTATGCTTCATGTTCCTAAGTTTTGTTTTTGCGTCTTTTACTTTTGGTTTTGTACACCAGCTTCAAACAGCTGAAATGGTAGAATGATTCTCTACACTATACTAGCTTATTTTGTCACATAAACTTAAATTAGGTGAACTATTAGTTTCTGCAACCAGGAAATGGCGGAGCGATTTCTGCATAGTGCCAAAAATGTGTGAAAAGATTTCATATTTCCAACTCCCTTCTAATGCTTTAAAATGGCTAAACCACAGATTAAAGGTGAGAAGTTTGCACCTCCAACAGGCCTCCACATGTCAGCTCATTCGGTCACTGATCAATATCAGCATGCCAGAGCCATTTTGCTTCTGCTATGTTGGCAAAGGCCATAACAGCCTTTGCCTCATCATTTCCCTCGAGGGTGAAAAAAAAACTCCAGACATCCGTAAGTCACCGCGGGCAAAAAGGGAAGAAGCTTACTGCCTTGCAGCATTTTTTCATCTCATGATGGGAGCTGTGTGTCTGCGTAAAGATTCCCTGTCTGTCTGGTGCTATAAATCAGCAGCCTGTGAAGAACATACAATGCATTCAGAAAGTATTCAGACCCCATGATTTTTTTCACATTTTGTTACGTTACAGCCTTATTCTAAAATTGATTAAAAAAACATTTCCCTCATCAATCTACACACAATACCCCATAATGACAAAGCATAAACAGGTTGTTAGAAATGTTTGCACATTTATATAAAAAAAATACATTTAAACGCATTTACATAAGTATTCAGACCCTTTACTCAGTACTTTGTTGAAGCACCTTTGAGATTACAGCCTCGAGTATTCTTGGGTATGACGCTACAAGCTTGGCACACATGTATTTGGGGAGTTTCTCCTATTCCACTCTGCAGATCCTCTCAAGCTCTGTCAGGTTGGATGAGGAGCGTTGCTGCACAGCTATTTTCAGGTCTCTCCAGAAATGTTAGCTCGGGTTCAAGTCCAGACTCTGGCTGGACCACTCAAGGACATTCACAGACTGTGTTGTTTTGGCTGTGTGCTTAGGGTTGTTGTCCTGTTGGAAGGTGAACCTTCGCCCCAGTCTGAGGTCCTGAGCGCTCTGAAGCAGGTTTTCATAAAGGATCTCACTGTACTTTTCTCTGTTCATCTTTGTCTCGATCTTGACTAGTCTCCTAGTCCCTGTCGCTGAAAAACATCCCCACAGCATGATGCTGCCACCACCATGCTTCACCGTAGGGATGGTGCAAGGTTTCCTCCAGATGTGACGCTTGGCATTCAGGCCAAAGAGTTCAATCTTGGTTTCATCAGACCAGAGAATCTTGTTCTCATGGTCTGAGAGTCCGTAAGGTAACTTTTGACAAACTCCAAGCAGGCTTTCATGTGCCTTTTACTGAGCAGTGGCTTCCGTCTGGCCACTCTACCATAAAGGCCTGATTTGTGGAGTGTTCTTGGTAACCTCCCTGACCAAGGCCCTTCTCCCCCGATTGCTCAGTTTGGACGGGCGGCCAGCTCAAGGAAGAGTCTTTGTGGTTCCAAACTTTTTCCACTTAGGAATGATGGGGGCCACTGTGTTCTTGGGGACCTTCAATGCTGCAGAAATGCTTTGGTATTCATCCCCAGATCTGTGCCAAAACCCTTTCTCGGAGCGCTACAGACAATTCCTTCGACGTCATATGGACAGGTGTGCCTTTTTCAAATCATGTCCAATTAATTGAATTTACCACAGGTAAACAGGACTCCAATCAAGTTGTAGAAACATCTCAAGGATGATCAATGGAAACAGGATGCACCTGAGCTCAATTTCAATTATCATAGCAAAGGAATGAATATCCAAATAAGGAATTTCTGTTTTATATTTTTTATACATTTTCCCAAAAAAATTAAAACCTGTTTTTGCTTTGTCATTATGGGATATTTTGTGTAGATTGCTGATGTTTTTTATTTATTTAATCAATTTTATAATAAGGCTGTAAAGTAACAAAATGTGGAAAAAGTCAATGGGTCTGAATAGGGGGGGTTTAGTGCATGAGGAAGCGGTGGTGAAGAGACTGTGGTGAAATACTGGGGCAGACAGGATAGGACGGGGTATGAGAGTAAGGGATGAAACCTAGAGGAAGCTCAAACAGCTCCGAGTAGTGTATAGAGAGGAGAGTCTCTTAAAAGCAGGCCAGTGTGTAAGTGTGGCGCCCTGCCCCCAGGCTTCCGTTCCCCCTCTTTCCACAGAGACACAATTAACAAAGAAATTACAGAGTAACACATCGCCAGAAGGCGTGTGTGTCTCTAACGCCGCTAAAAAGTGCTAATCACTTTTTCATTACAGTAGAGAGAAAGAGGGAGGGGAGAGAGAGAGAACTGAAACGCAAGGTGTACAGTGACACAATATTCCAAGCTCACCCAATTTAGAAATGAGATGTAGCCTACATTAGCATTATTGTTACCTGAGCTATGTCAATGCATCAGTCACTGGTTTCATTTCTCCTCAGTTTGAACTCTACGATGCTATATACTTAACACTAATCAAGCTGCATCTCTAATTAAGCTAGTCATTAATTCTATAAATTAATTTCATTCATGATTGGAAGAAAGTATGTTCATGAGTGTTTCTTTCTCCCTCTCGCTTCAAAACAAACTGACATTTTCCATTAGGACATATTGCTTTGAAATGTACCACTTGTCCTATTGTTTTTCCTTCATATTCTTTAAAAGCACTATAGTAGTGCACTGTATCAAAGCAAATCAAATTATATTGGTTGCATACACATATTTAGCAGATGTTATTGCGGATGTAGCGAAATGCTGATGTTCCTAGCTCCAACAGTGCAGTAATATCTAACAATACAAAACACACAAATCTTACAAGTAAAACAATGACATTTTGTGACAGTCGTAAAGAGGGCACGACAACGCCTATTTCCCATCAGGAGACTGAAAAGATTTGGCATGGGTGCTCAGATCCTCAAAAAGTTCTACAGATGCACCATCGAGAACATGCTGACTGGTTGCATCAGTCAGCATGCAACCAGTATGGTAACTGCTCGGCCTCCTACTGCAAGGCACTACAGAGGGTAGTGCGTATAGCCCAGTACATCACTGGGGCCAAGCTTCCTGCCATCAAGGACCTCTATACCAGGCGGTGTCAGAGGAAGGCCCTAAAAATTACCAAAGACTCCAGCCACCCTAGTCATAGACTGTTCTCTCTGCTACCACACGCACGCGGTACCGGAGCGCCAAGTCAAGGTCCAAAAAGCTGCTTAACAACTTCTACCCCCAAGCCATAAGACTCCTGAACAGCTAATCAAATGGCTACCCATTTGTATAGCTTCAAATCCCATACAGGGTGTGGTTTTAAATGTCTAAACAGCAGCACCTCCACTGGAGCTGAATTTGCCCAGTGTCGGCTGGTTAAACCATAAGAGTCTGCTGCTCACAATTACTGCAATTTTACGGAGGGACCACTTTGTTCCCACTGTTAGAAAGCCTGCTGTTCTTAACACCTAAACTGGACAGGCAAACAAACCCAAACCCTGATCCAAGGACTGACTAAATGTCATTATGGAAACCAGCCTCCGACCAGTTCCCATTTTCCCCTCCCGCTCAATGTCCATCCATCCTTGTTAACAGGGGTTTATATTCCTCGCACACCTGCATTCAACTTCACTTCTGAATCCTGTATTAGGTTTGACTCTTCAATCCAGGAGATCGATGCTATCACTTAGAAACTGACTGCAGCTCCTGATTACATGTCCTCAACTTACAGTGGTGCAATGGTAGCTAACGAAAAAGCCCGATTAACTTTTCCTTCCATTGGCTGTGCATGCTGCTGCAAGCTGGAAATTCCACAGTTTACTGTGCGCATAGGGAATACTAATAACTATACAGTTAGCAAGGTATTATTCAGCCTTGGAGGAGGCTTTGCAAATCATACATGTGGAAATATGTGGAATTTTCTTCTTAAATTATTTTCCGGCTGTGGGTGAGCATATGCTAGTGATGGGAAATTACATTTTCAAGAAATCAATAAGGAGTTCTGTTGACTTTATGAATACGTTTTCCAGCAGAGCTTCTTGGTGAGTGCAGTTAGGCTGAGCCTCCTCTTGGTTTTAACACATACTGTAGAGTCCATGGATGCTTCCCAAATGGCACCCTATTCCCAAAATAGTGCACTACTTTTGACCAGGTCCCATAGAGCTCTGGTCAAAAGTAGTACACTATATAGGGAATAGGGTGCCATTTGGGAAGCACCCATAGTGCCCAGTCATGCAGTGAAAATACTATTAAATAAAACAGAGGAGCAATTGGCATCAAACCAAGTATGTTTAGATATCAGTCAATGCTTTTCCTGTGATCTGACATTAAAGGGGAGTTGGCGTCTAAGATACACACTTTGTTCTGACCGTAGTTTGTTGGATAAGCTACCTTTATGGCAACTGAAACACTAGGGCTAGACTTCAAAAACCTTGAAAATACAGTCAGCTAGCGATTGACATATTATCTCTCTGAACCGTGGTAGGAAAAAAGTGTTTCCTTTTACATATGCTTCACACCTCTGCCTCCTCTTATCAGACAAACAATGGGAAAAACCTGACAGAAGAATACAGATAGTGTCTGAGACAAACATTGTCAGGCGCATCAAGTTCTCCACAGTTATTTCCCTACGAATCAGTTCTCTTTTTTTCCCTACTAGGTTTCTTTATTGTCTGGGCTGATCTTCATCAAACTGGCTAATGAGTTCCAATGGAACTCATTTCAAGAGGTGATTAGATTCCAGTAATAAATGATGTGTGTACTCAGTAGGATAGTATCCCCTGATGGCTGCTCTCCATGGAGCAGCACCACCATGCTCCACGGATGTCATCTTCATTACCCGCCATTTCACAGTGGGAGGTGGAAGTGGGGGTTATCCTGTGCTCTCATATTTGGGATGGGAGTGACCAAACACTAACCATCCAAACTATTGGGGGGGCTACTGCTTTACTATACCACAAAACACCAAACGCTTGCCTTGTGGTGATGAGAATATTCAGCACATAACACATCAATATTTAATGGCTAAGGAGCTGAACAGTACATTGCAGAGCTGGCTGCATCTGTTGTTCATGGACAGATCATCAAGAGGTAGGCCTAAGCATATAATTGATAATCTATTAAACTATTAAATTCTCTCTCGTTTTTATGATGAGATAGAAATATGGATTTGGTTATTGTCAGGGGGATGGTCAAATAGCCACACACTCCTGGTTTAGTACCCTGCTCTAGTCATCTGGTTTTGTACCCTCCTGTTATAGACCTGCTGCTCTAGTCATATGGATACTAGATCCTATTGTCAGATTCAGTCAGCCCTTCATACTTTGCATTTAACCTTGATAGTGGCTCATAGCCTGCAAGCATTGGACCTGCAGTTTGTGGCATAAAATATTGCACCTCAGTTAATACTGCTGAAGCTGAATTTCCCTACTGAATTAAACAGAGTAGAGCTGGGCGATATGGACAAAAATCCATATCGCAATAAATTGCCTGAATTGATGTGAAAATGATACATAGAGCGATACATTTATAACATTAAAGTGCACCATAGTTTCGTTTGTATTATTCCTTCAACAACTACTACAAGTTTGACGGTTGTAGCCACCAATTGTCCCATTAACAATCACCCATATTAGCAAACTTATTTCATTTCAAACTTGACATTTCTCTAGTAAAGGCTACTTATCGTAATGAACGATATCAGCAAAATGCCTGCGATAAGTGATTGGTATGGTTAGTGTTTGATCGGTATGGTTATAATTTCCGGTTTATCGTCCTAGCTCTACAACAGAGATCAATAAACAAATGGGTGTTGGTGTCCAGACACAACAAACACCACAACAAATAATGAACACCAATAAACAGAACATAGGTACTGTGGCCCAAATGGCAAAATTACAAATAAACAAGCACATTAGCAAATGATTTGTGTTTTTGTGGAATCAGTTGGTGATATTCAAGTGATTTGTTGCCCTTGACAGGAGTGACTGTGTGATGCCCTTTGACTGCGAGCATCGGCGACGCAGAGCGGCAGGACACATCGTTACAGAACAGACTTCCTGCCGTCATTTCCTGGGAGAGGGGGATGGAGGGATGAACCGGTGCCAATTACTCCCATCACTTGATGTCCTGCTGCACTTCTCCTTCTCGCATCCTCCCATCCTCCTCTTCTTTATGGTCCAGTAACAAAGCATAACCTATACAAGGTAAACTCCTAAAGCTTAACACAACTAAACCCCTTATTTGGAGAGGGAGTTATTGGGGTTATGGGGGAAATTAGATGTAATGGTTGAATTGAACCCCCTGGAGGAACGGGAAGGAACGGGAAAATTAAGTGGCGAGTGGAGGCAGAGACAGAGAAGCAAGTGTGTTCCTTGCTTGTTTGTAAGCCTATTTGTTTCTCGTGTCGCCGCTTGTAATGTGACCTTAGAGCAATTCCACCCTCATCGACTTGGGTTTATGATGCAATAATGGTTAGGCATGACAATATGCATCCAATTACAGGTTTTATACAATTAGTCAGCCTATCCATTCATCGTAATTGCTTCAGTTCATGACCAAATGGCTTTATAAGGAGATGAAAAGACATTAAATCATCACACTAATCCCTAACAAAGAGCCGGGCCGTTTCTTTCAATGACAATTTCGGAAATTGACTTGATAGCCATATGACACTGATTGTGGTAGAGATACACAATTATTCGCTTTTATGATCCGTTAGCACCAAACAATGCCATGGACTTTAATCTAGTGCATAAGGATTGTAAGCAAACAAATTCACTATCATGGTCTTCTTTTGTCTTTGAAAAGTATACATGGCTAGATCCAACATGACATTTACCCATATAGTCAATATCCCATAAAAAATGGACGGACTGCAAATAAGTGTTCCCTCCTGTATATCCTATCACTGCATTTCCTAAACTCCATTGAATGGCTGTCCCTTCGGCAAGAGCACTAGGCTACATCCTGTACACACTATTCTACCTGCTGTTGCCTAAACAACAACCAAGTATAACACATGAGGAGCCTAGCCCGGTGGAAGCAGCCTGATCGCTGTGTTCACCATTCTATTTCACTTCACATGGTGAACATCAGGCTGCTTCAAGGCTAGAGTCTTCCTAGGGAATGGGAAGAGGACCTACTACATACACTACCATACAGTAGTAGTACTTCTCAATTGCAGTAGTTCACAAGGGCCGAATAATCAATGCATGGACAAGCACCTGGGATGACAGCGGAGGTAAAAATATCCCTGGGCAAGGTGTACACAAGCTCTCTAGCAGAGAGAGTGAGACACAGCACAAAGGGCCATGCAAGAGTCTAGTAGTAGGCACTGCCCAAGAGGAGCCGCCACTGGGTACATTAGCACTGAACCTTAGCTACAGCTACGCCTTCCCCCCTGGGGCCTGTAGCTCCATCTGCATCTCATTGGAAGAGAGTAGATCCCTGCTAAATATTCATTTATCTCACTGCGGTCTCCTCGGATGCTAACCAATTTCTGAAATAGAACTGGCCTATTTATATTTTCAGGGTCACTCTCCGAGTCACTCTCCGAGGATCAAACGGTTTACTGGACAAAGGCATGGATACAACCTCAAAATATTGAAAAATGCCTTTGAAGGAATCAATGTGTGTGTGTGATCAGGTCTGTTCCTATGGGTGGGACTTACCTCACTACGGGTCACTGAGGTCAGGTCCAACATGGCACTGAGTTCCAGCTCACATAGCACATGTTAAACCAGCATCAGGTCAAGTTGAAAGTCTGGGATTGACCTGACATTGGTTTGCTGGGCATTGTTACACTCAACGTCTTAGTTATTACAGTATCACACGGGGATGGATAAAATATTCAACACACATTTGCATCTCTGATCATTTTGCATAATTATTCCCACACATCTTGCCTTTTCATTTTCAGTGGTTCATTGCATCCCACACCGCCATGTCTGGGGTGATTACAAGAGCTTTCCATGCTCTGCTTATTCATGCAAATCAAATGTCAATGCATACACTTACTACCACATACTGCACACACTAGAAAACAAAGGGCAAAATTAGTTTGTCTAGGATAGAGAAGGACAGAACTATCTTTATGTAACTGCAAAGCTGCAGATGAATATTCTGACGCCTTTAACCATGCTGTTTGCCCTACACTGGACTGCCTTGTTCAGATGGCGACGGAGAACAAGGCTGACGTTTTACGTATTCCTAAACAATTGTATTTCTTTTGTTCGTTTCTTTGCGTTGTTTGTAACTTATTTTGTAACTTATTTTGTACATAATGTTGCTGCTACCTTCTCCTATTACCGAAAATAACTTCTAGGCATCAGAACTGCGCTTACTCACCACTGACTGGCAGAATCCTTTTTTCCTTTAACGAGTCCGATGAGCACGACGTGAATGATATACTGCTTCCCCGGGAACAGGCCCAGATCCCCATCGTTTGCGTGAAGAGTAGGCAGAGAAAAAGGGTCCAGAGGGCGGGCTGCCTTCTGAGAATTCGTAGGCGATCGAATAAACCCCCACTTCCCTCCCTTCTGCTAGCAAACGTGCAATCTTTGGAAAATAAAATCGATGACCTACGCGGAAGATTAAACTACCAACAGGAGAATCAAAACTGTAATATATTATGCTTCACTGAGTCGTGGCTGAACGACAACATTATCAACATACAGCTGGCTGGTTATACGCTGTACCGGCAGGATAGATTATCTCATGATAAGCTGTAGACCACACTATCTACCTAGAGAGTTTTCATCTGTATTTTTTGGAGCTGTCTACATACCACTACAGACTGATGCTGGCACTAAGACCGCACTGAATGAGCTGAATTCCATCATAAGCAAACAGTAAAACTCTCATCCAGAGGAGGCGCACCGAGTAGCCGGGGACTTTAATGCAGGGAAACTTAAATCCATCTTACCAATTTTCTATCAGAATGTTAACTGTGCAATCAGGGGAAAAAAACTCTGGACCACCTTTACTCCACACACAGAGACGCATACAAAGCTCTCTCTCACCCTCCATTTGGAAAATCTGACCATAATTCTATCCTCCTGATTCCTGCTTACAAACAAAAATTAAAGCAGGAAGCACCAGTGACTCGATCAAAAGTTGTCAGATGAAGCAGATGCTAAGCTACAGGACTGTTTTGCTAGCACAGACTTGAATATGTTCCGGGATTCCTCTGATGGCATTGAGGAGTACACCACATCAGAAATTGGCTTCATTAATAAGTGCATCGATGACGTACATACCCCAACCAGAAGCCATGGATTACAGGCAACATCCGCACTGAGCTAAAGACTAGAGCTGCCGCTTTCAGGGAGCGGGACTCTAACCTGGAAGCTTATAAGAAATCCCGCTATGCCCTCAGACGAACCATCAAACAGCCAAAGCATCAATACAGGACTAAGATCGAATCGTACTACACCGGCTGACACTCGTCGGCTGTGGCAGGGCTTGCAAACTATTACAGACTACAAAGGGAAGCACACCCGAGAGCTGCCCAGTGACACGAGCCTACCAGACGAGCTAAACTACTTCTATGCTCGCTTCGAGGCAAATAACACTGAAACATGCATGAGAGCACCAGTTGCTCCGGAAGACTGTGTGATCACGGTCTTCGCAGCCGATGTGAGTAAGACCTTTAAACAGGTCAACATTCCTAAGGCCGCAGGGCCAGACGGATTACCAGGACGCGTACTGTGAGCACGTGCTGACCACCTGGCAAGTGTTTTCACTGACATTTTCAACCTCTCTCTGTCCGAGTCTGTAATACCAACATGTATTAAGCAGACCACTATAGTCCCTGTGCCCAAGAACACTAAGGTAACCTGCCTAAATGACTACCGACCCCTAGCACTCACGTCTGTAGCCATAAAGTGCTTTGAAAGGCTGGTCATGGTTCACATCAACACCATCATCACAGAAACGTAGAACCACTCCAATTTGCATACCGCACTAACAGATCCACAGATGATGCAAGCTCTATTGCACTCCACACTGCCCTTTCCCACCTGGACAACAGGAACACCTATGTGAGAATGCTATTCATTGACTACAGCTCAGTGTTCAACACCATCGTGCCCTCAAAGCTCATCAATAAGCTAAGGACCCTGGGACTAAACACCTCCCTCTGCAACTGGATCCTGGACTTCCTGACTGGCTGCCCCCAGGGGGCAAGGGTAGGTAACAACTCATCCGCCACACTGATCCTCAACACAGGGGCCCCTCAGGGGTGCGTGCTCAGTCCCCTCCTGTACTCTATGTTCACTCATGACTGCACGGCCAGGCATGACTCCAACACCATCATTAAGTTTGCCAATGACACAACAGTGGAAGGCCTGATCACCGACAATGATGAGACAGCCTATAGAGAGGTCAGAGACCTGGCCATGTGGTGCCAGGACAACAACCTCTCCCTCAACGTGATCAAGACAAAGGAGATGATTTTGGATTACAGGAAAAAGAGGACCGAGCACACCCCCATTCTCAACGACGGGGCTGTAGTGGAGCAGGTTGAGAGCCTCAAGTTCCTTGGTGTCCACATCACCAACAAACTAACATGGTCAAGCACACCAAGACAGTCGTGAAGAGGGTACGACAAAACCTATTCCCCCTCAGGAGACTGAAAAGATTTGGAATGGGTCCTCAGATCCTCAAAAGGTTCTACAGCTGCAACATCGAGAGCATCCTGACTGGTTGCATCACTGCCTGGTATGGCAACTTCTTGGACTCCGACCGCAAGGCACTACAGAGGGTAGTCCAAACGGCCCAGTACATCACTGGGGCCAAGCTTCCTGCCATCCAGGACCGCTATAACAGGGGGTGTCAGAGGAAGGCCCTATAAATTGTCAAAGACTCCATTCACATAAGTCATAGACTGTTCTCTCTACTACCGCATGGCAAGCGGTACCAGAGCGCCAAGTCTAGGTCCAAGAGGCTTCTAAACAGCTTCTACCCCCAAGCCATAAGACTCCTGAACATCTAATCAAATGGATAACCAGACTATTTGCATTGCCCTCCCCACATATTACCTCAACTAACCGGTGCCCCCGCACATTGACTCTGTACCGGTACCCCGCTGTGTATAGTCTCGCTAGTGTTATTTTACTGCTGCTCTTTAATTACTTGTTACTTTTATTTCTTATTCTTACTCAACAACTATATTTTTGGTTAGGGGCTCGTAAGTAAGCATTTCACTGTAAGGTTGTATTGAATACCTGTTGTATTGAATACCTGTTGTATCCGGCGCATGTGACTAATACAATTTGATTTGATGCACGCATTACACTTATCTCCTGAAGCACAGAGAGGGAGTCAATTCTGCTTCTCATCTCATTTTGCATTGATCTCTGGTGCAGAATTGCAAAATACCAACTGCATATGCATTTTCAGTACTGTTCAACTAAACTGCACCTTTTATTTTCTTCTGCTCTTATTGTCATATGCCTCCTCATCAGTGTGTAGTCTGTAGGTGGGCCAGAACCACAAGCATTCATATTCACAGCACTTCTTTCAGCAGTTGTCCAATCTCTCCAACGTGTGATTTAAATCTATTGCAAGCTGCACAAGACATAACGCAATTAATCACAGGGAGTTAATCCCTTGGACCTGCACCATACAAGGTGAACTTTACTATTGCTTTGAACACCTGACCAAAATTGTGTGTTCTTGTGCTGTAGGTTAATTCGTTGTTTTATAATACGTTGCTATTGCATTGTATGACTAGCAACATGAGTTTACACTGTAAACCACGAGGCATTTTTACTACAAATATGTCTAGTAAGTGGAACTCAAAGTCAATGAAAAGTCACTATTACTTAAAATGTTTATATGGTATTGACTCAAATCTAAATGAGAAGTCACATAAAAAACATAGTTTAAGTTACGATAACAAATTACAACTTCTTAAGTAAGTGGTTTGAACAACTTGATTGTAATCTATTGCTGGCCGTCTAGACAGAGTTGCAAAGAAAAAGCCATATCTCAGACTGGCCAATAAAAAGAAAAGATTAAGATGGGCAAAAGAACACAGACACTGGACAGAGGAACTCTGCCTAGAAGGCCAGCATCCCGGAGTCGCCTCTTCACTGTTGACGTTGAGACTGGTGTTTGCGGGTACTATTTAATGAAGCTGCCAGTTGAGGACTTGTGAGGTGTCTGTTTCTCAAACTAGACACTCTAATGTACTTGTCCTCTTGCTCAGTTGTGCAGCGGGGCCTCCCACTTCTCTTTCTATTCTGATTAGAGACAGTTTGCGCTGTTCTGTGAAGGGAGTAGTACACAGTGTTGTATGAGATCTTCCGTTTCTTGGCAATTTCTCACATGGAATATCCTTCATTTCTCAGAACAAGAATAGACTGGCGAGTTTCAGAAGAAAGTTATTTGTTTCTGGCCATTTTGAGCCTGTAATCGAACCCACAAATGCTGATTCTCCATATACTCAACTAGTCTAAAGAAGGCCAGTTTGATTGCTTCCTTAAATCAGCACAACAGTTTTCAGCTGTGCTATCATAATTGCAAAAATGTTTTCTAATGATCAATTAGCCTTTTAAAATTATAAACTTATTAGCTAACACAACGTGCCATTGAAACACAGGAGTGATGGTTGCTAATAATGGGCCTCCGTACGCCTATGTAGATATTCCATAAAAAAGCTGCAGTTTTCATCTACAATAGTCATTTACAACATTAACAATGTCTACACTGTATTTCTGATCAATTTAATGTTATTTTAAATGGCCAAAAAAGTTGCTTTTCTTTCAAAAACAAGGACATTTGTAAGTGACCCCAAACTTTTGAACGGTAGTGTATGTGTTATAGCTTTTCAACCTCTGCCATATTGTGGATTCGGAGCTATCTATCTAATAGAACACAGCGGGTTTTATTTAATAGAAGCTTCTCTAATGTTAAACATGTAAAGTGTGGTGGTGTGGTGGTGCACCGCATGGCAGCTCTCTTGGCCCTCTACTCTTTTCTATTTTTACCAATGACCTGACACTGGCATTAAACACAAGCCTGTGTGTCCATATATGCTGATGATTCAACCCTATACACATCAGCAACCACAGCTAGTGAAGTCCCTGCAACCCTTTAGAATGGGTGGCCAGTAATAAACTGAGAACATTGTATTTTGTATAAATCATTCCGTAAGTTCTAGACCTCAGCTGAATCCGGCAATGAATGGTGTGGCTGTTGGGCAAGTTGAGAAGACTAAATTACTTGGTGTTGCCTTAGATTGCAAACTGTCATGGTCAAAACATATAGATTCAATGGTTGTAAAGATGGGGAGAGGTCTGTATTTTACACTACACTCCATAAAGCAAGTCCTGCAGGCTCTAGTTTTACCTTATCTTGATTATTGTCCAGTCATATGGTCAAGTGCTGCAAAGATGGACCTAGCTAAGCTGTAGTTGTCCCAGAACAGAGAGGCACAATTTACTCTTCATTGTAATCTGAGGGCTAATATCAATACTATGCATGCCAGTCTCTCTTGGATAAGAGTTGAGGAAAGACCGACTGCATCACTTCTTGTTTTATGTGACCATATGACCTACTTTTTGTGTGTATGTACTGACATGTATGTGTAACTAATAGATGCACACACACTCACACTACATGCTAATGTTTTAAATGTATGTAAATTGTAATGTATTTTTTGTACCCCAGTAAGACTAGCTGTTGCCATTGGCGTCAGCTAATGGGGATCCTAATACAGTCTAAATCTAATTCTAATTGGAAAAAGGGAAAGTACACAGAGAGAATTATGTATATATACATTTTCTGAATTTAAATTTCTAGCCAGCACAAAAACCTAGCCTTTGTGAAGGTTGAGCTGGTGTTTTTCTTCGTTCTTATTTTTCCTTGTTTTTTTTTACAAAATATTGCATACATTACGGTAGCTTGTTGTACCTGTAAGTGATACCACTGTTAATGTTTACTTGGTACTTACAAAATCAATTACAAACTGTGCCTCTAAACAGTAACAAATAATCAAGTCATGAGTGCTTGCTAAATCTTGTTAACATTCAGCCTTCCTATAAAAGGAACGTCAAGTGATTTTCACATTTTGACACATGAGGAAGGTGATAACTGAATTCACAGCCAAATCTTCAAGCTGCTCGAGAATAATCTTTGGGTTCGTAATTGTTTCATTTTATAAGCCAAGAGTAATGAATCACATGACTAAAGTATTCTATTATTGACAACAAGAGATTTAAATACCTTTGATTTGACCATTTACAATCAAACGTTTCAATGAAAAACATGCAAATTAGCACATACTATATGTGAATAATACTTAGACCCCTAATCCTACTGGGATGACTAAAACAAGACAGCAGAGATCTCCAAGGGTCAATGTCAACATCTACGCAAGTCTTCCAATCCACATCCTCCAGCTGTATCTCATGACGATACCAGCCAACATACTGTGAGCTTGCCATCTTGTATTAGGTGGTTTTACCTTGCGCCCATATCTTCACGTTGGGCATTTTCCATATTACCAACCACGAGGGCTTAGGAAGGAGGGCAACGATGCATGCATTCTGCAATATTTTCCTAGCACTATTCCCTTTGTTCCAATAAGGCCAAGTGTCTCAGAGTATCTCCACGTCAGTAAAGAAAAAAAATCAACAATTGTGGATGGACTCTGCAGATATAATTGATTGCTGGCACTCTGCCGGTTATTAAATATATACTACTCTTGGAGTGACGCTGATTCAAGACCCCCCATGCATGGTTTAGGAACTCAAGAGAGAGCATGAGAAAAGGAGTTTTGATCAGTCATTGAAATATAAGAGCTGAAAACATGTTGGCTCGCTATTTTAAAACAAGATGTAGAAAAGCTAAAGGATGATAAATACCAGAGTTTTGGCGCAGGTACAGCCGACTATCTTTCCAAAATAATATCGCAACTGTATCATCCCCCCCACTACTGGACATGAGCTCAAAGAAAGTTCTGATTTCATGTCGAGAGAACAGCTATGAGCAAGGACTTCAAAGAATCAGAAACTACGAATAATGAGATTATTAAATTAATAAGCCTGGTAATCATAGCCGCATAATCAATTTGAATTATCGCAGATGTCTTCTCTGTCACAGTTGACAGCTGTTACTCTGTCAAAGTCAATGTTGACATTCTATATTAGGACTATGTGTCCACAGCCACGAGTCACAACACGTAACAAACTCAGCTGGCACTGCCAGAAGCCTTGACACATCAGTGACATCACACCACACAGCCTCAGAGAGCTGCCTTCTGATGTCAAAGATCATACACAAGAAATGGAAATGCATGTTTCAAGTTTTATTAGTCGTTGTACAGGATACACATGATATACACTGTCCAACAAAATGCTTACTTGCAGGTTCCTTCTCAACAATCAACAAAAATAACAAATAATATAAGATAAGGATACGAACAGAAAGGTTAATGGCTCAGTTGAATAGAAAAAATATTTTAGCATAAGTATAATACAGAAATCATCATACATGTCAATACATGTGTCATCATATGAGCTGAGTCAATGACAAGCTTGTGATCAAACTGTATTTGTGGCATATACAGTACTGTACCCTACTTCTCTCAGCTCACAGAGCTACGGCCTGTTAACAGTGTTAAGCATCAGGAGGGGATATATTTTCTTAAGGATATTTAAGCATACTGAGAGATGCCTCGCCTGAGAGAGAGAAATTCTTAGAGCTCACATAGAATCCTTAGAGCACACATGCTTTGGTAAGAGGGTTTCTAAGGTTCATTGTGTGCACAGATTTTATATTCCAATACATTTTCAAGGAAGCATAGTCAAATGAGAATGATTTATTCATTAATAACAAATGGGTCTTTCTATAAATAATCGAGCCAATGTGTGACATTGGGGTCAAAATGTAAAAATGGTTTGAAACAAAAACACAAATGATTTTTATGCAGTATCACATATGTACTTAGAGAAATAAAAGTGAATATATGCAAATTGGCCCTTAACTCCACCTACACAACATAGACCTAGGACTATACATACTGTACAGATATTTGAGGGTTCATACAGACAATGGCAAGTCAAATTCAAAGACTTTCAGGAACTTTTTCAAACACTTAAATGTGATTTTCAAGGACCTCAGTGTTTTTAAATGTTATAATTTATATAATTGTACATATAGAGCCTAATATATAACCCCCCTCAACCAAAATAGCATGAAAAAAGTAGGCCTTTACCCATAGAATGATCCCTTTTTTAGGTCTTGATATTCAAATTATTATGACATAAAATATGTGAGAATAATGTGGTCATTGCCTGACTAAATAGATTGGATGTATGCATGGTGATTTTTCTGTAGCCTATTTGGCCGATGCAGGCACACATAAAGCCATGAATAGTGGCAGAATTAATCTCACCATCGCTGTTTTTATAATGAGCAAGCAACCAAAAACAAGATTATTTTTTTAATGGAAGGATTTGTATGAAAAGCCAAGTTGAAGCCAACATTTGTCACGTCCTGACCTTAGTTCCTTTTTTATGTCTCTATTTTGGTTTGGTCAGGGCGTGAGTTGGGGTGGGCATTCTATGTTTTGTTCTATGTTTTGTATTTCTGTGTTTGGCCTGGTATGGTTCCCAATCAGAGGCAGCTGTCTATCGTTGTCTCTGATTGAGAACCATACTTAGGTAGCCTGTTCCCACCTGTGTTTGTGGGTAGTTATTTTCTGTTTAGTGTGTGTCTTCACCTTACAGAACTACCCAAGCAGCGTGGTAAGGAGGAGCAGCGCTATCTGGAGAGATGGACATGGGAGGAGATATTGGACGGCAAGGGACCCTGGGCACAGGCTGGGGAATATCGCCGCCCCAAAGAAGAACTGGAGGCAGCTAAAGCTGAGCGGCGGCAATATGAGGTAAGGCAGCGCAACAGGCACGAGAGGCAGCCCCCAAATTTTTTGGGGGGCGGCACACGGGGGGATTGGCGGAGTCAGACGATAGACCTGAGCCAACTCACCGTGCTTACCGGAAGAAGCGTAGTACTGGTCAGGCACCGTGTTATGCGGTGAAGCGCACGGTGTCGCCAGTATGCGCTCATAGCCTGGAGCGCTATAGGCCAGCCCCCAGCAAGTGCCATGCGAGAGTGGGCATCCAGCCAGGGCGGATTGGTCAGCGTGTTTGGTCTCCGGTACGCTGTTTCGGCCCAGGGTATCCTGCGCCGGCTTTGCGTACTGTGTCTCCGGGGCGCTGGGCGGGTGCAGTTCGCCCTATGCCTGCGCTCTGCCCGTGCCGGGCGAATCTGGGCATTGAGCCTAACGGAGAGGTGCGACTGGTATGCACCAGATCTCCAGTGCTCCCCCACAGCCCAGTTCAACCTGTGCCTGCACTCTGGAGGGTCCGGGCTAAAGTGTTCATCCAGCCTGGAGGAGTGGTGCCAAGGCTGCGCACCAGAGCTCCAGTGCTCCCCCACAGCCCGGTCCATCCGGTGCCTCCTCCACGCACCAGGCCTCCTGTAGGTCTCCCCTTTTTGTTATTTTGTATTCAGTGTTCAGTTGTAATACATTTAACATGGACACGTACCGCGCTGCAGTTTGGTCCGATCTTTCCTATTCCTCATCAGACGAGGATGACGATCGTTACAACATTAGATGTTGTCGTCCTCATAATAACCGCATATGGTTTTACCGCAAAAGAGTAGCACAACACCATTCAATTGAAGCAGCGAGACAAAAAACAAGTGGCCACATCTCTCACAAAAACTGATAAAAAATGAAATCACGGATAATTATAAGGGAGCAGGAGAACTTATAAATTGGCTACAATAAGTACAAGGACTTTTCAAGTAACAAATTGAGGAAATGTCTGATTTTCAGGGTAGGCATATTCTAGTAGTGTCACGTTTCAAGTAAGACCCAGACGCAGACAACGTCGGAGTAACGAAGTAACAGTTTATTAATAGAACAGGGGCAGGCAAAAAGCAGGTCAATGGCAGGCAGGAGTTGATAATCCTGATAGGTGGGGCAAAGGCAGGCAGGATGGTAGGCAGGCTCAGAGTCGGGGCAGGCAAAGGTAAAGGTCAGGCAAAGGTCAGTAATCCAGAAAGGTGGGGTAAAGGTACAGGACAGCAGGCAGGCTCAAGGTCAGGGCAGGCAGAATAGTGAAAACCAGGAAACAGGAAAAGTCGAGAGACAGGAGCAGAGGGGAAAATGCTGGTAGGCTTGACAAAACAAACAAACTGGAAAAAGACAAACAGAGAACACAGGTATAAATACAGACGGGATAATGGGGAAGATGGGCAACACCTGGAGGGGGGTGGAGACAATACTGGAGCGGCTCGAAGGAAGAGGAGATGAGGAGTAGCGATGCACGTGCATTAACTAACGGAAGGAAGAAGGATGGATGAATCCTGCAGCTAGGGAGTCGCCAATGTAGGTCTCCATCACCTTGATCTCTGGTCCCGACAGAGTACAGTCGTCCCCAGGACAAAGTAGTGCTAGGGAGAAGGTCAATCCGCAGTCATATGGTCGGTGCGGTGGAAGCGAAGTGGCCGTGCCTTGTTGAACACCTCCCAGAGGTCCTGGTACTCTGCGGGAATGGCGGGGAGGTCCGGGGCAATTTCCGAGCCCCCAGGAAGACGTCCCAGAGCAGGTTGTGCTGACTTCAGGCAATGGGCGTGGAAGAACGGTCTCCAGCCCATGATGGCACCAGTAGACCAGTTAATAAGGGGATTGTGTTGCTGGAGCCAGGAGAATCCCAATACCACGGGAATCTGAGGAGACTTAATGAGCAGGAACTGGATAGCCTCGCTGTGGTTTTCTGACACACGTATGTTGGTGGGAATAGTGTTGTGGGTGACCCGGCCTATAGAGCGCCCGTTCAGCGCTCTAACGTCCATCAGAATGAAGTGGCGATGCCCAGCTCAGAAGCCAGGGTAGAGTCCAAAAAACTCTCATCAGCCCCTGAGTCGATGATGACCTGGAGAGATTTTGACTGGTTTCCCCACAGCAGAATGGCATGAAACTGAGTTTGAGTAAGGGAAGCAGAAAAGTTCTCCATATGGCCCACCAGATTACTCACTCCTACCGGTGAGCCTGGTCTTTTACGTTCTTCGGGGTAGGGGGCAGCATTTTCACTTTTGGATAAATAGCATACCCAAATTCAACTGCCTGCTACTCATCCCCAGAATATAAGATATGCATATTATTAGATTATTAGATTTGGATAGAAAACACTCTGAAGTTTCTAAAACTGTTTGAATCATGTCTGTGAGTATAACAGAACTTATGTAGCAGACAAAACCCCGAGGACAAACCATTCAGAATTCTTTTTTTGAGGTCACTGTCTTTTCAATGAGATTTCATTGGGACACCAGATTTCTAAGGGACTTGTTTGCAGTTCCTACCGCTTCCACTGGATGTCACCAGTCTTTGGAAATTGGTTGAGGTTTTTCCTTTGTGCAATGAAGAAGTACGGCCATCTTAAATGAGAGTCACTTGAAGTAAATTGTTTGAGAGAGGCACATTACCAGAAAAGTTGCGTCAGTTTGTTTTCTTTTTGTATTGAACACAGATCATCCCGTCTTCAATTTGATCGATTATTAACGTTTAAAAATACCTAACGTTGTATTACAAAAGTAGTTTGAAATGTTTTGGTAAAGTTTACATGTAACTTTTGAGATATTTTGTAGTGACGTTGCGCAAGTTGAAAGCTGTGTTTTTCTGGATGAAATGCGCCAAATAAATTGACATTTTGGATATATATCGACGGAATTAATCAAACAAAAGGACCATTTGTGATGTTTATGGGACATATTGGAGTGCCAACAAAAGAAGTTCGTCAAAGGTAAGGCATGAATTATATTTTTATTTCTGCGTTTTGTGTCGTGCCTGTTGTGCTATTATCAGATAATAGCATCTTATGCTTTCGCCGAAAAGCCTTTTTGAAATCTGACATGTTGGCTGGATTCACAACGAGTGTAGCTTTAATTTGGTATCTTACATGTGTGATTTAATGAAAGTTTGATTTTTATATCATTTTATTTGAATATGGCGCTCTGTATTTTCCCTGGCTATTGGCCAGGTGGGACGATCACCTACCCCAGAAAGGTTAACGGACAAGAGTCCCGCAATACAAGCAACTCTTAGTGTTGAGCCTGTATAGCCGTTCCGCTTGAGACAACCCAGCTCTGCCTAGTTGCATAGGCTCGGGAAACGTTGACTCGGCCGTCTTCGGTGACTCTCGGGGAACCTCGGGTTCTCTCGGCAACGAGGCCGTTGGGTACTTCCGGGATGCCTCGTAGGCGAGGTGGGATCCTTGGACGGGCGAGTGAAATCTCCTCTCCTCTCCCTCTGTCGTTCCCGTAGTCGATCCTGATGGTCAAGGCGATGAGGGAATCGAGATCCATCGGTAATTCCCGAGCTGCAAGCTTGTCCTTGACCGCCTCCGAGACTCCGTGTAGGAATATGTTGAACAGCGCTTCCTGGTTCCAGGCAATCTCAGCTGCCAACATGCGGAAATCCACCGCATAGTCTGCCACACTGCGGGAGTCCTGCCGAAGCTGGAGTAGCTTCCGGGCAGCCTCTCTCCCAGAGAATGGGGCATCAAACACCTTCTTGACCTCTCCCACAAACTCCTCTAGACTGACGCATATGGCCGGCTGTTGCTCCCATACAGCTGTAACCCAGGCGAGCGCCATCCCAAAGATCAGCGTGATAAGGTATGTTATCTTAGAGAGGTTCGAGGGGAAGGAGGAGGGCTGAAGCTCGAAGATGAGGGCACACTGAGCTAGAAACGCCCGACAGGTGCCCGGCTCTCCATTGAAGCGTTCCAGGGGAGGTAAGCGGGGCTCCCGGGAAGGCGGAGTGACCGGTGAGGCGGCACTGCTAACAGGGGCTGTGAGGTTACCGTCGTAGTAGCATGCCTCCCGGCCAACCCGTGGAATTGCTCCAGCAAGATGTCCAACGCCCGGTCATGGCGTTCGGCCAAGGTGTGGACCCCCTCCATAAAGCCACGAAGCAATTCCTCGTGCCTACCAATGGTGGCTTCTTGGGAGGAGATGGTGTTGAGGAGATGGTGTTGCGCAGCTGGTCCGAGTCTGCTGGGTCAGTCATGGCGAGTTGGTACTATCACGTTTCAGGTACGACAACGTCGAAGTAACAACAGTTTATTAATCGAACAGGGGCAGGAAAAAAGCAGGTCAAGGGCAGGCAGAGGTCGGTAACCCAGATAGGTGGGGGAAAGGTACAGGATGGCAGGCAGGCTCAGAGCAGGCAAAGGTCAGTAATCCAGAAAGATGGGGTAAAGGTACAGGACGGCAGGCAGGCTCAGGGTCAGGTAGAATGGTCAACACCGGGAAAACTAGGAAACAGGAACAATCGAGAGACAGGAGCAGAGGGAAAACCGCTGGTAGGCTTGACGAAACAAAACGAACTGGCAACAAACAAACAGAGAACACAGGTATAAATACACAGGGGATAATGGGGAAGATGGGCGACACCTGGAGGGGGTGAAGACAATCACAAAGACAGTTGAAACAGATCAGGGTGTGACAAGTAGCTAAACTTCTGAGCTAAATTCAAATAGGATACTTCAAGCCCTTGTATTGTTTAAAATTGCAGGTGTAACATGGAAAACAAAATGTATTTGTCTTGTTATTTCATTACCAGATAATATTGGGAATAAGCCCACTAGTAATTTGTAGTCATTATATCCAGAATAATTAATAGGACGAGTGTTGGATGTTGTGCAATATTCTATCCTGCACAATTGTGCACAGTAAACAATCCGAGGCACAAAACATATGAAAATATGAACTCATTACCTTGATGCTTTCTTTGTTAAATCTAATGAGAACCTGCTGTAAATCAAGCAGACAACAACAGATGATCCACCTCAATTCGCTAGGGATATTAGATCCAACTTATATCCAGGCACAACTGTCTTCACCAGTTTAACGAATGAGACACTAAAATATTCTGGATATTTCCTTGCAAATGCCTTTTTTTCCAGGACTTGGGCTGTTGTTGCATTGCTTGCGCTATCACAACAGCTGTTTGTCTTTCCTGAATCAGATGATGATGTGTGAAAATATCACGGAGTAATTAAACAGCTCGACACCAAATGCACATCCAACAAGTATTATGCACAATTATTGAAGAACCACGTTAATGGCAGTATCAATATTAGTTTTTAACTATCAAAGTAAGGTGACTCTTTCAGTTAAATGCATTTGAAAAATGGAATGCTTCTATTGTTTTGGATTTGTGTGCCATGAAAACTGTTTTCACCATGTTACATAAGGAGACACAAAATGTTACGTAGTTATACTGCATTTCTGAGATCTCTATACAAAAAAACTGTCCAACAGCTACATAGATACAGGATTTTTACAGGGTTCTAAGTTCAATGTCGAATTTAACTCATTAATGCTTAATGTATGATATAACGACAACTTACACCGCCATACATTCAAGGACAGAAAAATAATGTTTTATGTCACATGATTTTGGACAACTCCTTCAAGAGTTGTCCAAAATCACCAACATTGACAAGGGGTTGAACCTGTTACTTTTATTGATTATATCTATGATGCCCCCGCTTATATCTTAATGTAATGACACAAACAAAAATTGGCAGATTATTATAAATGACTTATCAACAGCTGTAATAAGTTGTCCAGTGTAGGAAATTCTCACTGGTACACTAGTTTATAGAAAGACCCCCATCTATTGATAAATAATGTACATTAATGGAAGGCATGATGATGGCCCATATCCAAGCTGGATTTTGACTCTCAAGAGCTTCACAACTCTTCTGTTGTGAAGATTGGACACCTTGACAGGAGAGGAGGAGAGCTGCTGCTCCTTAAATCTGCTGCTTAAAGTCTAAAGTTTCTCCTCGTTCTTAGGGATCATTTGACAGAGAAGAAATCACAAAGATAAAGCCACATCTCTGTAAATAAACACAGTTAATATCTCTTCATCAATTTAGAATTCAATAAAAGGAGCAAAAGTGACTATGCTATGCCATCTCAAGCCATATATCCCTGGCATAGGCAAACAGTGTGAAGCAGTTTCCCTCTTCCTCTCAATGGCAAAGCATGCAGTGGTCAAATAGGCCTGTAGAGGGCAATTATGCTGCACAACATCGCCAAACAAGGGGGAGGAAAACACAGGCAGGAAAAATGTGTCTCGATTTATCTTGTCTTATATTTTTTGGTAAGCATTTCACCCTGAAAGAAGAGCTAGTTTTTTCCTGCCCTCTCCTTCGATTAGAACATTCATTAGGTAGCCCAATTCAGACAGGAGGTACAATGCCCTCATTCATTTTGACATGCAAATCAGCTATGTTCATTATGATCAAATTACTGCAGATTTTCAGTGTAGTGGAAATATGTTATAAGACAATAGGAAAATTGGACACATTCTGAATCTGCAGCAGTTTTATCCTCAGAAAATAATGACAACACGCTGCAATCAGCCATTTCAGTTGTTTCATTTAAACACCAGGCATTACTGAGTAAATGTACAAAGAATTTACAGGATATCTTTATATTTATGACAGTATTTTGAACATGTTTGATTATGTTATATGACTGGCTTCTACTATTTCATATGTATGGCCTGACCTGACAAACTCCATGGTTTTTCTGACAAAACAGGATTAACAGTGGGTGCCTGATACTGTTGCTCCTTCACACACAGAGACGCATAGGAATCACTTCGGCATGCTTGAGCTATGTGAAAATCCACATCACTTCTCATAGAGGGGCTATGTTTGAAGCTTTGCAGTTTGCAGCATTTTGGATCGACCCAGGGTCTGTTTGAGGAAGCAGACACACTTATACCCCTAGGACAGAAAGCTTATACTGTCTTTTATGTCAATTATGGTCAATAATGCAATACGCAAGAAGTAGAATATTATTCCCTATGACTTTGTTGAAGAAGCACAAAAGTGTGTTGGACTCACTGGCACAATTAAAATGAATCCATAAACTTTTATATTAGAGCGTATTTTCAAAGGAATCTCCCAGCTAATGAGATAAGATTCACTATTAAATGGCTCATATATTTGATGCATGACTGTGCTTTAACTGTGCATGACTGTGCTTTAATGCAAAAATTGCTTTAATGCAAAATTGTAATATATGTGAAATCATGTATTTATATCCCACGTCTATCTTTTTGCCTCAAAACACCGAAGGGAGAAATAAATCCATACACGATGAGCAGCTAAACCCACAGCTCATAGATCAGTGTCAGCCAATCAGAGCCCTGGATTGTGTTGATAACACGTTGCTCAAAGTGCTAGTGGCCTTGATGAAAAGCTTCTAGCAGTGCTCTCATCACTCTTCATTTGCTGGGGCACCAGACCAGTTCACTGAAACTAGCTGCTCTCCACACCAAAACACACATGCACGGAAGCAAGCAGGCATACACACAGTTGTACATACACACACACGCATACACACAGTTGTACATACACACACACACCATTATCAGTAAACAAGGCATGTCCAAGACATTTCCACATGACTAATATTCCCTCTAAAGATGTATCTACATTTTTGCATTTCTTTGTTCATGGATTTCATGTGCTGCAGAATATTGTACTATATATTATTTGACTTATATTACATGAAGTCCTTCCATGAGATATGACTTCTAATTAAGAGTTAAGTGTAAGAACACCATTCGCAATATGAAAGAGTGTAACGGCTGTCTAATTCCTCCTCCTCGGATGAGGAGAAGGAGTAAGGTAAAAAACGTGACAAAACCGAAAACAGTCCCGTGTGGCACGAACACTGCCACGAGATACAAACACCCACAAAACACACGTGAAACCCCGGCTGCCTTAGTATGATTCTCAATCAGGGACAACGATTGACAGCTGCCTCTGATTGAGAATCATACCAGGCCGAACATAAAATCCCAACATAGAAAATCACACAGACAAACCCACCCAACTCACGCCCTGACCAACTAAATAAATACAAGACAAAAGTAAACAGGTCAGGAACGTGACAAAGAGCAAACATTGATTACCAAAGCAGCAAAAATCTATTACATTATGCAAATGCTGGATTGGAAATGCTGTGAAATTACATTCTAAAACATTTAACTATGACTAGGAAGCAATCAACTATAACCAGCAATTGCCTGGTGAGGGTTGTTTGATATAATGACTACCAATAGGTGCAATACAGCGACGTCAGACAATAACATTGGCTGCTATTAGATCTAAGCCTATGCTGAAATCCTATTTACAGTGCTCAACACATGTATGCATTTGCATGCAAAGATACAGTATCAAATGTATTGTGTTTGAAATATATACCAGTTGCAAGTGCTGGGGATAATTCAGCGTTTTGGTTATGCCTACATCACTATATTATATGTCCAGGCAATATAATTTCTTCAAGGGGATTTGTTCCTTACAACTGTTACTAAATGCACAAATGACATGCACTTGGATATAAAGTTTCTTATTATAGTTGCTATTTTTCTGTGCAAATTACTTAGTAATCCCGGCTTCTTTGTTTAACGCTTAAGGGATTTGGATTGGTCTGTCATGTGATTGTTCATTAACGATAAAACCTAGTCTAAGGCAGCATCCCAAATGGTACCATATTCCCTACATAGTTCCCTAATTTTGGTTGAACCCTGGCCAAAAGTAGGGCACTATGTAGGGAATATGGTACCATTTGGGATGCTGCCTTAGTCTGATTAATATGCACAACGTTGTCCCATAGCTCCTCATAGCAAAAAGACAATAATAAGTGATGTGCCTTGATCATAATTAAAAGGGACTCAAGCAGTGTGGGAAGATTACAAAGCAATGGATTTACAATTCTGAAGGTGTTGTGAACGTGATGAATTTACCACTAAGACATTCCAGTAGATACTTCTCTCCAACAAGCCTCTGAAAGCTCAGTGGGAATGACATTTATATCACATAGCAACGCAGTGTAAGTTGAGTAAAGCTCTTTAAAACACATGCTATCTTTCAAAAATGAAAGAAACTCTAGCTAGCATTCCCTACAGCCAGACACATGCTTTGACATTTAATCAATTATTAATTAAGTGCAACAACATTGCGTTCTCCAGTTATCTCATATTATTAGGCAAAAGCACTTAGCCTACACACTTTATTCAACATGATTTAGTTCCAAGACTTATAATGAATGTATTCAACAACCAGTCAAATGCTTCCATTTTGATTGAGCTGTATAACATTGAAATGGCAAACTTCAATGATTTGATCAGATGAATTATCCAGCAGCAAAAAGTGTGATACAGCGAAAGAGAGAAAAAAGGAGTCATAAATTCTTAAGTCTAAAGGCCACCAAAAGGCAGCGTGAAGGACACATCTCCTATTTGCTCATCTATGTTAACTCAAAGTCCAGAGGGTGTTGAGAGGTAGTGCCCTTCAGCCGAAGGACAAGCAGAGACACACATTACTCTGAATTACCTCAAGACAGCCAGGGCAGAAATCCTAAACTGATGTCCTATCCAAAACCTCACAACCCCACTCTTCTGCTCTGTATTACTAACAAAAACAACAGGAAAATTGGGGGTTGCCAGAAACTCTCCTGTTGGAATCAACATTTTAAATGAATCGTCAAGGGGATGACCTTGAACACTTCAACTTAAGGTGGAATGTGAAGTTTAACTTCTCTTAAGCCGAGGGTAAAGGCTGACGAAACGGATCATGTTAACTAGGATTAAAACAGACTGGGTTTTGGCAATTACAATACATAATGGATGGGATCTTGTTTTGTGTCTGGGTTTCGATGAGAGTGCAGCAGGGGGGGATTGGAAGGGCCTCTTGGGGTTATGATTCAAACTGGCTGACTCAAAATGGTATTCATATCTTTTAGGCCCCTGCTCTTATGGAGATATTACAGCCTTAGATTGTTTTTCTGCTGAGCAAGGAAATTGTGCCTCACATAGCCTACGCTTGACATTAAACTGTGTGTGTGTGTGTGTGTGTGTGTGTGTGTGTGTGTGTGTGTGTGTGTGTGTGTGTGTGTGTGTGTGTGTGTGTGTGTGTGTGTGTGTGTGTGTGTGTGTGTGTGTGTGTGTGTGTGTGTGTGTGTGCTTATCACATCCATTTACTACTCAGAGGGAAGAGGCTATTCAAGGCTTGTTTTATGCAGCCTTTGGCACTTTTTCAAGCCATCACTTGCTTATCATATTCAACTGTGCACAGTGCAGAATTTCCTTCAAAAAGTACATACATTAAGTTAATCGTCAAAGACTAAGAGCAAGCGCCAGGCTTTGTTTACCCTCTTCTAAGTTTTCTCGCAATGTGCAAGTTATTTATATTTGACAAGTGAGATTAGCCATCTCTTCTTCTGCTACAAACCTTCTGAAGACATCAAGCTCGAAGTCGAAGACATCTGCTTCACGCTCTCTCTAATTGTCTCACCACTGAGCATGAAGCGCACATTCATCACCCTGTCTGCTCTGCAAGATGCCTGCACACCACCTCATACCAACCCCACACTGCACCTGACAGAGAGAGGCCAGAAGAGGTAGGACGGTCTGAGGCCAAAGTTCTCTTTCCACCGTACATGCAGCACTATGCGGAGCACCCATAGCATCCCCTTCTCACCGCTACCCTCCTTCCTGCTCTTGCCTCAGGCTGCAGAGCCTGCAGAGACACCTGGGCCATGCTTAGCCGTTACCCTCTGACCTGCCTGTCAGCCAGAGCATGTGCAGCATGGGGGACCAGGAGAGCAGGAGAAGAGAGAGAAAACATCCTGGATAAGTGGTAGATATTCTGTCACCCCTCAGGAAGAAACATGCGGAGGGTTGAGCGTGGAGAGCAGTGCAGGTGGTGCAGTGACAGTCACCTCCCTAATCAGTCAACTCTGTACTGTGTCAACTCCGTACTCTTTCAACTCCATACATTTCACTATTCCTCAACCTCTGATCCTCACACTGTCTGAGTAGACTAATACAGCATTGTTTTAATAGCTGAGTTGCTTTATATTTGGAATAAATAAGGACTGTTTTTCCTGTTTGTTGTCTGTGTTAATCAGAGCCTTGGCTTGACTTTACATAATGACCCTGACACTAGTCTTTGGGTGAAAGCACAGCTTTGAGCCAGACAGCAAGTGATCTAATTCAAAATGACAGAGGTCAGTAGCCTTTTAAAACAGGTGGACCTTGGGTTTAATGGAGGTCATTATTCAGACGTACTGTTGTTGATGTTCAGGTGCTTTCAGGTGTGCTACTTCACTGTCTCCAAGACCTCAGGCCAATGCTAAAATATGTAAAAATGTACAATACTACAGTATGTGGTACTGTGTTTTTTATATGTTTAGTTTCTCATAAGTCGAGGTTCTAGGTTATTTCTCATACAGTAGACAGTGCTTATCTCTAATATATTAATTCAACGTAAACTGTTTCTAATATATTAATTCAACGTAAACTGTTTCTAATATATTAATTCAACGTAAACTGTTTCTCATATAAATACAGACGTCAATGTTTGCTACTCTTTTCTTCTCCTGGTAGCCAGTTCCCAGTTCAATCTGCCGGTGACAGTGGGTTGATTCCTTTCAGCGCGACTGCGTGTGTAGAGATGGGGAGCAGCTTGGTCGGTGCTATCTGGAATCCTTGGGACGGCCTTACCACATTGAAGTTGAAATTTAAAGAATTTTTAAAATAAAGTCCCGTCCTGTGTTTGTTATTTCTTTAAAAATCAAGTCGTATCCACCAGCTGTTTTCTGGCAAGCTAGTTGTTTTTTAAATTTAAATAAGCACTAAGTACTGATAGATAGGATAACATACACCATTACGTGTGTTTTTAAGATGCTGTTCATTCTGTTCATTATATTATATCCATCTAAAATTATATCATTAATCATGAAGATTGAATATGATATCCTTCACTGTTTGAAAAATGCATACTGTTTGAAACTAATGAACTACGGGTGGCTTGTTATTTATGATCTAATGATAATGTCCTTGTGTTTTGGATTTTCAAGCATTCACACCTACAGGAAGTGAATTCAAAAATGATCATTTCAATACATTATTTACTCAAACAGGCTATAGAGTGTTTATTTAAAGTTCTTTTACATTTTGAATTCGTTTTTAAAATTTAATTTAGCTAAAACCTAATACGAACACCTCGGAACAGTTTTTCATGAATGTTTTATCAAAAGATTTCACTCCAAGTGTGTCATTACTTGGCTATAACTTCTCATACATTGCCACATATAAATAAGTCGTATTATGTCTGCTGACAGAACTCCCAAAACATGCAACAATTATTAGCAGACTCACGCCAAATCCAGAGGCGCTTTGATATTTGGAGCAAAGGCTAGAACATGGATCACCATAGTCTCCAGTGAGCAGGACTTTTATGGACATTCTGTAACTTTGCAAAAAAAAAAATGATTTTTAAGAAATCTCTCTTTAGAAGTTAGGCCTAAGTCCCAGGAAACAAAACGTTCATATAGTACCATAGTTCCAGTCTCATAATTTTTCATTTCCTGCTCTAGAAGAACCAACATTGCGCTGTGTAAAGCGAATTCACAAAATAGCGTTAAAAAAAAAACAATGCCTTTTGTATGTAATCGTGTAATAGTATCTGTAGCAATGTCACAGAGTGAGAAAATGAAGAATAATGGAGTTTTCATGCGGATGGAAAACTCAGTCATTTAAAGCCATCTGTCAGAAGTGGTAACATTCTGTAAATTGTGAGGCAATGTCCTTGGGAAGAAGGCAAAGTGGTCGATTCAACCAAAGGAAACAATGGTGGGGAAGTTACTGGACTGAAACACAGGGGAAAGAGGGGTCATTCATTATCTGGCTTTGTCTTGGTGGGGAAACAACTACAGGTAAAAAATATGGATTGCTGACAGAGTAGGAATTGCACCTGAAATCACTCTTTCATGTGGTTAAAACTGACAGCTTACATTATTTCTACAGAAAAATGGGTTATGAAAAACTACAGTAACAAATTGCTGGGACTCAATGCATCCGTAGAGTCTATCCATCCGTCAAACCCTCCTTTGAGAGGGACTTTCCATTATTTTAAAAGCGAAAGCGAATGACTTATACATAAAATAAAATGTATCCAAATTACTACATTTCATCTAAATTATGTTGGGGCCGCAGATCCGGGTGCCTTGTGTGAATTCGCCGGCGAGTAGGTAACTGGCCTTTATCCTCCGTCCTATTGGCCAACATGCAATCGCTGGAGAATAACCTGGATGAGCTCCGTTCGAGACTATCCTACCAACGGGACATTAAAAACTGTAATATCTTGTGTTTCATTGAGTCGTAGCTGAATGACGACATGGATAATATACAGTTAGATGTTTTCTCCATGCATCAGCAAGACAGAGCAGCTACTGCCGGTAAGGTGAGGGGTGGTGGTCTGTGTCTATTTGTCAATAACAGCTGGTGCGCAATCTCTAATATTAAGGAAGTCTCGAGGTTTTCCTCACTTGAGGTAGAGTACCCCATGATAAGCTGTAGACCACACTATCTAACAAGAGAGTTTTCATAATTTTTTTTCGTATCAGTCTATTTACCCCCACAAATCGATGCTGGCACTAAGACCGCACTCAACGAGCTGTATAAAGGCCATAAGTAAAGTAGAAAACACTCATTCAGAAGCAGTGCTCCTATTGTCCGGGGACTTTAATGCAGGCAAACCTAAATCCGTTTGACCTAATTTCTACCAGTATGTCACATGTGCAACCAGAGGAAAAAAAACTCTAGACCACCTTTACTCCACACAGTCTATCCGCCTGATTTCTGCTTACAAGCAAAAACTAAAGCAGGAAGTACCAGTGACTCGCTCAATACAGAAGTGGTCAGATGACGCGGATCCTAAGCTACAGGACTGTTTTGCTAGCACAGGAGTATACCACCTCAGTCACCGGCTTCATCAATAAGTGCATTGATGATGTCGTCCCCACAGTGACCGTACGTACATATCCCAACCAGAAGCCATGGATTACAGGCAAAATATCCGCACCGGGCTAAAGGCTAGAGCTGCTGCTTTCAAGGAGCGGGACAGTTATCCGGATGCTGATAAGAAATCCCTCTATGCCTCAGATGAACAATCAAATGGGCAAAGCGTCAATACAAGACTAATATTTAATCCTACTACACCGACTCTGACACTCGTCGGATGTGGCAAGGTTTGCAAACTAGTAAGGACTACAAAGGGAAACCCAGTGACTGCGAGCTGCCCAGTGACGCGAGCCTACCAGACGGGTGAAATGCCTTTTATGCTCGCTTCGAGGCAAGCAACACTGAAGCATGTATGAGAGCACCAGCTGTTCTGGACGACTGTGTGATCACGCTCTCCGTAGCCGATGTGAAAATGTTTCACTGACATTTTCAACCTCTCCCTGACCGAGTCTGTAATACCTACATGTTTCAAGCAGACCACCATAGTTCCTGTGCCCAAGAACACCAAGGTAAACTGCCTAAATGACTACCGCTCCATAGCACTCCCATCTGTAGCTATGAAGTGCTTTCAAAGGCTGCTCATGGGTCACATCAACACCATCATCCCGGAAACCCTAGATCCACTGCAATACCGCCCCAACAGATCCACAGATTACGGGGGCCCCTCGGGGGTGTCTGCTTAGTCCCTTCCTGTACTCCTTGTTCACCCATGACTGCCTAGTTAAGCACGACTCCAAAACCATTGTTAAGTTTGCTGACGACACAATGGTAGTAGGCCTGATCACCAACAACGATGAGACAGGCTATAAGGAGGAGTTCAGAGAACTGGCCCTGTGGTGCCAGGATAACAACCTCTCCCTCAATGTGATCAAGACAAAGGAGATGACTGTGGACTACAGGAAAAGGAGGGCCGAACACTCCACCATTCACATCGACGGGACTGTAGTGGAGCGGGTCGAGCGCTTCAAGTTCCTTGGTGTCCACATCACCAACAAACTATCATGGTCCAATCACACCAAGACAGTCGTGAAGAGGGCACGACAACACCTATTCCCCCTCAGGAGACTGAAAAGATTTGGCATGGGTCCCCAGACCCTCAAAAAGTTCCACAGCTGCACCATCGGAAGCTTCCTGACTGGTTGCATCACCGCCTGGTATGGCAACTGCTCGCCATCCGACCATAAGGCGCTGCAGATGGTAGTGCGTACAGCCCAGTACATCACTGGGGCCAAGCTTCCTGCCATCCAGGACCTCTATACTAGGCGGTGTCAGATGAAGGCCCAAACATTTATCAACAGTCAAAGACTGTTCTCTCTGCTATCGCACGGCAAGTGGTACCGGAGCACCAAGTTTAGGTCCAAAAGGCTCTTTAACAGCTTCTACCCCCAAGCCATAAGACTAATGAACAATTAATCAAATGGTTACCCGGACTATTTGCATTGTATTACCAAACTCCCCTTTTGCTTTTACACTGCTGTTACTCGCTGTTTATTATCTATGCATAGTTACTTTACCCCTACCTACATGTACATATTACCTCAATTACTTTGACTAACCTGTACTCCCACACATTGACTATTTTTCGGTATCCCTTGTGTATAGCCTTGTTATTGTTATTTTATTGTGTTACTTTTTTTACTTTAGTTTATTTAGTAAATATTTTCTTAACTCTTATTTTCTTAAAACTGTATTGTTGGTTAAGGGCTTGTAAGTAAGCATTTCATGATTAAGTCTACACCTGTTGTATTCGGCGCATGTGACAAATACAATTTAATTTGATTTGTGCGTTTGCACTGTGTTTAGAAGGCAGAAGGCCTAGCTTTGTCCACTCTCACCCACTCTCACTGTCAAGAACATGTTGGAACATGAACCATCGATGGCTTCCCTCCAGCAGTTCATTCGATTTTACAGTACAGTATCTCCAATCAATTAGAGGTCTTACCTTTGCTGATGTCCTGGTACTCCAGCCACAGCTGTCTCTGGACCTGCTTGTTGGGGTACCAGATAGTGCAGGCCTCCTCGAAGCCATACACAGCCTCTTGTACAAAGTGATTACCAAACTCCCTGAGGATGGAGACAAAATCATGGCGGAGGGTGGCACCATCGAGGGAGTGGATGGCAGAGCTGAAAGCTGTTAGGAAACACAAAGAGGGAGTTAGCAATGGATAGACTACTGACAAATCCATAGCAACACAGTTCATGCCTTGTGTAAAAAAGATAAATTAATGTTGAAAAGCAATGAAACTATCACACCCTGATCTGTTTCACCTGTCTTTGTGCTCGTCTCCACCCCCCTCCAAGTGTCGACAATCTTCCCCATTATCCCCAGTGTATTTATACCTGTGTTCTCTGTTTGTCTGTTGCCAATTCGTTTTGTTCGTCAAGCCTACCAGCATTTTCCCCCTTGCTCCTGTCTGTTTCTAGGTCCTGTTTTCTAGTTTTCCGGTTTTGACCATTCTGCCTGACCCTGATACTGCCTGCCGTTCTGCACCTTCTGGACTAGGATCTGGATTACTGACCTCTGCCTGCCCTTGACCCGTCGTTTTGCCTAACCCCGTTCTAGTAATAAACTTTTGTTACTTCGACACTGTCTGCATCTGGGTCTTCCCAGAAACGTGATAGAAACGGACATAAACCTGACACAGGAAAAAGCTAAAATATTTACATGTATGATACTATTTATTTTTACATTCCATATTCAGAGTAAATCAGTATGTCTATGAAGATAATTGTTTGTTCGTTTTAAGGTCAAAAGTAAGTAAGAAGCACCGGTATTATAGAATACAAGCCATAAGCATACTATACACTTATGCTACATTTCAATTTAAATTAGAAAATATGTACAGTATGTACTTGTTTGTAGTTTTAGGTAAACATCCTAATGAAAGCTCAAGTTTGTGAAATGATAAGCTATGACTCCCTATGTTGTTGTGACAGTGCACAGACTATGATTAAAGTGCCATGTGTAAACTTGAGGCTTTCTTTAAGTCTTAAATTGAGCCTTCATGAAATCCTCAGAGGGGAGTCATTGTAAAGCATTTACTCTTGCTGGTGTTTTTATATCTTTGGGAAAACACTAAAAAACATGTATAACTCTTCAACTGTTCCATTATCATTCGAGAGCCCTAGCATTAACATCCTACCACTCACAACATGCTAGTCTTACATTATGAAGCAAAACAGTCCTTATGAAATATTGTGCTTTGGTATCAGGTGTAAAAATCTCTAATAATAAAAAAGCTGCTGAACTCCTACAAGTAATGACACTGAGGAAATGGAATTCTAAAGGCTGTGGTCATGTTTAAAGGCAGAACACTCTTATCTGAAATGCATTAGTAATGGTACATCTATATATGTAATATTTATGCTATACTCCACATGTGTGGTGAAGTAAACACAAAATGCTTACGGATACATAAATGATAGACACGTTAAACAAAACAAATAATGCAAGTCATGGCATCCAAAAAGAAAACAAACAAATCCCAAAACCATTCAAGCCCAAATAAACTATTCTGCAATACCTTTCTGGCAGTCTGAAAACTCATGACACATTCATATAAAATCTTTTTTGCATGTTGATGTAGGCCGTTCAGATGCCGAAGCAACACAATATGGTACAAATATAAAAAGGTAGAGGCTGTGGAGCGGACTTTTCTAGACCCCGCTTCCCAGTGGCTGGGGGTCCTGGGGCTTCTGCACATCTCTGGGATTCTCTACTTTGAGCACATGATCTACTCTTAGTGAACCTCCCTTCACATTTCTCACTGTCAATCATGCATTTTACAGGTGAAATGCCCACGCAGTATCTGCATACCAACCAAACTGTATCCTATAACTCAAGACGATCTAAATGCATGTCCCCATGAGACTGATTGAGATCAAATGGATGTTGATTAACAGTGTTGTTTTGAATGATGTACAGTGAACACACTTTAGATATGTTGTTTACAAACTGTAGCATAGGCTACGTGTGTTTAGTTTCAATCAAAACACATATTTTGCCTGGTGGCGTGCGCTGTTTTGGCCGAAAATGCGACCATTCGCACAATAATGCAAAAAATTACATAAGAAACGCGGTAGTGTTTTTTGTCTTACAGTAACGCTATACTATGATATATATTCGGTTCTGTTATGTAGAATACTATCATTATATGATCTTGCAGAAATTGACTCAGTTTTGATAAAATGTTATTAAACAAGCACCATTCACCAGAGTAGCCATGTTCTCTATGAGTGGAGTGGAGGGCGAATACTGGGTGGTAGATGCTTATATTTGTCCTATTTCACACATAACTTTTGGAGAGTGGGGTCACAGCATGGGTCAAGTGCCTTGCTAAAGGGCACATCAACAGATTTTTCACCTTGTCAGCTTGGGGATTTAAACTAGCAACCTTTCGGTTACTGTCCAAATGCTCTAACCACTAGGCAACCTGTTGCACAAGTGGAGGGTCCTGCACATGCACAGAGGCTTTGGGACCTTTAGTTGTCAGGAGGAAAGGTCCAGAAAAGTCGGATCCGCAACCACTCCGAAAAATAAATAAATAAAAATGACAAAAAGAAGAGAATCAAGAACTTCAAGAAGCTCTACAGCAAAGTACTGTCAACAGTAGAGTAGAGAGAGCCCTTCTAAGAAGTAGTGCTTCACTAAAAACCTATCCACAATTATCTTATTTTGTACTGTTTTCATGGCAGGGCCTGTCAAAATATATTTGCTCAGATACAAAGGTATGTGGATGATGACAGCTTATCAGACCATAAAGGGAGGTTGTTCTAAACCACGGCTCCGTGATGCAAATGTGGAATGGCAACTTTAGGCTTCAGGCCTAGTTTCCATTACCAAAATTTCCCTTTTTGCCTCTTAGGCATGTGCCAAATTTTTTCTTGACGTCCACTGTTCAAGTGTGCATGTAACTCACTGCATACAAGATGAATAGAACCCTGCATTAATATAATCCTTGACTAGAACCCTGATTATAACCATTAATTAATTAATTAATAGAACCATTTCATCGACTACAGCTCAGCATTTAACACCATAGTACCCTCCAAACTCGTCATTAAGCTCGAGACCCTGGGTCTCGACCCCACCCTGTACAACTGGGTCCTGGACTTTCTGACGGGCCGCCCCCAGGTGGTGAGGGTAGAAAACAACATCTCCACCCCGCTGATCCTCAACACTGGGGCCCCAACAAGGGTGCGTTCTCAGCCCTCTCCTGTACTCCCTGTTCACCCATGACTGTGTGGCCATGCACGCCTCCAACTCAATCATCAAGTTTGCAGACGACACTACAGTGGTAGGCTTGATTACCAACAACGACGAGACGGCCTACAGGGAGGAGGTGAGGGCCCTCGGAGTGTGGTGTCAGGAAAACAACCTCACACTCAACGTCAACAAAACAAAGGAGATGATTGTGGACTTCAGGAAACAGCAGAGGAAGCACCCCCCTATCCACATCGACGGGACAGTAGTGGAGAAGGTGGAAAGTTTTAAGTTCCTCGGCATACATATCAAGGACAAACTGAAATGGTCCACTCACACAGACAGTGTGGTGAAGAAGGCGCAACAGCGCCTCTTCAACCTCAGGAGGCTGAAGAAATTTGGCTTGTCACCTAAAACACTCACAAACTTTTACAGATACACAATTGAGAGCATCCTGTCGGGCTGTATCACCGCCTGGTACGGCAACTGCTCCGCCCTCAATCGCAAGGCTCTCCAGAGGGTAGTGAGGTCTGCACAACGCATCACCGGGGGCAAACTACCTGCCCTCCAAGACACCTACACCACCCGATGTCACAGGAAGGCCAAAAAGATAATCAAGGACAACAACCACCCGAGCCACTGCCTGTTCACCCAGCTATCATCCAGAAGGCGAGGTCAGTACAGGTGCATCAAAGCTGGGACCGGGAGACTGAAAAACAGCTTCTATTTCAAGGCCATCAGACTGTTAAACAGCCATCACTAACATTGAGTGGCTGCTGCCAACATACTGACTCAAATCTCTAGCCACTTTAATAATAAAAAATTGGATGTAGTAAATGTATCACTTGTCACTTTAAACAATGCCACTTTATATAATGTTTACATACCCTACATTACTCATCTCATATGTATATACTGTACTCTATACCAACTAATGCATCTTGCCTATCCCATTCAGCCATCACTCATGCATATATTTATATGTACATATTCTTATTCATTCCTTTACACTTGTGTGTATAAGGTAGTTGTTGTGAAATTGTTAGATTACTTGTTAGATATTACTGCATGGTCGGAACTAGAAGCACAAGCATTTCGCTACACTCGCATTAAAATCTGCTAACCATGTGTATGTGACCAATACAATTTGATTTGATTTGCTTTAATGATGTGTTATAGTTACCTTGAGAGAGAACCCACTGGTTCAGTTTGACATGGTACAGGACAGACCTCAGCTTCCAATGCTGGATGAGTGGGTACCCAGAGACCTCACTGTAGTTCACCATTCCTGTAAGAGGCACAACATATCACATCACCTATAATTTTCCATTCCAGTTAACAGGGCTTTGATGCAAAGTATGAAAATGGTAGATTAACAAAGAAAGAAACACATGTTAAGTACAGATGACAACTTGCACAGCACATTCACAAGTAGTGACTCTGTCTTAAGCTACAGACAAATAGTGGGCTGTCGGTGACAGATCGTTAATACACTCTGATGGGTTGGAAAAACACTGATCCACACAAAAGCATGTAATGGTCTCAAGCACTTTGACATAATTACAATACCACCAGAGTGCAGCATAGAGAAAATCTATCACATTCTGCCCGCCTACAATGTCATTACGAAGGAGCTCGACGAAAACCTTCACTGGTTAGTCCCTCAAAAATGTATTTACAGATGCCTTTCTTCTTAGGGTAATGATTGACTTGGTCAGCTTGTTGGGGTTAACAACAAATCATCAATGGCAGGCAAAGCATAACAAATGTAGCTATATGTAAATGAAAATACATTGGGACGTGGCGACATTCATCATCCAAATCTTTTCTTTAGATGAAATTAAGCATTTCTATTCTACCTCTGGTTACGGTGCAGAGTTAACATCCCTCACACATCACCATATGTAGCGTTGGCATGGTGCTAAATCATCTCATCTCCTATGGCAACTGTCAGCAATTCTGAGCTGTGCAAGGAATCACACCCATACATCAATTTAACTTTCCCTTCATGTTCTACACATCTGGAAGATGTCTAAAGACACAGCATATCCTGGGAGCTTTAGGAGCTGCTACATTGTCAGTCAAAACATCTGTGAAACATAAAAGAGAGCATTCAGGATTTCATTGAGTAATGATGGACCTTCCGATTCACAACTGTATGAGGACTTTCTGGGACCATGTCACAATATATCATCCTAGTAGGCAACTACTAGTTCAGACACCCACCGGAGGACAGACACTGACAGAGTCGTTTTGTTCTACTGAAAGTACTATTCAATGAGAGCTGTAATACTGTATTGGTAATGTGGTATCCTATTGATAATGAGGGATTATTGCCAGATCTTTCCAATTCACGACTGTATGAGGACCTTATGGACTCGTGTCACAATATATCACGCTTCTGAGAGACACTGAAATAGAGACTTTTTGTTTTTAGTAATAGTGAAATGAGAGCTGTGTTGTCCTATTGGTATTGAATGGGTAATGGGGTTTGTGGTCCAATGGAAAGAACACAGATACTGTGTAGAGGATCATTCTCTTTCAGTGTAAATAAGGAGTAATGCAACGTATTTGTAATTTAGCTCGTGAGCCAAGTGAAAATTGCGCCGGTAACAGTTCCTTGTTTCGCAGGGGCTTGACATATTGTATGAACTTGATGAATAAGGCTCTAAATGTGATGTTCACACATTGTCCTCACCTTGAACAACATTCATTTATCCCTTCTTATGGGAAAATGCTCCCCAAACAATACAATTCCTGGTAGTAGGCACAGCGCTGCACTGTTCACGTCCCCTTATAAAATGAATAACAAGCCAAAACATATACAGCCCATATTCCTTCTTTTCAAAGGCCTTGTCTCCCTTTACCCCTTGGGTGCTCTGCTCTCATTGTCTGACAGAATGAGTAATATGACTGAACTTCACATCACAAACACAAGTTCAGTCTCTAGTCGTCGCTAGTCATTTTGCCACGATGTGGCGAGCCTCAGGTGGAGTCATTAACATACACTAAAATGAACATAGATTGAAGAGAGAAAAAGATAGACACAAATCAAGGACTAGGAGGCAGAGGAGATCTGAATATCAAACCCTATGTGTGACCACAATGGATCTATGATCTAATATCCTGAGGGCCTTGGATATCTCTGTGCCACCACTGCCAAATCTTATATATATATTTTTTAAATCTAGAATCTTCTCTCAGGAAGATTCATAGCGACAACCACAGATGGAAGTAATCTTATGGCTCATAGAACCGCATTAACTATGGGACCCCATGTTCCATTTCACTCTTGGATAAGTCGAAGAAGGAATGACTGAGGAAAGAGGTGGAACACTGAGAATTACCTGACACTCCTCTACTAATCTAATGGGAAACTAAATGTGCGTCCCAAATGGCACCCTATTCTCTATATAGTTGAGTGCACCACTTTTGACCAGAGACCTCAGGGTACTATATAGGTATAGGGAATAGGTTGCCATTTGGGACGCATCCTAACTGTAATATAGCAGCGGAGCCCACTCTTCTTCCTGAGGAAACTGATAAAAAATCTCAAGCCTACAGGAGGAACAAAATGTTAGCTTTTGAAAAGATGTATGGGAATGGCTGTACGTAATGCCTTGATAATCCAACGGCTGTCACGTCTACTCCCGCTACTCCCCTCCGGCGTTCGACGTCGCCGGTTTACTAACCACCGGACCTGGGAATCATCATTACGCGCACCCACGCTTCATATATAGGCACACCTGGACTCCATCACTTCACTGATTACCTCCCCTATATCTGTCACTCCCTTAGTTCTATTCCCCAGGCAGTATTGACTATGTGTTTCATGTCTGTACGCTAATCGTGTTTTTTGTATTCTGTTTATTATTAAACTCACCACTTACACTTGGTTCTCGACTCCCAACATCCACGTTACAATGGCAAATATTATGGTATCATATACGTTGTTGGACTAAATCACTAGGCCTACCACTCATCTCTCCTTGACCAGGTCTTCTCCCATGAATAATTTCCACTGCCTCTCAACAGTTTTCATAATGTTAGTCTTATGTGATCAGTTGATCAGTATTGTATAGGTGGTGCCCTCTGTTCCATAACCATGTTCATTACAAAGTATACACTACACTACAGCATCCATAGCACACCTACTGTAGGTTATATTGAAAACATTTCTAAGATTTCTAATATGTGGAGATGCATATTTTGTCTGCTACTTGAAACAAGAAAGCTTATTTGCATAATGGACAGTAATCAATTCAAATCATATTGAAAAAAGACAATCATGTTAATGCATGTGTTACTCAAGTGAAGGTCAGATATTCAGAACAGGTTATGGCAAGAGTGTAGGTTGAAAGTTAAGTTTAGGATTAAGTTAACAACACAGAAGTTTATTTGTTAGAACGGTGCTACTGAACATATTCTGAACACTACCTCTCTGCTCTTCTGTAAAGTTTTGATTGAAGATGGACCAAATGAACAAACCAGGCAGGAGGCCTTGAAACCCACAAAAAGGATGAAACATTAAGACTACAACAGTAGGAACGTCTCACATCTAAAGAATCCAACAGATTGAGGCCATTCATAAATCAGCATCAGACTAATTAACGAGGCAGATTTTGCATCCAAAATGGCACCCTATTCCCTATATAGTTCACTACTATTAGCCCTGGTCAAAAGGAGTTCATTAAATAAGAAATAGGGTGTCATTTGGAACGGAACTTGAGTTTTTATATAATTCCAAGGTGACACCCTTTCCATTTTAGCATTGTCAAAGGTACTGTAGGACTAGGAACTGTCAATGTCTTCTAAAATATCTCAGCGATACCTCTGTTCTTTAGCGATCACTAGGCCATATGCTACGGCTTTAATTGAGAGGGACTTGGGGAGAAGGGACTCTGTGTTGCAGTTTGAATCACTGCCATTCTGCTTGCGTCTTGGGTCAAACCATAAACCACCAGTTCAGTTCCCACCAAGCCCACCAATCACTTTCCCCCCCAAAATGTAAAATGTACTATAATCCTGATGCTAGAAATTAACAAGCAGCTCAACTAGACTGTAATGTCAGTCAATATACACTTCTGAGAAGTTATTTGCCTGTGTACTGTCTAGGCATACATAGATCTCTGTAGATGTCTCCTCAGAGGAAACCTGTAGATCCCAGAGGAACAGGTGCGCACCATGATGGCAGTCTTTTTAAGGGGCCACCCTTAAGGTCCCTGCTCCCATGCTGGGGCCCACACTGTATTAATTATCACATCTAATGCTGTCGGTTAATTAATTAACGTTTACCGCAAGGAATGGCTCAAGCAATTAATCAGTGTCAAATAATAAATTAAACCCCAAATGTGATTACAATTGTGGGCTGCATCCAAAATGTAAGATGAATGGAGCTTGGTTTTTCAGGTAAGCCAGAAATTGTCCACTACTCACAGGCAGAGTGCACAGTAAATAAAACAATTGTCATGACTCTCTATCCTTGGTGAGGATCAAAAGGACCCATCAGCTAGGCAAATGTTTGAGGATAGACAGACCCTGTTTTGTGACTTAAAGGATAGCCAGACCCTGTTTCATGACTCAAATACCTTGCAGAAACTCTCCCTTTGGCTCTGCAGGATTGGAAGGCTGAAAATCCTTTGTTAAACAGAGAGACTTTGCCGCCAAAAACTTAAACATCAAACAATGGACACTGGAACAATATATTTCAACATCCGAATGTTGGGAATGATGAGAGATGGAATATGGAAAATTCATGTCTATTTTGTGATGTCATAAAAATGATCAGAAAGACGTTATAACGGAAACATTGTAACTTTAAGAGCTTTCACACTGTATATATCAGATTTACATCTAAATGTTGTAAAAAATTATATGATTAAACATGAAACTATTTTTCAAAAGAAAGAAATGTGATTTTAGCCTTTTAAATGAGAATTGTGTTTCATGCAAACTTGTGCCCAGTCAGTAGCCACGCCCACGTGAGCTCAGATTTTGTGTCAACATGACACAACGCCCTCTAAGACCAGAGTGCTTAAAAGGACTTGCTAACAAAATTTACATTAGACTAAAACATGCCGGGTTGCTGCCGGCGTGTAAAGTGGTCCTAGCTGTACCCTGAATAATCAACCATTGAGACCAGAGAACGTGAGGCCGTGGTGCACACGTTGAAATGGTTAGAAACTTTGTAAACCAGACCAAAACATGCACCGTCTGCAGCTCTGCATGTAAAGTAGTCTAGGACATTTGACCAAAGATGAGAGGGAAGAACAGATCCCTCTGACCACTGTGTGGTTCATCTGAAGTATCTATTCTAACGAACACTCCAGAACAAAAGAAGCCTACAACTAATAAGGACATTGTGACCTCTGATGGACAACCAGATACTTACATCAAACCACTTCCCATAGAACCATCGAGTTCAACAGAGAGATGAAAAATACATCCATGTGTAAATATATACATTGCAGTTCTTTTCCCGAATGAGCGGTCGTTCATGTGCAAAGTATTCCTATTCCCGTGAGCGCAGTTTCCAAATGTATGTACGATAAGGTGACTCTCTTTGTCTCTCCTTCTCCTTACATACCCCTCCCTTTCCATTGTGTAAATGAACGGTTATGCTTTTCTTAGTCCACTAGGGACCTGTTTTCATTGTATTATGTATGTAATCAATAACCTTATGCTGTGTGTTTACGTATTCTGTATGATGATTTAGTTAGTAAATACATAATTAAGCCAATTTGTGTATTGCTGATTAATCACTTAGGTTATGGTTCGTGCAGATATCCAAGAATTGTGCGACGTTCAGAATGTGACTGGTGAGGTAATAATTAATCATTGACTGTTATTGATGTAAGAGATATGAATATATTTCTAGAGTTTAAGTCGGGAGATAGTAACTCGTTAAATAATTTTTCCCATGGTGCCCCAAATTCCTGAGTGAATTGCTACATGATTAATTTAATCAAGTATCAATTAAACATAGTAGGTAATTATTAGATAAAAACAGTCAACACATGAATGATAGTCACTTCTCAACACACTGTTGTCAAGGAAATGTATATGTGTAACTACAGTAGACACCTACTGCTAGTACATTACAACTGAAATATGACCTATTAATAGTACCAATGATTTTGTTTCTATTCTGGAGAACATCAGATAATTGTTATGCAATTATCCAATATCCATAAAGTATACAGTGTCTTCAGAAAGTATTCATACCCCTTCACTTAATCCACATTTTGTTGTTACAGCCTGAATGCAAAATAGATCAAATAAATGTTTGTCTCACACATCTACACACAATACCTCATTTACATAAGTATTTACAAATGAGTCAATACATGGTATAATCCCTTTTGGCAGCGATTACAGCTGTGAGTCTTTCTGGGTAAGTCTCTAAGCATTTTGCACACCTAGATTGTACAATATTGTCACGCCCTGACCTTAGTTATCTATGTATTCTTTATTATTTTGGTTAGGTCAGGGTGTGACGAGGGTGGGTATGCTTGTTTTGTATTGTCTAGGGTTTTTTGTATGTCTAGGGGTGTTGGTAAGTCTAGGCATGTATGTCTATGGTGGCCTGAATTGGTTCCCAATCAGAGGCAGCTGTTTATCGTTTTCTCTGATTGGGGATCATATTTAGCTTGCCATTTTCCCTTTTGGTTTGGTGGGTTCTTATTCTATGTTTAGTTGCCTGTCTGCACTAGCCATATTAGCTTCACGGTTCGTTTTGTTATTTTGTTTATTTTGTTCAGTGTTCATTCTTTAAATAAAGAAGAATGTACGCTTATCACGCTGCGCCTTGGTCTCCTCCCTACGACGGCCGCGACAGAAGAACCCACCACAAAAGGACCAAGCAGCGTTTAATGGAGAAATGGACCTGGGAGGATATACTGGATGGAGCAGGACCCTGGACGCAGGCTGGGGAGTATCGCCTTCTGAAGGAAGAAATTGAGGCAGCAAAAGCGGAACGGCGATATTATGAGGAGAAATACAAACAAGGCAAGCACGAGAGGCAGCCCCCAGCACACGAGGAGATTGGCTGAATCAGGTTGGAGACATGAGCCAACTCCTCGTGCTTACCATAGGGAGCGTGTGACTAGTCAGGCACCGTATTTTGCAGAAATGCGCACGGTGTCTCCAGTTCCCATTCATAGCCCAGTGCGCTCTATTCCAGCTCCTCGCATTTGCCGGGCTAGAATGGGCATCCAGCCAGGACGCATTGAGCCAGCTCTACGTTCCAGATCTCCAATGCGTCTCCACGGCCCAGTGTATCCTGTACCTCCTCCTCGCACTCGCCCTAAGGTGCGTGTCCTCAGCCCGGTACCACCAGTTCCGGCACCACACACCAGGCCTACAGTGCGCCTTCACAGTCCAGTACGTCCTGTGCCTCCTCCTCGCACTCGCCCTAAGGTGCGTGTCCTCAGCCCGGTACCACCAGTTCCGGCACCACACACCAGGCCTCCAGTGCGCTTCCAGAGTCCAGTAAGTCCTGTGCCTCCTCCCCGCACTCGTCCTGAGGTGCGTGTCCTCAGCCCGGTACCACCAGTGCCGGCACCACGCACCAGGCCTACAGTGCGCCTTCACAGTCCAGTACGTCCTGTGCCTCCTCTCCGCACTCGCCCTGAGATGCGTGTCCTCAGCCCGGTACCACCAGTTCCGGCACCACGCATCAGGCCTCCAGTGCGCTTCCACAGTCCAGTACGGCCTGTGCCTCTTCCCCGCACTCGCCCTGAGGTGCGTGTCCTCAGCCCGGTACCACCAGTTCCGGCACCACGCATCAGGCCTCCAGTGCGCTTCCACAGTCCAGTACGGCCTGTGCCTCTTCCCCGCACTCGCCCTGAGGTGCGTGTCCTCAGCCCGGTACCACCAGTTCCGGCACCACGCATCAGGCTTCCAGTGCGCTTCCATAGTCCAGAGCTTCCGGCGACAGTACCCAGTCCAGAGCTTCCGGCGACAGTACCCAGTCCAGAGCTTCCGGCGACAGTACCCAGTCCTGATCTTCCGGCGACGTTTCACAGTCCGGAACCTCCAACGACGGGCCACAGTCCAGAACCTCCAACGACGGGCCATAGTCCGGAACCTCCAACGACGGGCCACAGTCCGGAACCTGCAACGACGGGCCACAGTCCGGAACAGTCCGGAACAGTCCGAAACAGTCCGGGGTGTTGGTAAATCTAGGCATATGTATGTCTATGGTGGCCTGAATTGGTTCCCAATCAGAGGCAGCTGTTTATCGTTGTCTCTGTTTGGGGATCATATTTAGGTTGCCATTTTCCCTTTTGGTTTGGTGGGTTCTTATTCTATGTTTAGTTGCCTGTCTGCACTAGCCATATTAGCTTCATGGTTCATTTTTTCATTTTGTTCATTTTGTTCAGTGTTCATTCTTTAAATATAGAAGAATGTACGCTTATCACGCTGTGCCTTGGTCTCCTCCCTACGACGGCCGTGACAAATATTTTCCCATTATTCTTCATAAATTTCTTCAAGCTCTGTCAAATTGGTTGTTGATCATTGCTAGATAACCATTTTCAAGCAGATTTAAATCAAAACTGTAACTTGGCCACTCAGGAACATTCACTGTCTTCTTGGTAAGCAATCCAGTGTAGATTTGGCCATATGTTTTAGGTTATTGACCTGCTGAAAGGTGAATTCATCCTCCGGTGTCTGGTGGAAAGCAGACTGAACCAGGTTTTCCTCAAGGATTTTGCCTGTGCTTAGCTCCATTCAATTTCTTTTTTAACCTAAGAAACTCCCCGGGCCTTAACGAATACGGCAGGTAGCCTAGTGGTTAGAGCATTGGACTAGTAACCGAAAGGTTGCAAGGTCGAATCCCTGAGCTGACAAGGTAAAAATCTGTTGTTCTGCCCCTGAACAAGACAGTTAACGCACTGTTCCTAGGCCGTCATTGAAAATAAGAATTTGTTCTTTACTGACCTGCCTAGTAAAATTAAAAGAAAGAATATAATATAAAAATAAAAGCATACCCATAACATGTTTCAGCCACCACTATGCTTGAAAATATGGAGAGTCGTATTCAGTAATGTGTTGTAGTAAGCATATGGCATATGGAATTGTTTTAAGATGGTCATACCATGGATCCTTTAGCTATTTTAGGACCCCTTTAGGTATAAAAATGATTGGATAAAATATTGAATTTGGCCTGTAATAGTATAGCTCATAGAAACACATTGAATAATAATTTCAGAAATGGCAAAAAAGACAGTCAAAATATAAATAATAAGGAATAAGGTTTTGAAGTGTCTGTCTACATCTAAAATATATATATATAAAAAACATAACCCCTTATTTTTGTAGGAACAAAACTACCTCCATACTTCCATTCATTTGTACGGGTTACCTTCAGACGAGTCCCGTGACACTTGTGGGGGTCGTCGAGCAAAATGAAGAACACCATCGTGTTCGTTTGGACACTTCAGACCGATTTTCAGAATGTCTCATAGTCTGACAAACACACATTTTAAATTCAGGCTGTAACACAACAAAATGTGGAAAAAGTCAAGGGGTGTGAATACAGTGAAGGCACTGTACATTTACTGAACATGAAAAACACAAATAATTCAGATTTTTTTTTGCATGTGAATGCATGAGCAAGCCTGTGTTTGATTGCGTATTAACATAGCAATTATCTTCGTAGCTACGGAACAAGCTCAGCTTGTGTAGTAAAACGAGGTAACTTTATATGCCAGTCTGTAAATTCAAATTGCCTTGGCAAGTAAACAATTAACCGTGCAACCAATTGATAGCACACGAGGAGAGAGAGGAAGATGTTTTTAGAATGTTAAACAAGGCTCTCCTAAGTGTGACACAATTAGGTCGTCACATTGAAAACAGACTATTGTGGAAGTTAGTAGAAGGTTTAGAGTTTATTTTAACATCACCTTTGTTGCTGATAAACAATAGCTCTTTTTTAACATATAACTTTGTCTTACCTATTCGACACTCGCTAAAATACATTTACATTGTACGTGTTTCTAACTGGCTTCCAGGTTTCATACAAATGGCTAAGTCTATCAACTAAAACAACACTTACTGTCACGCTCTTCATTTGTCAGGCTAACGTATCTATGATTAGCCACACCAGGATTATAGATCCTATTTCAATTGAAGCTTCAGCAAAAGTTTAATATTGAACACTGGAGATTGTTGAGCTTAAAGCTAACAGCAACTTTGTTTGTTCTTTGCTTCTCTAAAGTCATGTACTCCAAAGCACACCTCAATTCAACTTTTGTTCAGCATCTGAAAACAGCTAGCAAGACAAGAGGCAAGGAAATTGCAAATACATCTATCAAACCTGACTGTAGTGCTCACATGAACTGTTATGTCTGTGGATTCTTGAAGCTTTTAAACTACAGAGATAAGATATTGGCCAATAAAAGAAAAAAGACTGATGCAAAGGCCCAGAACCACGGAAAATACTCAACAAAACATCGGACACAAAAACCTGAGACAATGCACATGTACTGAATGGTAAGTGAGCGGAGTTGACAGTAGCTATTCATGGTTCCTGACCCTTCCAGTAGGGAACTGCAACAGAAGTATAATAAGTAACACTGCAGGTCAAACCATGGTCCAGCCGAGGAATTACCAGATAATAAAACAATCAGGCCAAAGCCCAAATAACAGACGGGGGGATGCCCTGAAATAACCTTTTAAAGGCTGAAATACAAGGGTTTCAAATATAGCATTATCCAGTAGACTGCCTTACTCTATAGCTATAGACAGACACAGAATCATATTCTATAAACAGTTACAGTAGCGATTGTATGGGGAGGTGAGACAAAAAATGCATTGAACACTAACAGAAACCCCAGAAGGCATGACCCTCTTTCCTGCTACCCATTACTTCAAGAGTGAATAAAAATATAGATTATGTGGCGTCTCAATGCTGACACATTTAAAGGAAACCATTGTCTGGACACTCAGTGAGGACGGTACACCCCTGAGGGATAACTAGCACAGACAATATAGAAATAATATAACTTCTATTCAGTTATGAGCATGTAACAACAAATATATGAACTTAACAGCTACAATTTATATTTTTATTGCTTCATTTTGATTAATACATTTTCAATCCAATTAAGTCCTTTGGTTTTAGACTCGTGGAGGCTGAGTAATTCATTTGGTTGAATGCCATTCCAGATTAATAATCATACCATTGTATTAATGAATCATGTGTGCTTTATTTGGTGGACCTGGGATTGATAACTACAGTACATGTGCACTTTATCTCTCTAAGATATAAGAGGAGTAAAGTAATGAGAGAATAATTCAAAGAAGAAATACAGAATGTGACCCAAACTGACAAAGTTTGCTGCTCTTGTGTAATGTTGCATCTATTATCTGTAATCAACCCTGTTATTGCATCAAGATGATCCTATCTGTCTGAGATTGATAAACTTTGTACGATTTCACGTTTATTTCCTATCAGTGCAAGACAGAAATTGACTTCCAGACATGAACGCACACACTCAGTCACACACACATGCACAGACACACACCAAAACAAAGAAAATAGGTAAGCCAGCAGCAAACCCGCCTCTGATATTATTAACTTAGTGGAGGAAGACACATTTTCTGGCTCTGTGTGAAAACTCAGATTGTTATTGGTATATGAAAGCTATTTTTCAGATGCTGGTTGAATCTGCATGCATTAAAGCAGCTTTTGGGAGAGTTTAGAACAGTGTATATAAACCTCTTTCTTTGGCCAGGAGGGCTCTATTCAATCTGTAAAGTAGAAGCGGTACAGATTCCGCAATGTAAATGTAAAGGTCATTTCCGATTGAGACGACGTATGCAGCGTTTACCGTGAAGGCAGTCTGCGCTAAAAACGGGAACATCGTCTTACAATTTAAATCACGCTGTAAAGCTGAACTTCCGCAACGCCGATTGAATAGAGCCCTAAATTAGATTGTGACGACCTGCCTGCAATGTAACCGGAAATGTCAACATCGATGCTGAGAGATTGTTGATTGGATTTATTGGGTTATTATAAATCTGAACCTGTCACTTTTGCTTTTGCTTCAAGACTTTACTTCAGGAGATTGTCTGCCCTGTATGCATGTAATAACACAAAGGAGATACAAACCCAGCGTGTCAAGACTCCTGTGTCAGTCATTTTTCCTAACTGGCAACAGTACCAGTCATTTTTCCTAACTGGCAACAGTACCAGCCGTTTTTCCTAACTGGCAACAGTACCCACTCCTTTGATGATCACAGGCATCTAATCTAGTGCTAGAGCACAAATGATTGACACTGTGTACTATTTCACCTGTGGTGTTTCCCGTTCTACCTCTCTGAATTTACACTTTTACTATACTCATTCAGACGCTCACACACATTTTAGTCAATCTGAGCTGTGAGAACATGACAGCCAATGCCTTTGTGAGAGAGTTCCCTGAAGACAATCACTGAAAACCCAGCTGCCCTCCCAGCCCCCACAATACATACCATGACTGCCGGTTCTTCTTTAAGCTTTAAAAGCCAGAAGGACTGCTCCCTTTCTCCTTTTCTTCATCTTATGGGACATCTGCTTAGTGGCAGTGAAAGCGTACCTGCTTTCTGCTTTCCAATTAAATCAAGATGTATTTGCCTTTCAAAGCCTCACCTCCCTCTCTTCTCCATTGGAATAATTGATGGAACCCACTGGCCTATGATGAATGACTTCCAACCCAGAGATGAATAGGAAGATGAATGCATTGCCCTAGGAGGGTTGGAGAGGTAGTGCAAGGAGTGCTGACATGGTGACAAATACACTGACCATGGCACCAACCTGCCTAAATCAGCAAGGGAGGGTGGCAACCGCTCAAGAGCCCCGCCAGGTACATCCTCATTGCCTCACTCCTGTCTCATGGACTATTAGCTAAGTTAGCAATTAAATACCAGGTGCAATAGATTCAGTGTTTCTGCTATAATATGATCAAAGTGAAAGGATGCATATACCGATTTACACATTCAGGACGGTGTATGTTCAGTTAAATGCTGATAAAGGAGAATAGCCCTTCTAAGGATCGACATTTCAGGTAACTTGAAAGATCAATACTACTGTGTAGGATTTCAGCCAGCATCGGATAGGCAATTCCCTCCATTGTGAAATCTAAATGACATCCGCAATGAATCACTCAGACGTTGACATTTACAGTATCTATTCCCAGTGTGCAAAACTGGTCAACAATACATCATTTTAACCAGTTTTTCTCACTGGGATGTTTCTTGATGATACTTTGAGACTAGTGAGGTCAAAACTGTCATTTTCTCTTGACTATTCTGCATTTGACTATGCCACATTTTAGAACAGAGAGCAAAACCCAGGAATCACTGTACCTGAAAGGGCCCCAGTAATCCCATCCCCCTGTATGCATAAAAATGTATCCTACTGTGTAAGATAAACTCTAATAGAACTGTAGCTGCAGGACTATTACAGCATTATAGCCTGCATCCTAAATGACACCCTATTCCCTACATAGTGCACTACTTTTGATCAGAGCCATATGGGCCCTGGTCAAAAGTAGTGCATTAATTGAGGAATAGAGTGCCATTTGGATCACAGCCATACTGGGGCATGGTGCAGTGGTAATGGGATACTGTGCTGTGGCTCCCCTCCAGCCCACAGCAACCGTTGGATAAAAAAGTTGTGCTTCACAGAGGGACAAGGCCCTGGGATGTGATGACAGCAGAAGATCCATTGAGATTATACTTTTCTAATATCCTCTGAAGTTTCCAATAAACTTCAAATCTTAACAGATGCCAATCTGTCCTTATTGATTGTCCATTACTTTGGAAATAACCTTGGACATGTGGTTTAGAGTGAGGTGCACTGTAGTGTCTAAGCCATCTTCTTTGAGAGGTCATATAAAACATATACATCCTTAACATTACCGTGGATTCCCAAAAATAAAAGGTGATGGCATCTCACACAAAAGACCGCAATTACTATGGATTTTGTTTTTCACACCACTGGACGCATCGGGCCAGTTGCATCCAAACATAGGTACCATAGTTACCGTAATAATTGTATAGTACCAAAGGTACTATAATAGTGCTGGATGGTTACAGTATATATACAAAAGTATGTGAACACGCCTTAAAATGAGTGGATTCGGCAAATTCAGCCACACTCGTTGCTGGCAGGTGTATAAAATTGAGCACACAGCCATGCAAATTGAGCACACAGCCATGCAACACTGACTACCGAGTTCCAAACTGCCTCTGGAAGAAACGTCAGTACAAGAATGGTTCGTCGGCAGCTTCATGAAATGGGTTTCCATGGCCGAGCAGCCGGACACAAGCCTAAGATCACCATGCACAATGCAAAGCGTCAGCTGGAGTGGTGTAAAGCTCGCCGCCATTGGGCTCTGGAGCAGTGGAAATGCGTTCTCTGGAGTGATGAATCACGCTTCACCATCTGGCAGTCCGACGGACAAATCTGGGTTTGGCAGATGCCAGGAGAACGATACCTGCCGGAATGCATAGTGCCAACTGTAAAGTTTGGTGGAGGAGGAATAATGATCTGGGGCTGTTTTTCATGGTTTGTACTAGGACCCTTAGTTCCATTGAACGGAAATCTTAACGCTACAGCATACAATGACATTCTAGACAATTCTATGCTTCGAACTTTGTGGCAACAGTTTGGGGAAGGCCCATTCCTGTTTCAGTATGACAATGCCCCCGTCGACAAAGCAAGTTCCATACAGAAATGGTTTGTCGAGATCGATGTGGAAGAACTTGACTGGCCTGCACAGGCCCTGACCTCAAGCCCAACACCTTTGGGGCGAATTGGAACGCCGACTGCGAGCCAGGTCTTATCGCCCAAGATCAGTGGCCGACCTCCGTAATGCTCTTGTAGCTGAATGGAACCATGTCCCGGCAGCAATGTTCCAACTAGTGGAAAGCTTTCCCAGAAGAGTGGAGGCTGTTATAGCAGCAAAGGGGGGATCAATTCCATATTAATGCCCATGATTTTGAATTAAGATATCCACATACTTTTAGTCATGTAGTGTATGTGCTCATTTCATAATTTCCACTGTGACAGTTTGTTTATAATATGCAAAATAGATAATTGTCCTATTGCAAATTCGATGGTGCTTTAAGACAATCATTATATTGTACTGGCTACTGAATGACAGTACTGCAGCATACTGTATGGTCACAGCTTCACAGTTTTCACAGCACATATCTAACCATTGGTTGGGCGTACATCCTTTTTTATTTTTACATTTACAGATAAAACGAAGATCAGTGTCTTTCCATTTCCAGGAAATTGGATGGAATGGGATTTCTCTCAAGTTGAGTAACCCAAATGTTAAATATTCTGTTAAGCTCCCTGTGCAGTAATGTTGAATTGGGCAGTAAAATATTTAATTGGTCAGTAAAATGTTGCACAGCGCAACATCAGCAACAAATGGGAGATGTGAATGGAATGATGAAAGATGCATTACATTGAAGCCTGAGTCATTTGGTTGGAGCAGGGAGGGATATTTTCCTCTGTTAATGAGGGTGTTTTAGATAGAACCTCTGTATTCTGTCCAAATGGCACAGCTGGCATCATGTAGTGTGGAGAAGCACCAGACAGAATTCTGATCTGACAGCAGTAGCACAATCCAAATCACCCCTTTTCCTCATGAAAAATGATTTTGTTAATATCTTCCCCCATTTTCTTCCAGTTCATTATTTACATGATTATCTGCTTGGTAACATGGCGTACTGTGTGAATGTGGATTGTGTAGTGTGCTTGATGCAATCACACACATTTTGAAAAGGTTTTTGAAGGTTGATGTGGATGTCGTGCATGTTTTATGAAAATACAATCAAGGTTATATGACAATACGGTTGTAAAGAGAAAATCTACACATTCTAAATTGCAGTGGTTCAAAAGCACTATTCTTTTTTGGTGGAAAACTATTTTTATTGAAAACAATTGACCCTCATGCAGCAAGTCATGCTGTACTTCAGTACATGTACTGTACCTTCCATATCTGTTTGCATAGTTTCAATATGCTCAACATCAAAAAACAACATATGGTTAATGATTAAAACATATGCTACTAAATGTACATACTCTTATCATACATTGATTCTGTAAACTTCTCCCTACCTGTGAGATAGTCTGGATCAGGGACTGGGTCTGACAGCTCTTCGTGGCACTGCACGTCGGTTGGCACTGATGCCACCACCATGCCATCTGGGAGCTGCTGCTCGATGCCTCGGGCAAAGTTCTTCTGCCTGGATTAAGGATGAGACAACAGCCTATTTAGAGCCCCACAATTACTCACCCATCCAACTAGGCCTTACGAGGGAGACAGGGAATAAGGCAAAGAAGAGACTGTACCTGCGTCCCAAATTTCACCCTATCCGTTACACAGTGCACTACATTTGAACAGCTCTCTATGGACCCGGGGCAAAAGTACTGCACTACATGGAACACGGTGCTATTTGGGACGCAGACACAGCTACCAAAAGCTTATGAGGGCCTACAGAGAGAATAAGGCAGAGAAGAGTCAGTGTCAATCATGAGCACATTGCAAAGCAGTATCTTCTGAAGTGAAGAGGAAGGTCAGCAACTCTTGGAGAAAAGTGGAAGATAATATAAAATATTATTGTTAAAACCAACACGTTTCAGCCCATAGCCTTCATTAATTTTTATTCTAGCAGATCGTTAAGAGAAAATCCGTAAGAAATATATGAGCATGCATGGAAGAATCAGAGACATCGAACATGTCATTTTTCATTATGTTAAATGTCCTTTTATTCTGTGATTCTCCAGTTCCAAACCTGATATGCTAATGTGTTCATGTTTAATACTGCTCTTCCTGGTATACTCATCCCTGTCTCTGCTCACTAAATTCATTCATTACAATAGTGGTAATCTCCACTCCAAAGTGTCCATTTGAAAGTTTGAAAAAGAGTGGATCTTAAAGGGCAAATTACTTTGAATTGAATATGAATAAACTGTATTGTATGTATCTACACCTGCATTGCTTGCTGTTTGGGGTTTTAGGCTGGGTTTCTGTACAGCACTTCGAGATATTAGCTGATGTACGAAGGGCTATATAAAATAAACTTGATTTGATTTGATTTATTGTTGGTACATCTTTCATTTGTCCTATAAAAGGATCAGCGAGGAACCTGAAAGTTATATGAAAGCATTATTGCTTTATGCTGACTTTTCTGCATTCATGGTAAGAGACGCACGCTGGTGAAGATTTGAGTTTGAAAGGTGATCCTTAATCTAAAAATCTTGGTTTCTCCTAGAAAGCCTGAATCATGAATAACCACATGTACTGCATGAGGATACCCGTTACAATGATTTTAGAACAGACAAATAATGAAAGCCAATCCATTCAATAGTGATATAACTTGTGGGGACAACCTTATAAAAAGAAAACGCACACAAAAAAATACACAAAAAGCTGAGCAATGGCTCTGTACAGTACATCTACAGTATATCTACTCATATTAAGTCGATTCTTCTGACTTGAAGGTTAACAGCCACATCTAATTTAGAAACCAAGAATAAACCGCATTATCTTAAAATACTCAAAACACAACTGTCCATAATTGGGTTGAAACAGGAAAGGGGTGGGATGCAGTTACAATCCCGTCCTATTATTCATCTATGAATTAAAAATGACTGATTCTATTGAAAGGACCATTTTGTTATTTCCACATTCCAAACACAAATGTCTGTCTTGAAGCATCACACTCCCATTACTTAATATATTCTTACAACCACCTCTAAAATAATAATTTATCCCTTGAAGTAACAAATTAGAAAAGGTTTTCATAACTGTTAAATGCAATAGTCCTGTCAACATCTAAAATCCATAGCAGTGCCAGTGACAAATATACTTGAGCTTTTAGGGACTTAGAACTAGCAGGAAATGGATGTAAGTGTAAAATGGATGTGCATATTTAGCTAAAATCTTCCCCTTTGGGAAAGGCATTGTGTGAAAATTAAACCTGGGCCTATATCCACAAAGCATGTTAAAGCTGTTTCAAGACAAAAAAACACTCCCAGCTCAGAGTAGGTTTTAGGATAATGTTAAGACACTGCCCAGACAAACTCTGAGACAGGAGTAAAATCAATTCATAAACGTTTATCTCCGCTGGTAATCACGACAGTTTGAGGTACCGCAATAATGGCGAATAACCAATCGTGATGAGGCCTCGCCAGCTATGAACACTAAAGCATGCTTCAGACAACCACGCCGAATGTGACTGTAAATTAAATGTTGCAATGGTAAAACATTTGATATCATTTTCACCTGACACCATCACTTTGCCTACCCGGCATGCATAACTTCTTTTAAACCAATTCTGCTGGTTGGTAAAAGCAGAATTTTTACGATATGACCGTTATATCAACACACTCGCCACTCCCGTTTAACAACTCTAAATCGCTTTGGCCCAGCATGCATCAAGTCACTTGCGATAATAAAATCAAATGTTATTTGTCACATGCGCCAAATACAACAGGTGTAGACCTTACAGTGAAATGCTTACGTACAAGCGCTTAACCAACAATGCAGTTAAGAAAATACCTAAAAAAAAGTAAGAGATAAAAGTAACAAATAGTTAAAGAGCAGCAGTAAAATAGCAATAGCGAGGCTATATACAGGGGGTACCGGTACAGAGTCATTGTGCAGGGGCACCGGTATCGAGGTAATTGAGGTAATATGTACATGTAGTTAGAGTTATTAAAGTGACTATGCATACACTACCGACCGGTCAAAAGTTTGGACACACCTACTCATTCAAGGGTTTTTCTTTATTTTTACTATTTACTACATTGTAGAATAATAGTGAAGAAATCAAAACTATGAAATAACAGATATGGAATTATGTAGTAACCAAAAAAGTGTTAAACAAATCAAAATATATTTTATATTTGAGATTCTTCAAATAGCCACACTTTGCCTTGATGACATCTTTGCACACTCTTGGTATTCTCTCAACCAGCTGCATGAGGTAGTCACATGGAATTCATTTCAATTAACAGGTGTGCCTTCTTAAAAATTAATTTGTGGAATTTCTTTCCTTCTTAATGTATTTGAGCCAATCACTTGTGTTGTGACAAGGTAGGGGGGTATACAGAGGATAGACCTATTTGGTAAAAGACCAAGTCCATATTATAGCAAGAAGAGCTCAAATAAGCAAAGAGAAACAACAGTCTATCATTACTAATGAAGGTCAGTCAATCCGGAAAATGTCAAGAACTTTTAAAGTTTATTCAAGTGCAGTCGCAAAAACCATCAAGCGCTATGATGAAACTGGCTATCATGAGGACCGCCAAAGGAATGGAAGACCCAGAGTTATCTCTGTTGCAGAGGATAAGTTCATTAGAGTTACCAGCCTCAGAAATTGCAGCCCAAATAAATGCTTCACAGAGTTCAAGTAACAGACACATCTCAAAATCAACTGTTCAGAGGAGACTGTGTGAATCAGGCCTTCATGGTCGAATTGCTGCAAAGAAACCACTACTAAAGGACACCAATAAGAAGAAGAGACTTGCTTGGGCCAAGAAACACGAGCAATGGACATTAGACCGGTGGAAATTTGTCCTTTGGTCTGGAGTCAAAATTGGAGATTTTTGATTCCAACCGCCGTGTCTTTGTGAGGCGTGGTGTGGGTGAACGGATGATCTCTGCATGTGTATTTCCCACCGTAAAGCATGGAGGAGGTGGTGTTATGGTGTGGGGGTGCTTTGCTAGTGACACTGTCTGTGAGTTATTTAGAATTCAAGGCACACTTAACCAGCATGGCTACCACAGCATTCTGCAGCGATACGCCATCCCATCTGGTTTGGCCTTAGTGGGACTATAATTTGTTTTTCAACAGGACAATGACCAAACACACCTCCAGGCTGTGTAAGGGCTATTTTACCAAGAAAGAAATTGATGGAGTGCTGCATCAGATGATCCTCCACAATCCCCCGACCTCAACCAAATTGAGATGGTTTGGGATGAGTCGGACCGCAGAGTGAAGGAAAATCAGCCAACAAGTGCTCAGCATACGTGGGAACTCCTTCAAGACTTTTGGAAAAACATTCCAGGTGAAGCTGGTATAGAGAATGCCAAAGGTGTGCAAAACTGTCATCAAGGCAAAGGGTGGCTATTTGAAGAATCTCTAATATGAAACATATGTTGATTTGTTAAACACTTTTTTGGTTACTACTGTACATGATTCCATTTGTGTTGTTTCATAGTTTTGATGTCTTCACTATTATTCTACAATGTAGAAAATAGTCAAAATAAAGAAAAACCCTTGAATGAGTAGGTGCGTCCAAACCTTTGACTGGTACTGTATCAAAATAATATTTTAACAACTCCAACTGCATGTGGCGCAGGAACCACTGACTCGCTGCATTTTTGTATTATCAAGACACCTGCTGGTAACTCTTAACTGGTTAGGTCAGCTAATGCATGAGGTATCCTAATTATCTGTTGACTAGGTGGGACTCTTATGACTAAAGAGGCTTCATGTATAGCTTTTATTTTTACCCATAAGAGTAGGAGTAAAATGTCTCTATTCTCAGCACTTACAACCAATTTTCTACTCTGAGACACTATGTGGATGAGGACACTGACCTTCCATTGGAAACCCTGCAATAATGTATGCCATTTCATTTGTATGGCCATTCCATGGACGGGAAAAGGAAGAGAAACACATTGTTAACAGTAATTAAAAGCATGGAAATGAGACTCACACAAATCAAATATGCTGCTTTAGGCATAGTATAACAATGCTTACCGCTTGAGCAAAGGAACTAGAGAAAAGGTACGGATAATGCACCTTGGGCCTTGAAGGTGGAATGGTTTTAATGTGCCATTGTCGTTAATTAGTATTGTCAAAAAGGAGGTATACCGGTATGAAATATGCCATTGTTAAACTGGCTTAAAGCCAAGTCCATATTAGCATAGTTAACTGCCAAACTTTATCACAAATTACTTTTCCTGTGACCTCAAAATGTAAGAGCACAAAAAAAAGTATGAAAATGTCTGCACTCTGGATAAGAACGTCTGCTAAAATGACTAAAATGTCAAATGTAAATATAATTTTGTGAGTTTCTTTAGACTTTGGTATCTAACAAACAACAATTAAAAGTAGAATTTGGAACTATTTTAATCAAATTATAATCAGTTGTGGGATGAGATGAGCATGGATGTCAAAAAAGTATTTCCGTTTCTTTCAAGATCTGACAAACTAAAGTCAAAATGTATTTTGGGGTTTCAGGATTTCAGCCAACTTTATAATTTCAACTATGACATACCTCAACCACAGTCCTTTTGATTGACATTTAAACTTTTTTTTGGGGGGGGGGGGTTTGCTCATATCTGACGACAAGTGATGGAATGACCCTGGGGTGGAATCTTTACAGGGTCCAATAATAGAGGCAATGGCCTCCAGTGTTCAATATAATCAATCTAGCTCAGACAGACATTTTATATTTTAATTAAGCGAGTAGATTAAGGTGTTCCTCCTCTGAGGGGGTGAGAGGAGACACCCCACCAAGTAGTTTGGGAATGTGGTCTTAATCATGATCCCAAGCAGGCCCTGATGAGAACAAAGGGCACTAAAATATTAATTAAAACCTGCTCTAAGCATGTTGTGTGGAGGAGTGAGAGAGAGAGAACAAGGACAGCAAAGAACGAGGAGCCAAAGGGGAGAAATAATGAAAAGAGGTTGCCTTTTTAACTCACATTATTCTAATGGACTTCATTGCCTCCCTCAGAGACACTGAGATCTAGCAGTGGGACATCGCATCACTGCAAAGTCTCTAGACATCAGCTGAGATCCCATCCCATCTCCCTCTCTATGCTCAAGAGAAGAACAAAATGTAATGGAATATTCCCTTATATGTGCCTTTGATATAAAACTCTGTGTCTATGCCGGTCTCAGCCACATAAAAGCTCCGGCTAAGATTGTGTGACACCTCTTATTTACCTCCAATCCTCCACAGAAAACTCGGAAACTTTTGAAATAATAATTACCAAGCCAACTCTGAAATTCAGCCGGGTAGCATGAGCGATTCTGACAACGACATCTACCTTTTTTTAAAACATGAAAAGTGTTTCAGAGGCTGGTGAGCATGAAAGCAGAGCCCACAGCCCTGTGTGGATAGAATCAGACGCAGCTCTGTGGCACAGCCTGGAGCCTGGCCATCCAGCACGCTCTGCTCCCGATGACTGGGTACAGGCTAGCCTCATCTTATTCCAGCAACACCGGCTGTGAAGAGCCAGTGGGTACCTGCTCACTCTGCTAGATGTGTCCTTTAATTTCCTTCCTTTTGTTGTTCCAGCCAGGCTAAATAAAAAGGTAGGGGTAGAATGCCTCTTTTTCAAATAAATAAAAGATCAACAGTCAAACTTGACTCAGAGGGAATGTGCATATTTTGTCTAGTTTGTGAAACACTGTGTACAGTAGCGTGTGGAAGAGTTGAGCTTGGGAGATGGAAGAACCAAGCTTCCATTTCTATCCAGCAGCTATGTACTGTATGTGGTTTCTGTGCTTTTCGGGAAATTTGAAAATAGTCATAGTTGAAGTTCCATTACTTTTTACACATTACATTAATGATTAGACAGTGTTCAAATGTAATATTATTGCCTTTCATACGTTTACTGTCAAAGAGTGAAACAGATGCTTTGTGACACTCCAGAACCGTGGGTTGGGGCTTTGAAAAAGCGCCAATGAAGCTCCAAGCACCAGGCTGGTGTGAGTATGAAACAGAATAATACCGTTTTTTCTCAACTTTTTTTCCAGTAAAGACTTTGATGACGTCTCTCATGGTGACTCTTTGAAAACCATCCATGAGTCCCACAATAAGTTATTCCTTTCCATGGGGTGTCAGTAAAATGGCAAAAAAAAAATTATAGCGTTACATTTGATTTACCTATATAATGTAAAGACAATACTTCAAGGCAATATACATTTTGAAGTTGGTTTGGCCATTTTCTCCTTTGAAATAATCAAAATCTGTAACATTAGCATTTGTTTCTAATTGAGAGAATGTTCATTCATACTTTTCTAGATTAAATTTGAAATTCCCTGCACTGCTACATCAGCAGTAATATTTACATCCCAGCACTATTCCTCCTATGTATCAACGTTGACTATTTCCTTTAGTTTCCAATTATTTGTCACATCAATATGGCATTCTTGTGAGGCTTAATGAACCCGCCAGTACAGACCCTTTGTTCATTGCACATTCAAAGTTTTATCTGCTCCAATTAAGGTCCATTACACCAAACTGGCTCCTGGTCACTTTTAATTCACTTTTTGCCATCTTGTATAATTAGGGTTTGCATTAACTATGGCTCCCCAAAGAGGCTTTCTCCAGTGCTGTGTCTGCCTGCACTCTGCACAGGAGCATTTGGTGCTTTTCAAAGTCTGTCTGAAACCTTGGCTGTCTCTCCCAGTGCTTTCAAAATGAGGAGATCAGAGTATTTGAGATTTAGCTACTTGATGATATTAACTTTCCCTCGTTCACCTTCCTCTAGCACTCATGTGACATATTGTAAGTGGATGAACTGCCTCCGGCTGTGGGATCCATGTGCACCCAAATTAAATTTCAGGTCCGCAGATTATTTCCGTGACCTTCTGACTTCCTGACTTCAGCGGAAAGGAAGCATCGTGAGTGGACGATGGTAATTAAGCAGCCTTCAAAGCATGCTGCCACGGAACTAATTCACAAACATCAAAACAGGGACTGCTGTGCATTTTGTTAGATACTGCAAGCATATCTTTAGATCCTCATTCACAGGATACACTGTATTCATATTGACATGTAATGTGGTATCATTATGATCATTTTCATTGTGGAGGGAAGAGTACATTTGAAATATGCCATACATATTTAATCTTCTGAGTTCATTAATCGCTCACCTTACTTTAGTCTACTATACATCTCTACATGTAAAATAAAATCCATAAATGCATTTCCTCTACCGGTGTACCAATTAAGCAACTATGAATCAATCATTAATCATTCTTATACCATGGCATTGTTGAATAGTTGTTTCTGATTGGCTTGATGGGCATTCTAGGTCGTGCATTATTTCCCTATAACACATGGTATATTTGCAAGGTAGAAATCAATGGCTATAGTTCATTCTTACATGTTCTATGTTTGAGCTGCTTTTGAAAGCAAAAGTCGAATTGGAAACATTATTGGCATTGTTAAATTTGATTTTCATAATAGCAAGCTAGGACTGATGGTTTGGTTAGCTAAGCTAGCAAGTCTGTTTGTTTGGTTACCTTTGCAACTACAGTCGCTATCTAGGAAACTTGCCAGCTACTTCAGTGGATATTGAACACATTTCTAGTGGCAAATTAACACATTTCTAGCAGCAATGTGTTAAATTATAGCCATTGTATAGAAGGGATAATCAACTCGTGGCTCAAAAGTTCTCTGGAAAAGAATGCAACTCCATAGAAGGTAAGTTCTACTCGGCTAGCGCGTCGTGAAACACACATTCCACATCGTTTATTATTTTCCAGAGAACACATAGCCTCTTGTTGATTATCCCTTAACCTATTTTATACATGAGATAAAACCCATGACACAACTCATACATTACCTGAAGGTAGCTTTGAGGATCTGACCAGAGATGATTTCCTTGGTATGGTTGTTGTAGCCATAGAAGAGGTCCCCAAAAACGGTTTGGTTGGCTGGGACGTCAGCTGTTTCCCCACAGTCCAGTCCCTCAGTACAGGCTTCAGACAAGGGCTGGCAGGAACGACCATCTTGACCTCTCTTGTAATCCTCAATACAGCTACAACGGCAACCAGAAAAAACAATGGTAGCAGTGTGAGCTGAGCGTTTAATGTTTTCTTACATTATATTAAAATAGATTGTTTTATCTAGATTAAACATGTAGCTTCTAATACATATAGTCATATTCAGGGTTTAGACCAAAATCTGGGTTAAAAACTAGGTTGTTTTTTACTTGTACCGGATTTGATTGAATAAGTTACTTTGTGACTGATTGAAGAGTGCATGAAATTCCATCTTAACATTATGTAAACATCACTTTAGCTAGCTATGAGGATTATTTCTTTATTTTACTTGTGTTCATGGTTCGCTAGTTACTCAGAAGTGCACCTCTTTATGACAGAGTTCAAGGGGATCCACAAAATAGGCTTCACGATTCTAGTGTGCTGATCAATTCTATGGTTGTTCTATTGTGCTATTAAATCAATTCAGTGAACACAAACCCCCCATTTCATTTTTCAAAAAGGAAATAATTCAAACAGTGTGAGTTTTCTCAAGACTCTTTCATATTTATGACATTTTGACATCCCAGTGTCTAGCGAGCTCTGTAAAATGTATCAAAAGGCAATACGAAAAACGGCCAGGGATTAAACTGAAAGAAGCTTTCTTCATGATGACATTGTTCTTACTAAAGAGGGTTAGATATGTCTTAATGCAGTCCTAATGCACATGGCATACTGTATAAACTGGTTCACTTTCTCTGTCATATTATCATGTTTCATATGATAGAAAATAACACGTTTGCCACCTACAATCAGAAAGACTTTACTAGTGAGGAGAAGACTTGACACAGACTAAAATAGAGGTCAAAAGATCCTTCTCTTTTAAGAGACAACCTCTCCAAGGGGAAGAGACAACTCACTCTGAGTGACTAACGCACTGCACAGCTGACATTTAAAATACTTACTGCTGCACTTTCTTTTCCTACTAAATCTATGTCATGACAATGCCTGACAATCACCAGGAATCTACTGAGGTGAAAAAGAAGGACATACTAGTAATTTCATGGCATTGTTTAAATGTTCTACCATGTACAATTCAATCCTTTTATACACTTTAGGATATGACAGTTCAGTGTCATGCAATGTCAGCTCAGTGCCACAGAGACAAGGCCATGGGCCCATAGGGATGGCACAGTATGGGACCTGGTCAAAAGTAGTGTACTATGAAGAGAAGAGGGTGCCATTTGGGACAAATCCAAGTTCAGTAGTGTTCTCTCACCCGCAGAACATCTGTATGTTGTAGAGGGTGGGGTCGTCCTCCAGGGGGGCGAGCTGCTGGAGGCACAGTTGTTCACAACCTCCGTTGAAGCCATCAGAGCAGTCGATGCCAATGTGGTGGTCGTAGCAGCCTGTGCCATCCTTCATAGGGCTCAGTCCCGGAGGGCACTACAAGTAGTGGGAATAAAGGATAAAGGATGTCACAGATTGTCAAAAACAATAGGGCTACAGATGAATCAAAATAATATGAGATGTGATCTGATTTTAGTTCACACAGAAATAAGTAGAGATCAGACACATCCAGATCCCATGTGTGTGTACGAATTATAGAAAAGTGGGAAGGCAAAATTAGAGAACTTTTGGAAAAATCAAGGTAAAGGCTTTGATTACATTTTCCCAAATAACATTCTGTAAACTCTTTCACACCACAAAGGACGTGCTGCTAACCAAGATATATGAGGCACAAAGGTAGCATACATTCACAGAGGCCTGCAGAACTTCTACAACTCCACACCTGCATCCATAGTTACAAAGACTCCCCTGTGCCTCCCAAAGCATTTTTCAGAGGCCTGTGAAGCCAAATTCACATGATGTTCTCTGTAAGCCATTCCTTCAAAGGGGACTTGATGGGATGATACTTAACAAGGCATCCCTGCCTGGAGAAAAGAGGGAAAAGCTATGTTTGCCTTCAAGCAATAAGGAAGCATAAGCGACAATATATTTATTTATTTCCTCTTCAAAGTCTCCAGTGCCCATCGACCCTGGCATCATGACATCCTAACACTAGTCTGTGTTAGACAGGTTGAAAGAGTAACCCTGTGGGGAATTTAACCTGTTGCTTTTGTTTTTACAGGATCATATGAGAAAAAGTTTGGACCTAACGCCAAGTCACAAATTATTTGATTATGACCAATACATTCAGACGTAAAGATTTGACAGACTGTTGCGGTAGGCTATGTTTGAAGCGAAGCTCTATGTGGATGGATCATACATACTGCATGATAGCCTAGCATGAGACTCATAACCAAGGGGTGATGAGGAAATTAACAGGCATGAAATAAATATTTTTTTTCACCATAGGGATGAGGGGAAAAACATTAAATATGAATTGTAACTTCATCAAAAATCCACAATTTTCCTACATCAGTCCTTGTGGAGTTTTCTGTATTTATGTAAGATTTCAGATTGTGTGCATCTGTAAATGTGGTTTATGTCGTCCCCCCCATGTCATACATACACTAGGGCTGGGATTCAATCCGACCGAAGTTTGTCAACAACTAGGCTTTTAAAGGCAATGTTTCAGTGTTCGCGAGGATCGGATTCATGGTAACACTGCATGTCAGCTCTGTCCGACATGCAAAATGACCTTTAAAAGCCGTATTGTCTACAACCTGCGCGAGGGTTAAATCCCTTCCTAGATCATGATGATCCATCCCACCACTGACAACAGTGTAGAGGACAGGTACAGTACAGTACATTGCTTTTTGAAGCCTAACACTTATGTTGTTATACAAAGAGGTCTGGTTGGCCCTCTAACACAATTGTTTAACCATTGGGCTAATGGACGTGGTAGTTGATAAAGTATCAATGGCCAGTGAGGCACATGTAGCAACAGGAGTACCTCGCCTCTCTCTGGACTCATTGTTATTGATTTGTCGCATGGCTATGAGCACTATGACAACTGATTTATCACCTGTAATGTAAAGATCATGGTACATTGAATCTCCTAACTCATCTGTAGCAGAGACTCCTTAAATCACTGGGCCTCTTTGCAATCGATGGCAATGGGGAAGTGTGTCGTGTGTCAAAGGGATGTCAGAGAGGAATTAATGTATTGATAGTTCTTGCTTGTGAACCCCACGTCTCTCCTTATTGAGTGTTGTAATAGGCCTCCGTTCAATGATATGCAGAAATAGGAGAACTCAGGAGCATTTCCCCAATGTCCAAAGAATGGTGATCATTAAAGACGTGCTTGCCTTATACTGTTTGAGGATTTTTCATACAGTAAGTTATCTATTGATAACAATGCAAATATTAAGTGTTCCACTTTAAGAACATTTTAGAAATTGACAATGCATGATTGAGTGAATCATATGATGTAAAATCATTCAGATAATGTGACAAATGGCAAAAGTCTAAAGATCCATCTCTCCATGTGTCACGACTCCCGCCGAAGTTGGCTCCCCCGCCTGTTCGGGTGGTGCTCGGCGGTCGTCGTCACCGGCCTACTAGCCGCCACCGATCCCTTTTTCTTTTCGGTTAGTTTTGTCTCATTAGTTACACCTGTTCCTATTTTGTGTGTGCTTGATTTGCTTCCCTATTTAGCGTGTGGAACCCGCCCCTTTGTTGTGCGGGATTATTTTCATGTTCACGTTTGTGTCGTTGGTGTTGTTTGTGCTCTGGACCGTGTTACCCGTTGTGTTGGGTTGGTCAGTGTTTTGCGCCCTGCGTGTTTGGGCATTTACTTTTGGTGCCACATTAAAGTGCATCTTTTCCCTGGACCTCTCTGCTCTCTGCGCCTGATTCCTATCTACACACCTAGTCAGCCGTGACACCATGGTAGAAACATAAAATAATGTCAACAAAAATTATTCTTTCATTTTAGAAAAATATATAGATTTTTCTCTCTCTTTTTTTGTGTTGCTTGGTCAAATAACAAACTCATGTTTCACCACAAAATAAACAACATCTTTTACCGGCTGTTTAAAGGGCAATGAAGCCCTTTTTTCTACTTCTCCAGAGTCAAATGAACTCGTGGATACCATTTTTATGTCTCTGCATCCAGTATGAAGGAAGTAAGAGGTAGTTTTGTGAGCCAATGTTAACTAGCGTTAGTGCAATGACTGGAAGTCTATGGTATCTACTAGCATTCTCGCAGTTACCATAGACTTCCAGTCATTGTGGTAACACTAGATAGCAATTGCATTAATGCTAGTTAGCAACTTCCTTCAAACTGCACGCAGAGACATAAAAATGGTATCCACGAGTTCATCTCACTCTGGGGAAGTAGAAAAGGGCTTCATTGACAAAATACTGAAGTATCCCTATAACGAAACGAGACAGTACTGTATATGATGGCATTGTACAGGCTTGTGAAGCTTTGTATTTAGGCTGAACTGGAAAAACCCTTGAACCACTGCCTTTTAATCTTATTTTCTAATGGAGATACATTCCTCTTGCTTACTTCCAGCTTATGGGAATCAGCCATGTGGTATTGCTACTGTACATAGCAAGTTGGATAAGCTATGCCATTTCCAAATTCGCCAAATAGAAAGTGGACAATAGAGATTGAAAACTTATCCAGCCAACAGAGTTTTCTACACTGGCAAGGAAGATAGATTTGGTTTCAAATGTCATCGTTGAGGTTATCAAGGCATATCAGGTAGTCTTAAGAGTTACAAAGTTATCCAGAGTGCAATGATATAATAGCCCCTTGGGAATATAATTTGAATTGTTGTAAACTTTGTAACAAGTGTACAAAGATTCTATAACGCTCTCCTGTAAATCAAACATATTGACACCACAACAGTAGTTACCAGTTCTTACCTTTTTCACAATGTCAGAACCAAAATCGGAACCAATTTCTTGGGGGGGGTTTGATTATAAATACTTTTTACTAACATCTACCACGGTCCTAGCAAGTGTGAAAAGGTCATATTTCAGAGGTAGCTTTAGGGATTACAGTGGTGCATTAACATGCTCTGGCATCTGTCCACAGCTGTAGCAGTACATCAGATTTTTCCCAAAGAGGATGGAGTACCTTAAATCCACCCAGTGATCCTTAGAGGAAAACATCAGTAGTGGCATTCTGCTGACCACCCGCTCCTCTTTAGGAGTATGCTCATAGAATACCTCAGCCAAGTATCGACTCAGCTCAGAACCGCTTAGTGCCCAAAATGTTCTGCCCAAGACAGAACAAATTCAGCTGAATGTGGACTGCGTCGATATACATTTGCTACGTCAAAGTGACAAAGTGCATCAACTAGCAACACATGTGAAGCACGTTAAGCATGTTAAGGTTCTTGGCACAATTGAGCATTCTGTTAAATGTGAGTTATATCTATATATTTATCTGGGGGGGGAAGTACATATGACTCCCAAACTACACACCTCATTTTTAAAATGTACATTTGACAACATTGATGAAGTTCAGTAGAAGTGGAGGCCAGTAGTCCTGAAGCCACGTGATAAATTGTCTTCACCCATGGAATATCAAATGAAAGGATGAGCGTCCATATAACAATTACAGAGTCAAATTGAGACATTGGGGAACTTATCCACCCTGGTCATACTCAGTGCAGGGAGTCTGTAAGTGTGTGATAGCAGTCCTAATGTCTGAATCATGTAAATACTAAGGTCTCCTCTGTAGGTACACATCTCACACCACAGGCTGACACGCTTTGTTTGGACAGGGCCCAATTTGTTCTGGTGGCAGGCAGGCTGGACAGACAGTCTCACGTTTCCCCTGTTCTAGCAGGAGGAGACAAGAGCTAATTAATCACATAATCATTTGGTGATTATTAGACTTTACTTCCAAACGACTGCACCCTCTCTCCCCAGGAGTGCCATACATCAGCCAGACAGAGGGGGTCAGGAGGCGTCGGCTCATGCCAGGAGAGATATTAAACACAACGAGACTGGCAGCATGGACTCAGACAAGGTGTTAATTTATAAGTGGAATCGGGGTCTGAGTCCCAGACAGTTACCAGTATGATTAGACGGACGAAAATATAATTTATATAACTCGTCACAAGGTAATTACAAAACACCAAGATATCTATGCAACAGATGGCAGCATCCTGGATATCTTGCTGTAACAAGAGCGGACGCTTAGTAAGAACTAGTAGGAGATAAAAAAAAAGGCTAAGATGAATTCCTTATTGCGGATTTCAGTTCATGTTAACCATGATTTAAAGCTTGTAAATGTGTTTATGAATGGTATGTCCAGATTAAACCTTAAATTACCATAAACCATAAATCCAGAACTTCCAGTTGGTCTGGGTGAGACAGACAAGAATCTATATCACAATAATTGAAACGGTTCCGCCAAAACAGCATGAGGTATACTAGTAAATGTTTAGAAATAAATACCAACATGATGGATATCTATTATTATCGGTTGCTAAAAAGATGAGGACTTTTGTTTCATTACTTAGAAAACAAATAAAAATGAAAATAAGATGCTTATTTGATGATTGAATGTATTTTGCAGTTGCGTAAACTGGGGGCAAAGGTCTACAGTCGCTATTTCATAAAGCTTGTGCTTGTTAAAAATTGCTGTCTACTTCAGAGCTCAATAGAGCTCCTGTCATCATTCAATTCTATATAATAATTATTTCCATCGCATAAGACATTGATCTCTTGTTTGACCTCTGATATTGCAATACTCTCCGCTGTGTTTAAAAGTCAAACCTATTCAATATTTTGTCAGCAATCTATATATTTAGTCATGACTTTTAGATACTGGAAACCACTGATAGGTCAAAAGTCTTGTAGATCTCTACCGTATAGAGTGCAATGTCAGTGAGCGCACAGGCTGTTAGTTGTGAACTCTGTGACAGCTACATTCACCAAGGTCTGACCACCAGCACCATTAGAGCAGAAGGCAAATGCTCTCAAACGGGCAATAAATTGTTTGCGTAATCTAACTGCTTGGCAAGGAAATACAATTTTGTTGTGCAGCAGGTTTGTGGCATTAACAAGACCCAACGATACAAATTAGGTGATTTTATATGCATGTCTTTCTGAATTAACAGCAAGCCAAGTCAGGCCTAACAACCAGGAATCTTAATTGCATTGGTGCAGGAAATGGATGTATTTTCAGATTATGCTAGGGACCCCAGGCTATGAAGGAACACTTACATTGATATTCAAGTATGGCCTCTGTGCTCAAATTGCAATTGTAACTGTGACAGATACAATTATGAATGTTTGTTGTTGATTAAAATAATTGTGTCTGCTCATATATAATTAACATTCAAGCGTGAAATATAGTTTCCTGCACAAACATCTTGGTCAAAACTGGTTTAGACATTTCATACAGCTCACTGCTGAGTTTGAGAATGGGATTGGTCTTGGTAGCCATGTCAAACAAATGTTTTGAGACATGCTGACCGTTCTTATAACCAATGGATTTTGACAGCTACGTTTTGAAAAGTGATGCAAATGTGATATTATCAATACAGTGCAGAAATTTGGAACTGAAATGCATAGAAAATGTGCCTTAGCTCTGGCATTGTTAATCTGAAAGCCAATCCTACTCCACCAAATTCATTCTGATATCATGCAGTAGCCCTTTATACTCATACCCATATACGGGTTGAAAATGGCAGATTTGGGCACTGATAAACGCCTAAATTGGAACGTAGTGGCTATACAGCAACATACTACGTCAGAGATATGTCTCTGCGCTTCACAGCACTGTATGGATTTTGACTGACAGCCATTCTGAAATTGAGCACCTCGCGCGACAAGAAGTTTCCCTGACACCTCCCGCTAATTGGGCAACTTTTGCAAATGAGTGAGGGAAATGCCGTCTCATATTTTGAAAGATGAGACGTTGAGGATTATAATAAATACCAATTTGATGTCATACAAGTAAGCCAATTGTGCACTTCACGATGTGCACTCCATATCATAAAACTCATGTCATATACAGTGTCAATGTTTATGATCACTATGTTTGATGTACAGTTACAAGATGACATGGTGTCAAACCCTGGGTTGTTCTGAACAGAATGAGCCTGTTTGTCTGTTGTAAAGAGAATTCACCGTGGCACACGCACCTGAACGACTCCTTTCTATGCGCACCAAAATGATGATCGGTTTCCCTGAATTGCATTGTGAATGCCTAACACTGTAATATCGTATTATAACTTTGCTAGTCATGTTGGCAATAGATGCCCAAATGATGTCCACCTGACCTAGATTGCAATTTATAAAGGACTGTTGTTAGATTGTCTAAAAAACAACAGTAATTGTCTGATTGCAGGGTTGTGTTCCAAACAAAATAACAACAAGTGTGCTTGCTCCAGTTCGGCAACGGCACAGCTAGGAGAGCTCAAAAAACAACCTTATCGTTGAAGACTCTTCTTTGAGTCATAAAAGTGCATTGAAATTACTTAGGAACTAGGCGAGGCATGTGGTCACTTGGATACACCAGTTAGTCCTCTCACTCAAACCCTTGCAGTTTCTTAGTCTTATGTTGCAACTACCCCATATTTACCAGGAATATTCTTATCATGTAACTGAATGTACCCAGAATATTTTCAGATTTTGCTATCAAGAAATGCAGTGAAATGTACAGTAAATGTAAAATGCACATAAAATGAACATTGTAATGTTTGGATTCAGTCTTGTGTCAGGTGAACTGTTGTGTCATCACCTTTGGTCTGATAATTTCCCCATAATCTGCAAACTATTCCCGTTCAGCGACTCCTGTGGCGGGCCAGGAGCAGTGCACGCTGACACGGTCGCCAGCTGTACGGTGTTTCCTCCGACACATTGGTGCGGCTGGCTTCCGGGTTAAGTGGGCATTGTGTCAAGAAGCAGTACGGCTTGGTTGGGTTGTGTTTCGGAGGACACACGGCTCTCGACCTTCGCCTCTCCCGAGTCCGTACGGGAGTTGCAGTGATGAGACAAGACTGTAACTACCAATTGGTTACCACAAAATTGGGGAGAAAAAGGGGTAAAATAAAATATATATAAATATATATATTGGCAGAATATTGGGAAAATGTAAATCAAGAAATGATTAGCATTTGAGTAATATTTTATACTTTTGAAAAGTTTCTCTTTCAATCAAATGTTAGAGGGAGTCATCTGAGAAAGGAATCTGATCAGAAATGCTGGATCACAAACAGTACCTACCCAAGTACACCTTAAACTAATGTCTTGAGTGTATTGCAGTACTTGAACAGAAATTAACTCGCTTGAAAGACCGTTCGTTGACAGCCTGAGCTTTTCGGATCAGGTGACAAATAATGTGTTGCAAAGAAGAGTGATACACTAACAAACAATTGGAGCACACCTTTTTAATAGGAAGTAGAAACCATTGGCAGATGTTGAATGTCTTAAAACGTGCTTGGTTCATTTCATGGCCGCTAAGCAGAAATAAAGAAAGGCGGTTCTGAGAGGAGGGCAATCCCCAGGCAGTACAGTGACTCACTCACCACACATCCACTGGAATCAAGCTTGCGGTCAGAGATGCAGCGGAAGTTTCGGCTACAACCACCGTTGTCCTTTGAGCAGTCACGCACCGGGCCAAACGAGTCCAGTAAAACCTCCAGACTGTCAAACGATGAGGAGATCATCAGCTCTTCTCTGGCAAAATAAAACACAAACATAAACATTATAATCATCCCCCTCAGCACAGCACTAAATCATTACGTTCCCTAGCAATCAAATGGCTTATTGTCTGTTGATTGAAAATGGGTTCATTGTAGTCCTTTACAGAGATGAGAGAAAAGATCTTGCACTCTTTCAATTTTGCAGAAACTTGTTACATCACCAGATTAAGAGTGTGTGCCTAGCAATGAATGAACAGAGCCTGCAGGATTGTTTCTTTGACCTTGGCTTGCCCTCCGTATCCAAATGCATCTTTCATTTGTTCATTTTATGATGAAATTCGTTCAGTCAGAGGCAGGGCAGCCACAACCTGAGATTCAAAGCAACCCTGCTTTACAAAGGGCCTAAGACATGTTTCATAAAAAGCATGTTATTTACGGTATGTCCTTTATTGCTATAATCTTGCTCCAAGCCATCTGTTTTGTTTCTTATGTGAAATATTTCAGACATGCAAGGTCAAATATTAGAGATCATCACATTGACATATGAATAAAAAAGGTGTTGATGAAGAACAAAGCTTGGACATTCCATTCTTCTTTTCAAGATGCTAAATTACTATGCTACTGACGTGGAATATCTATGATAAACGGAGTACTTTTATAATAACCCTGCCATGAACCTTGCCTAGGGGAAAGAAAGAACGGCCTCTCTTGTTTTGCAAATAGTATTTCTTTGCTCCCTCACCCACTCCCAGAATGCTTGCTCGGAGATTGCCTGAAACAAACATATTTGATATTTCATTAACTTTCAGAGTCACTGATTTTATCAAACTAGCCAATTTTATTTTATAATTGACTGTGGGTATTGTCTTCATACATTTATGGAGAACTAACTCAACAGGTCACAAAGATAATGATGTATTTGAAAGAACTATGGAGGGTTTAATTGTTATATTGAACTTAGGCTACCTTTATGATGCATTCATTATTTTGTATTAAGTACACAAAATAACTGTATGTGATCTCTCCCACAGTTCCACAATTCCCAGTCTGCATGTTTGATTGAATCCAGACTTTACATTTGTGGTATTCAATAGACATCACTGCACATTTTAACTTGAACACTTTCTTCATAGAAAGATGAGACCATTTACCCTAACCTTCAATTATAGATATGATTAACAAGAACATTTAAAGGCCCAGTGCAGTCAAAAATCTAATTTTCCTTTGTTTTTTATCATATCGTACAACAGCTGATGAAACTTAAAGTGTCAAAGTATGAAAACATTTGATCAGTGTTATTTCCTGACAGTTACAATCTACACACGATCTTCTAATCAGCAGGTTTGCATGGTTGGGAGTTTCAGCTTTCCATGGTGACATCAACATTCAGTAAATTGGTTAATAGACCACTAACAAAGAGACATCCAAACTGCTCTGCTAATAACAGATTGTTTTCAGTTTCCCCCTCCCCACTCAGACCACTAACAGACAGTCCTAACAAAATTATTGCTTGAAAAATATTTTTGTGTTAAAAGTGATTTTTGACCATTTGAATGGAAATCAGTAAGCTACTTAACTGTTACCCAGAAAGTATTTGATATTGATATAAACAAGGTTGCATTGGGCCTTTAAGCAACAGGAAAGTCATATCTGCTAATAATTCAAAAAAATGCACAATGAAGAGGCATTCATTCAGGCCATTAGCCGTTGAAAAATACAGGCTGCCTAATTGCTTCTCTTTACCCTGTAATTTGCCTTCCATTATACTTTATGAGTGAGTCACAGTTTAAATGGAATGACACACTGTATGTTGTGAGGATTTTGATTCCAAGTCTGCAGATCACTTTACATATTCATGAATAGCTAGCTCTACATGGTTTAACTTTTATTTTGATGCGCTGACCAACTGTTAAGTGTCTTCACTGACATTTTCTACATCTCCCTGTCTGAGTCTGTATTACCAACATGTTTCAAGCAGACCACAATAGTCCCTGTGCCCAAGAACACTAAGGTAACCTGCCTAAATGACTACCGACCCATAGCACTCACGTCTGTAGCCATGAAATGCTTTAAAAGGCTGGTAATGGCTCACATCAACAACATTATCCCAGAAACCCTAGACCCACTCCAATTTGTATACTGCACCAACAGATCCACAGATTATGCCATCTCTATTGCACTCCACACTGCCCTTTCACACCTGGACAAAAGGAACACATATGTGAGAATATTATTCATTGACTATAGCTCAGTGTTCAACACCATAGTGCCCTCAAAGCTCATCACTAAGCTAAGGACCCTGGGACTAAACACCTCCCTCTCAAACTGGATCCTGGACTTTCTGACAGACCGCCCCAGGTGGTAAGGGTAGGTAACAACACATCCGCCACGCTGATCCTCAACACGGGGGCCCCTCAGGGGTGTGTGCTCAGTCCCCTCATGTACTCCCTGTTCACTCATGACTGCACGGCCAGGCATGACTCCAACACCATCATTAAGTTTGCTGATGACACAACAGTGAGACAGCCTATAGGGAACCGTGTGGTGCAAGGACAACAATCTCTACCTCAACGTGATCAAGACAAAGGTGATGATTGTGGACTACAGAAAAAGGAGGACCAAGCACGCCCCCATTCTCATCGACGGGTCTGTAGTGGAGCAGATTGAGAGCTTCAAGTTCCTTGGCGTCCACATCACCAACAAACTAACATGGTCCAAGCACACCAAGACAAAATATTTGGCATGGGTCCTCAGATCCCCAAAAGGTTCCACAGCTGCACCATCGAGAGCATCCTGACGGGTTACATCACTGCCTGGTATGGCAACTGCTCGGCCTCCGACCACAAGGCACTACACAGGGTTCCTCTGAGCTTCCTGCCATTCAGGACCTCGATACAAGGCGGTGTCAGAGGAAGGCCCTAAAAATTGTCAACGACTCCAGTCACCTTAGTCATAGACTGTTCTCTCTGCTACTGCACGGCAAGCGGTACCGGAGCACCAAGTCTAGGTCCAAGAGGCTTCTAAACAGCTTCTACCCCCAAGCCATAAGACTCCTGAACAGCTAATCAATTGGCTACCCAGACTATTTGCATTGAACCCCCCCCCCCCCCCTTCTACGCTGCTGCTACTCTCTGTTGTTATCTATGCATAGTCACTTTAATAACTCTACCTACATGTACATATTACCTCAATTACCTCGACACTGGTGCCCCCGCACATTGACTCTGTACCGGTACCCCCTGTATATAGCCCCGCTATTGTTGTTTACTGCTGCTCTTTAATTATTTGTTATTCTTATCTCTTACTTTTTGGGGGATATTTTCTTAAAACTGCATTGTTGATTAAGTGCTTGTAGGAAAGCATTTCACTGTAAGGTCTACCTACAGCTGTTGTATTTTACGCATGTGACGAATACAATTTGATTTGATTTGAGTCAATGCTGAGACAAAGGTCTCTTTTCCAGATGAGCCCTGTTTAGCACAACAATCAGTGGCGACCCGTCATTCAGGGCCCTGTCATTGAGCCCCACCTGTTAAGCAAAAAAAATTGAATAACAATTGGCCTGGTTTCTTTTGCCATTCATTTGCGTCACATATCAGTTTGCAAACAATAATAATACAAATATAATAAAGTCACATAGAAAAATTGTCTCTTTCTTGAGTAAGGCAGCTCCAAAATGCAGGTGTTTCAGCCTAGCTGTGGTGGAAAGGCAGACAGTGAATATACAGAGCGTAGGCATTGGTAATCTTCTCTAGTTGCACCGTGATTGGCTCTCAGTGTTCTGTCACTCATGAGGACACTACGTCGCCGCAGAATCTACAGGGAGAGCTAGGCAGTTCAAGCCCCCTTGGGTGCTGCCATAGATTTACATAAAAAGGACCCATCCAAGAAGGCTCAAGGTCATTGGCAACAGATAAAATGATTTCAAATCAGGTTATATCTACCATAGCTTTGATTGGACTGATCATGTCAACATCATACTTTCACAATCTTAGCTAGCAAGCTAGCTAGCTAGTCAAGCAGTCATCATCATGAATCACGTCGACAATCTACTGAAATCCTTGTCCTGTGAAGAGAAATTATAGATAAAACGTATGGGTGCTCCTTGGCCATTGGACGTAAACATTACACAACAAGTCGTAAAATCACAAATTCAACAATGAGTGGTTTGGAAGGAATCAGTGGCTAACTGCAAGCGTCGCAAAGCAATCACTATTTTGCTTCCCCTGCCTGCTATTCGGTGGAGAGGGTGTGTGGTCCAGGTCTGGGTTTAAATATTTAAAACATCTGTCTGAAAGGGTCTCTTGTACAAGCATAAAATGATAAACATTCACATGCAACACCATGGGCCAGAAAAGGTAGAATTGGCCATGCTGTCAATCCAGTATGACTTCTGCTGCATTCAAAACAACTGGAAACTCGGATTTGGAAAATCTCAGACTTCAGTGCTTTCAAGACAACTGGAAACTGAAGAAAACGAGCTTCGACAGGGAAAATACGTTTTGAACGGTCATCCAACTCGGAATTACAAGTCGGGAACTCGGGTCTCTTTCTAGAGCTCCGACTGAAGTTCACTGACGTCAGGAATTGACCTTGTTTTTTTCTTCGAGATCCCAGTTGTCTTGAAAGCATCATAAGTCCAGAGAATGCCAGACTTTGATGACAAAGGTTGCCCACAAGAAGGACCGAATTTGGAACATTGTGGCGGGGACTTGCTTCCATTCAGCTACAAGAGCATTACTGAGGTCAGCCACTGATGTTGGGCGATTAGACCTGGCTCGCAGCATGCATTCCTATTCATCCCAAAGGTGTTCGATGGGGGCATTGTCATTCTGAAATGGGAAAGGGCCTTCCCCAAACTGATGCCACAAACTTGGAAGCACAGAACGTCATTGCATGCTGTAGCGTTAACATTTACATTTACATTTAAGTCATTTAGCAGACGCTCTTATCCAGAGCGACTTACAAATTGGTGCATTCACCTTATGACATCCAGTGGAACAGCCACTTTACAATAGTGCATCTAAATCTTTTAAGGGGGGGGGGGGGGGGGGGGGTCAGAAGGATTGCTTTATCCTATCCTAGGTATTCCTTAAAGAGGTGGGGTTTCAGGTGTCTCCGGAAGGTGGTGATTGACTCCGCTGTCCTGGCGTCGTGAGGGAGTTTGTTCCACCATTGGGGTGCCAGAGCAGCGAACAGTTTTGACTGGGCTGAGCGGGAACTGTACTTCCTCAGTGGTAGGGAGGCGTGCAGGCCAGAGGTGGATGAATGCAGTGCCCTTGTTTGGGTGTAGGGCCTGATCAGAGCCTGAAGGTACTGAGGTGCCGTTCCCCTCACAGCTCCGTAGGCAAGCACCATGGTCTTGTAGCGGATGCGAGCTTCAACTGGAAGCCAGTGGAGAGAGCGGAGGAGCGGGGTGACGTGAGAGAACTTGGGAAGGTTGAACACCAGACGGGCTGCGGCGTTCTGGATGAGTTGTAGGGGTTTAATGGCACAGGCAGGGAGCCCAGCCAACAGCGAGTTGCAGTAATCCAGACGGGAGATGACAAGTGCCTGGATTAGGACCTGCGCCGCTTCCTGTGTGAGGCAGGGTCGTACTCTGCGGATGTTGTAGAGCATGAACCTACAGGAACGGGCCACCGCCTTGATGTTAGTTGAGAACGACAGGGTGTTGTCCAGGATCACGCCAAGGTTCTTAGCGCTCTGGGAGGAGGACACAATGGAGTTGTCAACCGTGATGGCGAGATCATGGAACGGGCAGTCCTTCCCCGGGAGGAAGAGCAGCTCCGTCTTGCCGAGGTTCAGCTTGAGGTGGTGATCCGTCATCCACACTGATATGTCTGCCAGACATGCAGAGATGCGATTCGCCACCTGGTCATCAGAAGGGGGAAAGGAGAAGATTAATTGTGTGTCGTCTGCATAGCAATGATAGGAGAGACCATGTGAGGTTATGACAGAGCCAAGTGACTTGGTGTATAGCGAGAATAGGAGAGGGCCTAGAACAGAGCCCTGGGGGACACCAGTGGTGAGAGCACGTGGTGAGGAGACAGATTCTCGCCACGCCACCTGGTAGGAGCGACCTGTCAGGTAGGACGCAATCCAAGCGTGGGCCGCGCCGGAGATGCCCAACTCGGAGAGGGTGGAGAGGAGGATCTGATGGTTCACAGTATCGAAGGCAGCCGATAGGTCTAGAAGGATGAGAGCAGAGGAGAGAGAGTTAGCTTTAGCAGTGCGGAGCGCCTCCGTGATACAGAGAAGAGCAGTCTCAGTTGAATGACTAGTCTTGAAACCTGACTGATTTGGATCAAGAAGGTCATTTTGAGAGAGATAGCAGGAGAGCTGGCCAAGGACGGCACGTTCAAGAGTTTTGGAGAGAAAAGAAAGAAGGGATACTGGTCTGTAGTTGTTGACATCGGAGGGATCGAGTGTAGGTTTTTTCAGAAGGGGTGCAACTCTCGCTCTCTTGAAGACGGAAGGGACGTAGCCAGCGGTCAAGGATGAGTTGATGAGCGAGGTGAGGTAAGGGAGAAGGTCTCCGGAGATGGTCTGGAGAAGAGAGGAGGGGATAGGGTCAAGCGGGCAGGTTGTTGGGCGGCCGGCCGTCACAAGACGCGAGATTTCATCTGGAGAGAGAGGGGAGAAAGAGGTCAGAGCACAGGGTAGGGCAGTGTGAGCAGAACCAGCGGTGTCGTTTGACTTAGCAAACGAGGATCGGATGTCGTCGACCTTCTTTTCAAAATGGTTGACGAAGTCATCTGCAGAGAGGGAGGAGGGGGGGGAGGGGGAGGAGGATTCAGGAGGGAGGAGAAGGTGGCAAAGAGCTTCCTAGGGTTAGAGGCAGATGCTTGGAATTTGGAGTGGTAGAAAGTGGCTTTAGCAGCAGAGACAGAAGAGGAAAATGTAGAGAGGAGGGAGTGAAAGGATGCCAGGTCCGCAGGGAGGCGAGTTTTCCTCCATTTCCGCTCGGCTGCCCGGAGCCCTGTTCTGTGAGCTCGCAATGAGTCGTCGAGCCACGGAGCGGGAGGGGAGGACCGAGCCGGCCTGGAGGATAGGGGACATAGAGAGTCAAAGGATGCAGAAAGGGAGGAGAGGAGGGTTGAGGAGGCAGAATCAGGAGATAGGTTGGAGAAGGTTTGAGCAGAGGGAAGAGATGATAGGATGGAAGAGGAGAGAGTAGCGGGGGAGAGAGAGCGAAGGTTGGGACGGCGCGATACCATCCGAGTAGGGGCAGTGTGGGAAGTGTTGGATGAGAGCGAGAGGGAAAAGGATACAAGGTAGTGGTCGGAGACTTGGAGGGGAGTTGCAATGAGGTTAGTGGAAGAACAGCATCTAGTAAAGATGAGGTCAAGCGTATTGCCTGCCTTGTGAGTAGGGGGGGAAGGTGAGAGGGTGAGGTCAAAAGAGGAGAGGAGTGGAAAGAAGGAGGCAGAGAGGAATGAGTCAAAGGTAGACGTGGGGAGGTTAAAGTCACCCAGAACTGTGAGAGGTGAGCCGTCCTCAGGAAAGGAGCTTATCAAGGCATCAAGCTCATTGATGAACTCTCCGAGGGAACCTGGAGGGCGATAAATGATAAGGATGTTAAGCTTGAAAGGGCTGGTAACTGTGACAGCATGGAATTCAAAGGAGGCGATAGACAGATGGGTAAGGGGAGAAAGAGAGAATGACCACTTGGGAGAGATGAGGATCCCGGTGCCACCACCCCGCTGACCAGAAGCTCTCGGGGTGTGCGAGAACACGTGGGCAGACGAAGAGAGAGCAGTAGGAGTAGCAGTGTTATCTGTGGTGATCCATGTTTCCGTCAGTGCCAAGAAGTCGAGGGACTGGAGGGAAGCATAGGCTGAGATGAACTCTGCCTTGTTGGCCGCAGATCGGCAGTTCCAGAGGCTACCGGAGACCTGGAACTCCACGTGGGTCGTGCGGGCTGGGACCACCAGGTTAGGGTGGCCGCGGCCACGCGGTGTGAAGCGTTTGTATGGTCTGTGCAGAGAGGAGAGAACAGGGATAGACAGACACATAGTTGACAGGCTACAGAAGAGGCTACGCTAATGCAAAGGAGATTGGAATGACAAGTGGACTACACGTCTCGAATGTTCAGAAAGTTAAGCTTACGTTGCAAAAATCTTATTGACTAAAATGATTAAAATGATACAGTACTGCTGGAGTAGGCTGGCTAGCAGTGGCTGCGTTGTTGACTTTGTTTGAAGGTGTAGCTGGCTAGGTAACCTCGATAGCTGGCTAGGTAACCTCGGTAACTGGCCAGATAATTAGTCTAACTACACAATTGTCCTAGATACAAGGACAGCAAAGACAACTATGTAGCTAGCTAACACTAGCCAGCTAACACTACACTAATCAAATCGTTCCGTTGTAATGTAATAGTTTCTACAGTGCTGCTATTCGGTAGAAGTTGGCTAGCTAGCAGTGTTAGCAGTGTTAGCAGTGTTGACTAGCAGTATTGACTAGGTAGGGGAACGGCAGCGCGGCGGACGAAAATAGCTGGCTAGCTAACCGAAAATTACTCTAGACTCCACAGTTGTCTTAGATACAAGGACAGCAAGGACAGCAAAGACAACTGTGTAGCTAGCTAACACTACACTAATCAAGTCGTTCCGTTGTTCTGTTGAATGTAATAGATTCTACAGTGCTGCTATTCGGTGGCTAGCTGGCTAGCTAGCAGTGTTGATTACGTTACGTTACGTTAAAAGGACGAAAATAGCTGGCTAGCTAACCTAGAAAATCGCTCTAAACTACACAATTATCTTTGATACAAAGACGGCTATGTAGCTAGCTAAGATCAAACAAATCAAACCGTTGTACTGTAATGAAATGAAGTGAAATGTGATACTACCTGTGGAGCGAAGCGGAATGCGACCGGGTTGTTGAATGCGGAAGTACAGAGAAGATTTTCCTTCACTGGAGCTAAGGGGCCTAGCCCGAACCATGAAAAACACCCCCACATCATTATTCCTCCTCCACCAAACTTTACAGTTGGCACTATGCATTCGGGCAGGTAATGTTCTCCTGGCATCTGCTGAACAGATTCATCTGTCGGATTGCCAGATGGTGAAACGTGATTTATCACTCCAAAGAACGATTTTCCATTCCTCCAGATTCCAAGGGTGGCAAGCTTTACACCACTCCAGCCGATGCTTGGCATTGCGCATGGTGATCTTAAGCTTGTGTGTAGCTGCTCGGCCATGGAAACCGATTTTATGAAGCTCACGACGAAGAAGTCTTTAGCAACCGATGACAGGCGATATGTACGCGCTATGCACTTCAGCACTCGGCAGCCCCGCTCTGTGAGCTTGTGTGGCCTACCACTTTGCGGCTGAGCCGTTGTTGCTCCTAGATGCTCCCACATCACAATAACAGCACTTACAGTTGACCGGGGCAGCTCTAGCAGGGCAGAAATTTGATGAACTGACTTGTTGGAAAGGTGGCATCCTACCACTGTGCCACGTTGAAAGTCACTGAGCTCTTCAGTAAGGCCATTCTACTGCCAATGTTGGTCTATCCACATACTTTTGTATATATAGTGTATGTCCTGTATGCTACTGCATAAATTATGTAATATGCCAGGGTGATATGTATACTGTAGCTAAGAAAGTAATACTAAGAGTATGTTGTGTAGTAAGCTGTTAATAGCCCATGTGTCTCAACCTTAGAATGTGGTTCCTCTCCCCCTCAGAACATAGCGTACTGTTCTGACTTGGTGGTGCACACATAGTCTACAGTCTGTTTTAGAGAAATGTCATTATCAAACATTGTCTGCTTTTATGCCCCCGTTATTTATCCTAGGGTTCTGACTTGGTGTACAGGAAGAATATTGTAAGAACGGCACACTACGTAAGTCTTATGTCACGCCCTGACCTTAGAGATCCTTTTAATTCTCTATTTAGTTAGGTGAGAGTGTGACTAGGGTGGGCAATCTATGTTTTCTATTTCTTTGTTGGCCTGGTATGGTTCCCAATCAGAGGCAGCTGTCTGTCGTTGTCTCTGATTGGGGATCATATTTAGGCAGCCTTTTCCCACCTGTTGTTTGTGGGATCTTGTTTTTGTATAGTTGCCTTGAGCACTGCAATACTGCATGTTTGTTAAATTCTTTGTTGTAAGTTTCACTATTAAATATAATGTGGAACTCTACGCACGCTGCGCCTTGGTCCACTCATTTCAACAAGCGTGACATCTTAGCTCACTCATTAATGTCTTTATTGAATTTACGGCTAGCCTCTTATCCACTAATTGTTCCCTTATGCCATAGTTTGTACATCTCAATTGTTATATTGCTTATATAGGTCTATCTCATTAGTATCTTATTCATAATTTTAGAGAATGTTGTAATGATGCATTTCATTGTTTTGTTTACTTACTTGTATTAGCTCATGTGCTTTTCTTCATGAGGAGGGGATACTATATAATGTTGTTGGGTCCATAACCATGTTTGCCAGTGAAAGTCTCTTCCCATTCAAATATTTTTTTGCTACATAAAGTTCAGTAATAGACCCATGTAATTCTAGTTGATATTGCAAGGGTTGTTTTGTCTGCGAAATGCGTTGTCTGTGCATTGGAATTTTGTCTATAAAAGTGGATGCTAGTGATTAAATTTTCCATCCTTTTTAGACCACATAGGCCTAAAATACTTCAATTGGTAGGCTAACTGCGTCTCTCTCTCTCTCTGTGGTAACTTAAAGAAGATTAACATTAAGGCCTCGACATCTTGCTGAATTTAGCTGAACTAACATCTATCTGAATTTCTGTCTGTCCAATTTCAAAGCTGAACGAATAGGCCTACCTCGTCGCAGATCGTTTGCTTGCACTTGCTTATACAGTACTTAGAGATAAGTGTTAATGATATAAGAACAAACATTATGAATTTACTTTTTGCGCATGGTTAGAAATGTAAAATTCATGACGGCATTCGTTATTATTGAAGGAAAATTCTTATCGACTTACACAAATCCACAAGGAGTCAGTAGAAACCATATTTGTTTAAGCAAGTCAGCCCTACCAGATATTATTTTTTAAAAAGGCAGTAAATGAGGCTGAATGAACTCTTTCGCTGCCAGACAAGGCCCCGCTGATAGCCAGGTGTAGCGGTGGTAAGGATTCACTCCATGGTACTGAAAGGAAAGCTCCGCAGTCAGGACAGCTTTATGTAGGTCCTAACAGTTTGTGGGCACCGTTGGTCACCATTTTAGTGCAATCAATGTATTGTTTAGTGTTTTGTTGTGTAGCGACTTTGCTGGCATGCATCTAAAAAAAATTGGTTGAGTTTGCCCTACCATGATTTACATGCTAAAATTGCTACAGATAACAATACACATCAAAATACAATATACACGTTAAACTACACAACGTGCCACAGAATGCTGCAGCAGCCCGCAAGGTGTGCCACAGAATGACGAAACTTTTAAAGGAGGAACCACTGTACACATTAAAATACATGAAAAGTAAAATACAATCATAAAAAATATACATGTTGTTCAGTAAAACGAACAAAACTTAACCTCTTATTTCTGTTGCCAAATAGCATGTATTACCAAACCGGGGAACGCGTACCGCAATGCCATCGGGGGTACGCCCCCCAAAAATGTGATTCACATTTTTTTTATCGTTTTTTCTTCACATTTTCAAACAGTACATTTATATTTTCCAACGGGGCTATACATAAATTTTCTCGCCTGAGTAGCCTCGTTTCACCGCCCATTTCTTTTTTAACCCTATAGTGTTCAGCAAAATAACAACACAATGTCAAATACAGGTAGCCTGTTCAGATAATTAACATTCAGAACAGGCAAACCTCATACTATTGTGGAGGACTTCATTCTTCATGCTGCTGTGGATATGGCTGGGACAATGCTGGGGGAAAAGGCCAAAAAAACTATACAGACAATGCCTTCATCAAACAACACTGTTTCACGATGCATCAGTGACATGGCAGGAGATGTTTTGAAACAATCACTGCTTCGCATACAAGGCAGTGATTTATATGCGTTACAGCTGGATGAGTCAACAGACGTGGCGGGCCTGGCACAGCTCCTGGTATATGTCCATTATGTTTATGGGGGGTCAATTAAGTAAGAAATCCTCTTCTGGAAACCAGGACAATATGAGAAAATATTTGTAAAGTACTGGACAGCTTTGTGACATCAAATGGACTTTGGTGGTCAAGATGTGTTGGTATCTGTACTGATGGCGCAAAAGCCATGACAGGGAGACATACTGGAGTGGTAATGCAAATGCAAGCAGTTGCTCCCGACGTCATTTGGGTACACTGCAGCATCCACCAAGGGGCTCCTACTGCCAAGGGAATGCCTGACAGCTTGAAAGACGTTTTGGACACTACAGTGAAAATGGTTATCTTTGTTAAAGCAAGGCCCCTGAACTCTTGTGTATTTTCTGCATTATTCAATGATATGGGCAGCAACCATGTAACACTTACAACATACATAAGTTATTGTTATCAAGGGGCAAAGTATTGACACATTTTTTTTAATTGAGAGAAGAGCTTACTAACCATAATTTTCACTTGTCTTACCGCTTGCATGATGACGAGTTTCTCACACGACTGGCCTATCTGGGTGATGTTTTTTCTCGCCTGAATGATCGTAATCTAGGATTACAGGGACTCTCCACAACTATATTCAATGTGTAGGACAAAATTGAGGCTATGATTAAGAAGTTGGAGCTCTTTTATGTCTGCATTAACAAGGTCTTTCCATCATTGTATGATTTTTTGTTTGCAAATTAACTCAAGCTTACGGATAATGTCAAATGTGATATAGCGAAGCCCCTGAGTGAGCTGGGTGCGCAATTACGCAGGTACTTTCCCGAAACGAACGACACAAACAACTGGATTCGTTATGCCTTTCATGGCTTGCCTCCAGTCCACTTACCGATATCTGAACAAGAGAGCCTCATCGAAATTGCAACAAGCGGTTCTGTGAAAATTTAATTTAACCAGATTCCACTGCCAGATTTCTGGATAGGGCTGAGCTGAGAGTTTCTTGCCTTGGCAAATCATGCTGTTAAGACACGGATGCCCTTTGCAACCACGTACCTATGTGAGAGTAGATTCTCGGCCCTCGCTAGCATGAAAACGAAATACAGGCACAGACTATGTGTGGGAAATGATTTAAGACTGAGACTCTCTCCAATACAGCCCAACATTGCAGAGCTATGTGCATCCTTTCAAGTACACCCTTCTCATTAACCTGTGGTGAGTTATTCACAATTTTTATGAACAAATAAGGTTTTATATGTAAGATGGCTAAATAAAGAGCAAAATTATTGATTATTATTATATTATTATTTGTGCCCTGGTCCTATAAGAGCTCTTTGTCACTTCCCACGAGCCGGGTTGTGACAAAAACTCACACTAATTCTTATGTTTAATAAATGTATCGTATAGTGTGTGTGTGGCAGTCTTACAATGATGGCAAAAAACAACATTTGAGAGTGCGCTGACCTTGGTGCTAGAGGGGGTACGCAGCTGGAGGTTGAATGTTTGAAGGGGTACAGGACTATAAAAAGTTTGGGAACCACTGCTATATAGGATAGCAAGATAACAAGGAGTAGAAGTGAGTAACTAAATCAAACTATCTAAATGGTTAATTAAATGAGGGGAGAAAGTCCAACGCTGACCCTTTGAAACACAACATTAATGAAAAACTGTGTTTAAGAAAAGTAAAGATACAAGCTCTTTAAAATGAAAGATCTTGCTACATCTCTTTTTTATGAAGTCAAGGAAATAAGGCACAGACACTTTTAGATCTTGGCCTTGTTTCCCAGTGCCTCCGTAGTGTTAAGATCATCATTAGAACCATCTAAAATGTATCTTTAGTAGCTGAGGTGTTTCCCAGAGCCTTTGTTAGTAAAGTGGCTCTTAAAAACCTTTGCACATCTATGAGTGATCCCGACCACCCATAGAGCAGCCAAAGTGCATCATTAAGCTTATTTTTTACCTCACAATATATCTTTCTAAAACAATTTATAAGTGTTTTGTGTGAATGATTATACAATAATATCTGTTTCATTTGGGTAATGTGACATTTAAAATATCAATTTGTAAAATGTCACTTTTTTCACATTTTGTTACGTTACAGTCTTATTCTAAAATGGATTAAATAAATGTTTTTCCTCATCGTATCTACACACAATACCCCATAATGACAAAGCGAAAACAGGTTTTTAGAAATGTTTGCAAATTTATAAATAAATAAAGAACAAAAATACCGTATTTACATAAGTATTCAGGCCCTTTGCTATGAGACTCGAAATTGAGCTCAGGTGCATCCTGTTTCCATGAATCATCTATGAGATGTTTCTACAACTTTATTGTAGAATCCACCTGTGGTAAATTCAATTGAATGGACATGATTTGGAAAGGCACACACCTGTCTATATAAGGTCCCACAGTTGACAGTGCATGTCAGAGCAAAAACCAAGCCAAGAGTTCAAAGGAATTGTCCGTTGAGGCCTTGGTCAGGGAGGTGACCAAGAATCCGATGGTCACTCTGACAGAGCTCCAGAGTTCCTCTGTGGAGATGGGAGAACCTTCCAGAAGGACAATCGTCTCTGCAGCACTCCACCAATCAGGCCTTTATGGTAGAGTAGCCAGACAAAAGCCACTCCTCAGTAAAATGCACATGACAGCCCGCTTGGGGGTTTGCCAAAAGGCACCTAAAGGACTCTCAGACCATGAGAAACAAGATTCTCTGGTCTGATGAAACCAACATTGAACTCTTTGGCCTGAATGCCAAGCGTCACGTCTAGACGAAACCAGGCACCGCTCATCACCTGGCCAATACCATCCCTACGATGAAGCATGGTGATGGCAGCATCATGAAGTGGGGATGTTTTTCAGAGGCAGGGACTGGGACACTAGTCAGGACAGAGGGAAAGATGAATGAAGCAAAGTACAGAGAGATCCTTGATGAAAACCTGTTCCAGAGCACTCAGGACCTCAGACGAAGGTTCACCTTTCAACAGGACAACGACCCTAAGCACACAGCCAAGACATCGCAGGAGTGGCTTCGGGATAAGTCTCTGAATGTCTTTGAGTGGCCCAGCTAGAGCCCGGACTTGAACCTGATCAAACATCTCTGGAGAGAGTTGAAAATACCTGTGCAGTGATGCTCCCCATCCAACCTGACACCAAATACAGGTGTGCCAAGCTTGTTGCGTCCTACCATAGGAAAACTCAAGGCTGTAATCGCTGCCAACGGTGCTTCAACAAAGTACTTAGTAAAGTGTCTGAATACTTATGTAATTGTGATATTTCAGTTTTTTTATATACATTGGCAAAAATGATGAGGTATTATGTAGATTGATGAGGAAAAAAAACATTTAATACATTTTATAATAAGGCTATTACTGTACGTAACAAAATATGGAAAAAGTGAAGGGGCACTGTTAATGTCTTAATGTGCATATTCGCATCAACCTGAGGCCGTTGCCGAATCTCACAATAATGGGGCTATCTTTCAAAATGCAGGCTCCCACAAGAGGAGATACACAGATTGCTCGACCTTGTGTCTCCCTCAATCAGCCGATCAACCCGCTGCAACTTTTCACTGAGTGCTGAGGTGCAGCTTCTAACAGCCTGTGGGGAGTTTCCTCCAGGTCCTTGGGGATTACCACTGCCTCCGAAAATGATTTTTTAAATTAAAAACCAAAATGTGTGCAGGTGAGGGCTTGTTGCTGTATGTATTTGTAGGATAAAAGAAAATGATCTGAGACAGGCCATGCCAGTGTGAGGTCTCCTAGACAGAGAGATCCTGTACATTCTTTGTAATAAATCCAAAATGTATAGCATTTTTCCATATTGAACTATTGATTTAGCTTAATATTGTTGGAATAGTTTGAATGCAGCACAGTTTCAAGACTGAAGTTGGATGTTGCTTTTTGGCTAGCTAGCTAGCTAATATTAGCTGGCAAGCATGCAATGTTTTGAGTTGATTATGCCTATTGTCCGGAGGTTGAGGATGGAGAGAAGCACGTGTAGAGAGATGAAAGTTGACCAAGTTATAAGGATACTCCTGAACTACTATTGAAGTGTGGTGTGCTTTCTGGCACCTTGTGACTGCCGTAGTATCACCCAAGTGGGTGCTGCATATTGGTAGTAGTGAATAGTAGCTAGCTACTAGTCCAGTGGCTAGTACGGAACTCCAACTTCATTTGACTAAGTCCTACTACGAAGCCACAGACAGCGTGGATGGCGAGACACCGTGTTGACAATGTGCTGCCTGTCTGCTCCCGGCTCTCCCCTTTGACCTCCTCCTCCCTCCGCTGACCTCAATCAAGCCATGAACTTTCTCAACCTTTAGTCTCTTGACCGTCAATCTACTCATTTGGATTAATTATGTTGCTGTTTTAAATTGCTTGTTTTTTTGTTGTTGCTTTACAGCGCTTTGAGATTTCTTTATGTAATGAATAGCTCTAGAAAAGTTGAATAAATTATTATTATTATATTGTGGTGCAGTGTGCTAAAGCACTGTGGAGGAATGACAAACAGGGTTCAAATCTTCAAATCAATGATCATTACATGACAAAAATGGTTAGTTTGTGGATTATTGCAATTTGTTTTCACTAAAAAATAGTTTGCGAATTGTATAGGCCTAGCCTACGTTTCAAATTAAATGTGGGTTATTAGTCATCTTTGCTTATGACAACTGGCATTGATTTCAGCACCAGGAAACTGGACAACTCCCCCAACGGGATCATGTTAAAAACCGAACACACCCTCAACAACGCTTTTAGCTGTTGCTCTTATAGGTTCACTCTACGTGCTCGTTTGGGAAGCACGTAAAAATTTGGCACGTAAATAACAATTAATCTGGTACGATCATCGTAATGCTTAAGTTCCATCGCGTCTGGGAAACAAGGCCCAGAGGCTTTTCTTCTTTGTGTTCCTGCCAGTGAGCAAGACGTGGTGACAAATGATTATCAAACAAGGCCTCAGAGGGATCACACAGCTCCAAAGCTGAGTAAATCAGAAGCATCTAGAGGTGGTAGGTAGCTGCGGTGTGTGCTACCGCCCTGGGGGCACCCAACTCGAGCATTCATCACATCATCAATCACAAGACATGGAGTTATTTACTCAGTTTTCAAAAAAAGATGCCAAATGATAAATATAATAGAAAAATACAGGAAACAAGTAGGGTATAAAGTGATATAATATGGGAGAATAGTACACATAATTCCAGTAAAAAGGTAGATGTACACACAGAAGGTGCACTAGGAGAAAGAGGACTGTGGTAGTCTACTGCAATACTTAATGGATACACAGTATCACAATTATATTCATTGTTTGTTTGACATGAGCAGTAATGTGTTTTTGTTGTATCCAGTCACTTATATTTGGCCTGTTGCACAAATGTGGAGCTGCTATAGGCTACATCATTAACTATTCTGATCTCAGCTGGGAAAAAAGAGACTCCTAACTATTTCAGTGCTTCACAGAGAATAATTCAAATGTCTAAAGATTAATCAACTTCTTTAAAAGACAAAATTAATCAAAGGATAATCTGCCCTTTTGCTAATGGTATTAAAGCTAAAAATTAATCTTCCAACTAATCTACAGCCCAGTTCCATGATCACTCAATAAAAGGTCTGCTTGGATGTACTGATGTGATTTTATCAATCGTTACTGATTTTGAAATTGTGTTGTTTGTGAATAATATGTAATTGATGAAATCAGGAGCATGCAAATCTTGACTGTTCCCCCTGATATCAGAGCTTTTCTACACCAAATCATGCCCAGTTGACCGCCTGAGAATGAATCTTCAACAGATGCATCTTTAAACTGAAAAATATATAAAATAATTCAACAGGATAGGACATTCCATCAGGTTTAAAACAGTTACAAGATGACTGAGACGAGAAGGTGGACATTTCATCTGATTAATCCCTAAAACGCTAATATACAGTATGCCATACCTGTGCCAGACTGAATAGCTAAAAACTATAGACCCAAACATCATGCAGCTGTATAATCTCATTTTTGTACCTACAGTATATCTGATGTTGTGAGCCTATGTTACAAGAATATGTGACATTTTCAAGTGAAGAATCCTAATAAAATACGTATCATTAAAAAACGATAGAAGCAAATGTTTACCAAGAGCAACTAAGGCAGGCCAAGGACTCAGTTAAGACCATCTACTGGAAGGATTTCAAAGCTCTGATACAAGGATAACTTTGAACTCAGCAAATGGTGGATGTGTGAAGCGAAACCTTTTCAACGGATTCATCAAGAGCAGCCAGGTGAAATTGCAATAAAAATGCCTTGCATACTCAGTGACTATATTTTGTGTTTCCCACATTTTAACAAAAATACTTTTCTACAAATGCCATTTGTATAATGAAACTACCCAAACGTAATGAATGCAATCAGGTTTATGGCTAAATAGCTTGAAAGCTGCATTTGTTGAAGTTTGTAAAATATCATTTTGGGTATGTTTTTTCTGCACTTCAAAAAATATCTATGTGCAAGGAGTACATTTCCTTTGGAGGTGTTCTGAACCATTTAACAATTCAATGTTTTCTGGTATTACATTGCCAAATTAGTTTTGTTTTTGCTGCTCGCTTATTGATTTCTTGCTCAATTTTAGTGTTCCATTACTCTTTAAAATCATGATCAATGAAACACTTGCAATGTCTGACATCAACCTTATAATGAGTGCTACATTCTCCAGAAGAGTGTATTGGGAATCAAAATGCTTTCAATACAGAGGATACTCAATGATGATTATAATGGAATGAAAATACTGGTATGTAGCCTCAAGATATTATTTTCTTCATAGCTAATATCATCACGCCTTATAAAACGTACAGTATCTCATTAAACACATATGGAATAGTTGAATCTCTCACCTCACATCCACAGCATCTTCCATGACAGTCATATCAGTCTTGCACTTGGCTGATGGGTTGATTGCCAGCTCAGCAGGTGGAATGACAAAGCTTTTACTCAATGGTAACCACATCCCTTCCCCCAATGTGTATGTGAACCTAAAGAGGAAGAATACAAGGATTTTGACATTGGAAACAAAGTGGGAAAAGTGCAGCAAAGTATATTTTGAAAGAACATTGCCCACTTTGTCCACTTCATTTAGTTTTTTTTTTTAAACTTGGGTTTCTGCCACTTTGCTAATGCCTGTTTGTCTGAAATATGCAAATGTCCAGGTCTTCTGGTGCCTTGTTGAGTGGTACTGTAGCTCAGAAGATCAGTGTGGGGAACATCTGTGCTTGCTTTACCACAGGGAAATACAATAAATCCAAGGATTGCCTGCTGCCCATAGTAGCCTTGGAGACTTTGGATGCTTTCAGCATTTGTATCTCTCTGGATAATCACAAGTATATCCTCCGTTATCTTCAAAAACCTTTTACACTAATTTAAACTAAAGGTTGATTGGACTGAGGAGTAGCATGTGATGTTTTTTCTGGCACATCATCTATTACAAGAGTCTGGACCAAGTACTGTATTCTAGGGGGATTCTTGATCTACCCTTGAACTTACTGTTGTTTACTGTTGTTTACATTGTTTACTATCCAGCATCAACTTATTTTTGTTCTATAAGGCTTTTTGTTCTATAAGGCTTCAACATGAATCTCAAAGTCAAACTGTTTATGAGTCACACCTGCATAAAGATGTACATTATGTCTGAAAGAAGGTGTTCGTCTATTTGACACCAAATACAGTTGTATCATTTCTTATATATTATGCATGCATCATCGTAGCACAAAAAAAATTGACTTGTTGATTAAAATGGTTAATGGACATTTTTGCAGACTTAGCATATTTTGCATTTCACATTGTGCAATTGGAATCAAAAAAAATGCTAACTTAGCATAGGAAAAGGCCACCAGATCACAAGCACTGCATGCATTACTAGTCACTTTAGGAAGGGAATGATTAAACCCGCTGTAAGAGAGAGCTTTAATTATGTCCCTCCAATTACCTCCTCTGTTCCAACTGTAGTGTTATATGAATCAAACTCTCTCAGTCCTACCATTTAATATCATGCACTGGATTCTTCCAAGTGATTATGGGCAGACAGGCAAGTCTATTAAAACAGTATTATTATCCTATTATTTCCCTGTAAGTCATTGCTACAGCCCCATAAGACTCTCTCCTTATCCAGAGGAAATATGCATTTTCTTTGTGGTACAGTATGGGATGATTGTCACGTTCTGACCATAGTTCCTTTTTTATGTCTTTATTTTGGTTTGGTCAGAGCATGAGTTGGGGTGGGCATTCTATGTTGTTTTTCTATGTTTTCCATTTCTGTGTTTGGCCTGGTATGGTTCTCAATCAGAGGCAGCTGTCGATCGTTGTCTCTGATTGAGAATCATACTTAGGTAGCCTGTTTTCCCCATTTTGGTTGTGGGTGATTGTTTTCTGTTTTGTGCGTATTCCTTACAGAACTGTTTCGTTTTCTCTCTTTATTATTTTTGTAATTTCAGTGTTCAGTTTATTTTGTTTATTAAAATGAACACTTACCACACTGCACCTTGGTCCTATTCTCCTTCACCAGACGAAAGCCGTGACAATGATGCCCATATGAAACTGCAGGCTATCAACAAGAAATCCCTTAAACAACAGAAGCTTGTGGAACAGTAGCAAGGAACACTCCTCACTGGAGTTTGTGAGCACAGGAATGAATCACAAGAGAAAACAACCTTTGAGGGTGAACCCCTCCACCCATTCAGGGCAGGTGTTTACAGTGATAGAAAGACTTGACCTGCGATATAAACTCAAGCAGTTTATTTTCTTCCTGTACTTGATCTAGTTTCTGCCCAAGCCCTGCCCAGGCACTGTGACAGCTTGCAAATGGATTCAACTAATCGAACTCTAACAAGTTACTTATCTAGATGCTAGACTCTAGCATCTAGATAAGAGCCCTATGGGCCATGGTCAAAAGCAGTGCACTGTATAAGGAATGGGGTGCCATTTGGGATGTAAACTGTTCTTTGTTGAGAGCAGTGTCAAGCAGCATAATCAGTATTGTTGTTGTGTCCTTGGCTTATGAGGAGGCATCTAGATATTGTATATATACAAAACAAGAGGCATATCATTGATAAGGGTTTTCCCTCCCACGTCCCCAGTCTTTCTCTGTACTCAATTGTAAAATAAATTAGAAAACAACTGTGATGGTTTATATCATAGAATGCAAATGTTGACTTTCTATCGACCAAGAACATTGTGTGATATCTTACGAAACAGGCCTCAGCATTGCTGTAACAACAAATTCAAACTTTTTCTGTGGTTTCGTGAGGTTGCATGTTTTTCAAAAAAATTGCGCATTCTCATTAATTCCACTGGGCATACGACAACAGAACAAGATATATATAACATTTCAAATTTATTACACATTTCATGCAAGGATCAAATGTACGTACACAAAAGTAATCCGACAAACTTTAACTAGAGAACTAAACTGAAACTCTCATTTCAGAGCTGTGTGTGCATGTAGTTAAACTATTAAAATCAGTGTTATGCCTTACACATAAAACAGAATCAATTGTATTACCCGATCAGGGAATTTGTTTTTAAAGAATTAACAAATCCCATGATTTAAGATAATTCTCTTTGTAAACATACCCCATGTAGAGCTCAAATGGTACAAAATGAAATACTGCTTTTTTGTGAACATTACTTATTTATCATGTACAGAGTGATACAATTCTTTCATGCCGTTAAAAGAACAACCTAACTCAGCTTCAACTAAGACAAGATTGGAACTTTGGTGTTTTCTAATGGAACATAATATAAAAAAAACTTAGAAAGTATGTCCTGAAATGTTGTTAGACAGAATAGGAACACACTCTTTTTTTCTTATAGTATAAAATCTACTCGATAAGCTTTCACTTCTTTCTATACCATCTTCAAAAGGGATAATCTGCCGTGTTGTGCAATATCCAATAAACACTATCAGCCATAATCAAATGAAAAAACTTTTCATATTGTAAAAAAAAGTTACTGCCTTCCAACGGGTCAACTCAATTTCATGCTGTTTTAAAAAGGGTTACTTATTTTTTATTTGACGTATTAAGATCCCCATTAGCAATGGCAAAAGCTAGTCTTTCTGGGGTCTGACACATAACGAAAAATACATTACAGACTAAATGTACTTCATTCATTTCAAAACATTAACATGTAGTGTGTGTGTGTGTGTGTGTGTGTGTGTGTGTGTGTGTGTGTGTGTGTGTGTGTGTGTGTGTGTGTGTGTGTGTGTGTATCTATCAGTTACACATACTGTACATGTCAGGACATACACACAAGTAGGTCACATGGGGGAGAGGCATTGTGCCGTGAGGTGTGGCTATATTTGTTTTTTGAAACCAGGTTTGCTGTTCACGTGCACTATATAAGATTGAAGGGAGTTCCATGCACTCATGCTCTGTATAATACTGTACGTTTCCTTGAATTTGTTCTGGACCTGGGTACTGTGAAAAGACCCCTGGTGGCATGTCTGGTGGGGTAAGTGTGTGTGTCAGTGCTGTGTGTAAGTGGACTATGCAAACAGTTAGGAATTTCCAACACATTCATGTTTGTTATAACAACATGAAATGACGCAGTCAGTCTTTCCTCAACTTACCCAAGAGAGATTGGCATGTATAGTATTAATATAAGCCCACTGATTACAATGATGAGCAAGACGTGAAGCTCGGTTCTGGGCCAGCTGCAGCTTAACTAGGTCTTTCTTTGCAGCACTTGACCATATGACTGGACAAAAATCAAGATAAGATAACACTAGAGCCTGCAGGACTTGCTTTGTGGAGTGAGGTGTCAAAAAAGCATAGCATCGCTTTATTACTGACAAACCTGTCACCATCTTTACAACCATGAAATCAATATGTTTTGACCATGACAATTTACAATCTAAGGTAACACCAAGTAATTTAGTCTCCTCAACTTGTTCAACAGCCACACTATTCATTGCCAGATTCAGATGAGGTCTAGAATTTAGGGAATGATTTGTACCAAATATAATGCTCTTAGTTTTAGAGATGTGCACAACCAGTTTATTACTGGCCACCCATTCCAAAACAGACTGCCACTCTTTGTTAAGGGTTTCAGTGACTTCCTTAGATGTGATTGCTGATGCGTATATGGTTGAATCATCAGCACACATGCTTTGTGCAATGCCAGTGGCAGGTCATTGGTTAAAATGTGTTTGGATGAATAGATGTGTACCGTGAGTTCTTACCTGAAAATGCGATCAGATGGTTGTTCTCCCATCACCAGATCAAAACCACGCTGGAAAATAGTGTACGGCCAAGGTCTGGTGACAAATAAGAGATAGGAGAGAATAAGACTTATTTTCAGTCAAAACCAGTAAGCTGATTTCCGAGACAAGAATGAAATGACTGATTTAAATAAAGAAACATGTTTTATTACTTTAAGTAGAGTGTAACAATGAGTAATCATTGTCTTAGGTCTATCTTTATTTAGTGTTGTGTTGTCTCTGTTGTCGTGATGTGTGTTTTGTCCTATATTTTTTTTTTATTCATTTTTATTTTTAATCCCAGCCCCTGTCCCCGCAGGAGGCCATTTGCCTTTTGGTAGGCCGTCATTGTAAATAAGAATTTGCTCTTAACTGACTTGCCTAGTTAATGTAAATAAAGGTTAAATATCACAACACGTTACACTGCAATACAAATAGGGCCGGCTCTAGCCTTTTGGGGGCCTTAAGCGAGATTTGGTTTCCTGCAATTGTAAACATTTTACCATGGGGAGTAGAGAAAATGTTGCAGTTTTAAAGGTCCAGTGCAGTCAAAAACGTGATTTTTCTTGTCTTTTATATACATTTCCACACTATGCGGTTGGAATAATACTGTGAAATTGTGAACATGATGATAATACCCTTTTAGTGTAAGAGCTGTTTGAAAAGACCACCTGAAATTTCAGCCTGTTTTGGTGGGATGGAGTTTTGGACTTCCATGGTGACATTACCATGCGGTAAATTAGTCAATAGACCAATAAGAAAGAGATTTACAAACTTAATTTTCCTTTATCCGCTCCCCACTCTCAGACAGTCCTAGCTAAATTATTGCTTGAGAAATTGCTCTTTGCTAAGAAGCATTTTCTGTTTCCTTTTGACCATTTTAATTGAAAAAAATCACAGTAAGGTACTTAATTGTGACCAGAAATGATTTGATATTGAGATAAAAATGGTTGCATTGGACCGCTAACACACCATGGGGCAGAGAGAAAACGTTTCAATCTGATTAAAAAGATTATGCAATTGTACTCCTTTTGAAAATGACCTGGCTATACTAACTATCAATCTAAAAATTGTTAGCTGACATGGCTAATTTAATGACTGTCAGTGACTGACATCACAAGAGAAAAACTGCCGATGCACAACCACATTTCAAAATTGCACCTGGTGTATTCTACTATTCTGACTCTCAATAGTAAGTTGAGACCCCGACTGAGTTCCAAAGCGACCGCTTATGTTGCTTATGCCTGGCACCGACCCCGAATACACAAGCATAGTTTCTGTTTTTCTTCAGTCCATTAAATATTTATTTTTATTTTCAGCTCAAACATAAAATAAAATATGTTTGGCCTCTTTTCAGCACCCCATCTCCCAACAACATTTCAACCAATCCCCAAAAATGTGGCAGATCAAAAGTAGCACTATGACAGATGCTGTGGGTAAACACACTGATAAAAAATCAGTTCCTCAGTTGCCTGACATGGGATGTGACTTATGCTTGTGTCTATTTACCAGAGCTGGGAGAGGAGAGGGGAAGAATGATGGAGATTAATAAACACAGTCAGCTGAGAGACTTGAATCTGCTACAGTGTGAGCGAAATTGTGACAAGGAGCTGCTGCTTCTCTGAGTAAGCTGTTACTATTGGCAAAAGAGCAGCTAAAACCTGATAAAGGCCTTATACCAGAGGGGCCAGTCATTAAACATTTAAGTTGAGCCTGTAGGCTTTCCCTGTCAAAGACTGACTGCACAGGAGAAAGGAAAATCACTTGGGGAGGGAGGGAGATAAGGGAGGTTGAGAAATGTGTGACACAATTCAGATGTATAGTGAAAAAAAGCATATTTCTAACATCAGAACTGCGAAGGCCCTGTAGCAGCAGGCAAATTCTTTTCAAGTGATGTATATGGGTGATAAAAGTTGGTAGCATTCTAGAATTCAGGGAAGGATTTTAAAACATCCATCTGCTTGTACTCCACATTTCATGTTAGACCCAACTATAGTGTTCACAGTTCTGCTGTGTAATAAAGCTACAGTATTTATTAAATGTTTTCTATATTTAGAAATGTTGTGTTATCCAATTGGTAGTTATAGTCTTGTCCCATCGCTGCAACTCCCGTATGGACTTGGGAGAGGCGAAGGTCGAAAACCATGCGTCCTCTGAAACACAACCCTGCCAAGCCGCACTGCTTCTTGACACACTGCTCGCTTAACACAGAAGCCAGCCGCACCAATGTGTCAGAGGAAACATGGTACAACGGGTGACCAGGTCAGCGTGCATGCGCCCGGCACTTCACAGGAGTCGCTAGAGCGCGATGGGATAAGGACTTCCCGGGCAGTCAAACACTGCCCTAACCCGGACAACGCTGGGCCAATTGCGCGCCGTCTCATGGGTCTCCCAGTCGCGGCCGGATGTGACACAGCCCGGGATCGAACCCGGATCTGTTGTGACACCTGCAGTGCCTTAGACCGCTCCGCCATTCGGGAGGCTGTAATAAAGCTTTTTAACTAAGAGCTGCCATGTCAATATCTGATTTAGCATGCAGGACCATTAGAGGCCATATTGTTACTTACCCTTGATTTGGACCCCACTCGTTACGAATACAGAGATGCTTATGGACAGGGTCCTTCATGTAGCCATCTAAGCATAGACAGTCACCTGCAACGGGAGTACAATAAAACAATGGCATTCTCTGCAGTGAGATCGATTCACCTGTCTCCTTAATTACTCCAGGACTGTGATTATTTTATATTTGCCAGCAGCAGCACAGACAAAGGATGTGTCGGATATGGCACCATTTCAATATATATTTATAGAGCACTATAAAATGAATAGGGTGCTATTTTGGACACAGCCCAAGAACTGTGCTGGTCAGGCTAGTTCCTCTCCAGCAGCCTCCTGATCAGTGCTAGTTATTACAGCCATCAGAAACAGGGGAGCTGCTCTTTTCTGCTGATGCCTTCTGTCAGCACACAGGAGGAGGGATGTCGCCCTAACCTGATTCAACCAGATTGATGGGGATTCACATTGAGAGCAGGGACCTAGCTACTGTATACTTCCAATGACAGACATGCCCTGAGCGTGTTATACAGGGGATACGGGGGAGAATGCATTAGCTCCTGATTTTCAAATACAAATGTTAGTGCAAAGGTTAACTGTCACAGAATGCCAGGATGAAGGTAATCATATCTGATGTAGCTGCTCATATTTCCTGTACACAACTTGATGGTAAATATATTGAATAACATATCTGTAGGCCTGGTGTGTTAACCAGCAGTTGTTTTAGGGATTTAAACAAGTCCAAGCATCAGGTATTCAGAGTTTGAATCCTAAATGGGATTTTTCAGAGCTCAGATTGAGTGGTAATTTACTCCCTTTATAGATGGTGGGTGTATACAAATAAGGATTAAGTGAAATGATGAGTCATACCAATTCAAACTTTCACCAGAGTTAGCTTTAACATTAAAATGCTAGTCTGGGCCCAATACATCATGCTACAATTACCATAATTAAGTACTCATTATGAAGTGATTTTTGCCCATTAATGTGATGCTATTACTTTTACTGCAAATGATGGAAAGTGAAAGTGTCCTAATGTGTTATACAGGTAATGTGTTTAAAAAATGTTATGTTACTTCATGTCTCAAGTGACTGACTGAATATTAATATGTACTTAGCTGTCTCAACCAAATGTCCAACTAAACGCCAGTGACATGCACTTGACAACAAAGTTTCCTTGAACTATCAGTAATTATATCATATTATATCTTAATTGCACAATTATCTTATATGCAGTGACAATGCACAAGCTCAATCTATACATGTTAGATTTAGTAAGCCCCAATACATTCATATTCCAAACACTCCTGTTATTTTTGAGTGCCACCTTGCATGAGTAAAGAAAATGCAGCTAGTTGCACATATTAAGTCCTTCATCCATGACGTTTTAACTCAAAATGTATGTTGGATTCATAAAATGTTCAGGTCTGCGGAACATATGTAAACCAGAGAACAAAACAAAGTTTGTTTCTGTGTAATAAATGTCTGATATGCTTGAAGGGGGAAGCAGAATATAGCAGTAAGACGAAACATAAACAACAGCCTATAGCACCTCCAGCACTCATCCCAGCCTAACACAGAGGTATGTTTCAAATTCACAATCTCTTTTAATATTTGCAGAACCACAGTTATAGTCACAACCCATCCCTGTTTTCATCAGCATCTTCTCCCTGAGAAGGATTGAGCCCGACTTGTAGTTAGCGAGCATCTACTACCTTGCAATCTTCCCAGGCACGGAGAGTAGAGAGGGTTTCATTAAGCATGCATCATATGCAAAACACTATGTAATTAGTCATTGCACCAGGCCTCCTATTCTATATTTCATTTTAAAAGAGAGGGGCTCAAATGATGTATTACATTTTAAGGAATCCAGGTGGTGTCCCCCCCAATGGACCATCTTTTTATTCATTTAGGTCTGAGAATTCACCTTTCAGTACACCGAAGACACCGGTCTTGAATTATGGATGCAAACATGGAGAGAACTTCTTTTTTCCAAAAGTCTGACATTTCTACAATGATAATCAGTAGCATGGTACACACTTTCTATATTAAACTGATCATTAGAGAGATTCAGTGAAATCTACAACAGAGGTGAATAACTAAAAATCAAAAGAAAAATGTGTTTCCACTCAGTCTGTTTTTATAGCCATACCAGAAAAGAGCATTACAATAGAGCAGGCTTCATTGGTGAAAACTTACCCAGTATAATGAAATGTCTAGCTGAAAAACAACACCAAAACCTGGCAGTATTAAGTAATATACAGTATCAGTCAGAAGTTTGGACAACCTTACACATTCAAGGGTCTTTTTATTATTTTTGCTATTATCTACATTGTATAATGATAGTGAAGACATCACAACTATGAAATAACACAGTAACCAAAAAAGTGTTAAACAAATCAAAATATATTTTATATTTGAGATTCTTCAAAGTAGCCACACTTTGCCTTGATGACAGCTTTGCACACTCTTGGCTTTCTCTCAACCTGCTTCATAGCTTGACTTTTTCCACATTTGGTTCTGTTACAGCCTGAATTAAACATGGATTAAATTGAGATTTTGTGAAACTGATCAACACACAATACCCCACAATGTCAAATTGATTTTTTAAATGTTTTTTAAAAGCTATAATGTCTTGAGTCAATAAGTATTCAACCCCTTTTTTATGGCAAGTCTAAATACGTAAATACATAAATGTAACGATCGTCGTAATATTCTTCCTCCTCCTCGGACGAGGAGAGGCGAGACGGGTCGGACCAATAAGCAGAGTGATTCGTGTCCATGATATTTTAATGAATCGAACTGAACACTTAACATACAAAAAACAACAAAACGTGACAAAACCGAAAACAGTCCCGTGTGGCACGAACACTGACACGAGATACAACCACCCACAAAACACACGTGAAACCCCGGCTGCCTTAGTATGATTCTCAATCAGGGACAAACGATCTACAGCTGCCTCTGATTGAGAATCATACCAGGCCGAACACAAAAACCCCAACATAGAAAAACACACATAGACCAACCCACCCAACTCACGCCCTGACCAACTAAATAAATACAAGAAAAAGGAAAACAGGTCAGGAACGTGACATAACCCCCCCCTTAAGGTGCGAACTCCGGGCGCACCCGCATAAACTCTAGGGGAGGGTCTGGGTGGGCGTCTGTCCACGGTGGCGGCTCTGGCGCTGGTCGTGGTCCCCAACCCACCATAGTCAAACCCCGCTTCCGTGGTCTCCTCCCAATGGCCACCCTCCATGTCAAACCCACTCTACCAAAAGGCAGCACCGGACTGAGGGACAGCACCGGACTGAGGGGCGGATCCTGGCTGGCTGGCTCTGACGGATCCTGGCTGGCTGGCTCTGGCGGATCCTGGCTGGCTGGCTCTGGCGGATCCTGGCTGGCTGGCGGATCCTGGCTGGCTGGCTCTGGCGGATCCTGGCTGGCTGGCTCTGGCGGATCCTGGCTGGCTGGCTCTGGCGGATCCTGGCTGGCTGGCTCTGACGGATCCTGGCTGGCTGGCTCTGACGGATCCTGGCTGGCTGGCTCTGACGGATCCTGGCTGGCTGGCTCTGGCGGATCCTGGCTGGACGGCTCTGGCGGATCCTGGCTGGACGGCTCTGGCGGATCCTGGCTGACTGGCTCTGGCAGGTCCTGGCTGACTGGCTCTGGCAGGTCCTGGCTGACTGGCTCTGGCAGGTCCTGGCTGACTGGCTCTGGCAGGTCCTGGCTGACTGGCTCTGGCAGGTCCTGGCTGGACGGCTCTGGCAGGTCCTGGCTGGACGGCTCTGGCAGGTCCTGGCTGGACGGCTCTGGCAGGTCCTGGCTGGACGGCTCTGGCAGGTCCTGGCTGGACGGCTCTGAAAGCTCAGTACCGACGGACAGCGCTGGGCAGGCAGACAGTTCAGGCGCCGCTGGGCAGACGGCAGACTCTGGCCGGCTGAGACGCACTGTAGACCTGGTGCGTGGTATAGGCACTGGCTGCGCTGGAGAGGAGGAAGGCTCTGACAGCGCTGGACAGGTGGGAGCAGCTGGAGAGAGAACCCGGAGAGACAGCCTGGTGCGCGGGGCTGCCACCGGAGGACTGGTACATGGAGGTGGCACCGGGTATACCGGACCGTGAAGGAGGACACGTGCTCTTGAGCACCGAGCCTGCCCAACCTTACCAGGTTGAATGATGCCCGTAGCCCTGCCAGTGCGGCGAGGTGGAATAGCCCGCACTGGGCTATGCTGGCGAACCGGGGACACCATTCGTAAGGCTGGTGCCATGTATGCCGGCCCGAGGAGACGCACTGGAGGCCAGATGCGTTGGGCCGGCTTCATGACATCCGGCTCGATGCCCAACTTAGCCCTACCAGTGCGGCGAGGTGGAATAGCCCGCACTGGGCTAAGCACGCGTACTGGGAACACCGTGCGCTTTACCGCATAACACGGTGTCTGACCAGTACGACGCCCTCTCACTCCACGGTAAGCACGGGGAGTTGGCTCAGGTATCCTACCCGGCTTTGCCACACTCCTCGTGTGCCCTCCCCCAAGAAATTTTTGGGTCTGACTCTCGGGCTCCCAACCGCGTCGCCGCGCTGCCTCCTCATACCAGCGCCTCTCTGCCTTCGCTGCCTCCAGCTCCGCCTTGGGACGGCGATATTCCCCTGGCTGAGCCCAGGGTCCTTTGCCGTCCAGGATCTCCTCCCAAGTCCAGGAGTCCTGGGTTTTTTCCCACTGCTGTCGCTGCCCGTTTGCACTCCGCTTGATCCTAGATTGGTGGGTGGTTCTGTAACGATCGTCGTAATATTCTTCCTCCTCCTCGGACGAGGAGAGGCGAGACGGGTCGGACCAATAAGCAGAGTGATTCGTGTCCATGATATTTTAATGAATCGAACTGAACACTTAACATACAAAAAACAACAAAACGTGACAAAACCGAAAACAGTCCCGTGTGGCACGAACACTGACACGAGATACAACCACCCACAAAACACACGTGAAACCCCGGCTGCCTTAGTATGATTCTCAATCAGGGACAAACGATCTACAGCTGCCTCTGATTGAGAATCATACCAGGCCGAACACAAAAACCCCAACATAGAAAAACACACATAGACCAACCCACCCAACTCACGCCCTGACCAACTAAATAAATACAAGAAAAAGGAAAACAGGTCAGGAACGTGACAATAAAAATGTGAATAGAGTACGAGGCAGTTTAATTTGGGCACAATTTTTTACAAAGTGAAAATAGCGCCCCCCTATTGACAAAAGGTTAACTTCTTATGGCTGCAATCCCGTTAACGGGATGATATGACATTGCCAGTGAAAGTGCAGGGCGCCAAATTCAAACAACAGAAATCTCATAATTAAAATTCCTCAAACATACATGTATTTTACACCATTTTAAAGGTAATCTTGTTGTTAATCCCACCAAAGTGTCCGATTTCAAATAGGCTTTTCAGCGAAAGCACCACAAACGATTATGTTAGGTCACCGCAAAATCACAGAAAAACACAGCTATTTTTCCAGCCAAAGACAGGAGTCACAAAAAGCAGAAATAGAGATAATATTAATCACTAACCTTTGATGATCTTCATCAGATGACACTCATAGGACTTCATGTTACACAATACATATGTTTTGTTCGATTAAGTTCATATTTATATCCAAAAACCTCAGTTTACATTGGCGCCATGTTCAGAAATGCCTCCCAAATATCCAGAGAAATTGCAGAGAGCCACATCAAATAACAGAAATACTCATCATAAACTTTGATGAAAGATACATGTTTTACATAGAATTAAAGATACACTTGTTCTTAATGCAACCGCTGTGTCAGATTTCAAAAAGATGTACGGCAAAACATAATATTCAATAATCTGAAAACAGCGTTCAGCCACAAAAGCAAGCCATACAGTTACCCGCCCAAATTGTGCAGTCAACAAAACTCATAAAAAGCATTAGAAATCTTCACTTACCTTTTGCTGATCTTCGTCGGAATGCACTTTCAGGACTTCCACTTCCACAAGAAATGTTCGTTTTTTTCGGTAATGTCCATAATTTATGTCCAAATAGATATTTTTGTAGCGTGTTTGGTATACAAATCCAACGTCAGGGAAGCGCGTTCAATAAAACCTGACGAAATGTCCAAAAGTTCCGTAACAGTCAGTAGAAACATGTCAAACGATGTATTGAATCAATCTTTAGAATGTTTTTAACATAAATCTTGAATAACATTCCAACCGGAGAATTACATTGACTTCAGATGAGCGATGGAACAGAGCTCACTCTCATGTGAACGCGCATGGTCAAAGAATGGTCACCTCATGGCAGACGTGACTAATTCTCCTCTCATTCGGCCCCCCTTCACAGTAGAGGCATCAGACAAGGTTCTACAGACTGTTGACATCTAGTGGAAGCCGTAGGAAGTGCAAACTCATCCATATCTCGCTGTGATTTCAATGGGAGCTTGGTTGAAAATGGACCAGCCTCAGAATTTCCACTTCCTGTTTGGATTTTTTCTCAGGTTTTTGCCTGCCATATGAGTTCTGTTATACTCACAGACATAATTCAAACAGTTTTAGAAACTTCAGAGTGTTTTCTATCCAATACTAATAATACTATGCATATATTAGCAACTATGACTGAGGAGCAGGCAGTTTACTCTGGGCACCTCTGTGCACCTTTCATCCAAGCTACTCAATACTACCCCTGCAGCCATAAGAAGTTAACATCATCTCGTCTAAATATGGCATGATTCCACCTTGTAACCCTCTGCATCACTTTCAAAGAGGTACTTTTATTTTGAAGGCAAACCACAAATTCCACTATTGTGCCTAATCCTTAATGCGGCTAGCTTCACAACACATAACCCAGTCAGGTCAAGCCTCACTAGCCAGATGAATGTTCTGAATTTGCACGTGCAAGCCAAGCGCCACCACTACTACAAGGATTCCTAAATCACTGCTAAGAACAATGAAAATGACTGCAGTTTCTACTGGTCAATGTTTTCAGGCTGATTGTATTGGTGCTAGCTAGGTACCAAGCTAAAGCTAGCTAGCTACCCCAGAAGTTGTGGTCAAACAAATAATGCTTTATTACCAATGCGGTATTGTAAACACAATGTTCATGTCCGATGTTTGCTTGTTTGCAGACTTTTTGTACAGCTTTGACAGTGCTACTGATAGTAGTGGTGGCGCTTGGCTTGCACGTGCAAATTCAGAACACACAACATTCTATAATAGAACTGTGTTATTTGACATGTCAAATTAAAAGCTTATTTAACGTGACAAATAGTGGTATTGTCAAATAGTGTTATTTGACGTGTATTTCTTTTGACAAGCAAAGACCCAAACGGTGTTCTATAGTATGTCGTGAAGCTAAGAGCAGTGACGCTATTACTGTGTAACTCTGGTAGGGCAACATCATGCTCGACCAGTCGCGAAAGCCAATAAGAATGGTTGATTGTCAGTGGAATTCATTGCCCTTATCTTGGCATTAATGGTTTTCGCCTTTGAGCTATCTCGTTGAAACTTTCTTACTCTTTCAAAAGACTGCTTGACTTGTTGACTGCTCAAACCACACAGCAATTGTAGGCTAGGTTAGGAATTTTACGTGGCGTCATTATGTCATGTGTCATGTCCCTACGTTATATAGGTATGTATGTCAGCTTTGACATCGGTTTTTCACATCGGTGTTAAACTAGACATCGGGCCGACACCGATGTTTGCATTTTTAGCTAATATCGTCCGATTCTGATATGTTCACCGGTATATTATGCATCCATACTTGAAAATGTTTGTGATATCAACAGAGATGGAATATTTTTGGGGTGACCTAAATATTCACCAGCTTTCATCAAACTGCCCACTCAAGAAAAAGCTTCAAACTGTGAGAAGTGCCTGCAACCTGGTTCAGGTTATCAGTCAACCTACCACGGTATTTCTAAACAGCACAGAAATGAATCATCCACATGTATTGATTCCTAAGTCTTTATTAATGCTGCAGAAATCTGTTTTAAAGCAGTATCCAAATCCATCCGATGTATTGATCAAAATATGGTAGCCATATCTAGGAAAACCAAAGTTTCAAAGGCTGGACCTAATAAGAGGTCCTACAAGAGGTGTTGTAGTGATTCCAACAGCATGTTGATGACGTAAAGAATATTTGCTTGTCTATGGTGTGTAATGAGGAGCAACCAGACACTGCACTTTACATATTTATGAAATTGCTTACTCCAGTTACTAATAAGCATGCACTCATTAAGAAAATGACTGTAAGAACTGTTAAATCCCTGTGATGAGGAATTGAAAAATTGTATGGTTGAGAGGGATGAGGCAAAAGGAATGACAAATAAGTCTGGCTGCAAAACTGATTGGCAAACCTACTGAAAATTGAGAAATCATGTGACTAAACAGAATAAAAAGAAGAAGAAACTATACTATGAAACAACGATAAATAATATAAAGAATGATAGTAAAAAGCTTTGGAGCACCTTAAATTCAATTTTGGGCAAAAGGGCAAACTCAGCTCCATCATTCATTGAATCAGATGGCTCCTTCATCACAAAACCCACTGATATTGCCAACTACACTGAACAAAAATATAAACACAACATGTAAAGTGTTGGTCCCATGTTTAATGAGATTAAATATAATATCCCAGAAATGTTCCATATGCACCAAAAAATGTATTATCTCAAATTTTGTGCACAACTTTGTTTACATCCCGGTTAGCGAGCATTTCTCATTTGCCAAGATAATCCATCCACCTGACAGGTGTGGCATATCAAGAAGCTGTTGTGAGGGCGAGCGGTTTGCTGATGTCATTGTTGTGAACAGAGTGCCCTAGGGTGTCGGTGGGGTTATGGTATTGGCAGGCATAAGCAAAAGACAATAAGCACAATTGCATTTTATCGATGGCAATTTGAATGCACAGCGATACCGTGACAACATCCTGTCGCCCACTGTCGTGCCATTCATCCACCGCCATCACCATGATAATGCACTGCCCCATGACACAAGGATCTGTACACAATACCTGGAAGCTGAAGATGTTCCAGTTCTTCCATGGTCTGCATAATTACCAAACATGTCACCCATTGAGCATGTTTGGGATGATCTGGATCGATGTGTACGACAGTGTGTCCAGTTCACGGCAATATCCAGCAACTTCACACAGCCATTGAAGAGGAGTGGGACAACATTCCACAGACCACAATCAACAGCCTGATCAACTTTATGCGAAAGAGATGAGTCGCGTTGCATGAGGCAAATGGTGATCACAAAAGATACTGGTCCACGCCCCTACCTTTTTAAGATATCTGTGACCAACAGATGCATATCTGTATTCCCAGTCATGTCAAATACATAGATTAGGGTCTAGTTTATTTATTTAAATTGACTGATTTCCTTATATGAACTGTAACTCAGTAAAGTCTTAGAAATTGTTGCATGTTACGTTTATAATTTTGTGCAGGATACTTTAATAAAAAAAATTATTGGCAAGATAAGCAAACTAAGACATGACATGCCAGCAACAAACGCCGAACCTACACATCCAAGTATAACTGACCAAAATATGAAAGACAAGCATTGTAATTTTGAATTCTGTAATGTGAGTGGGGAAAAGGTGAAAAAATTATTGTTGTCTATCAACAATGACGAGCCACCTGGGTCTGGCAACTTGGATGGAAAATTACTGAGGATGATAGAGTACGATATTGCCACTCCTATTTGCCATCTCCTCAATCTAAGCTTACAAAAAACTGTGTGCCCTCAGGCCTGGAGGGAAGCAAAGTCATTCCGCTACCCAAAAATAGTAAAGCACCCTTTACTGGCTCAAATAGCCGACCAATCAGCCTGTTATCAACCCTTAGTAAACTTTTGGAAAAAATAGTGTTTGACCAGATACAATGCTATTTTATAATAAATAAATTAACAACAGACTTTTAGCATGCTTATAGTGAATGGCATTCAACATGCAAGGCACTTACACAAATGACTGGTGATTGGCTGAGAGAAATTGATAATAAAAAGATTGTGGGAGCTGTTTTGTAAGATTTCCTTGTGACTTTTGACATTATCAATCATAGTATGCTTCTGAAATATGTATATGTTATGGCTTTACACCTGATGGGGGTCCCCTTGGGGTGATGATAGGTGCTGCACCAAATGATTGATGTATTATTGCCGTTGCCGCTTGCTATAGACCACCATCTGCCCCCAGCTGTGCCCTGGACACCATATGTGAACAGTTAGGTGACCTAAACTGGGACATGCTTAACACCCAGGCCATCCTACAATCTAAACTTGATGCCCTCAATCTCACACAAATAATCAATGAACCTACCAGGTACAACCCCAAATCTGTAAACACAGGCACCCTCATAGATATCATCCTAACCAACCTGCCCTCCAAATACACCTCTGCTGACTTCAACCAGGATCTCAGCAATCACTGCCTCATTGCCTGCGTCCGTAATGGTAATGGTCTGCGGTCAAACGACCACCCCTCATCACTATCAAACGCTCCCTAAAACACTTCAGCGAGCAGGCCTTTCTAATCAACCTGGCCCGGGTATCCTGGAAGGATATTGACCTCATTCCGTCAGTAGAGGTTATTCTTTAAAAGTGCTTTACTCACCATAAATAAGCATGCCCCATTCAAAAAATGTAGAACCAGGAACAGATATTGCCCTTGGTTCACTCCAGACCTGACTGCCCTTGACCAGCACAAAAACATCCTGTGGCATACTGCAATAGCATCGAATAGCCCCCGCGATGTGCAACTTTTCAGGGAAGTTGGGAACCAATATACACAGGTAGTTAGGAAAGCAAAGGCTTGCTTTTTCAAACAGAAATTTGCAGAATAAGAGCACCTCCTCCCAGCTGCCTACTGCACTGAGGCTAGGAAACACTGTCACCACCGATAAATCCACAAAAATTGAGAATTTCAATAAGCATTTCTCTACGGCTGGCCATGCTTTCCACATGGCTACCCCTACCCCGGTCAACAGCCCTGCACCCCTCACAGCAACTTTCCCAAGCCTCCCCATTTCTCCTTCACCCATATCCAAACAGCTGATGTTCTGAAAGAGCTGCAAAATCTGGACCCCTACAAATCAGCCAGTCTAGACAATCTGGACCCTCTCTTTCTAAAATTATCTGCCGAAATTGTTGCAACCCCTACTACTAGCCTGTTCAACATCTCTTTCGTATCGTCTGAGATCCCCAAAGATTGGAAAGCTGCCGCGGTCATCCCCCTCTTCAAAGGGGGAGATACTCTAGACCCAAACTGCTACAGACCTATATCTATCCTAACCTGCCTTTCTAAGGTCTTCGAAAGCCAAGTTAACAAACAGATCACCGACTATTTCGAATCCCACCGTACCTTCTCCACTATGCAATCTGGTTTCCGAGCTGGTCATGGTTGCACCTCAGCCATGCTCAAGGTCCTAAACGATATCATAACCGCCATCGATAAGAGGCAATACTGTGCAGCTGTATTCATCGACCTGGCCAAGGCTTTCGACTCTGTCAATCACCACATTCTTATCGGCAGACTCAACAGCCTTGGTTGCTCAAATGACTACCTCGCCAGGTTCACCAACTACTTCTCAAACAGAGTTCAGTGTGTAAAATCCGAGGGCCTGTTGTCCGGACCTCTGGCAGTCTCTATGGGGGTGCCACAGGGTTCAATCCTCGGGTCAACTCTCTTCTCTGTATATATCAATGATGTCGCTCTTGCTGCTGGTGATTCTCTGATCCACCTCTACGCAGACGACACCATTCTGTAAACTTCTGGCCCTTCTTTGGACACTGTTAACTAACCTCCAGACGAGCTTCAATGCCATACAACTCTCCTTCCTTGGCCTCCAACTGCTCTTAAATGCAAGTAAAACTAAATGCATGCTCTTCAACCGATCGCTGCCCACACCTGCCCGCCCGTCCAGCATCACTACTCTGGACGGTTCTGACTTAGAATATGTGGACAACTACAAATACCTAGGTGTCTGGTTAGACTGTAAACTCTCCTTCCAGACTCACATTAAGCATCTCCAATCCAAAATTAAATCTAGAATCGGCTTCCTATTTCGCAATAAAGCATCCTTCACTCATGTTTCCAAATATACCCTCATTAAACTGACTATCCTACCGATCGTTGACTTCGGCGATGTCATTTACAAAATAGCCTCCAACACTCTACCCAGCAAATTGGATGCAGTCTATATACAGTGCCATCCGTTTTGTCACCAAAGCCCCATATACTACCCACCACTGCTCTCGTTGGCTGGCCATCGCTTCACATTCGTCGCCAAACCCACTGGCTCCAGGTCATCTATAAGTCTTTGCTAGGTAAAGCCCCGCCTTATCTCAGCTCACTGGTCACCATAGCAGCACCCACCCGTAGCATGCGCTCCAGCAGGTATATTTCCCTGGTCACCCCCAAAGACAACTCCTCCTTTGGCCGCCTTTCCTTACAGTTCTCTGCTGCCAATGACAGGAACAAACTGCAAAAATCACTGAAGCTGGAGACTCATATCTCCCTCACTAACTTTAAGCACCAGCTGTCAGAGCAGCTGTCACGGCCGTGAAAAGAAGAGGACCAAGGTGCAGCGTGGTCCTCTTCTTTTAGCAGCCGTGACAGAACTTCCCACCAACAACGGACCAAGCAGCGTGGTAAGGAGGAGCAGCGTGTCCAGGATTCATGGACTTGGGAGGAGATCCAGGACGGCAAGGGACCCTGGAGGCGGGCTGGGGAGTATCGCCGTCCACGGGAGGAACTGGAGGCAGCAAGAGCAGAGCGGCAGCGTTACGAAGGGACTCGGCTAGCAAGGAAGCCCGAGAGGCAGCTCCCAATTTTTTTGGGGGTGGGCACACGGGGAGTGTGGCTGAGTCAGGTTGGAGACCTGAGCCAACTCCCCGTGCTTACCGTGGCAAGCGTCGTACTGGTCAGGCACCGTGTTATGCGGTGGAGCGCACGGTGTCTCCAGTGCTCGTGCACAGCCCGGTGCGCTACCTTCCAGCTGCCCGAATCGTCAGGGCTAGAGTGGGCATCCAGCCAGGTCGGAGGGTGCCGGCTCAGCGCATCTGGCCGCCAGTACGTCTCTACGGCCCAGGATATCCTGCACCGGCTCTGCGAACTGTGTCTCCAGTGCGTCTGCACAGCCCAGTGCGTCCTGTGCCAGCGCCTCGCATCTGCAGGTCAAAAATAACCATCCAGCCAGGACGGGTTGTGCAGGCTCTACGCTCAAGACCTCCAGTGAGCCTCCACGGCCCAGTGTATCCTGTGCCTGTCCCCAGAAGGACAGGGCCTCCTGTATGTCTCTCCAGCCTGGTACGTCCTGTGCCTGCATCCAGAAATAATCCTCCAGTATGTCTCCCAAGCCTGGTGAGCCCTGTGGCAGCTCAACGTACCAGACTGCCCATACGTCTCCTCCCTCCAGTGATGATCCATGGCAAGAAGCCTCCAGTGATGATCCATGGCACGAAGCCTCCAGTGATGATCCATGGCACGAAGCCTCCAGTGATGATCCATGGCAAGAAGCCTCCAGTGATGATCCATGGCACGAAGCCTCCAGTGATGATCCATGGCACAAAGCCTCCAGTGATGATCCATGGCACGAAGCCTCCAGTGATGATCCATGGCACGAAGCCTCCAGTGATGATCCATGGCAAGAAGCCTCCAGTGATGATCCATGGCACGAAGCCTCCAGTGAGGAGTCATGGCACGAAGCCTCCAACGAAGCCCTCCAGTCCGGAGCCTCCAGAGACGTTCTCCAGTCCGGAGCCAGTCCGAAGCCATTCCAGTCCAGTCCGAAGCCTCCAGTGAGGAGTCATGGCACGAAGCCTCCAACGAAGCCCTCCAGTCCGGAGCCTCCAGCGACGTCCTCCAGTCCGGAGCCTCCAGCGACGGACTCCAGTCCGGAGTCTCCAGCGACGGACTCCAGTCCGGAGTCTCCAGCGACGTTCTCCAGTCCGGAGCCTCCAGCGACGTTCTCCAGTTCGGAGTCTCCAGCGACGGCCTCCAGTCCGGAGCCTCCAGCTACGGCCTCCAGTCCGGAGCCTCCAGCAACGACCTCCAGTCCGGAGCCTCCAGCGACGGTCTCCAGTCCGGAGCCTCAAGCGAGGGTGCCCAGTGCGGGGCCCGCCACGAGGGTGCCCAGTCCGGGGCCCGCAACGAGGGTTCTCAGTCCGGGGCCCGCAACTAGGGTGCCCAGTCCGGGGCCCGCAACGAGGGTGCCCAGTACGGGCCCGCAACGAGGGTGCCCAGTCCGGGGCCCGCAACGAGGGTGCCCAGTCCGGGGCCCGCAACGAGGGTGCCCAGTCCGGGGCCCGCAACGAGGGTGCCCAGTCCGGGGCCCGCAACGAGGGTGCCCAGTCCGGGGCCCGCAACGAGGGTGCCCAGTCCGGGGCCCGCAACGAGGGTGCCCAGTCCGTGGCCCGCAACGAGGGTCCCCAGTCCGGGGTCGAAGAGGAGGGTCCCCGCACCAGAGGTGCCACCAAAGTGGGATGAGCCAGTGGTGGAGCGGGGTCTGTATCCCGCAACTGAGCCGCCACTGCGGATAGATGTACCCACCCAGACCCTCCCCTATAGGTTTAGGTTTTGCGGTCGGAGTCCGCACCTTTGGGGGGGGGGTTACTGTCACGCCCTGACCTTAGAGATCTTTTTTATGTCTCTATTTTGGTTTGGTCAGGGCGTGAGTTGGGGTGGGTATTCTATGTTCTATGTTGTGTAGTTCTATGTTTTGGCTGGGTAGGGTTCTCAATCAGGGACAGCTGTCTATCGTTGTCTCTGATTGAGAACCATACTTAGGCTGCCCTTTTTCCCACCTGTGTTTGTGGGAAGTTGACTTTGTTTAGGGCACATTAGCCTTTAGCTTCACGGTTTGTTTTTGTAGTGTTTATTGTTTTGGTCGGCATCATTTTGATTAAATAAAAGAAAATGTACGCTATAGACCATCTGTAAATAGCCCATCCAACTACCTCATCCCCATACTGTTATTTATTTTATTTATTTTGCTCCTTTGCACCCCAGTATCTCTACTTGCACATTCATCTTCTGCACATCTATCACTCCAGTGTTTAATTGCTATACTGTAATTATTTCGCCACTATGGCCTATTTATTGCCTTACCTCCCTTATCCTACCTCATTTGCACACACTGTACATAGACTTTTTCTATATTATTATTGACTGTATGTTTGTTTATTCCATGTGTAACTCTGTGTTGTTGTTTGTGTTGCACTGCTTGCTTTATCTTGGCCAGGTCGCTTTATCTTGGCCATCCTGGACGACAGATTAGCAATATATGCATTATAAGGTTTAATACTGTTCCACAGTTCTTTTTTAGTCTCTGCCTCTTATAAGAAACGGTCTGAGCAGATGTGTGAGCCATTGCAGTCAAAACAGGGGGTCTGTGAGAAAGCGCCTCAAGACTAAAAGAGATACATAGACACAGACCCCTGCAGGGGAGTAAATAGATAAGAGACAGGTCAGACACACCACTGTAAGCCACACAGGAATGGAAAATTACTGCTGAGCCCTTAGAAAACACTGGACTATTGTTTTCTCCTGCAAGTTTGTATAACTGTATATGCATGGGCTTGGTCTCATGAGTAGAAGGTGTTGACGTAGGCAGTTACATCACTAGGGATTGACTGCAAGTATATTAAAGAAACTTTAACCTTTTTTATTTTGCAGAACTTACTCTGAAACATACGTGCTGTGTTTCCGTTGTCAACTTCTGTCTGCAATTGCATTAATAAAGGTTTGATTGATTTACTTAAAGAAGATATTGTCTGATTGTTGATTTCACCAATAAGCCAATGAACAAGGAACCTACCCCAACACACCCCCTGCTATATTATGGATTTAGAGTTACCTGTCTAACAGAACCCAGAGGGTGTTCTTTAATGGTAGTCTCTCCAACATAGTCCAGGCATTCCTCAGGGCAGCTATCTAGGTCCCTTACTTTTTTCAATGTTTACTAACGACCTGCCACTGGCTCTGAGTAAAGCCTGTGTGTCTATGTATGCGGATGACTCAACACTATACACGTCAGCTACTCCAGTGAGTGAAATACCTGCAACACTAAACAAAGAAATGCAGTCAGATTTCCGAATGGGTGGCAAGAAATAAGTTAGTCCTAAATATTTATAAAACCCTAAACCTCAACTAAAGCTTGTAAATAAATAATGTGGAATTTGAGCAAGTGGAGGAGACTAAACTGCTTGGAGTAACCCTAGATTGTAAACTGTTATGGTCAAAACATATTGATGCAACAGTTGCTCAGATGGGGAGAGGTCTGTCCATAATTCAATATAAAAAAAAAAAAATGTATTTAACCTTTATTGAACTAGGCAAGTCAGTTAAGAACAAATTCTTATTTACAATGACGGCCTACTAGGGAACAGTGGGTTAACTGCCTTGTTCAGGGGTAGAATGAGTAATAAAGCTCTGCTCTGCCTTCTTAACAATGATATCAACAAAGCAGGTCCTACAGGCCCTAGTTTTGTTGCACCTGGACTACTGCCCAGTCGTATGGTTAGGTGCCACAACAGGGTAGCACGTCTGGCCATTAAATGTACACATAGAGCTAACATTAATAATATGCATGTCAATCTCTCATGGCTTAAAGTAGAGGAGAGACTGACTTCATCACTACTTGTATTTGTGAGAAGTATTGACATGCTGAATGCACCAAGCTGACTGTTTGAACTATTAGCACACAGCCCAGACACCCATGCATACCCCACAATACATGCCACCAGAGATCTCTTCACAGTCCCCAAGTCCAGAACAGACTATGGGAGGCGCACAGTACTACATTGAGCCATGCCTACATGAAACTCTATTCCACATCAAGTAACTCACGAAAGCAGTAAAATCAGATGGAAAAAACCCAGATAAAAATACACCTTATGGAACAGCGAGGACTGTGAAGAGTCACACACACAGGTACAAACACAAGCATACAAACACACATAACATACACAATATACACACACGTACACCTGGATTGTGTGTTGTAGTAGAGTAGAGGCTTGGAACAAACTTAATATATTGTGTAATCTGTTGGAAAATGTATTTTAATGTTTAACATTTTTAACATGAGTGGCCCAGCAAGAGCCCGGACTTGAACCATCCAACCTGACAGAGCTTGAGAGGATCTGCAGAGAAGAATGGGAGAAACTCCCAAGATACAGGTATGCCAAGCTTGTAGAGTCATACCATAGGAAAACTTGAGGCTGTACTCACTGCCAAAGGTTCTTCAACAAAGTACTGAGTAAAGTGTATAAGTATTCAGACCCTTGACTTTTGACTTTTTTCCACAGTTTCTTACGTTACAGCTATATTCTAAAATTGATATATATATGTACAGTACCAGTCAAAAGTTTGGACACACCTACTCATTTTCTTTCTTTTTCTACAATCTACATTGTAGAATAACAGTGAAGACATCAAAACTATGAAATAACACATATGGAATCATGTAGTAAGCAAAAAAAATTAACAAATAAACAAATATATTATATATTTGAGATTCTTCAAAGTAGCCACCGTTTCTTTGCTTTGATGACAGCTTTGCACACTCTTGGCATTCTCTCAACCAGCTTCACCTGAAATGCTTTTCCAACAGTCTTGAAGGAGTTGCCACATATGCTGAGCACTTGTTGGCTGCTTTTCCTTCACTCTACAGTCCAACTCATCCCAAAACATCTCAATACACTTGGAAAGTACTTGAAAATACTCATATACACTGCTTCAAATACCCCTTCATTTATTTTTGTATTTATTTAATTGTTTAGCCATGTTTCTCCCCAACTTCATGGTATCCAATTGATAGTTACAGTCTTGTCTCATTGCTGCAACTCCCGTACGGACTCTGGAGAGGTGAAGGTCGAGAGCTGTGCGTCCTACGAAACACAACCAAGCCAAACCAAGCCGCACTGGTTCTTGACACAATGCCCACTTAACCCAGAAGCCAGCCACACAAATGTGTCGGAGGAAACAGCGAGCACTGCGCCCGGCTTGCCACAGGAGGAGTCACTCGTGCACGATGGAACAAGTACATCCCTGCCGGCCAAACCCTCCCCTAACCCGGACGACGCTGGGCCAATTGTTCACCGCCCCATGGGTCTCCCGGTCGTGGCCGGCTGCGACAGAGCCTGGACTCTAACCCAGAATATCTAATGGAACGAACAGCTTGCACTGCGATGCAGTGCCTTAGACCACTGCGCCACTCGGGAGGCCCACTCCCCTTCATTAAACCTAGGTATTTGAAAATAGTATTTGAAATAAGTATTTGAAAATACTTACAGATACAATTTGGTCGACCTCTTGGTTTTCTACAAATAACCATTCAAATACTAAAATAAAAGTACTGGGCTGTTTATTTTTAAATACTTAAAAACACAGAAAAAAAGTATTTAAATAACAAATACACATGTATTTGAAGCCAGGTCTGCTTGTGATACAACCTCAAATACATCATTACATTCCATTCTGGATCTTTTTTGTTTTCTGTACATTCATATACATTTGAGAACAACCTGAGAAACGTGTTTTAATTCTTTTTTTTAAAGTGCAATCCTCTGGGGATCCAATGCACATTTGTATGTATACCTTTTTTTGAATAAAATACAATACAATTAACTTAAATGCAATATTGAAGTTCAATGAAAGTGCAGACAGATGTAATTGGTTGCCAGAGTTAGAGTGTGAGAATCGGTGGCATGCACTATGCGGTATAGTACCTGTCTCTGGATCACACTGGTGTTCACAGGGGTCCAGAATGCGACGGCCACACAGCTCATTGATCCAAGGCCCGCTGGCATTCTGCTGGTAGTATAGCAACACCCGGGCCGGGTTCAGCCAGTCAGACGCATCCAGTTGACTGCCCTGCAGCAAAATGAACTTGGACCCTAAGAAAAAGGGAAAGGGTTGTTGGTTGTTGGAAAACACACAGTTTAGGCACCTACCTGATCAATTAAAGGTTCAGTACTGTACATCAGCAGTTCTATCAACCTTTCTATTTAACAGTTTGTGATTAGAGACTTATCACAAGGCACAAAAAATAATACATTTCCCCGGATGAAAAACAGCAATGAAATGGATAGGACACAATGTTCCGGCAACTCATTTCATATTTATGAAGGTGCATTGCATACACAGTTGTGGCATAAATATAGATTTCTCCTAGGCAAAAACCTAGATTGTTATCACCTTAACCACAACATTACATTAAGTCTGATAAGATTGTGTAGACATTTATGGACACGTTCTAAATCGATCTGAGTTCCTGCGATTCAAAAGGCAAATTCACAATCCTTCATCTCTTTTCAGCGTTGCCTCCCCTGGATGCCTCCTGGAATGATAATAACACCCGGAGTATCCGTGGAATACAGTTGTGGTTAGGAATCAAATCAAACCGGAATGATGGATGAGTAAGGCAAGTCACACCCCATAATATATCTGGACTGCCAGCTCCCATGATGGCTGAAAAATGCCAATGAGCCAAGAGTGAGTACTTGGCCTGCAGTGCTTTTCTGCAGGTGCTAGCTACCCTGAAATTCATTAGCGAGCCAGCCCAAGCACACAGAAAGCGGAGAGAGAGTGATGATACAGTGGGTGGTCACGACGACCTGGCCTGATTGTGCTTTGATGCTTTGAGGGCACATCTGTTGTGGTCTCACATGGGAGGAGAGAGGGGAGAGGGGAGGAATCAGCCTAGTGACATTTTCCCATTTCCCTTTGTCTGGGAGTGGGGTAGCAGAGAGGCATACAGTTATACTCCTGTGGTTTTCAGGAGGGCAGGCGATCGCCGCTTACCGTCTGCGATGAGGTGCTCGGGCACATGGAGGACGACCCGGACGTTGAGGCCACAGGAGAGGTGTGAGGAGTACACCAGGCCGATCACACAGCTGACAACGCTGATCAAAGTCAGGGTGGTCTTATTGATGGGGCTTCGTGGGGAACCTGCTGGAAAAAAGAAGGACAACAAAGGGGAAGCATGTGATGATGAAACCACACTGTGGTTATTTCCCAAATGGCACCTTATTCCCTTTATAGTGCACTACTTTTGACCAGGGCTCATGCACTATAAAGGGAATATGGTGCCATTTGGGAAGCATCCCTTTACTCCCTTCAGGACCTACACCAAGGGAGTCGCTTACAAACAAGTCATCACTGGGCTTTCTGCCCATGAAAGGGACCTCTGTATCAAACCGGTGGCCTTTGGGAGATTTGGCTAGTCAAGTCTACCTGGTGGGGCGATAAAAGTGTTCCTTTGAAGGGTGCTATTGCCATATGTGCTGAAGGAAAAAAAGAAAATAGCCCAAATAAGAGCAGTTCAGAGGTTGCTTTGCCTCTTTCTTCTCCTTTCCTGCCATCCAGTTTGGTGCAGCCCCAGCAGAGTTCATTACTTATAGCATGCCTGCTAACATACTGTAAATACAGATATATATATATATTTTTCTTTTACAAAAAAATATGGGGGATTGGAAATGGAGACAATTACATTAATAGATACCATAATCTATCTGCAATTTAAAGCTGATCTACCCCCCCCCCCCCCACAAAAAAAAGTTTCCTACCTTACAGCACATACACACCAACAACAATCTGACCTGTATTATAGGAAGCCAATAACAGCCTTCAACTTTGTTAGAAGTGATTCTTAATCCCTATCCAATGTTTGTCGATTACTGTCCCTCTTAGCATTCTTAAAATAACTCAGGCAGAACTTCTTAATTCAAAATATAGCTTAAGTTAATCCTTAAAAACAAAGGATTGCAGAGTAATACCGAGACCTAACTTGTAAAACAAATTCACCCACATATAGGGAACTTATTACTGAGTGCATTTATGCTAATAAGGGAACATAATCTTATATTTCAAATTCCGTTCTTTGCAATGTGACACAAAGCCACGAACTTCATTCATTACGTTTTTTTTTAACAAAAAGAGAATGAAAAATGAATCCCATCATTATGACACTCTCTCTCTGCACATCTTTTTATTATTTTTTTACATCTACAGATGGTATTGCATTTCAGTAACATGATTTCAGGTATCCAGATAAAAATGTAAAAAATCAAGTAATGTCTCAAGTCAACATTTATTTTGATTAGCTTCACGGTTTGTGTAGAAATGCACATTCTAGTCTTAACTGTTTTACTAATTAAACGTGTTGGTTATTTTGTTTATGAAACCTGTGCAGATAACAAAATCTTAATTGGTTGGAGGTGGTGTTGAGGATGTTGAGGCAGGCATGCCATATCTGGTCGTTCAGATGCTTTTATTTTGGCAACTCAGTGTTAGGGGCATTCGGTTCCTCACATCCCCCACATCATTACTGTACATCACAGCGCCAAGGACATATAGCATGCTCACAAACATACTGTTGGTCCCATGCACTTTCACGGTCACACAACAACAATACAAGCCAATCGCTTCCTTTATTTCAAACATTACAATGCTAAAAACATTATTGTCTCAAGTTAGGCAGATATCAAAATCGTACACATACTCAAAAGGGTTAGAACAAAGCACATTGTTAACATCAACCATGATCACTAGCAAAGAGAGAATGTTTGAATAAATGTGTATGTGTTTGAACTCAAGCATTGTAAACACATACATTTGTTGTCCATTCATCTACTCTAAGATATGTATTTTTTATTGCCATCATGCGAGTATGAAATCAGATGATGTCTGTACAGTATAATATTCCTTCCTTACCCCCTGAGCCCCACGCGCTGTTGGCGTTACCATTTCTCATACCTCGGCTGCGGCGCCTGCTGCGATTGGGGTCAGTGTAAAAGGTCAGCTGAGGTTCGCTGTCGGCCTCCGTGCCTGAGTCCCCGTCCGGGTTTAAGAAGGTTGAACCCGCTATAGAATTCACAAAAAAAAGCTCTCATCACAATAACGATGTGATGTGTCCTTTGTTTGGATGAAATGCGTGGAATAAATTGGATGTCAATTGACAAATTCTGCAAATGACTAAGGAATTTATACAGCAAGTTTTTTTTCTACAATCACTTTGCATTGCCATCACCATACTAATAGCCATATGTAATCGTTACAGTAATATGGCAAGTAGAAAGGGAGAGCTATATACCCCTGCATAGCAGTCCCATGGGAATTACATACTGACTGTTCTCAATTATAAAAGGATCATGTTGACACTTTAAGTGTTAATCGAAAAGAAACATCAACAAATGCATAATTCATTATAAAAGATGTAGATTAGATTATTTACATTGCCTGAAGGTTAAAAATGTGTAGCTGTATCAACATATTGATAGTGAAACTGAAAACTTGAGGCGTCTGTACTAACATCCACATTCCTGTACCACTAAATGTGACCTTTAATGAATGTTACTAATAACATTAAGGGGGCTGATTGGAGTTGTGTGTTACACAACATATTGTACTGCTTGCCTTGGATCAGTGTTAGCCATACGGTACATGCAAAACATTATGGCATGTTTTGGAGTCTGTTAAAGTTTTAACAGCAGATTGTTGTTACATTTTCATATTTTGATCATGCTATGGTACGAATGGAAAATAATAACTGGAACAGTGGGCTAATCTTCAGCTTTTATAAAACATGTATCTTTTCAGTATATTCTATACAAGACATACAGTTATACCCTCTCTCAGGAAGTAATGAATACATGGATTAATGAGGTGGAAAGTATGAAAGTCACATAACAACAACATACATCCAATGGTATTCTGTCACAATTCATTAAACCAACATGACTCTGGCTAAGTCCCAAACGCACCCTATTCTTAGACAGGCCGATTCAGACTTACGAAATGTATGCCTTCCCTACTCACTTCTCAGTAGTTGATATTTAGACTTACCTTATGGAGGCACTTAACGAGATTTGAGGGCGTGGTTCCCTTGTGTGCACTGAATAAATTAAATTCAACACCAAAAACACACCCACTGGGTGGGCTACTAATTTGATCAGGGAGTTTTTGTTAAATTTGTTTCTGTTAATCTTTTTGGAAGAAATCCCTTTAAATATGGTGTACCTTTAATTTGAATTTGATCTTGAATGTAGACTATGCGTTCAGAATATATGTCACGCCCTGGCCATAGAGAGGCTTTATTCTCTATTTTGGTTAGGCCAGGGTGTGACTAGGGTGGGCATTCTAGTTTCTTTATTTCTATGTTTTGTATTTCTATGTTTTGGCCGGATATGGTTCTCAATCAGGGACAGCTGTCTATTGTTGTCTCTGATTGGGAATCATACTTAAGCAGCCTTTTTTTCTTTGGTGTTTGTGGGTAGTTATCTTTGTTAGTGGCACTATAGCCCTAGTAAGCTTCACGGTCGTTTCTTTGTTTCTTGTTTTGTTGGAGACATTTTAAATAAAAGGAAAATGTACGCTCCAACGACGGCCGTGACAATATATAAAGATAGCAATGAAAACATATGCATATTCGTCGTCTCCATTTTAGAACCCATGGGTAGATTTAAAAACACTGATTTTACACATTATTATTAATGTTTGGGAATAATCATGAATCCTATTTCATGGAAAAATACAGCCTTTACGCACGACAAACCAAAAAAAGTGGTTTGACAATGGAAGTAGCATAGCCTACAATATAATTATAATACCCTAATTTCCCGCAATGATCATGGAACTGTGTGATAGCAAGTTTCCAGTCCTGCACCGTGCATCAAGTTCAAAGTAATAATTTGAGCACCATAAATGAGCTCCATAATGATTTAATTAGCCTACATGCCCCAATGTATTTTTTATTACAATTTGTATTTGGCCTTCATTAAATAGCATCCACTATTACTTGACCATCAGCCACAACCACAAGGACGTGACAGCGTTTATAGAGGAAATAAATAAAGGTAGGCTAAATCAAACAATGTAATAGAACAAACACTAAATTGGCAGTTAAATATACGGGATTATTACCTGCGCTACAGGTAGTGGCTAATAATATTTAACATAGGCTATTGCCTACAAATTGAAGGAAAAGGGGAAAGTTGTGGAATATGAATAAAACATTCTAAAATATATTGTCATTTAGCCTATATTTACAATCCCCTTATCCAAACAGATTACTCATTTAACTAGCTCTTATCAATAGCTCTTGTCATATACAGTGCATGGAGAATGGTGTTGTTTCAATCGCAAAACAGAAAGTAGTCCTAGATGCTATTTCCACTTGGAACAGGCAGGTTCGCTAGACCTTACTCATGGTTTCCTCACGGGTAAAGGTGTTGGAATTATTTAAGGAATTAAGTCAAGGCCATAATACGGTGTATCTATAGACACACCTCTGCCACATCTCCATATCTTTAATTTAACCAAACATGTCAATAGTGGGTGATTGCAGCCCACAATTCAGGGCATTCCTGCATTCCTGCATGTGGGCATCCCATTGGTTCCTGCGTGAATGCCCCCCCCTCGAGCATGCCATCTTCATGCTTGTCTGACACTTTAGATTTTCTGGATTTTCCCAGATTGTCTATGCAATTAAAATGTGGGTCAAAAGGGAAAGACAAGTATTATCTGAGTTCTCCAGGGGTCGAATGACACTGTCTACCGGTGTCCTAGCTAGCTAGCTACCGGTGTCGTCCCCGCTTCCTGCCTGCTGTGTACAGCAGTCCTCCTAGCTAACTAGCACACAGTGTCATTCGCTTCTGCCTGCCGAACACCTGCCCTCACCATCGTTAACAGAACTGCGGGAAAGCAATGCCGACAGCTATCGTTGTTGCTTGTCGCCCTTACCTCTTCTTCTTCTGTGGGGTTTATCGGCAGTTAGCATCCAACTTTATGGTGCAATACCGGCACCTACTGTACTGGAACGCCCCCGTGTCCCACCTGTGTACCAGAGTCATCGCTTAAAAATGGACCAATAGAAGTATAAAGAGGGGTTCTTGCAGATGCAGGAATGCCCACATGCAGGAACACCCCTAATTGCGAGCGGCAATTGCACCCTTCTCAAACGCTCACCTTGCTGGCACTTGCATTTCTTCCATGCTTAAGTTGAAGGTCAAAATGCGCGTATGAGAAAAGTGCATAAAAATGTAATAAAGTTCAATTACGTGCGTATCTCTGATCTGAATTTTACCCATAGTGCAGTACTTTTACGTTTATCCTACCCAGCACAGCACAGGACAAATGCTTTCATTATGCTGCATCAGGAAGAGAGATGCATGATAAGACTGGGCCATGGAATATGTATCCTCAGTCGGGGGATAATACAGTTTGTGTCAGTCCATATTATGACTTTACATCCACTATCCATTACAGAGATGGAAGATGGTGCTGTTCTGGTACAACGCAAGGGAGAATAAAGTAATACATGTTCATAATCATTATCTCATTGAAGCCATTAGATTGAGGCTTTGGCATTGTGAAAATAGCATATCTAAAAGGGTATTGTTTTGAGTAGGCTATATAGACTACATTGGGAATCCATGTGACGCAAATGACTGTTTTGGTAGAAGCATTAACATTGAAACCTATAATTTAAAAAGGATGTGTTATAGCTCCTCTCACAAGTTTTAGTGGTCTTGCTATTACAAAGTAAGCAGACAAATCCATCAAAGCTTAAAGCTATGCTGGCTCAGCTGGAAATCCTAGCACCACTAACTTCATTTTGAATTGCTCATTGACAATAGCATAAAAAATCCAAACCAAGACATTGCCTTTAATTAAACCACAAAGGTTCTCCAAAACAAAGGGTGAATAAAAATGTCTCTGGCAAGCATAAACATCTGACAAAGTGGAAGCTCTGTCTTGAAAAGTACTGTAAAGAACAAGGTGTTTCATGTACAAGATGGCATTACTAAGGCACTGTTTCAGCAGAATGACATTGACTTGATAACAATATTCACAGGGAGCATTTAAACTACAAAAACAATAGTGATTCCATTGATGAACTATTTTACAAACATTTATAGCACATAACAATTCCTAACAACAAATAAAAACTATTCTCAGGGACTGAGTTACATTTTGATGTAATCAAGGACAAAAAATATAATTGTGAAAGGAGGTGAAACAAATTTCCAAATGACAGTCAGAGGATACAATTAGTGTTTCTCTAGGTGACAAAGAAGAAATAAAGCAGCTTCCAAGGAATTAACAACAAATCGAATGCAGCAGTTTGAAAAGAATCTGTTAGTCTCAACAATTAGGCACGGGGTAAAAGGTGCAAAGCTCTATGGCAACGAATAAAGACGGACTCTTTTAAACATTCAACACATGATGTTGCTTAGCACTAAGCATGCACTGCAGGTACAAATACCTCTTACAATACAGTTATTTTGCTCGGAGCTTTCGGGGTCCGGATCTCAATAAATATAGAGGACTTTTGGCAGCAGCGACAATGACACTGGAATGACAATCACTGGGGAGAGGTGCAAAAACCCAAATGAGTACTACCAATAGAAATCTAACAAAAGGCTTGTAACCACAACTGTGGAGAGAAGAACACTCCTCAGAAACGTGTAAAAAGATCAGGTGATTACATGAGAAGTACTGCTGGGACACAGATGAGAATCTTTAACATTTTGAACAGTGTTAACATCCAACAACTATTATGACTTTTGACTCCAAATTCAGAGAAAGCTTCATCTTTGGGCTTGTTATTCCAAATATTATGTGGAATAATTGTATGGCAGGATCCCTAACGTACTGTATACTACAATTAAAATGGTAGAGTTGCTTTGAGACTATCACTTCAATTTCCCGGTATGAATAACAAGTTCAGTATAACAAGACTCCTTGAAGCAGACAACAAACACCAAACAGACAACAGCTGTGACAAAGACAGCTACCCCAACCTCACTGTTTGGCTTGCCATACACGTTGAGCAGCACATTTGAGGGAGGCATTAACATTTGATGCGTAAAAGCTTCCCCCCCAATACTAAACGCTGTTAAATGTCCACTGAGAATAGCATAAAGACCTTACATATGCATGTGCATATTTTATCACTCGGATTCCAAAACAAAAACAATAGATGTCCAAACAAAAACAATAGATGAAGCAATATAACCTCAGGCTTAGTCTTTCCAATTCCGATTTACTGGACTGTGTACACGTTGTACATAGAACCACCAAGGGGTTTGTTGTGGAGAGAAAAAGTTGTCACATAAAGGATCAGATAAAGAGCAGATAAAATGATAACGCATTTAGAGTTGTCCTCCATTGTTCTTTGTCCTCTGGTGTTCCAAATAAACAAATTCAACTAAATGAATAAGATAAATATGCAAATGGTGTATGTTTAATTCTGAAGGCGGCAATCTCATTGAGAGCGGGCTGTAGGGCTGTGAGATTGCTTTCAGAGAGCAGAAAACCAAAGGCTTCTCATAACTCTGAGAGACAGATAGGCTGGGGGAAGCCAAGAGCCAAATGGAGCATTTTGCGGACATGGTATGCTTTTATTTTGCCATTGAATTAGCAAACAGATTGGATCTTTAGCATTTTCTGTCCTGAAAGTGATCAGCTAATTGACTTCTGTTTTGCCCAACAGGCTTTCCAGAATACCAAGTGAATATGGCATTAGTGTGCTGTGTTACGTACACTGTTCTCTCTGTTCTCAAAGTCTATTATTGATAAAAGTTACTCATTTTTATTTTTTTTCTTCCTTAGCGAGCTTTGATTTATGTTCTCATTATGAAGCAAAAAGACATAGCAGGTGCATATCCACAATACAGGTTTTCAACAAATATCAGACAGAAAAGGGAACATTCTCCTACGCTCTCTGAGAAAGTCACAAAGTACATGAGCACAGGAATGCAAATAAATATTTTCAACCAAAACAACAGTAGGGGAGAGTGTGGCATGTTGAGCCATTTCTTACATTCAGCACCACTACGTCAAAGGAAATATAGTATTCTATCTAACAAGATATATACATATGCAGTACCAGTCAAAAGTTTGGACACACCTACTCATTCAAGGTATTTTCTTTATTTTTCCAAATTTCTACATTGTAGAATAAAAGTGAAGACATCAAAACTATGAAACAACACATGGAGTCATGTAGTAACCAAAAAAGTGTTAAACAAATCAAAATATATTTTACATTTTAGATTCTTCAAAGTAGCCACCCTTTGCCTTGACAGCTTTCCACACTCTTGGCATTCTCTCAACAAGCTTCACCTGGAATGCTTTTCCAACAGTCTTGAAGGAGTTACCACATATGCTGAGCACTTGTTGGCTGCTTTTCCTTCACTATGCAGTCCAATTCATCCCAAACCATCTGAATTGGGTTGAGGTTGGGTGATTGTGGAGGCCAGGTCATCTGATGCAGCACTCTATCACTCTCCTTCTTGGTCAAAAAGCCCTTACACAGCCTGGAGGTGTGTTGGGTCATTGTCCTGTTGAAAAACAAATGATAGTCCCACTAAGCACAAACACGATGGGATGGCGTATCGCTGCAGAATGCTGTGGTAGCCATGCTGGTTAAGTGTGCCTTGAATTCTAAATAAATCACAGACAGTGTCACCAGCAAAGCACCCCCACACCATCACACCTCCTTCTCCATGCTTCACGGTGGGAACCACACATGTAGAGATAATCTGTTCACCTACTTTGCATCTCACAAAGACACGGCGGTTGGAACCAAAAATCTCAAATTTGGACTCATCACACCAAAGGACAGATCATTGCTCGTGTTTCTTGATCCAAGAAAGTCTCTTCGTGTTATTGTTGTCTTTTAGTAGTGGTTTCTTTGCAGCATTTCGACCATGAAGGTCTGATTCAAGCAGTCTCCTCTGAACAGCAGTCTGTTACTTTAACTCTGTGAAGCATTTATCTGGGCTGCAATTTGAAGTGCAGTATACTCTAATGAACTTATCCTCTGCAGCAGAGGTAACTCTGGGTCTTCCTTTCCTGTGGCGGTCCTCATGAGAACCAGTTTCATCATAGTGCTTAATGGTTTTCGTGACTGCACTTGAAGAAACTTCATGTCTTAAAGTAACGATGAACTGTCATTTCTCTTTGTTTATTTGAGCTGTTCTTGCCATAATATGGACCTGGTCTTTTACCAAATAGGGCTATCTTCTGTATACCACCCCTACCTTATCACAACACAACTGATTGGCTCAAACGCATTAAGAAGGAAAGAAATTCCACAAATGAACTTATAGCAAGGCACACCTGTTAATTGAAATGCATCCCAGGTGACTACCTCATGAAGCTGGTTTAGAGAATGCCAAGAGTGTGCAAAGCTGTCATTAAGTCAAAGGGTGGCTACTTTGAAGAATCTAAAATATATTTTGATTTGTTGAACACTTTTGTCATTACTACATGATTCCATATGTGTTATGTTATAGTTTTCATGCATTCACTATTTTTCTACAATTTAGAAAATAGTAAAAATAAAGAAAAACCCTTGAATGAGTAGGTGTGTCCAAACATTTGACTGGTACTGTATATCAGGATGTTGTGTTTCCCTGGAAATAATCTAAATGCAATTTTTTTGCAAATTAAATACATAAATATCTATTTTACATAAGTTTTCACACCCCTGAGTCAATACTTTGTAGAAGCACCTTTGTCAGTGATTATAGCTGTGAGTCTTTCTGGGTAAGTCTCTAAGAGCTTTCCACACCTGGATTGTGCAACATCTGCTTGACTGAGGGACCTTACAGATAATTGTATGTGTGGGGTACAGAGATGAGGTAGTCATTAAAAAATCATGTTAACATTATTTTTGCACACAGCGTGAGTCCATGCAACTTATTATATGACTTGTTAAGCAAATTTGTACTTCTAAACTTATTTAAGCTTGCCATAACAAAGGGGTTGAATACTTATTAATTCCAGAAATTTTCAGATTTACATTTTCAATTCATTTGTAGAAATTTCGAAAAACATAAGTCCACTTAGACATTATGGGGCATTGTGTATCATCCAGTGACCCCAAAAATCTAAATTTAATCAATTTTTAATTCAGTCTGTAACACAAGAAAAAAATGGAAAGAGTTAAGGGGTGTGAATACTTTGTGAAAGAACTGTATATGCATAAAACTGACCAGATGTAATCATCATTTGTATGGGGTATATTGATTTGACCATTGGCTTAACTTGCCCCTGGCCAAAAGGCACAATTGACCCCAAAGCAACCATTTTCACTATATTAGCCCACAGCTACAGTACAAGGACACACTTTCATGCTAGGTTTAGGACCTCATGTTGTAGCTTATAGAGACCCCAACTGATCTATAAAACAGTCTGTAAAATATCTACTTTGGTTTAGATACACAATAAATCTTTTTTTTGTTTTTTGGACCTAACTTGCTTACCACTTTTATCATATATTTTCTTGCTTCACAGAATCCATGAAATGATGACCTCTTCCTAAATATTTGGTCACATGATTCATTTTGTGTATGGCTTCCTAGAAACGATGTGGCTCAACTAACCCTTTGGCACGACTCTAACACCACTCTTCTCTATCTGAAACCAGAGTCATGTTTGTTTCTCACAATTCTCATCAAAATGAGATGGAAATGGTGGTTGACACAAATTAATCTTTCATAACTGTAAAATTACTTTACACAACAGCTCTATAGTTCCCTAGCTACCACTACATGCTGAATGAGCTGGTTAGCGTGACATTGCTATTTGAATCCTCTATTCTATAACATCCTACTCACTAGAATTGCTTTTCTAACCAGAAAATAAACCATCCACACTAGTCAGTCATGGAGCAAAGTGGATTATGATCAGGGTCAACTGAACAAACTGGTGTCTCATTTCAGAATGACATGCCCTCTTTTTCAATACTCTCTTTTCAAGATCTCTTAAAGGGATGCTTCGGGATTTTGGCAGAGGCCCTTTATCTATGTTCTCCAGAATCAGATGATCGCATGGATACTATTTGGACACAGAGACATAGAAATGGTATCCATGAGTTCATCTGACTCTGGGGAAGTAGATAAAGGACCTCAATGCCAAAATTCCGAAGTATCCCTTTAAGAACAAAACACACAGTGCCTACGAATAGTTAAAGGCAGTGGGTAGCCATCGTATTGCCTCTGAACAAAATATTGCCTGTCTGTCACGTCCTGACCTTAGTTCCTTTTTTATGTCTCTATTTTAGTTTGGTCAGGGCGTGAGTTGGGGTGGGCAGTCTATGTTCTTTTTCTATGTTGTTGTATTTCTATGTGTTTGGCCTGGTGTGGTTCCCAATCAGAGGCAGCTGTCTATCGTTGTCTCTGATTGGGAGCCATACTTAGGTAGCCTGTTTTCCTACTATGATTTGTGGGTAGTTGTTTTCTGTCTTTGTATTAGTTACCAGACGGAACTGTTTTGGTTGTTCTTTGTTTGTTTATTTTGTATTTTAGTGTTCAGTGCATTTTAAATAAATGACGAACACTTACCACGCTGCACATTGGTCCGATCCTTCCTACTCCTCCTCAGACGAAGAGGAGATCCGTGACACTGTCATTGCTCTGTTCATTTCTGGACAAATGTACATTATCGGCACTGTTCGTCGACAACCAGCAGGTGATCACGAACATGTTTCGGCCACATTTCTAGTCATAGGTCGGCATGGTGTGTTTTGTCCTTTACTGGCAGAGAACCCACAATGGTCAGAATGGGAGTGGATATGGATCGATGAATGACTCACCTCGGGTTTTGCTGGACAGACGTTGTTTGCGTTGACTGGTGGAGGTGTTGTGGGGGAGGAGAGTGTTCTGCTGCAGGTGATTGCTGTCAATGGGGCTGGTGGCTATGATATTGTCCTTGTATTTGTTCATTAGGGACAACTTTGTATTGTCACTCCCTGAAGATGACAGAACAATCATAATTAGGGAGAGAAACGAGACAGATGTAGCATAAACCCAATAATACAGGATTAAAACTTGAAAAAGTAGCATGTCATTCTGAGGGGACAATAGCTTTAAAATAATGAGAATCAGCACTACACAGTAAAGTATATCCTTATAGGGCTACATACTTTATCCCCTCTTCTTGTTTTTCCTACAGACTGTGGCGTTCACACAGAATAGCTACAGCCAAAACAAGTCCGTTTATAATGCATCATTTCCTGTCACAACTAGAGAACATTTCATTGGCTGGTGGGCTGGTATTTCTTCTGACCACAACCAACAATATTGGGAGAGGCTTTTATTGAGGTAGTTTATTGCCTTATCTAAATTAGTTTAGCACTTAATGTAAAATGCATGAAATTATTCCACTTCAAAATCCTCCTGGGAGTTTTATTTAGACTTTGAAACAAGATGCAATCTCAAAACCAATCAGCACAATCTAGAATGTCATATTTCTTACATTTGGAAAAGTATGTCTTATGCTAATTGAAATTCTGTGGGTATTTCAAATCATTGCTGTTCCATATATTTCTCAGGGGGTGTTTTTAATTCTAAGGTCCACTGATTACAAATGAGGATATTTCCAAAGCAAATGACTGTGAATGAATGAGTGCATTCAAAATAGCCAATAAGCCAAAAATGTGTATGATATTTGAGTTAGACAATATTGAATGCTTCTGAATAATTTATCTCTGATGCATTGTTTGTATTGTATTCCCTCCTATTGTAGGTAGATAGTCAAATCATACCGTAGCAAGTGTGATAAAGATAAATAGAAGCAAAATAGAAAGGACTTTGTATTTCTAGCAGGGTCAGATGGATGATTTAGTGGTTTAGCAAAACACACATGCTCAGACCATAGCCAGAGTCGTTATACGACTAGCACTTTGGTCGTATGTAATATCATTACACTATTACTGTAGCAGTTGCATGAGAGAATTATATAAATCCTACAGTGCCAAAAAAATGTCTTTGTGTTGGACCAAATGACTCAATACTTTCGATATCCTTGAAGTTTGAAGATTAATTTCACTTCACGTGCACACATAAAGGTAACTACCAAAATAAAGGAAACACTTGAGTAAATGAGGGATACAAAAGGGCTTTTCACACTGAATTGTTCCTCACCCCAGGCTAAGACTGGGCCTGGGCTAGCTACAGTGGCTTGCAAAGTATTCACCCCCTTGGCATTTTTCCAATTTTGTTGCCTTACAACCTGGAATTTAAACATTTTGTGGGTTGGTATCATTTGATTTATACAACATGCATACCACTTTGAAGATACAAAATACTTTTTTATTGTGAAACAAACAAGAAATAAGACAAAATAATTGAAAACTTGTGTGCATAACTATTCACCCCCCCAAAGTCAATACTTTGTTGAGCCACCATTTGCAGCAATTACAGCTGCAAGTCTCTTGGGGTATGTCTCTATAAGCTTGGCACATCTAGCCACTGGGATGTTTGCCCATTCTTCAAGGCCAAACTGCTCTAGCTCCTTCAAGTTGGATGGGTTCCGCTGGTGTACAGCAATCTTTAAGTCATACCACAGATTCTCAATTGGATTGAGGTCTGGGCTTTGACTAGGGCTAGGCCATTCCAAGACATTTAAATGTTTCCCCTTAAACCACTCAAGTGTTGCTTTAGCAGTATGCTTAGGGTCATTGTCCTGCTGGAAGGTAAACCTCGATCCCAGTCTCAAATATCTGGAAGACTTAAACAGGTTTCCCTCAAGAATTTCCTTGTATTTAGTGCCATCCATCATTCCTTTAATTCTGACCAGTTTCCCTGTCCTGCCGATGAAAAACATCAGGATTTTCTTTATTTTGTAGAATTTTTTGAAACAAGTAATTTTTTTATTTTCACTTCACCAATTTGGACTATTTTGTGTATGTCCATTACATGATATCCAAATAAAAATCCAGTTAAATTAGAGGTTGTAATGCAACAAAATAGGAAAAACGCCAATGGGGATGAATATTTTTGCCAGGCACTGTAATCTCATATTCACACAAGCATTTGTTAACACTGGGCTAAGCTTTAGCCCTGGGCTAAGGAGTCACAATTTTATCCCAGGGCTAACGAACAAACAACACACAACCAATGTTACATTCTATAGGCTGGTTTACAGTTGGTCTATCGACATGTCTGTATACAGTTGTCACAGTGACATCATAAACATTCTATTGTCGTCCAACATCAAACTTGTTGTTGTTATGAAAAAGTATAAACACAAAAATGACAGGCTGCATGACATCAGCAGCCTAGTGGTACAAAATAGAATAACTTCTGTATTTTAACACGAATAAACCCATTAGATTAAAAATGAATTTTGTATATGTCCAGGTAGCAGTTGTAAATGAGAACTTGTTCTCAACTGGCCTACCTGGTTAAATAAAGGTGAAATATAAACATTTAAAATAAATGTCAATCCAGCAAACCAGGCAACTAAAAGCAACTTTGTTAACAACGTTTTGGTTAGTTTGGTTTGGTTAGTTAGCTAGATGGCTAGCCAGTTCAAATAATGACCATATCATTGCTGAAAACGTCTTAACTTTAGCTAATGTTTATTCATTATTACAGGAAAATAAAATTACAACAAGATCATTATTTAAAAGTTCATGGCGAGCTAATTAGATAAAATAGCTTACGGTTGTGTGACGGGAGAATTATTGAACTTTCGCACTGTTTCATTGTGGTCTCAGTCAGGATACCATGACAACAGACAGGGTCAAGGTATATATTTTTTCATCTGTCTGCGACAAGGAAACCAACAGAGGCAGTGATGGTCTACAGACATTCCCCGGGAGTATAAAGTAAATGTTGTTTTGACCAGTGACACTTGTTGTATTCTATGTCCATAGACATAGTATAAACCAGCCTTATCTCTGACACACAACCAATGATACATTATATCTGTAGTCCTGCAGGGGCATTTCATTTAAGCCCAAACCCTACCCACACACGCAATGTTCAGGCCATGCCGAACCCGAAATCAGAAATATAGTAACTTCCTCTGTTAGTTAGATGCTTGTCTTTGTCTGTCCCCGCTCCTTACTGCCCCAGCTCTGCGTGTGAGAGTAACCATAGCAACAGCTCTGCTTTGTGCTGCTCCTCCTCCAGTGAGAGAACAGCTGTTAGCTAGCAGCTGTTAGCTAGCTACTTTTCGTCACTCGAGACTTTGACAAAACTCATGGAAAATAATTATAATAATCTCTCCTGTTGACTCAGACAATGTTTCGGTCTTTGGGGTAGCCTAAACAAGAGTGGCAGGCATCATGAGAGTATGCAAATTAAGTGAAAGTGCAGATTTTGTGTGCGGGTTAGACCCTGAAAAGTCAGTGCCAACCCTGCTCCGGAGCAGGAAATGCTAGCCCTGGGCTAAGGTCGGCGCTAGCCCACTTTAGAATGTGCAAGTGTGAACACTCACAACCCAATTGAACAGTTATGGGAGATTCTGGAGCGGCGCATGACATAACCCAATAGAACACTTATGGGAGATTCTGGAGCGGTGCCTGACACAGCGTTTTCCACCACCATTAACAGTGTAAGAGTGTGTGTGTGTGTGTGTGTGTGCATACATGAGTGCTTGTACTTACACTCCCCAGGTGTGAGGTCCATGCTGGCCTTGTCATTGCAGCCCTGAAGGGAGTCCAGGGTGCGTGTAACCTGGCTGGCAAAGTCCTCTCCTCCGTTCATGCACTCTCTCTGCAGGTGGTGTCTCAGGTCAGTGATGTCATACTCGTATCCATCCAGGATGGGCGTCTCTCGGATGCTGAGCGTGCCACTGGAATTGTGACCCTGGCCCCTGGAGTTTCTCAGGCTCTCCCTGGCCTGGCCTCCCATCAGCACCGAAGGGATGTAGTGAATCTCATTGGCTGCCTCGGCGCTGGCGCTCTTCTGGGGCTGGGGCACACGGCGGCGTTTGCACCATCGCCTGCGCGTGTAGAGGATGAGGACCAGGCACAAAATGGACAGCAGCAAGGCGATCATGCCTCCCTGTGAACAAACAATTGGGAAAGGAAAAGGATGAACTCCCCAAAGTCCCCAAACCCATGCAGTTAGATTTGTCAAAAGACCACTAGTGCATAGCAGAGATCCTTGAGGAAAAAACAATTGAGCTCAACAATGTCAAGAAAACATTAACAAACTCAATATCCATATCATCACAGTGTACCATATACCGGGGTATTTGGAAATAGCCATGGGATGGTTTTTCAATACCCTGAATACTGTTGAAACTATTTATTTAAAGTTTTCAATAAATTGTCATATTTGTAGCTACTTTTTAAGTAAATATCTGCAGTTAACTTATGCAATACGTTAGGAGATAAAGCAGATCACGATTTTCGTTTCACCTGTTATATTATTTTACATTATGAAGCTATCATAAGTGTTTTAGTGTTTTAGTTCTCCAGATCAGTTGAGACAGTCACGTGTTTGTTTGTAAATAACGCAAAAGGAGAAAGCGGGAGCAGGTGAGTCCAGCTGTGTATTGACAGGGGTCCATTTTATATTGAAAGCCAAAAGTGTTTTTTTGATTCAAGAATGGTCAGGGACGTGCAACTAACATTAATGCAACACATTTGGCAAAAAAATTATTTTCATAATATTACAACAGAAGTGCAATGCTATTTGGCTGGCAGCCACACAAGTAAATGAGCTTACAATGAACAAGTAAGGCCATCATATTTCTAATGTTTGCCATAGAAAGAATGTAGCCAGCTACATTTACTGACTTTTTTCTTAATAGGGATAGCCCCCTTTTTTTCTATTTTCACCGAAATGACATTCCCAAATCTAACTGCCTGTAGATCAGGCCCTGAAGCAAGGATATGCATATGCTTGGTACCATTTGAAAGGAAAGACTTTAAAGTTTGTGGAAATTTGAATTGAATGTAGGAGAATATAACACATTAGATCTGGTAGAAGAAAATACAAAGAAAAAAACAAGTTTTTTTCTACCACCATCTTTGAAATGCAAGAGAAAGGTCCCAGCCATCACTCTGGTTGTAATTCCGATGGTGTCCACAAGACGGTAGCAGTGTACGTGCAAGGTTCCAGACGGATAACTTGAAGTATGAGCGAGCTATGTGACATTTAGTATGAAGTCACCCAGGTACATTTGGGTGAATCGTCAAGGAGACATTTGCATTCATATTACATTTTTCTGCAAGAATATCGTCAAATCTGTATACTTGGACTTTGATTTAGCTTTTCCAGTAGCCATACTGGAAACTAGTAGCCATATTTTAAGTTCAAAATTGGCAAAACAACCAGTTTTCATAACTTCATGACTCTGAATATTCTCATAATTTATGTCCAAAATGAAAAGGCCTGCTGTTGTACAAAGTTAGTAGCTACATTTTACGACAGATATATAGCTTCCGAATACTCCCGTAAAGCCCAGGTCATTGGCTATCAAGCTAGCTTTGTTTGACCCCGATTGGTGCTTATTTGACAAAGTTAGAGTCGTTCAAGTGAAGACTACCCGCGTCATCGGCGTGCCATGAAGGCGTCGCCCTCTGACCAAATATGGTGTCCTATAGGATATACTACACCCCTAATGATATAGTGAAGTCTCGTTACGTTCTAGGATCTCTGAGGAATACATACGAACGCGATTTGACTGGTTGAAACAACGTTTAGGGTGAGATTTTCACAGATTCCTTTCTTATATATGGACCTTTTTAGGATATGAAAAAGTATTTTATCTAAGAAAACGACACTTCATGTTATCTCTGGGACCCGTTGGATGATAAATCAGAGCAAGATTTCAGAATGTAAGTACACATTTCACCTTCAGAGGTGAATTTATCAAACCTATCGTGGTGAAAAAAAGTGTTTTGTTGTTAGGAACTCTCCTCAAACAATAGCATGGCATTTGTTTGCAGTAATAGCTACTGTAAATTGGACAGTGCAGTTGTATTAACAAGAATTTAAGCTTTCAGCCGATATAAAAGTGTAAATGCAATTTGCATAAGTTGTTTGCCTATTCGGCATAGTCAAGGACATTAATAAATCATGCCTTACTATAGGTCACGTATGCAGCAAATCTGTACGCACAATGTTAGGGGGGAATGAAAGTTAGAATAATTTGTTTTGAATTGATTACTTTTTTACGTTACTTTCAAAGTCAATGAACTATTCCAAACTAGTCTAGTTTAGATTGAAATAAAGCAGAAAGATAACTAGGCCAGAGAGTTACATTGTTTTCCATAATGTTGTGTCTCTACTACCGTTAAATGAGATGACATGCTATTTTCAAATCAACTACCTAACGTTTAATTGATTATGTGATTGAATTAAACCATGCAACAATTAAACCGTTAATAACCTGGGGCACCACGGAACCATTAGTTTATATAAAGCGGCTATCTCCCGAATCCACTCTTAAATATCTGAAGATCTTTTATATCAATAGCATTATTCTTTTCCTTCTATCAATCTCATCTGAACATCGTTGTAACGGCAGTCTAAGTCGTCCTCCTCCTCAGACGAGGAGAGGCGAGAAGGATCAGAGGACCAATACGCAGCGTGGTAATTTTCCATAATGAATTTAATCAACACAAAACAATACACTATACAAAATAACAAAAGAACATACCGTCACAGTCCTAGCTGGTGCAGAACACAAACACAGAGACAGGAAATAACCACCCACAATCCCCAACACAAAACAAGCCACCTATATATGATTCTCAATCAGGGACAACGATTGACAGCTGTCTCTGATTGAGAACCATATCAGGCTGAACATAGAAACAGACGAACTAGACACACAACATAGAATACCCACCCCAACTCACGCCCTGACCAACTAAACACATACAAAACAACAGAAAACAGGTCAGGAACGTGACAATCGTAAAATTCTTGGTTTTCTGCACGAACCCTAGCATAAATTGTGAATCAGCAACATACAAATTGGCTTAATTATTTATTTACTAACTAACTAACAATCACAGAAATACATAACAAACAAACAGTAGATATTGGTTACTACCAATGATAGGAAAGAGTCCCTAGTGGGCTAAGCCATTATGACGGCTTGGTAGACAAAGGGAAGGGGTGTGGACTGAGAAAGAGCGGGAAAGAAAAATGGATTCATTACACAGTCTATAATTATATTCACTGAAATGCTAATCCTTTGCTCATTCGAAAAGAAAATGCAATTAATATTAACGCCCGGATGTCGTAGTTGACTTCTCTGTTGGAATCCGGTCCGTCTGCTGGAGAGTTCATCAGAGTTCATCAGAGTCTCTCTGGTTGCGTTTCCCCGAAGATCAAAGTATTTTGTGGGTATTCAAATGGATACTTCAGAGTACCCTTCGGAAATGTTCTCATAGCATAGATGTTTTGGCGGTTGTCTGTATTCTTGTCCTAAATTTATGTAATTTCTAGCTGCAGACTAGTAATTTGTGTCTAAGATTTGCTCTTATTCTGTAGGGATCGATAGTCTCAGAATTTAACAATTTCCAGCCTTGGAGCCAATGCTCCACGTGGAATAGTCATGTCTTTGGTAGAGTTATACGTAGTTTAAACCACTTCACACACCACCGTCACCAGGCATGTTTTCGTCTCAGAAATTCATCTGCAACCTCAGCTCACGCTGGGTTTTGCTTAGACTGATGTGAATTTCATCCGGAGTGGGTTTTATACGTAACAGTAGAGAAGGGCGGTCCGTGACGCCAAATGTGATGTCAGGACTCACAGGGGTGTGGCCACTGACTAGTTAATCTTTATATGAAAATCCATACTCTCATTTAGAAGGTTAATATCACATTACATCTTTTCACAAATAGTTTCATGTTTAATCACATACTCTTCACAATATTTAGATGTAAACTTGACAGCTGGGAAATGTACACTTTAAGAGATACCGTTGTGTGTTTCCTGTACTTCATGAGATCACTAAATGAAACACACTCGTCACAATTGTCTCTTAAGTGACCACGGACTGTTTCCACATTCTCAAAAGTAGCAATATTGTTTAATTCTCCCATTTGGGGGATTTAGGTGTTTGGCCAAGTGAAGGTGTTTGGCCCTCTGTGCTCTCTCCCTCTCTTTCTGCATAACCAGGGGGAGGGAGTCTCCACCAGGAATTTATGACCTGAGATGACAAAACCTGGGTGTTTGAGTTTGAGTTTGAGTTTATTTTTATTTTTACAGGGACAGTGCACATTAATTAACGTTTCAGTAAAAGTGCCGGTTTTAGCCAGCCGGCTAATTTTCAACCGCAGTCCCTGGGCAGGTTATTAAAAACAATTACAATATAGACAATAGCAACATAGAACAAGCAAGACATAGCAACATAGGACAAGCAAGACGTAGCATACAGACAGAGCAACATAGAACAAAAAGCAGCAAGACAAATTTCATAAAAGCAACAAAGTGTTTCCACACCTCAGTGAAGTGTTTCCACACCTACAGTGTTTCCACACCTACAGACAACAGACATGGAAAGTGGCAACACACAGCTAGGGACCATGTTCACAAATCTGATTGACCTTTAGCCATGTCTTCAAGCATTTTGTGAAAGTGTGATACGTGGTGCAGTTATGTGTGTCTGATGGCAGTGTATTCCAGACATGGGAAGCTCTCACAGAAAAAGCGGATTTACTAAAGGTGCTTTTCCTTAGGGGACTATACAGTCACCTCTCATGGCAGACCTTGTGGATCTGCTGCCATATGTTTGGGTTTTCTGTTTAACAAAAATACTGAGTGGAGGGGGAGCCAGGCCATTTAGGATCTTGAATACAAGACATGCATCGGTGTATTGCACAAGATTTTCCCAACTCAGGAGCTCATGCTTTCTGAGGATGTGACAGTTATGATGGCTATTGGGCTTCCTATCAAGCACTTTGAGAGCCTGTAGGAGAGAGAGTGAGAGAGGGGGGGTGGGGGAAGCCACAATCTACACCCAGAAAGGGTCACGTCATGACAATAAGTACACAGAGTAGCCCCAGCAAAATAGAAAAAGTATCCAGTTCCGGTCTGGGAGGGTCCATAATTATTTTTCTTCAGAAAGAGCTCTATTTTCGTGGGTATCATTTAGGCATAGGTCTAGGCCTAAAATGCCTTCAGAAAGTATTCACGCCTCTTGACTTCGTCCAAATGTTGTTGTTTTACAGCCAAATTTAAAAAAAAATATGAAATGTATATCTTTTGTCACTGGCCTAAACACAATACCCCATAATGTCAAAGTGGAATTGTGTTTTTGAAATGTTTACAAATAAATAAAACATTTAAAACTGAAATGTCTTGACTCAATAGATATTCATCCCCTTTGTTATGGAAGCCCAAAGTTCATGAGTAAAAATGTGCTTTTCTCAATAGGGGGGCGCCATTTCCACTTTGTAAAAAATCGTTCCCAAATTAAACTGCCTTGTACTCAATTCTTGCTCGTACAATATGCATATTATTATTACTATTGGATATAAAACACTCTCTAGTTTCTAAAACCGTTTGAATTATATCTGTGAGTAAAACAGAACTCATTTTGCAGCAAACTTCCTGTCAGGAAGTGAGAAATCTGAAATCGAGGGCTCTGTTCCAGGGTCAGTTTATTAATTTGCATGGAATCTATGGGTCTACATGCACTGCATACGCCTTCCCCTAGATGTCAGTAGGCAGTGAGAGTTGGAATGGGGTGTCTAGCTAGATCTGAGGCCGAACAAGACTTCTTGGAACGGAAGGTCTGGTCTTTTCATCGTCTGGCCTGACGCAAGATGGACGTCTGCATTGCGCTCTGAAAAGCTTTCGTTTTATAAGTTAGATATCTCCGGCTCTGATTTAATTTGATATATGTGTTAAAAATATCATAATGTAGTTATTTTAAACCGAGTTATATCAGTTTATATCAGTATATTGCGATTTTCGGTATTTTCTTTGTTCTGCGTTATGCTGAGTTGGACACTTCTGCGCCACATGGCTAACGTTTGCTGCTAATTACACAGTTGAAGACGACCTTCTACAACCAAACAACGATTATTCTGGACAAAGGACAACTTGTAAAAGATTCTGATGGAAGCTCATCAAATAGTAGGAACAATTTATGATGTTAATTTGTATTTCTGTCGAAAATGTTTAGACTAATATTCCGCCATTAATTTCGGCGCGGTCTCGCTATAACGTAAGCTGTATGTCGTAGTAACGTTAATTTTAAAAATCTAACACAGCGGTTGCATTAAGAACTAGTGTATCTTTAATTTGCTGTCCAACCTGTATTTTTTAGTCAAGTTTATGATTAGTTATTGATTAGATTAGGTGCCTCTCCAAGATTTCTCCCGACATTTTGTTTGCAGTTTGGCTACTATTCACATTGTAAAACCACGATTTGTGCCGCTAAATATGCACATTTTCGAACAAACCATATATGTATTGTGTAATATGATGTTATAGGACTGTCATCTGATGGAGTTTGAGAAGGTTAGTGAAAAAATTAATATCTTTTGCTGGTTTATTCGCTATCGCTAACGTTATGTTGAATGAATGGGGCTGTGTGGTAGGCTATTGTAGTAAGCTAATATAATGCTATATTGTGTTTTCGCTGTAAAACACTTAAAAAATCTGAAATATTGGCTGGATTCACAAGATGTTTGTCTTTCATTTGCTGTACACCGTGTATTTTTCATAAATGTTTTATGATGAGTATTTAGGTATTTCACGTTGGTTTCTGTAGTTATTCTAGCTGCTTTGGTGAGAGTTGTGATGGTGGCTGCAATGTAAAACTATGATTTATACCTGAAATATGCACATTTTTCTAACAAAACATATGCTATACAATAAATCTGTTATAAGACTGTCATCTGATGAAGTTGTTTCTTGGTTAGTGACTATTTATATCTTTATTTGGTCGAATTTGTGATAGCTACCTATGCAGTAAAAAAATGGTGAAAAAAAAAAGTTGGGTCTTTTGCTATCGTGGTTAGCTAATAGAAATACATATTGTGTTTTCCCTGTAAAACATAGTATCTTTCATCTGGTGTCTTGGACTTGTGATTTCATGATATTTAGATGCTAGTATTTACTTGTGGCGCTATGCTAGGCTATGCTAGTCAGCTTTTTTACTGATGAGGGTGCTCCCGGATCCGGGATGATTACCAAGTAGAAGTTAACAAGTCACATAATAAGTTGCATGGACTCACTTCGTGGGAAATAATAGTGTTCAACACATACTGTAAGGTCCCTCAGGTCGAGCAGTAAATTTCAAACACAGATTCAACCACAAAGACCAGGGAGGTTTTCCAATGCCTCACAAAGAAGGGCACCTATTGGTAAAAAAAGCTGACATTGAATATCCTTTTGAGCATGGTGAAGTTATTAATTACACTTTGGATGGTGTATCAATAAACCCAGTCACTACAAAGATACAAGCATCCTTCCTAACTCAGTTGCCGGAGAGGAAGGAGACCTCTCAGGGATTTCACCATGAGACCAATGGTGACTTGAAAACAGTTAAAGTTGAATGACTGTGATAGGAAAAAACTGGGGATGGATCAACAACATTGTCATTACTCCACAATACTAACCTAAATGACGGAGTGAAAAGAATGAAACCTGTACAGAAAAACATACTCCAAAACATGGATCCTGATTGCAACAAGGCACTAAAGTAATACTGCAAAGAATGTGGCAAAGCAATTCACATTTTGTCCTGAATACAACGTTTTATGTGTGGGGAAAATCCAATACAACACATTACTGAGTACCACTCTCCATATTTTCAAGCATAGTGGTGGCTGCATCATGTTATGGGTATGCTTATAAACGTTATGGATTGGGGAGTTTTTGTAAGGGGTGCGAACTGGCGGCAGAGAAGTCAGACGCAGGAGAGAAATAACAGTGTTTCCAATGGCGCAGTTTATAAACAAAACCCACCGGAAAACAGAATAATAAAATAAATGGGTACATAACCCAACGCACACCAGGACAGACAAACAATCCCCGACAAGGACATGAGGGGGAACAGAGGGTTAAATACACAACATGTAATTGATGGGATTGGAACCAGGTGTGATGGAAGACAAGACAAAACAAAAGGAAAATGAAAAGAGGATCAGCGATGGCTAGAAGGTCAGTGACTTCGACAGCCGAACGCCACCTGAACAAGGAGAGGGACCAACTTTGGTGGAAGTCGTGACAGTACCCCCCCCCCCCCCCCCCCCACCCCGATGCGCGGTTCCAGCAGCGCGTCGACACTGGCCACGGGGACGACCCGGAGGGCGAGGCGCAGGGCGATCCGGATGGAGACGGTGGAACTCCTGCAGCATAGATGGGTCCAACACGTCTCGACCGGAACCCAGCACCTCTCCTCCGGAACGTACCCCTCCCACTCCACGAGATACTGAAGGCCCCTCGCCCGGTGCCTCGAATCCAGTATGGAGCGAACGGAGTACGCCGGGGCCCCCCCCGATGTCCAGAGGGGGCAGAGGAACCTCCCGCACCTCAGACTCCTGGAGCGGGCCAGCCACCACTGGCCTGAGGAGAGACACATGGAACGAGGGGTTAATACGGTAATCGGGTGGAAGCTGTAACCTATAACAAACCTCGTTCACTCTCCTCAGGACTTAAAATGGCCCCACAAACCGCAGACCCAGCTTCCAGCAGGGCAGGCGGAGTGGCAGGTTTCGGGTCGAGAGCCAGACCCGGTCCCCCGGTGCGAACACCGGGGTCTCACTGCGGTGGTGATCTGCATTCCTCTTTTGGCACGTCACGGCTTGCTGAAGGTGGACACGGACGGCTTCCCATGTCTCCTCCGCGCGCCTGAACCAGTCGTCCACCGCAGGAACCTCGGTCTGACCCTGATGCCAAGGAGCCAGAACCGGCTGGTACCCCAGTACGCACTGGAAGGGAGAGAGGTTAGTGGAGGAGTGGCGGAGCGAGTTCTGTGCCATCTCGGCCCAGGGCACGAACGCCGCCCACTCTTGCTGCATCAGGGATGCAACTGCGTGCGTCCTTATCCAATTCTGCATATTGAAGATATTGGAAGAACTGTCCACATTTACTTTTTGTCAGCCAACAAACAGCAAAAGCACTAGCCTATGTCAATCTACTATCCCCCATAGTACAAAAGTAGACCTATTCTAATCTGTACAATAAATACATCTTCCAAACTTAGTCCGGGACAGTTGTGGGATGCGATAGATCCCAAATTAATACAACCACTAGCATAATTTTTACGCAATGTGGCTGACACGACAGATCAGAACGTTTAGCTTAAAATGTTGATAGACTATTAGGCTATTTATTCACATTATAAGCGCAGCAATGCGCACACATCAGTAGGCTATATGCCAAATATTCCATTAGCGGGACAACACCATTATCAAAAGTGACCGCAAATGTGATTATGCATGTAGTGATTTTATTATAAAGGAGCATTTTCATGGTGAAAATTATCTTCCTAAACTTTAAACTTGTGTGCTGCTTATGTATGCCAGTTAGGCTCTACACCCCTTGTAAAGTGGATTAATGTGCTTAATTTTAAGAAGTTATTTGGCCACTTTAGTTGTGATAGAAACCTTATCAAAACAAATAGCCCTAAGGGCTAGGCTACATGAGGTGTGCGACTATGATTAGAAAAAGTAGAAAAAACGGCATTGTTTCTTGCTGGGCATGCTAGGCTCCCGAGTGGCGCAGCAGACTAAGGCACTGCATCATCTTAGTGCTATAGGCGTCACGATCCCGAGCTGTATCACAACCAGTCGTGATTGGGAGTCCCATAGGGCGGCGCACAATTGGCCCAGCGTCGTCCGGGTTAGGGGAGGGTTAGGCTGGGGTAGGCCGTCATTGTAAATAAGAATTTGTTCTTACTGACTTGCCTAGTTAAATAAAAGGTTAAATAAAAAATGAATAAAAAATTCACAAATTATAATATATAATATACAAGTGATAGGCTAATAATGTCACCCATCAGACTATTCTTGATTTAATCTTGTCTTTACATATACTAAATAATATATGTGTGACATTTGTTTTGAGTTAGAATGGACCATTATCATGCACCTGTCACGAAACAGGGTCAGGGGGAAGAGTAAATGTCATCTGTCACGACAAGCCCTCGGGGTTCTCCATGGTGTTTTAGGTCAGGTCATGACTAGGGGAGTTTCTAGGTATTATATTTCTATGTTGGTGTGTATGGTTCCCAATTGGAGGCAGCTGATAATCGTTACCTCTAATTGGGGATCATACTTAGTGTGTCCTTTTTCCCACCTGCTATGTGGGATATTGTTTTGTGTGAGTGCCTATGTGCGCTACGTATTTCCCGATTGTTATGTCGTTGTTGTTTTGGAAGTCTCACTATCATTAAAATGTGGAACTCTACTCACGCTGCGCCTTGGTCCAATTATTCATACGACGGTCGTGACAGAATATCCCACCAAAGCAGGACCAAGCAGCGGGCCCAGGAGGTGAAGGAGAGTTGGACATGGGAAGAGATACTAGGTGGATGCGAGACTCTTCCTTGGCGGGAGTCGACGAGGAGTAAAGGAGGACAGAGACGACGCCGGGGTCCGCGGCCACAAACAGCCTAAGGGCAACCCCAAGTTGGGGGGGGCACAAGGGGCGGTCGGCCGAGGAGAGAGCCAGAGACCGTCTGGGAGTCGATGGAGCAGTTTGAGGAGGGATATCGGAGAGAGATGTTGGCTAGGAGTATGCTGTATCCTGGTACGTCCTGTGCCGGCTCCCCGCATTCTCCGTGAAGAGTGTGTCACCAGCCCGGTGCAACCTGTGCTGGCCCCACGCACCAGGCCTCCAGTGCGCCTCCCCAGCCCGGTACGTCCTATGCCGGCTCCCCGCACTCGCCCTGAAGAGCGTGTCATCAGTCCGGTGCAACCTGTGCCTTCCCAGCCGGGTACGTCCTGTGCCGGCTCCCCGCATTTTCCCTGAAGAGTGTGTCACCAGCCCGGTGCAACCTGTGCTGGCTCCACGCACCAGGCCTCCAGTGCGCATCCCCAGCCCGGTACGTCCTGTGCCGGTTCCCCGCACTCGTCCACCAGTGCTTGTTTACAGTCCGGAGTCTCCAGCGATGGTCTACAGCCCGGAACCTCCAGCGACGGTTCACAGTCCAGAGCTTCCAGCGACGGTTCACAGTTCAGAGCCTCCAGCGACGGTCCACGGTCCGGAGACTCCAGTGACGGTCCACGGCCCGGAGCTTCCAGTGACGGTCCACGGCCCGGAGCTTCCTGCACTGGTGCCATGGCCGGAGCCTTCCACTGCGCCGGTGCCCAGTCCAGGCACGGCGTCCAGTCCCGCTCCATGGCCGGAGCCTTCCTCTGCGCCGGTGCCCAGTCCAGGCACGGCGTCCAGTCCAGCTCCATGGCCGGAGCCTTCCTCCGCGCCGGTGCCCATTCCGGGCACGGCGTTCAGCCCGGCTCCATGGCCGGATCCTAGAGTGGGTGCTACGTCCCGCACCGGAGCACCTTTGAGGGGGGGGGGGGTACTGTCACGCCCTGACCATAGACCCCTCGGGGTTCTCCATGGTGTTTTAGATCAGGTCGTGACTAGGGGGGTTTCTAGGTATTATATTTCTATGTTGGTGTTTATGGTTCCCAATTGGAGGCAGCTGATAATCGTTACCTCTAATTGGGGATCATACTTAGTGTGTCCTTTTTCCCACCTGCTATGTGGGATATTGTTTTGTGTGTGTGCCTATGTGCGCTATGTATTTCACGATCGTTATGTCTTTGTTGTTTTGGAAGTCTCACTATCATTAAAATGTGGAACTCTACTCACGCTGCGCCTTGGTCCAATTATTCATACGACGGTCGTGACATCATCTATGTACTTAAATAGCGAATGGAGGACGCTTTTCCCGATGTTCATTTTCATGCCAGCCAGGTAGGCTATACTCCTGTTGTAAAGATTAGCAATGTACTTAATATTAGGAATGTTGGGAAATACTTCTAGTAGAAAGCTGATGGGATCCTCCTATTTTTAATAGAGGCCATCACTGTTTTCTCATGCAATTGCATAGCCTATAGAAATGTTGCACAACATGAGCTTAGGGGCTCTCATGAAGTGTTTGATTGACATCAATGCAAATGTAATTGAAAATCTAGAGTGATTAGAAGGACAATAGAGTGCTGAGTACCAGGCAGTTAGCAAGTTTAGTAGGCTACTAATGACCATCAGCAGCATCAGAGCTTGGAGAAGCCTAATTACCGTGACTAAACGGTCACGTGGAATTTGACTCCCTTCATGACTCATGACCGCCGGTGTGGCAGTAATAATATCACCGCAACAGCCCTAGGTATGATCATTAAAGAATACACAGTACGTTCTCAGCTATGATGTGGGCGTCCCCCTAGGGTCAATACTGGGGCCCCTCCTGTTCAGCCTGTACAGGAATGATCCGCTTTCTGTCTGTACTGGGTCTGAAGTTCAAATGTATGCAGATGATACAGTGATATATGTGCATGCAAACAAGCTGCACAAGAACTCACTACTGTAATGGTCAAGGTTACAAAGTGGCTCAGTGACTCGTGTTTGCATCACAATGTGAAAAAAAGAGGGCAACTGATGCTACGGAGACAGATGCCTATTTGTCAGGGGAGAAGTTCCAGGCTGTATCCGATTTTAAGTACCTTGGCATCATACTTGATTGCAACCTCTCTTTTAAAAAGCAGGTGAAAAAGGTAACTAAAATAACAAAGTTCAACCTAGCTAATTTCCGATTCATACAACATTTTTTGACTACAGAGGTAACAAAACTGTACTTCAATGCTATGATACTCCCCCACTTAACTTCACTAGGGTAGGGGGCAGCATTCGGAATTTTGGATGAAATGCATGCCCAATTTAAACTGCCTGCTTCTCGGGCCCAGAAGATATTATATGCATATAACTGGTAGATTTGGATAGAAAACACTCTAAAGTTCCAAAACTGTTAAAATAGTGTATGTGAGTATAACAGAACTGATTTGGCAGGCGAAAACCTGAGAAAAATCCATTCAGGAAGTAGTTTTTTTTTTGGTTTTGTAGTTTTCTATTCAATGCCATTACAGTATGCATTGACTTAGGACTCAAACTGAAGTTTCTATGCCTTCCACTAGATGTCAACAGTCTGTAGAAATAGTTTCAGGCTCGTATTCTGAAAAATTAGGGAATAAGAGCATTCGGAATGACTGGACGCTAAAGTGTCGCAGAGCTTTTTCATGCGCTCGACAGAGAGAGAGCAATTCTTGTTTATCTTTTAAATTGACAACGTTATTGTCCGGTTGAAATATTATCGATTATTTAGGCTAAAAACAACCTGAGGATTTGAATATAAACATCGTTTGACATGTTTCTATGAACTTTACAGATACAATTTTGATTTTTTTGTCTTCCTGTTTTGACTGCGTTTGAGCCTGTGGATTACTGAAGAAAACGCGCGAACAATGCGGAGGTTTTTGTATATAAAGAAACTTTATCGAACAAAAGAAACATTTATTGAGTAAATGAATGTCTGCTAAGTGCAACCATATGAAGATCATCAAAGGTAAGGGATTCATTTTATCTCTATTTATGACTCTGACTCTGTTCTACTTGGCTGGTTACTGTTTGTAATGAATTGTCTGCTGGGCTATGTTCTCAAATAATCGTAAGGTATGCTTTCGCCGTAAAGCATTTTTTAAATCTGACACTGTGGTTGGATTCACAAGACGTTCATCTTTAAACCTATGTAAAATATGTTTTGTTTTCTGAATTTTTATGATGAGTATTTCTGTATTTGAATTTGGCGCCCAGCAGTTTCACTGGCTGTTGAAGAGGTGGGACGCTAACGTCCCACATACCCAAGAGAGGTTCCAGCGACGGTTCACAGTCCAGAGCTTCCAGCGACGGTTCATACTGCTAGACTAGTTCGGCCCAAGCTTGCTGTACAGAATTAAAAGCCATTCAGTCAGTCTACAAACAGGCTCTCAAAGTGCTTGATAGAAAGCCTAATAGCCATCATCACTATTACATCCTCATAAAGCATGAGCTTCTGAGTTGGGAATATCTTGTGCAATACACTGTCTTGTACTCAAGATCCTAAATGGCCTGGCTCCCCCTCCACCTAGTACTTTTTTTAAAACAGAAAGCCCAAACCCATGGCAGCAGATCCACAAGGTCTGCCATGAGAGGTGACTGTATAGTTCGCTTAAGGAAAAGCACCTTTTTTCAATCTGCTTTCTCTGTGAGAGCTTCCCATGTCTGGAACACACTGCCACCAGACACACACAACTGCACCACATATCGCACCTTCACAAAAAACATAAAGATATGACTTAAGCCCAATCAGACTTGTGAACATAATCCCTAGCTGCATATTACAGCTCTCCATGTTGTCTGTTGTCTGTAGTTGTGAGGTGTGGAAAGACTTTGTTACGTTTATGTATTTTGTTTTGTTGCTTTTTGTGTAATTGCTCTGTCTGCGTGCTACGTGTTGCTTGTCCAATGATGCTCTGCATTTTTGTCTGCATTGTTATTGTAATAGTTTTTAATAACCTGCCCAGGGACTGAGGTTGAAAATTAGCTGGCTGGGTAAAACCGGCGCTTTTACTGAAATGTTGATTAATGTGCACTGTCCCTGTAAAAAAAAAAACGTTTTACTCAAACTCTTGAGAGATTCAGAATGTGAAAATGTAATCTCATGAAAATGAAATAAATGTGTAATCTATTCTAAATATATGTTTAATTATCAATAGTAGAAGTCTCAATTTGCATAAAACAACTGAGAGAATATAAAAGCATTACTAGCTTAAGAGTTTTGGGATTCTCGGCAGGACTGTCTTAGCTTTTTCGAAACATTGACTAGCTAGCTTGTAGTATAGTTTAATTTGCTGTATAATTATGTGAGAATTTGTTTGATTGACAGACTCAATACTGTGCCATCGGTTCCCAGCTGGAAGAGATACACACAAAAAATACTTTAGCCTTCGAAACTATAAACATAATACTTCATTCAAAATGTTGGTTTAGATTACTCTAACTGAATTTCCTCTTCCTTCCATCATTCCTTCCGGGTGGATATGTGTGGGCCCCTTAAATTGTATAACATTACAAACTTAACTTTAAGGATCTTCTATCATTAATATTGTTTACGTAGCGAGACAATCTTCAAGTTCAGGGGCTTGTACTTGCATTAATGAATGGGTCACTGCAATTCTGCTTGCCCGATGGACCTTAACTGATCTAGATGACATTTGAGGTGCAAGAGGAAATAGTCATTCTGTTAAAGGGTGTGAGCAGCCATAAATCAAGGTATTATCGGGCACTTAAACCAGAAGTGCAAAGGTCTGAGGGGTTGCCCGCAAGGAAAACTGTTGGTAATGTTGTAAAGAACGTCTTGAGTCCGGGGCCCGGCCGGGACAATTATTTCTGAATTTCTTATGTGATATTTTTTAATTGAAATTATGAAATCTTCGTTGTTTGAGTTATTCCTTCTGATCACCTAGTACACAAATAGACAAATAGAGATATCAAACTGTTATATTATATCAAACAGCAAATATGAGTTATATATGGACTGTTTACTATACACTAAGTGTACAAAATATTAAGAACACCTGCTCTTTCCATGACAGACTGACCAGGTGAATCCAGGTGAAAGCTATGATCCCTTATTGATGTCACTTGTTAAATTCACTTCAATCAGTGTAGATGAAGGGGAGGAGACAGGCTAAATAAGAATTTTTCAGCCTTGAGACAATTGAGACATGGATTGTGTGCCATTCAGAGGGTGAATGTGCAAGACAAAAGATTTAAGTGCCTTTGAACGGCGCATGGTAGTACGTGCCAGGCGCACCAGTTTGTGTCAAGAACTGCAACGCTGCTGTTTATAATTCATGCTCAACAGTTTCCGATGTGTTTTAAGAATGGTTCACCACCCAAAGGATAGCCAGCCAACTTGACACAACTGTGGGACGCTTTCGACACCTTGTAGAGTCCATGCCGCAACGAATTGAGGCTGTTCTGAGGGCAAAAGGAAGGTGTTCTTAATGTTTTGTACACTCAGTTACTCCAATACATCGGAGACATTGTAAAAATATATATTTTCAAGATCAATTAAGCTACGCTAAATGTAGGCTATTGTGAGGGTTATAGTATTTTCATGCACATTTTAGTGTTATTTAACATTTAAAAAAATATTGTATCTGCCTCCTCTTCAAAATGTGTTTCTTGTTTTACTATAGGTTGGCCAATAGAAAATAAATTCCTTCTGTGTTGCTTCTGCTCCCATCTGCATCAGATTTCTTAAAGCCATACTGTCAGTTCCCAGGAAACTCGATCCTCTTAATTCCCATCTGAGACGGGAATTAGTAACCCTGGCTGTAAACCAGCAAGAAGGAGCACTGGGATGTTTACTAAACACTATACCAGCAAAATATGTGAACTTCAAATGTATGTATAGGAGGAGAAGCAAAACATACAAGACTTAGGGTTCTATTCAATCTGTATTGCTGATGCGTAACAGATTGCGTAGATCAAAATGTTAAGGTCATTTCCGATTGTGTAAAGGTTTTCTTCCAGGGGTGAAGGAGAGGACCAAAATGCAGCGTAGCCAGTGCTCAACATGTTTAATTAAACAATAACCATGAACACTTAACAAATAACAAAATAACAAACCGTGAAAACCGAGACAGTCCTATCTGGTGCAGAACAAACACTGAGACAGGAAACAAACACCCACAAAATCCCAACACAAAACAAGCCTCCTATATATGAGTCTCAATCAGAGACAACGACTACCATCTGTCTCTGATTGAGAACCCACACTAGGCTGACATAGAAACAGACAAACTAGACACACAACATAGAATTCCCACCCAGCTCACGTCCTGACCAACTAAACACATACAAAACAACAGAAAACAGGTCAGGAACGTGACAGATTGAGCTGCATTTACCGTGAATGCGGTCTCCGCTAACAAGCTGTAAAGCTGAACCTCCGCAATACGGATTGAATAGAGCCCTTAGACTATTTATTATTTTAGGAAGAACACTGGCAACCTGTCAGAGAACATTGGGGACTTGTCTGAGACCTTAATCCAATGTAAACAGTGACCGATACAGCGCATGAGCCATAAGAGTCCCTAAGAGCTTATTTCCTACCACACAAAATCTCCTCATATAATATTCAATCATTTTTTTGTATACCACAGCTTCTCAAAAATATATATTTGGGATGTCTTCTTTCATGCAGTAGCGTAGGCATAACGATATTCCTCTCTCCATCTATACTCCTCTCTCCATCTATGTGGTCCCGTGTGGCTCAGTTGGTAGAGCATGGCGCTTGCAACGCCAGGGTTGTGGGTTCATTCCCCACGGGGGGACCAGGATGAATATGTATGAACTTTCCAATTTGTAAGTCGCTCTGGATAAGAGCGTCTGCTAAATGACTTAAATGTAAATGTTAAATGTATACCAGAGCTACTCAACTCTTAACCTATGAGGTCCGGAGCCTGCTGATTTTCTGTTCTACCTGATAATGAATTGCACACACCTCGTGTCCCAGGTCTAAATCAGTCCCTGATTAGAGGGGAATAATGAAAAAATGCAGTGGAAGTGGCTTCGAGGTCCAGAGATGAGTTTGAGGGATCTATACCATAAATAAGATCACAATATTAAGGGAAATTAAAGTTGCCGTGTGATGCCCTTTGCTGTTTTACCAATGTTCTGGAGCATTTGTAAACATACAAAGGTTTTCCAATGCTGTGACTACACTCCCTTTGCATTTAACGGGCATAGTAGAGGTCTTCCTGCAGAAGGAGTGACTCTATAAAAGGGTGGCTCCACGTGTGGTGGATGGTGCAGAGTAGTAGGTGTTAGGGGGTGCTTGTTGTTCCCTCTGCCTCTGGGCCAAAAGAGAACTGAGGACATGTGTTTCGACTTGCAGGAGCTCACCTGCGGCTGAACATGGAACACAAGGTAATTCATCCATTATGGATGTTGAAGCAGAGCAGCAAAGGAGACTGTGGTCACCTTGTGGAGGAAGAAGCACACCAGTTCTTATCATGGCAGTTTGAATGGCCACTAGGTGAGGGAAATCCCTATCCCCTTCTGGTGACAAAACTGAGTTTGGTGCAGTTCAGTGAGCCTGCATCTCCATGAGATTAAGCCCCAGTTATAGCTGGCCTCTTTTCAAGCCTCAGGTTGGACTGCATTCATCCAAGAGCTTTAAACTGTTCCATGGTGGGCCTGGTGGTCTGGCAATGAACTGTGCATGACAGGTCAAGCTGCTGTGTAGAATCCTGGCTTGAATCATCTGCCATCGAGCCATGCTGGTGGCTGTGGCGTATGGCGGAACAATGGAAATGGCTCAGTGACATGTGTGGGGTGGGGAGAGAGTGGCGGTTAGTGGGAGAGAGAGTGGTGGGGCTGTGTCTCGGGGCAGCACGTATCCTCAAGGAGCTGACGAAGTGATGCAATGCTGGATTTATGAGGCGGCCCTCCAACTGAGCGACAAGCTGCAGCGAGCGAGGCCGGAGCGGGAGCACAGCGCAGCAGCCATCTGTTGCTAAGTCTGTCCTATCTGCATGCTAATCCTTTCACACCTCCATAAGAGATTTGTGACTGTATTGTCGAGCAGCTTTTAGGATAAGGAGATAGCAAGGGGAATAAAACAAGGAAACAACAGCCAGAAGGATGTTAAATTTAGATATGGAAGAAAATATGAGATGGGAAATAAGTTTACCGGCGGATAATCGTTGCATAGATAAATAAACTGAAAGAATATGAAAATGTTTCAGTCTACCTTTTCATTGGGTACTAACATGCAAAACATGCAGAGGAGACTCAAGGTCAGCATATCATTTGACATTCAGTAAGTGCCTCTACAATGTACCTAGTACCTACTAGAATAATTGTTCTCATGCTGACTAATCATTTGTTAAAATGTCCAGATGTACATTGCATTAAAAATCTGTCATCCATCAATGTAGCTGTTCAGTACAAACCTTCCATTGTAACATGTCCACATGTACCAAGAAATGCACAAAGTTCTAATGCTTATATCAGAGCAGCGCACATAATTGAAAAGTAACATCCTTGTCCAACATCTTTATCAAACAGCACAATAAAACACTCTCCATTCCAACCCGAGCCCCACTCAACCAGCACAGTACCGTACCATGACAGAGATGTGAAGGATGCGTAACTCTTCCTCGGCAGAGTCGCTGGCAGGGTAGTCTGTGGCGGACAGGCCGGGGAGGTTCTGGCTGCCATCTTGGTGGTGGATGTGAAAGAGCAGCGTGCCGTTCTCCATCCACTGCTGCCGCCATCGCACCAGAGGAATGTCCTCAGAGTTTCCTGTGATCTCTGCCAGTCATACAGGACACACAGATAAAAGGATGAGTGACACTTTTTCAAATTTCAACATTTCCATTTAAAATCTTATCATATGAGTGAGCGAGGATATGGACCTGGGTTATGAAGCATATTATGATGAATTATTAGTGCATAACCTTTTGAAAAATCTTATGTGCCTTTACAAATATCCATTGCATTATTTTCCAGTAGGGTAATAACTATTACCCTAGTACAGTATCTATTACCCATATAGGGTAAATCCATTTGATAGCACCCCTTTTGAAATGAACAAAACCTTCCATTCATATTTGCCTATTGTAGAAGTGCTCCGCAAGTTACTGTTTGGACCTGAATGCCAAAACATTTTAGAGATAAAGGTGGTCAAAGTTGACCTATTGTCACGCTCTGACCTTAGAGATCCCTGTTTATTCTCTATATTTTGGTTAGGTCAGGGTGTGACTAGGGTGGGTACTCTAGTTTTTGTATGTCTATGTTTTCTTTTTCTTTGTTGGCCTAGTATGGTTCCCAATCAGAGGCAGCTGTCTATCGTTGTCTCTGATTGGGGATCATACTTAGGCAGCCCTTTTTCCACCTTCAGTTGTGGGATCTTGTCTTTGTTTGGTTGCATATATTTTGCACGACAAAGCTTTTCGTTCGTTGTGTTGTTTATTGTTTTTTTTTTGCTGGTTCACATTTTAATAAAGTATGATGAACCCAAATCACGCTGCGCCTTGGTCAACCCTTAACGACGAACGTTACACCTATTATGCATACCCCACGTCTTCATCACTGGAAAAGATAAACAGTTGAGATTGATATCTTAAAAGCTTCCAAAGAGGGTTGTGAAAGTTTTTGATCATTTATTGAAAAAAAAACATGTTAACCTTAATGTCAATTATCTAAAACTTTTTCAGATATACATATGTTGTAGCTTAGACCTTATTTTACATAATGTACGTTTTTTTGTGTTGTGCCTGCCATCGATTGTGACACAACATGCTCTTGAATACAGTGTGTGTATCATATTTTGGCTGATAAATGTACTAACATTTTAATAAATGTAAACTTTCAAATGGTACCACTTTGACTTGAATGGGAATTATACTGTCAATCCTCCATAGGAAACCTACTGAAATCATAGAAATATAGATAATAGACATGAACATTTAAGTTGACATTCAACGGTGGGTGGACCAGTGGCCATCTTTGTGGTAGTAATTAGAAGTAAAAATGTCAATGGTTGGTAACAACGATTCGGGAGACAGGCGCAGGAACGCGTAATATTTTTTGGTCATTATACCCCAAATTACGGCGTGCCGTGTAAGGGCACGGGGACGAAGACCAAACAAACACATAACAAAAACACCGGGTTGAAACCCAAACAAAAGAGCGAGGAGTACCTCAAATAAATACACACGCTCACAATGATTAACCCACGGGACGAGACCCGTAATCATCAGAGCAATCCACAATGGCACGAAAGCCAAAACACACAGCACAGGTAATCACATGCACCAACGGATATTGTAACAATAATCGACCCCCCATGGTGAACAAAGGACACATATATACAAATACAATCAGTGGGAATAGGGGACAGGTGTGCGTGATGAAAGTTCCGGAGAGATCCGAGACAATGGTGTACCAGCTAAATTGCTTTTGTCTAAACAGGTATTCCCCAGGAGTATGCGCAATGCCTTCAAGGGTATGCTAAATAAAAATGTATTTCACATTTAAAAAATACAAATATAACATTATTATTATTTATTTATTTTTTATTCACATTTTCAAACAGTACATTTATATTTCCCAACAGGGCTATACATTTGGGTGAGGTTTTTTACTTGCCTGAGTAGCCTCGCTTCTGTAACGGCTGCTCTCCTCCTCTTCGTCTGAAGAGGAGAAGCATGGGTCGGACCAATACGCATCGAGGTATGCAGTCATAATGAATTTATTTAAATGATAGACAAACACGAAACACTTGAGAATTTACAAAATAACAAACGCAGTCAACAGACCTGAACAAACGAACTTACATGACACGAAGAACGCACGAACAGGAAAATAGACTACACAAAAACCGAACGAACAAACATACCGAAACAGTCCCGTGTGGCGCAACATACACAGACACGGAAGACAACCACCCACAAACAAACAATGTGACACCACCTACCTTAATATGATTCTCAATCAGAGGAGATGAAAACCACCTGCCTCTAATTGAGAACCATATCAGGTACCCATTAAACCAACATAGAAACACAAAACATAGACTGCCCACCCAAACTCACGTCCTGACCAACTAACACATACAAAACTAACAGAAAACAGGTCAGGAACGTGACAGCTTCACTGCCAAAAATAAAATTAAACTCTCTAGTGTTCAGCAAAATGACAACACAATGTCAAATACAGGTAGCCTAGGTCAAATAATTAACATCCAATCACATTAACCGTTACTCCACATTTTAGAAACAAAACAAGACAATTTGAAAAATAAGCCACAAGAGTTTTTTGAGCGAGACAAAAGACGACTTTCGAGTAGTAAGACGTATAAAAGCAACAGATACCATTAATAAGAAGGGGCTAGAAGCGTCTTACATGGTGAGCTACTGAGTGGCTAGGACAGGCAAACCCATACTATTGTGGATAACTTAATTCTTCATGCTGCCGCAGACATGGCTGGGACAATGCTGGGAGAAAAGGCCAAAAAAACTATACAGACAATGCCTTCATCAAACAACACTGCTTCACAACGCATCAGTGAGATGGCAGGAGATGTTATGAAACAATTATCGCTTCACATACAAGCCAGTGAATTATGTGCATTAAAGCTGAATGAGTCAACAGACGTGCAGGCCTGGCACAGCTCCTGGTATATGTCCGTTACGTTTATGGGGGGTCAATTAAGGAAGACATCCTCTTCTGCAAACCATTGGAAACCAGGACAACATGAGAGGATATTTTTAAAGTCCTGGACAGCTTTGTGACATCAAATGGACTTTGGTGGTCAAGATGTGTTGGTATCTGTACTGATGGCGCAAAAGCCATGATAGGGAGACATAGTGGAGTGGTAACGAGCGTGCAAGTAGTTGCTCCCGATGCCACTTGGGTACACTGCAGCATCCCCCGAGAGACTCTTGCTGCCAAGTGAATGCTTGACAGCTTGAAAGACGTTTTGGACACTACAGTGAAAATTATTAACTTTGTTAAAGCAAGGCCCCTGAACTCTTGTGTATTTTCTGCATCATTCCGACGAGTTTCTCACACGACTGGCCTTTCTGGGTGATGTTTTTTCTCGCCTGAATGATCTGAATCTGGGATTACAGGGACTCTCCGCAACTATATTCAATGTGTAGGACAAAATTGAGGCTATGATTAAGAAGTTAGAGCTCTTTCGGTCTGCATTAACAGGGACAACAAACAGGTCTTTCCATCATTGTATGATTTTTTGTGTGCAAATGAACTCAAGCTTACGGACAATGTCAAATGTGATATAGCGAAGCATCTGAATGAGCTGGATGCGCAATTACGCATGCCCTGCCCTTGCATGCCCTGCCTCCAGTCCACTTACCGATATCTGAACAAGAGAGCCTCATCGAAATTGCAACAAGCGGTTCTGTGAAAATTCTATTTAATCAGAAGCCACATGCCAGATTTCTGGATAGGGCTGCGCTCAGAGTTTTTTGCCTTGGCAAATTGTGCTGTTCAGACACTGATGCCCTTTGCAACCACGGACCTATGTGAGAGTGGATTCTCGGCCCTCACGAGCATGAAAACTAAATTCGGGCACAGACTTGGGGTGTGTGGAAAATTATTTAAGACTGAAACTCTCTCCAATACAGCCCAACATTGCAGAGCTATGTGCATCCTTTCAAGCACACCCTTCTCATTAACCTGTGGTGAGTTATTCACCATTTTTGATGAACAAATAAGGTTTTATATGTAAGATGGCTAAATAAAGAGCAAAATTATTGATTATTATGATATTATTGTTTGTGCCCTGGTCCTATAAGAGCTCTTTGTCACTTCCCACAAGCCAGGTTGTGACAAAAACTCACACTCATTCTTATGTTTAATAAATGTATTGTATAGGTTTGTGTGTGGCAGGCTTACAATGATGGCAAAAAACAACATTGAGAGTGCGCTGACCCTGGTGCTAGAGGGGGTACGCAGCTGGAGGTTGAATGTTTCAAGGTGTACGGGACCATAAAAAGTTTGGAAACCACTGGTCTAAAGGAATAGGCCCATTATATGAATTTGTTTCTAGAATTGAAATGGCATCCACCCAAGAACATGTTGTGTCTCAACCGATGGCCGGCACAACACAAAAACCTAAGATGATGTAAAGAAGGGTCTAAGCTACAACATATGCAAATATTTAAAAAAAAATCTGAGTTCACACGTCTTTAGATAATTGACGTTAAAGGTAAAATAAATGTCATAATTGTTATTAAAAAATGTATAAAATAGTTTGACAACCCTGTTTGTAAGCTTTAAAATAATTTCAAACTCAACCGTTTATATCCATATTTATTTCCAGTGATGAAGACATCTCTCATGGTGTGGTGGGGTGTGCAAAATGTCTCAACTTGAAATACCTTCATCTCTTGAATGTTTTGGCATTCAGGTCCAAAAAGTTACTTTCTCACCACTTCTTCCAAGGGCAAACATGTATGGAAAGTTTTGTTTAAATCAAAAGGGGATGCAGTTGAATTAAAAATGGATTTACCCTATAGCTACTGTATACACTGAAACATTCAGTTCTTTAATTGTGATCTAACTGTGAGTGCTTTTAATTGCATGAGTGTAGTGTAACTAGGTTTATCTGACACTTACTGATGGCACTGTGCCGCAGCAGAGTGGGACCTCCCGGTAAATACAATTTAGGGGCTGGCTTTAACCTACATACAAATTATCTGACAAAGTGACAGGACATTTTTACAGCAGAGAGTTCCCTCCAGGGTCTGGTTCAGCATAAGAATGTTATTAATGAGTCCATCGCCTCTCAGCATGAGGCCACCAAGGCACCAACACAAAGAATGGATTAAAGTAATGTGATTACGGCACAGTATTAGTGTACCACTATTAGAAGAGTACCTCATCTTAATGCACCATGCAGCCCTAGATCACTAAATCCACCATCTCGGTTGGTTACAGTGTTTTGGAGGGAAAACAAAGCATCTGCTTATCTAAAACACATCCTGGGATCTTTGTATCAACTGCATTATTGATTCTATGAATTATACATTAATAATCATCAGATGAAAACATAGAGGGATTTACTGTGAGGTTATTTCCATTTATTGGAAAATAATCTAGAAATCAATACATGGTATTTCAGTTATGAACACAGAACTGCATTAATGCCATATTGCATTTAGCAAATATGCTTCAGTGAGAAAATGATAATGATCGGGTAACCAGAGGTCATATAGACGAAGATGATTTATTTTGGGATTCTCAAGATACTAACTTAGAAATACTTATATTTAATTTGTTTACTTTTGGATTATGTGCATATTGATATTGTATTGCTAGATATTGCTGCATTGTTGGAGCTAGGAACATAAGCATTTCGCGGGCACCTGCGATAACGTGCAAAACTGTGTACCCCCCCATTACGCTTTGATTTGATTTTGATTTGATTTTAAATAAATGGCCATTAAGTGAATATAAAAATCCTAGAGCTGTAAACCTGAGAGAGTAATTTCAGTATAAGTATTCTAATGTTAAAACATGGAGGCCGTCTTCCTGACTGTGTTTTAACATTTTAGCTGATATGTTACACTAACAATTTTGTGACCGTTGTGTTCTTTAGGTCTCTAATTGGTACACTTAGCAGCTGACAAGTAAACCAATTAATCAAATTATTCAGTTTAGATAGGGTGCCATTTAGCCTGGAGCATATTCTGAAATTAAAACTAAGACAGTGATAACACATTTCATGTGTCAATAATCTTTTTTTTTTCTCAGACCTTTACTCAAGCAAAGACTTGCTTTGAGCTTTGTTCATTTCACACAGTTTGTGGTTGCTACGGCAAAGACACATTTGAAGATTTTTTTTGAAGATTATCACCAGGCAATCACAGGTAACACAGCTATGGTTGAGGGAGGTTTTCACCACCGACAGTACAGTAGGTCTGGAGCTGCATGTGTTATAGGAGGCATGTTTCCCAGGGGGAGAGAGTGCCATATGGAGAGAGCTCTAGTCTGTTTGTACTGAGTTTAAACAGCAGTGAGCTAGTTGCTGGAGAAAGAGGCCAGAGAGATTCAGCTCACATCTCCCTGCAGTGTCAGAAGCTACGCTCTTACTTTCATAGCTCCTGTTTACACCGGTAAAAGGGATTAAAATATATTTCAGCTTCTGGCAGAATATGTATTTTTTAACTCCCTACATTGGGAAGTCTAAGGATAATAAACAAAAAATGTCAAACTCTATGCACCTCCTTAAGCTGTAAATATGCTAAAAGCCCATATTTAAACCTTGATGTACAGTACAGAATCTTAACTATCAAAGACACATTTCAATATTTTAGAGAGGAATTTTGGTCTACGATTTTAACTAGCCTACATTTGTAAAACATGAAAATGCACAGTAGTGCTTTCTGATTACAGTAAAAATAGAATATTCTAGAACTGCATTTGGAGCAATTTATTGTGTTGTTCTACATAGACAGTCACATAATCATATAATTGAAGCATAACAAAGTAGACAATCAACAGGGGGTAGGCCCAACTTATGTGAAAAGGGTACGCCTGTCAAAACAAACGAAAGAAAGCAAACATTCTTTACAAAAATGTATAGACAAACACGTTCGCAGTTCTATATAGATTTTCACAGCTGAATGCCCTTGATGGAATGTGGAAAAAAAGGAAAAACACAATGTTCACGAGGCTAAAGTTGTCACGATCGTCATAATAAGCGGACCAAGGCGCAGCGTGAGAGACATACATCTTCCTTTTATTAGACGAAGACTTAACACGAAACACTCTTACAAAACTAACAAAACAATAAACGACCGTGAAGCTATAAACGAAAGTGCACACACAAGCTACTAACGTTCAACATAGACAATTACCCACAAACACCTAAAGCCTATGGCTGCCTTAAATATGGCTCCCAATCAGAGACAACAATAAACAGCTGTCTCTGATTGAGAACCAAATCAGGCAACCATAGACTTTCCTAAACACCGACACTGAACACAACCCCATACATACTACAAAACCCCCTAAACAATACACACACCCTAAACTAGACAAAAACACACAAACATCCCATGTCACACCCTGACCTAACTAAACTAATAAAGAAAATCAATATAACAAAGGCCAGGGTGTGACAAAAGTACACATCCATAGGCAGCCCACTGCTCGTTTCAAGGTATGTGTCTATTGACTATGCCAATTTTCTACATGAATAGGAATAAGAAACTGAACAATCAATCAAAGTCAGTCTTATTTTAACAAGCTATCCAACACTCCCTGTATTAAATGGGATGTTTGGCAAATTACAATTTGTTAAGAGTTTTACAGCAATGTTGAATATTTCATGTTGGATGATTAGGCATGGGATATCGCTTAGAGAACAGGAAAATGGGCAACTTCAAGGTGAGGAGATCACAGTCCTTGTCTGGAATTAATGCAAAATACATGGCTTGGTTTGATGGTTTTATCATGATCAGGAGCTCATATTGTGATTCAGCGTTTGACTTCAGCAAAGGGGGGGGCTTGGCAATGACAACTGATCAATTAATATTTTACACTTGAACAGCGGCAGATTACAACAACAAAACATATTTACATTTTAGTAATTTAGCAGACACTTACATAGAGCGGCTTACAGTTAGTACATTCATCTTTAGATAGCAAGGTGAGACAGCCACATATCACAGTCATAAATACATTTTTTCCACAATAAAGTAGCTAAGCAACGTCAGTGGCAGAAAGAAAAGACAAGTGCGAGTGTTTTTTAAGACGTTTTCTTCCATTACAAAAAAACAGTGATAGTTGTTTGACAGGGTATACCTGTCCTGCACTGTAGTTAATCCTTACAAAATAATTAGAGGGAATATTATAAATTTAGGCCTAATCTTGAAGTTGTGCTTCAAGAGATGTGTGTGTGCGCGCACATCTCATCCACATTCACACACTTTACAATGCCCTTGGAGGAGGGTTTGCTCTGTGTTTCAAATGCATACTTTAGTATGGCTGCCAAGGACCTATTATTACTTTACTTCAATCCATATTTGTTATTGTGGCCAAAACTTTATACTAAATAAGCTCCTCTACCTTCAATGTCAGTGTCACCAGCTATTTTCAGCCACAATATATATTAACACTAGAACCGCCTGGCCTTTCAGACTATAAGTACCCGCTAGAGAATGTTGCCGGGCGTCACATTTAGCATATAAATCAGAACCATATCAACCCGCAAGTTACAGCAAACATAAACACCAACGCTTAATAAATAGTGCATAAACTAGTATAAAGTATTAATTGCATGAGGAAATATTTGTGGAAATATAGCAATGAAAAAAACAACAACAACACTAGTTATTTGTTTAGGTAGATTAAAGGACATGGTTTGTATAATTATACAAAGTCTTAGAAAATATGTTGGCCTGTAGCCTATTTTGTTTCCCTTACAATAAAAATCTTACAGTGTAATCCATTTGATCAACTTTATTTGTAGATTTGATTAGTAATATAGTTAAAGTAATTAATGAAGTCCAGTTACAGCTTCTTTTGACAAAGTAGAAACATAAAAGATAATAATAATATAACCAGCCAGGAGTGCAGATTAAATTATTTGCCGTATTCCTGAAGAAAAGCATCAGCGCATGAACAATTGTAAACAATGAATTGCATAAATAAATATAATATTTTAATTGTATTATGTTACTAATTTTGGCTTAGTAGCCAGAGCAATGCTGCCATGCAAGTGGTCATGTGCTGAACGCATGGACAGCACGGATATTCTTGGTGTCACGCTCGTCGAAAAGAGTGGACCAAGATGCAGCGTGGTATGTTTCCATCTCTTTTAATAGGAAGAGAAAAACTCAAAGAACAAAAACAATAAAGCGAACAAACAAAACGTGAAGCTAATAATAGTGAACACAGGCAACTATACAAGATCCCACAAAGCACAATGGGGAAATGGCTACATAAATATGATCCCCAATCAGAGACAACGATAAACAGCTGCCTCTGATTGGGAACCATACCAGGCCAACATAGATATCTAATTCCCCTCGATAACCCACCCTTAATCACACCCCAACCTAACCAACATAGAGAATAAACAGCTCTCTATGGTCAGGGCGTGACACTTGGAAAAAGTGAAATTTGGAAACAGAGCTGCAACTCTTGAATTATGAGAGTTATTTGACAAAGGTAAGTGTAATAGAAACTGCAGAATATGCTCTTCCTGATACTATATAGAAATCAAAACATTTTACCTGCATGTGAATCTGAAGGAGGATTTGATAAAGTGATGATCCTTTCCCTGCATCTGTAAATTGCAAGATGCGCTCATCTCTTCATGTATAATTTGATAGGACTAATAGGCCTAACATTGTCACTCATCAGATTATTATCAATTTAATCTGGTCTATAGGCTAACTCTTATTAGGTGTGTATGTAGTTTTGGTATAGTTTAGGTGTATTTCCGATGGGCCGGCTGTGCAGGCTGACTGGCATTGTTTGCTTCCCTTCGCTCATCAACTCGGATAGATTCAAGGATATGTTTTGCGTTATTCTAAAGGCCCACTGCAACACGTAGCATGTTTTTGTTTCCCTTACAATAAATGTTATTAGTAATAGAGTTATAATAAATAAAACAGTCCGATAACAGCTTATTTTTACAATGTAAAAGAGAATGGTATCAACACGCAAGTCAAATGTCGTTTCAAACATGCATTTTTCACATAACCCTTAGCACTTCACAATTCTTGGATCTACTCTGTATATGACCTTGACTTGGCTGGCAAGAGAAAAGTTACAAATCCCAAATATCCTCACTGAAATGGATCTGTGCCAAGAGTCCAACTACAGCAATTAGACATGGTCAGCCATTTGACAACTTGGACCTGACGAGATCAATAAAGTATGGATCTTTAGACAGAAACTGCAATATTGGGCAGACAAATACAATATGTAGCCATCTTTTTTTTTTAAATGCTGGGTGTTTGCTGTAATCAGGGAGATAATTTGAGACCCCCACAGAGGTCCAAATGACAATATATCAGTCCGGTTGTTTGTCCAGGCAGAGCAGGGCTACAGAACCTCTGCAAACGCAGACAGAGGACTCAGTCTCGGGGTCTTATCAGAGACAAGCAGAAGGCACAACAATGAACTTATCATCAGCCAGTGACTCCGCAGGATGTAGGCTGTAGAATCACTGCTGCTCTCCGCTTACCGCAAGCTGGCTCGGTTCGTTGATCATATACAGCAACAGAACCTAATCTGAGGACATTGCCTTCAACTCCAGGCACTAGCAAAAGAGAGTTTGCCAGGTAATATAAAAAGCAGGCCCAGTAACAATAATTCAATAACTTTGTGGAGACCTTTACCACCTGCATGTCAAATAGTTACTGGGTTTCAATCCACAGCCTGTGAGAAATCAGCAGGAAGCAAACAGAACAGAATGTCTGGGTAAATGGTAGGTTTGCAACACAACACGGTTTGGATAGAAGGTTTCACCAATGGTGTGACAGGGATCAGACAGGCACATGCGGAGGATATAACTTACATGCAATCTGATAAAAGGATTCTAAGGATTCCCATGTGGCACAAATGGCAAAATCAGGCAATTGACAAAAAACCTGAGGTTGCCATGACAGCATTTTGTAAATGAACCCAAAAGCCTCAAACTAATAACAGTCATGTTTTAAATGAACCCAAAAGCCTCAAACTAATAACAGTCATTGGCTCAATCTTTCAAAACTCAGGAGGACAAACATGAAGACAAAAGAATGAGGCAGGAAACATCTACTAAATAGATGAATAATTAAAGAAAATGATCACAGAAATGTAGCTACTGTGGAGTTTTCAGCATTAATTGTCCCATTCACGAAATTAGGAGATAGCTAGGCCTACATCACTGAAAAGCCATGTTTTGTTCTTTGTTTAATTCTTTAGTTTGGAAAATGATAACTTGCAAACTAAATTAGAATTTACACATTAACAATCACATTTTAGTAATTTAGCAGACACTCTTATTGTCACGGCCATCGAAATGAGTAGACCAAGGCGCAGCGTGCATAGAGTTCCACATGTTTTATTCCGATGAAACTCACAAACAAAAATAACAAAGTGCAACGAAACGTGAAGCTATGCAGTGCTCGCAGGCAACTAGATATAGACAAGATCCCACAATCTAAGGTGGGAAAAAGGGCTGCCTAAGTATGATCCCCAATCAAAGACAACAATAAACAGCTGCCTCTGATTGGGAACCATACTAGGTCAACAAAGAAATAGAAACATAGATTTGCCCACCCAAGTCACACCCTGACCTAACCAAATAGAGAAAAAAAAAGGCTCTCTAAGGTCAGGGCGTAACACTTATCCAAAGCAACTTACAGGAGAAATTAAGATTAAGTGTCTTGCTCAAGGCCACATCGACAAATTTTAAACCTAGTCGGTTTGGTGATGGCAAAGTTATTCTTTGTTACCGGTTTTGGTTTCTCAATTCTTTCAGAGAGGATTTTAACACTATTCCATTCCATGTCTGCTGGAAAGAGTTGAGTGATCCTACTTCAAATAGTAAAAAAATAAAAAAATTCCCCATTGAGACAATCTAGATTTCAGCAGCCATTTTCAATAAATGCTGAACCACCCAAAATAGGCATATCAGTGTGTCAGTCTGACAGGAAGTAATGACTTGAGTGATCTGAGTGGTTCTGATCTGTGACAGTCTCAAGGAGATGTACAGTACTTTTTTCCCCTAGAGCAGCCTCATGAGGGTAACATACTTTCAGGCAGATAGAGGAAAAATACCATAAAATTACAGGAAACTAGACCTCTGTGCGAGGAGACAATCAAGATTGCTACGATGTCTAGAATGAGGAGCATTGATTATGCAGGAAGGAACATATGTTTGCTCCCATTTCATTAGCAGCATCCCTATCCTTCCAGATCCTTTTCAACCTTTCATCGATGTACTGATATAATTATTTTATCTCTGTTTCTCCAGTCTATTGCTGTGGCTGCATACGCTTGATACAAGCCTAGGTTTTCTTTGCTAATGGTCTAACAGAGATGGTTAATGTTACAGTGCCTTCGGAAAGTATTCAGCAACTTGACTTTTTCCACATTTTGTTACATTTGTTATGTTTTTTTCCCCCTCATCAATTTACACACAATACCCTATAATGACAAAGCAAAAACTGTTTTTTAGATTTGTTTGCTAATTTATATTTTTTTTAAATACAAAAAATAACATTTACATAAGTATTCAGACCCTATACTCAGAACTTTGCTGAAGCACGTTTGGCAGCAATTAGAGCATCAACTTTTCTTGGGTATGACTTTACAAGCTTGGCACACCTGCATTTGTGGAGTTTCTCCAATTGTTCTGTGCAGATCCTCTCAAACTCTGTCAGGTTGGATGGGGAGCGTTGCTGCACAGCTGTTTTCAGGTCTCTCCAGAGATGTTCAATCGGGTTCAAGTCCGGGCTCTGGCTGGGCCACTTAAGGACATTCAGAGACTTGTCCCGAAGCCCCTCCTGCGTTGTCTTGGCTGTGTGCTTATGGTCGTTGTCCTGTTGGAAGGTGATCCGTCGCCCCAATCTGAGGTCCTGAGCGCTCTGGAGAAGATTTTCATCAGGGATCTCTCTGTACTTTGCTTCGTTCATCTTTACCTCGATCCTGACTAGTCTCCCAGTCACTGCAGCTGAAAAACACCCCCACAGCATGATGCTGCCACCACCATGCTTCACCGTAGGGATGGGGTCAGGTTCCCTCCAGACGTGATGCTTGGCATTCAGGCCAAAGAGTTCAATCTTGGTTTCATCAGACCAGAGAATTTTGCTTCTCATGGTCTGTGAGTCTAGGTGCCTTTTGGCAAGCTCCAAGTGGGCTGTCATGTGCCTTTTACTGAGGAATGGCTTCCGTCTGGCCACTACCATAAAGGCCTGATTGGTGGAGTGCTGCAGAGATGGTTGTCCTTCTGGAAGGTTCTCCCATCTTCACAGAGGAACTCTTGAGCTCTGTCAGAGTGACCATCGGGATCTTGGTCACCTCCCTGACCAAGGCCCTTCTCCCCCGATTGCTCAGTTTGGCCGGGTGGCCAGCTCCAGGAAGAGTCTTGGTGGTTGCAAACATCTTCCATTTAAGAATGATGGAGGCTGCTCTTTTCTTGGGGACCTTTAATGCTGCAGATATTTTTTGGTACCATTCCCCAGATCTGTGCCTCGACACAATCCTGTCTCGGAGCTCTACGAACAATTCCTTCGACCTCATGGCTTGGTTTTTGCTCTGACATGCACTGTCAACTGTGGGACTTATAAAGACAGGTGTGCTCCTCTCCACAACAATTTGCTAAGAAGCTAGCATTATGTTTGCTGGCTGGCTCCCCTGACTGTTGTTGACCAAACGTGTGGCAGTGACAAAGGCTACACAGCAGGTGAAGGCCATGGTGATGTCACATGGAGCTGCCTCTTACTGTGTCAAATTCATACAGTTACAGCTAGCTACAATGTGTGTAAACTGGCCTTTCTCTGTACATTTTGTACTGAAAGTTCACTGTTTGAAAGAACCGTGACATTTCCAAGAATTCCTTTGAATTACAAAAAAACATACTTAATTAAACTCTCTTTTATAGTAATATAATAATGAAGTACAGTACATATGTTCACTCTTGAACAGTACACAAGCCATCCGTTGTGTGATCAATCCATCAACTGAAGAAACTATACATCACTCTAATGACAACAGACCAAAACAAAGGCATTGTTTCTGATACATGCACATCGTTGTTACAAGAGTACAACAGAACACAGCAGAACTAAAGTCAACAGCTGCAGCGTAGAGGAAACCAATCATTGTGACAAAAGGATAACATTGATATGTTTGCCTTAGTATGGATCATTATGCAAATTCCCACTTTTACTATGTACAGGTAGACAGATTTACTTGTAACCGATGGATGATGCTGATCTGTCTACCAAACAAGACGCCGATAAATTATGCAAATGTTACAGCTGTTTTCAGGCAAATGAATCCCAGTGGAAAATAGGGCTGTCATCTTAATGTGAGACCCATCACCAGGTTTCAGTTATAGCCTAGCATTAATGAAACCATAGAAGTCACAACACAGCCAGTGATGGAGCTGTTACTGGAGCCTGAGAAGGAATTTAACACCCTACTCACTTTGACTTTGACCAGTCAGTTATGTGTGAGACTTAACTAAATGTCTGTCAAGGAGCTGGTGGTTTGACAGAGGCTCCAGATATGTTTAGACCCAGGTCATCTTATAAAAAAATACATTCCTGACACTAAATACCTTTGAACTAAATGTCACGTACATATACGCATGAGTCCAGAATTGCACATGGGTCAAGGTGAATGTTAATTAATACGACAGCAAATTAACTTAAAGTGCAGAGGTGTTTTCATTTACTAAAACGTACATCACCTGGACTGAACCAGTGCCTAGGCCACCATGTTAGAGGACCCCACAACCTTAGGAATGGTGACTTAAACCTTGGCACTGGCACTTTTCATAACAATCTAGCAGTTCGTCCCAAATGGCACCTTATTTCCTACATAGTGCTCTACATGACCAGGGCCCTGTGGTCAAAAGTAGTGCACTATGTAGGGAATAGGGTGCCATTTGGGACTGTACATCCAAATTGACATATCCCCATAACTTTTACCTCTGGCTTCATTGACTAAGACGACAAAGATGCCGTGGGAGTATGACTTGTCTCATTCTATCTGCTGACAAGACTTTCACCTCCATTTTAGTTTCAGAGAGTACAGACAACGTCTTGAGAATATGAGGATAATGAAAATGACAACACCCCTTATATGTTCCCCCATGGAGTCAATTATGAACTCTACAATTCAAGAGAGTAATGAATTACATTGCATTCATATCACATTCAGTTAGTATATTATACAATATATATATAAACACTCTGCAGCAGCTAAAAGGAGATAGATACATTCCTGCTGGTAAGGAGTGGTAAGGAGGTGCTCCACATGCTCTCATGCATTGTTAATGTAGCCGAGCTTCAGGAGGCAGGGAGAACCTTCCTTGAAAAACACACTACTGGCAAGTTGATGCTTCAATCGACTGTTTTATTCAGTAAAAACTCAAAAATAAACCGTGTTTGAGCACAGAACATCTCAGAGGTAAAATGATTGCATGCCTCTCGTATTGTTGATACACCTGCAATGCGAATAATCGTAGTACAATTAGTGCTATCGCACTACACAAGTCATTATTGTAAACAACATACTGTTATGACTCAGTCAGTCATTCATGTATCAGTTCATTTCAGATCTGAAGTGTGTGACGTGTGGTAAGAATTCAGGATTATTATTACCAAAGTAAGCACCATCAGATCACTTTACAATTACATATTTAACTTTGACAGCTGTTCTTGGCACACCATTGAGGTAGACAGTAGACCTGTATATACCAAGCAATGGGTTAATGTTTATTTATATGCCACATATAGACATCATCCATTTATACTATGAAGTTATACATTGTAGGGGCTGAAACATCGCTTTGCACATACTGTATAAATGGACAGTCCCAATCTAACCAAATTCACAAACAAAGGATATCAAGGCCTGTTAATGTGTCCAGTCTACTGCCAAGTAAAGACATTAGCCTACCTCCATCAACATGAACCCAGGTCTAACGCCAATCAACAACCAACATAAGGTAGTGTCCTCGCCTCATCAGTTGGCTAATATTAATTGATGCTAATGGTTTCAAATGCTAGCAATAAGCTAAATGCTAACCAATGATAAACACCAGTGGTGCTAACATGCATGTGTAATATTTACTGGCTAAACTCTTGATCTCTACCTTGACATGGAACATTCTTTAGCAAAAGCTGAAAAAACAATTTAAATTAAACTAAATATATATCAAGCAGAGTTGCATGCACTTAAAGAGCTACCCACATAGATAGCATAATACGAAACAAAAATGATCAATCATTTTCAAGAACAGCTTCATATAAACGTGGCTTTCAATCTAATGAAAGTGTATGCTACTTATCAGTGGAAAGCAAATCAATTACTTAACATTTCTATCAGACAATTCATGGGAATCTATGGTCACACATTGCTATTGACCAAAGGGTGACCAGTTGGAGTTATTTCAGACGGATAACCCCATGTGGTGCCACAGCATACAAATCCCTCTCAATGTGATGTTAGAATTCTAATCTCAGCGGTATTATGCGGCCTTGACCAGATTGCAGTTGTTCTTTCTTCTATGTGCTTTTTTTGATCAAAAGCCATTTATTTTCATGATTTGAAAGATAAGACACCGTTAAATGGAGTATGCTCCTACAAGAAACAAGGTTCAGTGTGCATAATATAGCCAGCAACGAAGCAGACACTGGAGTTAAGCCATTCAAATCAAATGTCGTTGTTTTTGTTTTTTGTTGCTAAAATGCATATACCTACAACAAGAAAAACACATTACTGGTACATGACCATTACAGTAAGTCAATTTATGTAGAAATCCTACACCTCAGGGCAAAATAATGACTCTTGTCAAAAATGTGGATTACAATGCCTACAATTACTTTTGCACAGTGACAATGAATGTTTCAATATGACAGGGGAGGCATTGCAACCTTGGAATCTATCATAATTATGTCTCCTATTCCTACATTGTAAAAACAAATTCCATTTGTCTTCAATTCAGCTATCGCTCGATCTTAATTACAATTTCTCAACAACAAAAAAGTAGAAAATGCCAGTTGTCCTTAAACAAATGATGGATATTTGACAAATTACAATTCAAATGATAACTAATTTATAAAAAACCTGGTGGTAAAGCATTCAATACCAGATTGACTCAGCGGCAATTCAAACCACAGTATGACAATGTTCTTGCATCTGCTGAGTGAGTCCATTATGGGAGCCTTCATTCTGTAGAGCTTGGGCTCCAGATACGAGGACGAGATTATTAACTAAACCCAAACATAGATAAGATTAGCCACTTGGCCTACTATTGATGGAGCCCTGTGGCATAGGACTGGCTGAGATCCTGGCACTATGCAGAGGAGTTTTAATTTAGAGGAGATTTCATGTGTCATTCTCCAAAAATCTACTTCATTGTTATCTTTTCAAAGTCTGCCTAGGCCTACAGAAAGTAGTCAAACCCCTTGACTTATTCCACATTTTGTTGTTACAGCCTGAATTCAAAATTGATTAAATATTGTTTTCTCACTCATCTACACACAATAACCCATAACGACAAAGTGATATTTTTGCAAATTTATTGAAAGTGAAATACAGAAATATCAAATGTACATAAGTATTCACACCCGAGTCAATTAATGTTAGAATCGCCTTTGGCAGCTATTACAGCTGTGAGTCTTTCTGGGTAAGTCTCTAAGAGCTTTGTACACCGACATAGTACAATATTTGCACATTCTTTTTAAAATTCTTCAAGCTCTGTGAAGTTGGTTGTTGATCATTGCTAGACAGCCATTTTCAAATCTTGCCATAGATTTTCAAGTCGATTTAAGTCAAAATTGTAACTAGGCCACTCAAGAACATTCAATGTCATCTTGGTAAGCAACTCCAGTGTATATTCGTCCTTGTGTTTTAGGTTATTGTCCTGCTGAAAGATAAATTTGTCTTCCAATGTCTGTTGGAAAGCAGACAACTAGGTTTGACTATAGAATTTTGCCTGTGCTTAGCTCTACTCCATTAATTTGTATCATAAAAAAACTCTCTAGTCCTTGCCGATTACAAGCATACCCATAACAAGAAGCAGCCACCACCATGCTTGAAAATATGAAGATTGGTACCCAGTTATGTGTTGTGTTGAATTTGCCCCAAACATAATGCTTTGTATTCAGGACATAAAGTTCATTCCTTTGCCATATTTTTTGCAGTTTTACTTTAGTGCCTTATTGCAAAAATGATGAATGTTTTGTAATATTTGTATTCTGTACAGGCTTCCTTCTTCTCACTCTGTCATTTAGGTTAGTATTGTGGAGTAACTACAATGTTTTTTTTTTATTTTATTTTTTTTGCATTTTCCAATTAGGAACAATCAAAACAAAAGTGAAAAGATATTAGACAACAATATGACAAAGTGACAGTAACAAACGAGCGTAACAAAAAAATATATATATAATTATAATAATTATATATACAAACATAAAATAAATAAGTCATAATAAAGAGTAAAATAAAAAATAATAATAATGAGACATTGGATCATATGGTCACCTACCGTAAGTTACATATTATACATTACGTGTGAAACATTATATAAAGATTATATAGAGATTCAATCAATGTGATGTGAGGCGAGGGGAGATTCTCCATATAGTCAATAAAAGTTGGCCAAATTCTGTAAAATGTCTCTAACTTATTCCTCAAGCAGTAAGTGATTTTCTCCAGTGGGATACAACTATAAACTTCCGATAGCCACATTGCAACTGGCAGGGGGGTATCGGAATCCGATACAATGTTTTTGATCCATCTTCAGTCTTCTCCTATCACAGCCATTGAACTCTGTAACTGTTTTAAAGTCACCATTGGTCTCATGGTGAAATCCTTGAGCGGTTTCCTTCCTCACTGGCAACTGAGTTAGGAAGGACGCCTGTATCTTTGTAGTGACTGGTTTTTAAAGCGACTTTGAGACTTACTTCTACTAATGAAAACTGCTATTTAAAATAAATATATCAATATTATTATTATTAGGCTAAGCTTGCTCTTGTCATACTGATTTTCAACATTTATTGCAGTCTTGATGCATTACATTCATCTACTTAATGGCTTCCTGATTGTGTGTATGTTATTCTGTTAGCATTATAAAAATGTAATTTCCGAAGTAATTAAGTAAAGCACTTATTTTCTTGTGTTTACTTCAGCACTTAGTTTGTTCTTCATTAAAAATATGTAATGGTCTTGTAAATAAAATAATCATTGTTTCACAGCAGTAGTGCAGTGTCCTGGAATAATGGTAAAGTTTGTTTCAAAATGTGTCATCTGATAAAGTAAAATAGAATGATGGGGACAGCATATGGAGGACAAGCTTTTTGAATGAAATCCACTAAAGCAAATGCTGTAATATTGATGTCTATATAATAGCATGTGGTGAGCATTTAGATGTCTCTTTGTTATTAAATATTTGTATTGTAAACTATCAATGCCGTTTCCACCAACGGGAAAAAACACTCTTCTTACTGCTCTCAAGAGCTAGAAACCTTTAGATTCAGTTAAACATAAAAGTATGACTGCCATTTCAAAAAGAATTATGCGCATCAGTGAATCTGCAGCATTGTAATAGAGGATGGATCTGGAATGGAAGCATGAGAGGAATGCAAATACTCTGAACATTCCCAAAAATACAATTTCTCAGCTTCAGCTATGGAGACAGGTCATCTGTCTTCCTCCTCAGGGGCTTGATGATAACATCTGTCAACACATATGGCAGTCAGAAAAGTGTTTCTTTGTAAATCTAACAAAATAATGACAGCCAGATTCTGTAAGCGGAAAAATCATATGCTGATTAGAATGAAACTATACTTCTTCCACTGCTGTGTGTGTGCATGGAACAAATTATTGCGATGGTTGCGAAGAATGAAGTCTGCATTTTAGAATTGTAATGATGTGTGTATAAATTAAGGATGGGTTTCCCTGCATCTGATGATGTGGTATTGACTGAGAATCAATACGCAAATCGATGAATTTCGGTAAAAAACTGAGCAGAGGGGATTTGAAACACTATACAAACATGGTTCTGAAAGACTAAGAGACACACCATGATCGTGATCGCTTCAACCTCACAAACTGTAATGGGACTGTGGGAGCATAATGACCGTATGTTCAGAGATCTATGGAAACCTATTTAACCTTCTGGCAATGTTGCTGCAGGGCCATTGCCCGTTAAACCCATTTCCATGATATTAAGGGAGCTCTTATCGAACACTAGAGGACATCAAGCAAACTGTATACCTCTTAAAATCTTTGTCCATTTGTCAATAATGTCTTCATCTGTTAGAAATAGTTTAATTTATCTTGTTTTCAGTCTCTAGAATGTCCATTAAAACACTTTTCCTTATCAATATCATTTTTCAAAAGCATTTGTCTGTCAGGGGAAGAAACACAAGCAAATTAATTCAAAACAGATAATAAATGCAAAATAGTATGTCATATCAATGTTTGGTAAATCCTGCGCAAAACCTTGTCAAGGTTACCCTAATCCTCAAGCAAAGCCAAGGCACACTCAGAGCCAGTAACAATATGATATATGGGTTTTACTTGGTTTATTCTATGGGAACAGCCCAGCCCACGCATGTATACAGAACTGACCCACTGGGCAGCCTATCATCTAGGTCTCAAGCAAGTTCTCTGGAGAGTCCAGCCATAACAACTGAGAAAGTTATTGTTTCTTATTGAACAAAACAATATAGGTCTAGAGTTGTTACATCACATAATGCTGCAGATCTATGGAACAGTGATCACAACTTCTGTCATCAAAGCTTAAAGTAGGTGGTGCACAGCCATGTTCAAGATTTGCAATATGCTTTCGCAAATAAGTTGTAACATTACACCTCATAGTCAAGTGTCAATTGTAAGGAGAGAGTGAAGATGACACATACTCTATGCTGCATTTAGACACTCCGCTGTAAGTTCAGGATGTCTTCATCATTCCAGCAGAATAGCAAGCAATGTACTTCATGAAAGGTTACAGAGCTGGTCAAATCAGGGCATAAATTCAGAGCCAGAGCCACTATAGAGAAACAAACCATGAAGCTATGAGTTAAATATGGATGTGCCAGGTATGCTGCAAAACACTTAAGCCTATAGTCAAGCCAAGTAAAGAAATCATACATCATGACTCATACTGTTTTATGTTTTAATACTTGGCAACTCATAAGTAAGCAAAGTGAACCAACCGTATGTCCTTCATATCTCCAGACTACCAATCAGTAATAACAAGCCTCTCAACAGGACAGTTTCTGTCACGTCTGCTCCTGCTCCTTCCCCTCCGGCATACGACGTCGCCAGAGTACTAACCACCGGTCCTGGGATTCATCATTCCGCACACCTGGCACTCATCATTAAGCGCACCTGTGTTCATTATGATTCACACCTGGACTCAATTACCTTCATTATTTCATCGCTTTTATATGTCACTCTCCCAGGTTCACTCACCAGTTGGTATTGTTCTTGTGTATCAGCATTCTGCCTCATGTTCGTGGCGTGTTCTTGGTTTTGTTAAAACGGTTCACCTGTACTTGCTTCTGACTCACCGCCCCGTCATTACAGAATACCAACTCAAGCAGCAGGACAAATGGACATCTCCCAGACAATCAATGAACAAGGTGCTCTTCTTCGTCAACACCATAATCAGTTGGCTCAACTGGGGACGGCCATGGAAGAGGTTCTCTGTAGTCTACAACATCTCGACAGCGGAGGATATTCTAGAGCCAGTCTACCCAATGAGTCAGCGCACCAGCCCATTCAGCAACCCGCTCAGGTCAGCAATGCCCGTTTATCCCTCCAGGAGAAATATGAATGGACACCATCCAAATGCTGTGGATTCCTCCTTCAGTGCTCCCTCTATTTCGCACATCTAATGGGTGCTCCCACCACAGAGGTCTAAGGTTGCCACAGATATTTCTCTGCTGACTGGGCAGGCATTGGAATAGGCTACGGACGTTTTGGGAGAGAGGAGCTTGAGTCTTATGAGGGGTTCATGGCTCTGTTTAAATGTATTTTTGATCCTCCTGCGGGGGGCAGAGGTAGGTGAGCGGCTGCTTCAGCTCCAACAGGGGAACCAGACGGCCGCTGAGTATGTGCTTACCTTTCGGACAGTAGCAGCTTCCAGTGGATGGAATGAGCCGGCCCAGATGGAACTGGCCTGCCGAGATGACAACCTCACCCTGGACACAGACATTGCGATGGCCATTTGTCTGGATAACCTCCCGGAGCATTGGCATCTACATCCCTTCTCTCCCTCCTTCGTCGAGTGTTCGAGATCAGAGCCTGAACCCATGGAGGTAGGGGTCACGCCTTCTCGCGGCGGAACGACACAGACGGGTGCAGCTGGGACTCTGTCTATACTGTAGCCAGGGAGGGCACAAGCGCCAGTGGTGTCCGTTACCTCAGAATCCAGGATCCACTGGAGCAGCGGGACGATCACGTCATGTTACATCCCCTGGACCAGGAGTGAGTATTCCCTCTACTGCTCTTCCTGTCAGACTCTTTTTAGTACCCATCACTCTGGCTGACTCTCCCTCAAGCCCTGTCTACAGCTTCAGTGGATTACGGCGCCACAGGGAATTTTAAGGATCAGACCTTTGCCTCCTCTCTCAATATTACAACCTACCCGCTCTCCTCTCCTTTTCAGGTTCAAGGTCTTGACTGTTGGCCTCTGGGATCTGGAACCATTGCACACATCACCCAACCACTCACCCTCACCGTGGAGCCCAATCACCAGGAAAACATCCCCTTCATCACCAGTTCATAAGATCATCATCGGCCTACCTTGGCTTCAGTGCCATAACTCTACCATCTCATGGTCGAGGATGAGAATCACATACTGGTCACCTGGTCACCTGAATGCCTGAGAACCTGCTTTCCTGTCCCCTGTGGTTCCACGTTGGTTGAGAGTCCCGTGGTTTCCCTCCAGCCCAACATCCCAGAGGAATATCAGGATCTAAGGGAGGTGTTCTCCAAGACCCGCGCTACCTGTCTCCCTCCTCATCGGCCCTGGGACTGTGCCATTGACCTGTTTTCCGGTGCTACACCTCCGTGCAGCCTCATCTACCCTCTGTCAGTGGCTGAGACCCAGGCCATGGAGGACTACATACAAGAGGCGCTCCAAAAGGGTTTATCCGCAGGTCCACGTCGGCTGGTTTCTTCTTCGTGGCCAAGGAGGGAGGATTACGCCCTTGTCATTGAGTCCACGGTAATCGATACATCACCACGAAGTATCGGTACCCTCTCCCGCTGGTGTCGTCAGCCATCGAGCAGCTCCGCAAGGCCTGGTTCTTCACCAAACTGGACCTGCAGAGTGCCTACAATCTCATTCGCATCCGGGAGGGGGATGAGTGGAAGACGGCATTCAGCACGATGTCTGGTCATTACGAGTACTTAGTTATGCCCTTTGGCTTAGGCAATGCTCCGTCAGTGTTCCAGGCATTCGTCAACAAGGTGTTCAGGGACATGCTCGGACATCAGGTGATTGTGTACATCTGACATCCTGATCTTCTCGACCACCCTGGAAGGTTCACATCACTCAACGTTCGAGCAGTCCTGAAACGCCTCTTGTCTAACCATCTGTTCGTCAAGGCGGAGAAGTGCCAATTCCACCAGAGGGCGGTTTCCTTCTTGGGCTACCAAATCAGCCTGCAGGGAGTGAAGTTGGACAAGGAAGTAGATGCGGTAAGGTCATGGCCAGTCCCAACCACCATCAAGGAGTTACAACGGTTTTTGGGGTTTGCCAACTTTTACCGACGCTTCATCAGGAACTTCAGTGCCGTCGCCGCCCCTCTCACCTCCCTCCAAGGGTGGGCCTCGTAGGTTGGTTTGGTCTCCAGCAGCCAACGAGGCCCTTCGTCTCAAGGGGCGTTTCACCTCCACCCTATTGCTAAAACACCCAGACCATACTTTACCTTTTGTGGTTGAGGTAGATGCATCGGAGGTGGGTGTGGGGGCAAGACAGGGGGACCCACTAAAATTGTATCCTTGTGGTTTCTTCTCCAAGAAACTGTCCCCCGCAGAGGAATTATGACGTAAGCAATGACTGTCACGTCTGCTCCTGCTCCTCCCCTCCGGCATACGACGTCGCCAGAGTACTAACCACCGGTCCTGGGATTCATCATTACGGGCACCTGGCACTCATCATTAAACACACCTGTTTCATTATGATTCACACCAGGACTCCATTACTTTCATCATTTCCTCCCCTATGTCAGTCTCCCAGGTTGACTCACCAGTGTATCGGCGTTCTGCCTTATGTTCGTGTTGGTTTTGTTTTATTAAAATGTTTCACCTGCACTTGCTTCTGACTCACCGCCCCGTCATTAGTTTCATTATGGTGCTTTACCTTTGAATTTAAGTGTGAACATATGAACTACTTGCATACAAGCCCCATTGTTCTTTTCTCATTGTGTAAAACAACTTATCAAATCTGAAAGAGTGCATAGCTTGGTTGTGTCTTGCATTAGAAGAGAAGTCCAATGCAACAGACCATAGTCAGTATCAGCCTCAGCCAAGACGTACTGACAATTAGTTACCACTTATTTGTCAGTAGTTCCTGCTATCACTCCCTCAGTTCTCCCCCTAGTGCTTAATTGTCAGTCTTGCACCAACACCCTAATGTCAAAGTCACTCAAACCTGTTGGTGTCTCTGCTTTACTTTGTGGAAAGAGGTCTAATTACGAACTATTTATGGCTAACATAACAGTTTCAATTTGTAATCCAAATAGAATAAATCACAATGATGGCAGTGTGGAAACATTGTTTACTAACAAAGATTCTGGGAAGGAAAAAGTAAAACTCTGACATCACCCCGTTAATGCTGACATTTAAAACGGTTAAGTTAAGGGTTAGGTTAGAGTTAAAGGTAGGGACGTCCCAACCCACTGGGCACAGACATCAAATCAACATCTATTCCACGTTGGTTCCACAACATTTGGAACGTGGAAACAATGTTGACTCAACCAGTGTGCCCAGTGGGAAGGATCCCGGATAGCACTAAACATGAGGCAGAGAGGTAAACAACTGTTTTCAACATAATTGTGTTGTCACCGCATTGCCATTCATTACTATACAAATCAAGAACAAATTTCTCACCAACCATCCAATCAATTATTATTTTGTATGGAAGATAACTGGCAGTAATTGGCACTGCATCCAGGATACCTAAAAAGTACAGTTCATACTGTATTATTTCACTAAGTGTGAACACTGTGTACATTAGGTGGAGTACTTGCCCATAGGGATTGGCTGTTAGCCTTCCTAAATCTAATTTCACAGAGGGTCTCCTTTAATTCATAAAGAGGGTATCATTGTCAAACAACATATCCTAACTGCAAGCCATTAAAGAGTAAACATGAAGGTAGATCAAAGGGAATTCGACTGCCTTTCCATTGGATTTGCAGAATTATTCTTTCATGTAATCTCTTTGAGAGAATTCAAGCACATTCAAACTTTGGATGTGGTTTCAGGCAAACTTGCAATATGTCTGCATTTGGAATTATCAATGTTTTACTCCTTATCCTACAGATATTATTCATGCTAAAACGTATATAGCTGTACGGTTTACAAGATACTCCTGAGAGCAATTACTGGCCAAAAAGATGGCAAATTATATAATGTAAAAACTACCACCATGTAAATATTTAACTAACACGCCATGGCTGGCATACATTTACCATTCTATAGCAAGGATAACCCTGTGCTATGGTGGAAAGGTCTACTAATCCTCACCTTAAACTTCCTCCATTCTATCTTCACGACTGTGACACGGTCAGACAAGTGCCCCAGCAGTGTCATCTCATTAGAAAATTGCTTTCCTTGAGTAGCACTGCTGTGCAAAATGTCAATTCCATACAGAACATTTCTTTTGTCAGCCCTCGAAGTAGCTTAAGTGGATGGAAATGGAAAAAGTCTCCACCTGAAGAAGATAGACCTGCGTCCTTTGGAAAGACTGCAGGATCAGCTTCCAGGCAGTGAACAGCTCAGAAAGCCCTGAAATGAGTGCTGGTTTGGAGAGTGATGGAAATGACAGTGTGTTCCCCACTACCAGTATTACAAGGGTCACTCCCATTGTGCCAAACTCAGGTGTCACTCAAAAGTTTTTTTTTCTCCAAGTCACCAACTTGTGCCAGCTACTTTCAAAAGTACAAAATTCAATATTGGCAAAAAAGCTTGAATTACGAATACATTACTCTTTAAACGGCCCAATGGCAAACCTAAAGGTGCAATATTCAGAAATCGCTCCGCCATTTCCTGGTTACAAAAATTTGAATAGTTCGCCTAAATTCAGTTTATGTGACAAAACAATCTAAACCGCAATGAAATATCTTTTCAATAACCAAATATATTATATTTTCAGCTGTTTGAAGCTGGTGTACAAAACCGAAAGTAAAAGAAGCAAAAACTAAACTTAAGAACGCAAAGCATAGAAATAGCCCACATACAGATCTAAAGCTTCTTAAACTTTCTTTCAATGACAATTACATATCTATAACGTTGATGTGAATGTGGTCGGGTCGCCCAAAAAGTTACATATTGCAGTTTTAAATTAAACGAATTGAGTAACTCCACTGAATGTAACTTAAATAATTGAGTAACTCCACTGAATGTAACTTAAATTGCTCAGTGTCATGTCAAAATAAATGTCAAAACCTCTGATCACTAATAATCTGGGGAATATTACCCCTCGCTTTGCATTAATACAATCAGGTCCATAATCCCATTATAAAGTACACTGCATGTGGAATAGACTCCCACAGTTTATGAGAATGGTGTTTCTTTGGACCCCTTTTATGCCTTGATTGGAATTTTGGTACTTCAAGAAAGACCACAAGTCAGTGCTTCATTCCTTTTGACTGGAATGACTAATGTCTTCTTCAAGGGTTGAGAGATCACTGGGAATGTCCGGGTCAGTATCTGAAGATTGACTGATACTGTATGAAATGTAATAAGGATTCTGGACGAGGAAATAGGGAAAAAGCTGTATCTTACCCTTAATACCCTGGAAACGTCTGGACACTGGTTTTAATTGAAGAGATGAGCCCAAGAACTCTCTGTACATTTTATCTGGTAACATCTTTCAATCTTTTTTTATTTGCCTCTGAAGGCTGCTGTTCGTGAAGTGCCATAAATTACAAGACTGTCTCCCTCTTTCCAAAGGACAAAAATATTCCTAACCACTGTTGCTCTGTTAGGGTGTCCAGAATTTGCTCTCTGTAGTACAGTATATGTGAGACTGCATATACATTTCACATTCTTCCACTGCACCCAGTTGAGCCTTCCTAACCCAAGAGTCAAATTAAAGCATGTGGCCTGTAATACGGTTTGACAACTATATCGACAAACTACTGAGACACTGCAGTCTGCAGACACAAAACTCCTTTGCTAATGACAACACAATATTATTTCACATGCTGTGCTTGACTGTGATTATTTCCAAAATATGAATGCAACACGGCCAAGGTATTTTAGAATAGGCCTAGATATACAATTGAATATTGCTTTAGACTAGACCTAATATTAAATTAGATTTTAAAAAGTAGACTTGATTTTGATTGTTTTTAAGTAGTCAAAAAGACACCAGAAACCACGTGTATTGGCAAGAGGCACACACAGGCATTTTCATTTGATTTTCAACAAAGGTGCTCACATAGCTAGTACCTCTCTTCAAGGGATGTGCCAGCTCAGACGTTGTCATGGAAACCATTCACTGGCACATAATCTCTCTGTGCTCTATCTCTGTAGAAATGCCTGACAAACAAACCAAGCAATCCTGTGCTTGGTGTCCAGGATAGATTTCACAGGAGAAACTGGTGGAGAATTGTGGATTTAAGATTGGTCATCAAGTTACCTACCTACTTAACCATTACCCTGGAGTTCAACTCAGCCTTGCAGTTTCTTTGTAGCAGAAATAAGCATTTTGGTACTATAATATAATTGGTACTGTGTGGGTGGGTGGATGGATGGATGAGTGGGTGTATATGCTGTATTTGCATGCATGCCTGTACTTGTCAGTGTGTGAGTGTGTGGTGGTTTTTGAGAGCACAGGGCATTACTAAAAGGGAACCCATTATATCCAATTAAAAATGGCTTCAAACTCTTGCATGTGTTCTGTTAACACTGCATTAGTAATAAGGACACATTAAGTATTTATAGACCGTGGAGATGGAGGTGTAAACACCTGAAGCCGCATTTATCAGGAAGTTGACTAATTACCTTAAATCTGGGTAAAACCCTGTCATGGGAAGACTGATATCCCATTGCTATTGCTACTCCAAATCTGAATGCCAACTAATAGGGAAAATTAACCACAAGTTTTTTTTGGGTGCAGCATTTGGAATTAAAACAATACATTGGCTAGCCTGGGAAGGGCTGGAATTTCCGCTAACTGTACAGATCTGCAAACACACACATAGGAGTTGGTTCCTATTAATTTACGGAGCAGGAAGGTAAGAACGACAAAGAATTTCAATAATCCTCAAATGCCAACTGGCTTATAACAACAACTTTGGGATGGTGATTTAAATATAGAATCCTTAACCTTATTTGAAACAATAACAAAACACGCACCTCGCTTCTGTTTCAGTTAAAAGCTGAGGGATGGGCCTGGAGAAATGCAACCACTAAAATTCATAGACAGAGCTATTGACGCAAGGACTGACCATCGTCTTCGAGAATAAATGGGTACACATAATATATTTTCGAATCCAAAAATGTACGTAGCAATTAAGGTTTCTAGCTTTAACTCTGGACTAAGCATTCATTATTCTCGCCACAATATCAGCATATACATATACGGCATAACTATGGCACCGGGCGATGCAAAACGAACTCATCCATTTTCAGACTCTTTTACCGGTCTGGATACACACTCGGCTTCCTAGAACGTTTGGCTGCCCAGAGGTAGAACAAAGCAAGACACAGCTGCAGTCTAATTAGCGATTGCAGTGGCGGATTTAGGTATAGGCGACATGGGCAGCCATCCTGGGCGGCATCTTGCCGGGGGTGGCACGGGGCACCTGCACAAAAAAAAGTATTTGTATATATATATATATATAGGTTTTCTATCGCTCATTTGCACGTCACGTCAGTGATATCATGTCACCGTGGGGGACTGTGGGTCAATTAACCTTGTCGGAGTGGGTGCCCTGATTCTAGTTTGTGAGCTAGGCAGGCTACTGCCTGGGAAGGTCTCCCACTCAGAAGCACGAGATGCAATTAGTTGTGCAATTTAGTTTGAAGGAGGGGTTCGCTCAGGGAGCCATACAAGCTAGAACCGCCACTGAGCAATTTAATGTATATTTTCATCATCATCATCATCGCAAACATTGGCTAAGCTGCCCAGGAGGCATCATCACACAAAAAGCTGATTGTTTTTTCTCCAAAGTGTAGGGACTGCATCCTGCTTGTGCAACTGCAATACCCGTTACAACAGACAGACAGAGGTTGTAGCCTTCATACTGTATGAATGTTTGTTCAAATCGCCTTAAGGTTTTATTTCAGCTGTTCAGAAGTATGAGGCAGTGTCACGATCGTCTTGCTGAGAGAGAGTGGACCAAGGCGCAGCGTGTGCAAAATACATTCTCTTTTATTTTAGAGAAAGGAAAAAACACGCAACGAACACTTTAACAAACTGAAACAAAACAACAAACGATCGTGAAGCTATAGACGTAAGTGCACACACAAGCTACAAACGTACAACATAGACAATTACCCACATTAACCTAGTGCCTATGGCTGTCTAAAATATGGCTCCCAATCAGAGACAATTAATGACATCTGTCTCTGATTGAGAACCATTCAGGCAACCATAGACACAGCTAGACACCTACACTAAACACAAACCCATCTACTCTACTTAACCCCCTAAACCATACAACCACCCTAGACAATACAAAAACACATACCTTCCCCATGTCACACCCTGACCTAACTAAAATAATAAAGGAAACAAAGAATACTAAGGCCAGGGCGTGACAGTACCCCCCCCCCCCCCCCCCCCCCCCCAAAGGTGCGGACTCCGGCCGCAGAACCTGAAACAGAAGGGGAGGGTCCGGGGTGGCCCCCATCATGGCGGCGGCTCGGGCGCGGGACGAGGCCCCCACTCCACCATTGTCAATACCCGCTTTGGTGGCGCCTCTGGAGCGGCGACCCTTGTAGCAAGTCCCGGACTGAAGACCATCCCAGAGGGTGCCACCGGACGGATGGGTAGCTCCGGACTGAGGGGTAGCTCCGGACTGAGGGGTAGCTCCGGACTGAGGGGTAGCTCCGGACTGAGGGGTAGCTCCGGACAGAGGGGTAGCTCCGGACTGAGGGGCAGCTCCTGACTGGAGGGCAGCTCATGACTGGAGGGCAGCTCATGACTGGAGGGCAGCTCATGACTGGAAGGCAGCTCATGACTGGAAGGCAGCTCCGGACTGGAAGGCAGCTCCGGACTGAGGGACGGCAGCTCCGGACTGAGGGACGGCAGCTCCGGACTGAGGGACGGCAGCTCCGGACTGAGGGACGGCAGCTCCGGACTGAGGGACGGCAGCTCCGGACTGAGGGACTGCAGCTCGGGACTGAGGGACGGCAGCTCCGGACTGAGGGACGGCAGCTCCGGACTGACGGATCTGGCTGCTCATGGCTGGCTGACGGATCTGGCTGCTCATGGCTGGCTGACGGATCTGGCTGCTCATGGCTGGCTGACGGATCTGGCTGCTCATGGCTGGCTGACGGATCTGGCTGCTCATGGCTGGCTGACGGATCTGGCTGCTCATGGCTGGCTGACGGATCTGGCTGCTCATGGCTGGCTGACGGATCTGGCTGCTCATGGCTGGCTGACGGATCTGGCTGCTCATGGCTGGCTGACGGATCTGGCTGCTCATGGCTGGCGGACGGCTCTGGCTGCTCATGGCTGGCGGACGGCTCTGGCTGCTCATGGCTGGCGGACGGCTCTGGCTGCTCATGGCTGGCGGACGGCTCGGGCTGATCCTGTCTGGCGGACGGCTCGGGCTGATCCTGTCTGGCGGACGGCTCGGGCTGATCCTGTCTGGCGGACGGCTCGGGCTGATCCTGTCTGGCGGACGGCTCTGGCTGATCCTGTCTGGCGGACGGCTCTGGCTGATCCTGTCTGGCGGACGGCTCTGGCTGATCCTGTCTGGCGGACGGCTCTGGCTGATCCTGTCTGGCGGACGGCTCTGGCTGATCCTGTCTGGCGGACGGCTCTGGCTGATCCTGTCTGGCGGACGGCTCTAGCGGCTCGGGACAGACGGGCAGCTCTGACGGCTCGGGACAGACGGGCAGCTCTGACGGTGCTTGGCAGACGGGCAGCTCAGACGGTGCTTGGCAGACGGGCAGCTCAGACGGTGCTTGGCAGACGGGCAGCTCAGACGGTGCTTGGCAGACGGGCAGCTCAGACGGTGCTTGGCAGACGGGCAGCTCAGACGGTGCTTGGCAGACGGGCAGTTCAGGCGCCGCTGGGCAGACGGCAGACTCTGGCCGGCTGAGGCGCACTGTAGGCCTGGTGCGTGGTGCCGGAACTGGTGGTACCGGGCTGGGGACACGCACCTGAAGGCTAGTGCGGGGAGAAGGAACAGGGCATACTGGACCCTGGAGACGCACATTAGGCCTAGTGCGTGGTGCCGGAACTGGTGGTACCGGGCTGGGGACACGCATCTCAGGGCTAGTGCGGGGAGCAGCAACAGGACGCACAGGACTCTGGAGACGCACAGGAGGCTTGGTGCGTGGTGCCGGAACTGGTGGTACCGGGCTGGAGACACGCACCATAGGGCGAGTGCGTGGAGGAGGAACAGGGCTCTGGAGACACACTGGAAGCCTGGTGCGTGGTGTAGGCACTGGTGGTACTAGGCTGGGGCGGGGAGGTGGCGCCGGAAATACCGGACCGTGCAGGCGTACTGGCTCCCTTGAGCACTGAGCCTGCCCAACCTTACCTGGTTGTATGCTCCCCGTAGCCCGACCAGTGCGGGGAGGTGGAATAACCCGCACCGGGCTATGTAGGCGAACCGGGGACACCATGCGTAAGGCTGGTGCCATGTAAGCCGGCCCGAGGAGACGCACTGGTGGCCAGATGCGTTGGGCCGGCTTCATGACATCCGGCTCAATCCTCAATCTAGCCCTGCCAGTGCGGGGAGGTGGAATAACCCGCACCGGGCTATGAACACGTACAGGAGACACCATGCGCTCTACTGCGTAACACGGTGTCTGCCCGTACTCTCGCTCTCCACGGTAAGTACAGGGAGTATGCGCAGGTCTCCTACCTGACTTCGCCACACTCCCTTTTAGCCTCCCCCCCAAGAAATTTTTGGGTTGTACTCGCAGGCTTCCAGCCTTGCTTCCGTGCTGCCTGCTCATATCGCCTCCTCTCGGCTTTAGCTGCCTCCAGCTCTTCACGAGGGAGGCGATATTCTCCCGGTTGTGCCCAAGGACCCTTTCCATCCAGTATCTCCTCCCATGTCCATGAATCCTTTTGTGTATTGCTTCTGTTGCTGCTTTACACGCCGCTTGGTCCGATTCTGGTGGGTAATTCTGTCACGATCGTCTTGCTGAGAGAGAGTGGACCAAGGCGCAGCGTGTGCAAAATACATTCTCTTTTATTTTAGAGAAAGGAAAAAACACGCAACGAACACTTTAACAAACTGAAACAAAACAACAAACGATCGTGAAGCTATAGACGTAAGTGCACACACAAGCTACAAACATACAACATAGACAATTACCCACCTATGGCTGTCTAAAATATGGCTCCCAATCAGAGACAATTAATGACATCTGTCTCTGATTGAGAACCATTCAGGCAACCATAGACACAGCTAGACACCTACACTAAACACAAACCCATCTACTCTACTTAACCCCCTAAACCATACAACCACCCTAGACAATACAAAAACACATACCTTCCCCATGTCACACCCTGACCTAACTAAAATAATAAAGGAAACAAAGAATACTAAGGCCAGGCTGTGACAGGCAGAGACATAGGCTACATCATCATGGTTCAGAAGAGGGTGAGTAAAGAGAGAAATGTGAATGTGAGCAGCAGCTACATTAGGGACAAAACGAATGTGTATGTAAAATAACACATGCGCAAAACGTGATCAGGATACTTAGCTTTAAGAATGAGGGGCGAGCAGGGGCATGGGCGAAACCTCCGTATCAACAGCTGCGGTCTTTATTATTGATATCAGGGTGCGCACACAACTTTGCAAATGTTCTCAGTTACGTGTCGCGTATGTATTAATAAAAAATACCCATGCATGTTCATAATGATGGGATCGTGTGAACCACTGTTTATTCCCCAGAGGTAGGCTATACCCCATGATTCCATTATTTCATATTAACAATGACTTGTAATTCATCAGCATCTGCATGTGATGCCATCCAGCATATGGGGATGATCAGTGGCTGCCAGAGTAAATACAGAGAAATCTCCCTCCCAAAGGTTGATTTATTAGCTTATCGGAGGACAAAGGTACATTACAGCTCTATACTATTGAGTAAAGTTGATATAAGACTAGGGGTCAATCTACACACAATACTCAATAATGACAAAGCGAAAACAGGTTTTCAGACATTTTTGCAAATGTATTCAAAATAAAAAACAGAACTACCTTATTTACATAAGTATTCAGACCCTTTGCTATGAGACTCGAAATTGAGCTCAGGTGCATCCTGTTTCCATTGATCATCTATGAGATGTTTCTAAAACTTGATTGGAGTCCACCTGTGGTAAATTCAATTGATTGGACATGATTTGGAAAGGCACACACCTGTCTATATAAGGTCCCACAGTTGGCAGGGCATGTCAGAGACAGGATTGTGTCGAGGCACAGATCTGGGGAAGGGTACCAAAACATTTCTGCAGCATTGAAGGTCCCCAAGAACACAGTGGCCTCCAAAATTCTTAAATGGAAGAAGTTTGGAACGACCAAGACTCTTCCTAGAGCTGGCCGCCTGGCCAAACTGAGCAATCGGGGGAGAAGGGCCTTGGTCAGGGAGGTGAGCCAGAACCCGATGGTCACTCTGAAAGCGCTCCAGAGTTCCTCTGTGGAGATGGGAGAACCTTCCAGAAGGACAACCATCTCTGCAGCACTCCACCAATCAGGCCTTTATAGTAGAATGGCCAGACGGAAGCCATTCCTCAGTAAAAGGCACATGACAGGCAGCTTGGAGTTTGCCAAAAGGCACCTAAAGGACTCTCAGACCATGAGAAAGAAAATTCTCTGGTCTGATGAAACTAAGATTGAACTCTTTGTCCTGAATGCCAAGAGTCACGTCTGGATGAAACCTGGCCCCATCCCTACGGTGAAGCATGGTGGTGGCAGCATCATGCTGGGGGGGATGTTTTTTAGCGGCAGGGACTGGGAGACAAGTCAGGAAAGAGGGAAAGATGAATAGAGCAAAGCAAAGAGAGATCCTTGATGAAAACCTGCTCCAGAGCACTCAGGATCTAAGACTGGGGTGAAGGTTCAACTTCCAATAGGACAACGACCCTAAGCACACAGCCAAGACAACGCAGGAGTGGCTTCTGGACATGTCTCTGAATCTCCTTAAGTGGCCTTAAACCTGATCGAACATCTCTGAAAATAGCTATGCAGCAACGCTCCCCATCCAACCTGACAGAGCTTGAGAAGATCTGGAGACAAGAATGTGAGAAACTCCCCAAATACAGGTGTGCCAAGCTTGTAGCGTCATATCCAAGACAGCGCAAGGCTGTAATTGCTTCTAAAGGTGCTTCAAAAAAGTACTGAGTAAAGATCTGAATACTTTTGTAAATGTGATATTTTTTTTATAAATGTGCAAAAAGGTAAAAAAAAACTGTTTTTGGGGGTATTGTGTGTCGATTGATGAGGGAAAAAATATATTTATTCAATTTTAGAATAAGGCTGTAACGTAACAAATGTGGAAAAAGTCAAGGGGTCTGAATGTTTTCCGAACGCACTGTACCTCTATTGAAACATAGGCTGTGACTCCAATTTAATTGGCAGAGCAGACTCTTTGGTGTTTGTCCCAACATTTTACCCTAGCAATGCATTATGAGTAATGAAACATGGAAATATATCCACAGGGAAAAGCACACACAGGATATCAAAGTTATATGCTTAGTATTTTCATTGAGAGCCATCACATAAACACCATGTTCATGTGATGGCCCTAAATACATTTAAATACTCTGCATATAACTTTGATATCCTGCGTGTGTTTTTCCCTGTAGATACATTTTTACATTGACTCTTTTTGGAATTAGCACCGCAAACAACTACTAGGAACAATTTATTATAATCCTGGCTGCAAGGACTTGTGTTTGAAGTTATGAAATGCGGGAAAAATGTCCTGGATAGTGTAATGGTGTCATACCTAATTTTTCAGCAAATATTGTCTTTAGCAAACTAAGTGAGCGTACTACTGTCATTACTAGGCATGTGCATCTTCCCCTTTTCAAGATGATTCTATACGTATCTAGATACATGGGCTCCTTACGATACAGGAACGATATGTTTAGATGCACTTACATTGCACTAACATTTTCCATTCTAAATTAAAATCTGCTGCTGATGGAGTGGGCCTCTCTGAGCTGGATCTGTATGAGCTGACATTTCTGTGTGTGTGTGTGTGTGTGTGGTGTGTGGTGTGCGTGCGTGTGTGTGTGTGTGTGTGTACATTATGTATGTCTATGGTGTATGTAGGCATCTGAGCTGAGCCATAAGGGTGACTGGGCATCTACCATCTCACTATCAGATTAGGTGTATGTATTTGTGTATGTATTTGTCATTTTTGCAGATTAAGTGTTTGAGCTAGTAATGTATTAATATTTACCTTAAGAAAGGAACTACAGTATGACATAGCAGATGAATATATAGTGTAACCGGTGTGAAATGGCTAGCTAGTTAGTGATGTGCGCTAGTAGCGTTTCAATCGGTGACGTTTCCTGTTTCCTTTGCTCTGCAAGGGCTGCAGCTTTTGTGGAGCGATAGGTAACGATGCTTCGTGTGAGACAGTTCATGTCGATGTGTTCAGAGAGTCCTTGGTTCAAGCCCAGAAACAATGTTACAATAGCACAATTTTGGAATTCACCCCCGTCACCAAAATCAAATGGTTTTCACCAGTTGGAAGTTTTTACATAATGAGCTTCTTAGCTCTTGCTGCTTCGGCCATGCAGTGCGGCTCGCAAAAGTGATAGCTGTCCTCGTTATGTAATTATAACCTTTACCCTGTATATCTATAAATGACCATATACAGTGATTGTTTAAAGCAAAAATACCAAAGCTATTGCTGATGTTGAACCTGAACAATTGAAATAAAGTCGAATGTAAGCCCCGATCAACAGGTCTAGCCAGATGAGTGTTGTCTCCAGTGGCTTAGCCTACTTTTATTCCAGTAAAACACCATTTTCAACAGCGCATTTGATAACAACAACCTAGCAAATTACAATGTTTGTCACTCAACTAATAACACCTAATTTTGCATAAACCATGTTACAAGCATTTGAAGGCTGAAGGTGCTGCGTATATGTGCAAAATCAGGAATAGGCCTACCTCTCTTTGGTCAGTGTGTGAAGCTGGGCACAGTGCACAGTTTGACTAGCCTACTGTTATCGCCTGGGGTTGTTTGGCATGCAAAATGACTGTCAACGCAGTAACATGTTTAGTTTGACACTGAAGGACAGGATGCATCAGTTGTCAGAAAAGTGCTCCCGAGTGGCGCAGCGATCTAAGGCACTGCATCTTCAGTGCTAGAGGTGTCACTACAGACACCCTGGTTTGAATCCAGGCTGTATCACAACCGGACGTGATTGGGAGTCCCATAGGGCGGCGCACAATTGGCCCAGCATTGTCCGGGTTTGGCCAGCGTAGGCTGTCATTGTAAATAAGAATTTGTTCTTAACTGACTTGCCTAGTTAAATAAAAAAAGATGAGAGGCATTTTTGGAAGGTAGAAAGAAAGTAATATGAGCAACAACAAAAAAGGTGAATTGATAATGTTTCAATATATTTTCTGACCGGTGTATGCTGCATTTGGATCGATTTGGGGTCCCACTAACCGATGCACTCATATCCAATGTGTATTGGTGAATCGTTACATCCCTAGTCATTACTACATGATACTAGGCAAATCACAAATACTTGCTACGCCTACTAAATAGTATGGCGGTATGTGATTGAAATCAGAGCAATGATCTAGCAGACATGCCTCGTTTTGAGTGGGATATGTCAGCGGTAACATTGTTGATGCATGGCCCCTTCCACAAATTTGCTGCAATGTGACTTGCAGAGCAGACTCCATTAGTAATGTGAATTTGGTGTCGCACTCTTTTGGCCATGCGTTCTGAACAGCCAATTTTTGTAAAGTACATACTTTTTGTAATGTTTTTGTAATGTATTTTGTTCCCCAATGGCTTCACTTTACACTTAAAAGTGTACACTATAAAGAGTAAAACAAAGTATAGGGTGATTCCACTCTAGTGGGACGGGAAAATATAGTTTCCACTGGAACATTTCTGCGGGGACTTGCTTCCATTCAGCCACAAGCATTAGTGAACTGGGGCATTGTCTTGATGAAATAGGAAAGGTCCTTCCCCAAACTGTTGCCACAAAGTTGGAAGCACAGAATCATCTAGAATGTCATTGTATGCTGTAACGTTAAGATTTCCCTTCATTGGAACTAAGGGGCCTAGCTTTAACCATGAAAAACAGCCCCACACCATTATTCCTCCTCCACCAGACTTTACAGTTGGCACTATACATTCGGGCAGGTAGCGTTCTCCTGACATCTGCCAATCCCAGATTTTTCCATCGGACTGACAGATGGTGTAGCGTGATTCATCACTCCAGAGAATGCGTTTCCACTACTCCAAAGTCCAATGGTGACGAGCGTTACACAACTCCAGCCGACACTAGGCATTGCGCATGGTGATCTTAGGCATGTGTGCAGTTCTTGTGCTGAAATCGCTTCCAGAGGCCGTTTGGAACTCAGTAGTGAGTGTTGCAACCAAGGACTAATTTGAAGGGTTGTCTACATACTTGGAGATAGTTTAGTGCCTAATATAATGTACATGGATGAATACATGTACAATTTTTCTTTAAATGGTTACCTGATCTTTCATTTATCTCTCGGATATAGGACAGACACTTCAGAATAATTCATTTTTGGTACTGACTGTCTGTTGTTCCATGTGTGTGAATCTGTCTGTTATTCAAAGTGTTTATTTTGGCTAATAGCAGTAACGCTAAATTTAATGTTTCATCCTATAATTTTTTTCAATTTTTTTTATAGCTTAAAGGGGTCTAAAAATTCTAAATCAAATAGTTAAATAATCCTTGGTATGACCATCTTAACTCTTTGACGCCCTTGGATGTGACCAATTTATTTTTGGATGCAATGTTCAGACATTCAAAGAAGTGGTGACAGCATAACACAATCATCCAATCCGGAAAATGTTGGCTATATTAGTCCTATCGCTGAGTTTGAGCTAACACAAGTGGTCATATTTATCTAACTCTCGGCTGACAGAACCATAATATGAATTAGCTAATATAAATGACTAAATCAAATCAAATCACATTTTATTAGTCACATGCACCGAAAACAACAGGTGTAGAGCTTACAGTGAAATGCTTACTTACGAGCCCCTGAACAACAATGCAATTAAAAAAAAAATAAGAATAAGAAATAAAAGTAAGAAGTAATTAAAGAGCAGCAGTAAAATAACAACAGTGAGACTATATACGGGGGGAACCGGTACAGAGTCAATGTGCGAGGGCACCGGTTAGTTGAGGTAATATGTACATGTAGGTAGAGTTATTAAAGTGACTATGCATAGATGTTAACAACAGAGAGTAGCAGCTGTGTAAAGGGGGGGGAGGCAATGCAAATAGTCTGGGTGGCCATTTGATTAGATGTTCAGGAGTCTTATGGCCCAGCGTCTTCCGGGTTAGGATTTGGCCGGGTACGCCGTCATTGTAAATAAGAATTTGTTCTTATCTGACTTGCCTAGTTAAATAAAAAATATTTGTAAAAATAAAAATTTCATCACATCACGGGTGAGCTCACCATTGATCAAAATAACAAAATTGAGTAAAGCACTTTCTAAAAATCAAAAGTAATTTGAAGATGGGTAGTTTGTGCGCACCGCCATATCTGTTATATCGGGTCAACCAAAGATAAGAAGAGGAAACAAGATGACTTTGGTCTGTTTTCAGTGCGCATGTTGAAGGGGGTGTGTTGTCTACCATCATTCACTTCCCTTCATTCACTTCCGGAAGATTACTCGAAAGATGAGTGAACCATCCCTCATCTCATTTTGTTATAACATCTTTGGTCTGACATTTACGTGACACCCAGAATGCATCGTATAATGTCAACAAATATGGCACCACACATAGCTGGCAAATAGCTTAGCATTAGCTCATCATAATCAGTAGAACCTTCAAGAAATATTTTACACACATCATATGTGTCCCTTACAACCTATACAAGAATTTGAATTTTTTTAACCAGGCAAATCAGTTAAGAACAAATTCTTATTTACAATGACAACCTACCGGGGAACAGTGGGTTAACTGCCTTGTTCAGGGGGAGAACAACAGATTTTTACTTTGTCAGCTTGGGGATTTGAGCCAACAATCTTTCGGTTACTGGCCCAACACTCTAACCACTAGGCTACCTGCTACCCCAGAAATCCATGATTTGTCATCAGTACTTGAAAACATGTGAATAAAACAGTAAATAAATTATGCTCCATACATACACTACTGGTCAAAAGTTTTAAAACACCTACTCATTCAAGGGTTTTTCTTTATTTGTACTATTTTCTACATTTTAGAATAGTAGTGAAGACATCAAAAGTATGAAATAACACACATGGAATCATGTAGTAACCACAAAAGTGTTTAAAAAAAGTGTTTAACAAATCAAAATATATTTTATATTTGAGATTCTTCAAAGTAGCCACCCTTTGCCTTGATGACAACTTTGCAAACTCTTGGCATTCTCTCAACAATGAAGGCAATGCGAGCGCCAGCCAGAAAATGTGCCAGGGGGGAAAAGTGTGTGCTAGACTGCGCAAACGTCTGCATACTTGATCTGGGAGGTGCTTGGGCTCTCATCAAAGAGAAAAGTTTGTCCGGTTCAGCTAAGCCTCAAACATAAGTCGTCCGTAACAGTGAAAGGGCTACTTCCATGTGAACACACCTCAATTCAAAATAATTTAAAATGGACAAGTTGAAATATAGCCTATAGATAAATAGCAGGCAGCGTGTGTCTTGGTTGAGGGCAGCGTGGGTTAACTGTTGTGTAACAATCCCATTTTGGAACAGTGAGTGCATTCTGACATCATGTACATAATGATGGGGCAACCGTTAGAGATATTTATACAACGGGTGTGTCTAATCCTGAATGCTGATTGGTTGAAACTGCTTTCCAGACGGTGTCTCGTCCACAAGTTACCACCGGCTAAATCTATGATGTTAAAATGCCTATTTACTCTGTTCCATTTGACAGCGCAATCCATTGTCTCATCAGCCCAGCCAGGCATTTCATAAACTTGATCTAACCCTAACCCTACAAAAAGCATCTTGACATTATCTCACATTTCTTTTAGACTAACAATTAGTTTTAAATAGCGGAGATATGTATAAATGTAACTTTTTTCTAAGTGCTATGTTTGTTGCATTATTCTAACCACTGGTTGATGTGTGTTGATAAAATACAATAACATTTGTATGTGTTTTGCTGGAGACAAATCCAATTTCCCCTTGTTGGATTAATAAAGTTTATTCAATTCAAATCCACATTGGCTTGAAAGGTCTTATGTTATAGAAAAGTAATAGAAAAGCAATTGAATACAAGTGAGCAGCTACTGTAATTCCAGAAGAAGCACTTATACAGCAGTATGACCAATCATGCTACTCCTGCTAGCTGTAAGCATACAGTATACCAAAACAATGGCTGAATATAACTATTAGAATGATATCATATTGGCCTGTAACAATACAGGTCCTACATTGATCCTACTCTGAAACGAGAGTAGGACCAATGCAGAGCTAACTTTGGAATGCTATGCATTCTAGTGGTAAACATAGACACTAAATCAATCCCTGGATATCACTATTAGAATGATATCAGACTGGCCTGTGACAACACTTTACTGCTGAACTCCAAATGTTTGCCAAGACGACTCAACTAAGTGCAGGCTGTGTGAAGTTATGACACCTCTGTCACCAGGATGATACTGCAATGCGAACCTGATAGGCCAAAAATACCTGTCACAACTTTACTACAGCTAGGCTACATCCCAAATGACACCCTATTCCCTATTTAGTGTACTATTTTTGTCCAGGGCCCATACAAGTAATACACTATACAGGGAATAGGGTGCCATTTGGGATGCATACCTAGTCCCACATCACACTTCCTAGCTGCACAGATTGTTCTGCCATGTGAATAGACAACCCCATTCAAAGAGTCCTTTCTGTCAAATCAGCACCATGGACAGCGGCCAGAGTTATAAACAGAACACCACTCTGCCTGTTATTTCCCCTTCCCCATGAGAATGAAAGAACCTTGGGTAGGGTATCAATATCAAGGCTATTCTAAAGAGTTGAGTCTACAATCTAGGCTAGTCTATAAATTGTAAACATCACAGGTTGTAGTGATATAGCTCTACACCTGTTAACACTCCCAGCAAGTAAACACATATATCTATTAATCTCAGTGAGGTCATAGGATCTGCAAATAGCTTGAATATTTTGTACATACATTCCTTTACTTGAGTGAGTGGCTATTCCATCATCAATAGGTTCGCGGCCTGCACTTTCAGCTATCAATGCTAGTAATTGATAGCACATAACACACCTGAAACTAGCAAAGTTGTTGTAAAATGTAAATGTCATTTTGGTATTACTAGTTATTATGCTCGTTTATGTTTGCTATGCATAGGTCTACAGTGCTGATTCGCATTTGAAATAGGCTTATTGTCGTCATCTTTACCTCGACATGTAGCTTACTAACTGTACACTGTGAAATGATGAGGAATTTTAGTTAGGCCTAGAGTGTATTGTATTGCATGAACTAATCTCACGTGTAATAATGGACATGGCGGAAACAGTCTTCTAATAACAATAATAAACAGTTATGAAGCATGGGCATTGCAAGTGAGGATTCTGAACGTTGAGAATGTATCATCCGAACTCACCTAGGACGAAAAAGGGGAGCTCGGTGTTTTCTAGATCGTCCACGACGACTATTTCCCCCGGAAAATCATTTCTGACGGAGAACAGAAGCTTGGGCTCGGAGGCCGACGGACTATGCATGATGCTCAGGTCGTTTTCTCTCAAAAACGGCAGCGCAGACACGGTGACGCTTTTCATTTTGCATTCCAAATCTTGGGAATGGTCCTCGTCGGCATTCAAACCTTGAATATTAGCAGCTTTGAAGGTAAGAATCCATGCGAGCGAGAAAAGCAATCTCAGATCCATCATCATGCCTGGCATCACCGCTACTTCGTATCCCTCTGTTCAAACCAGCTTCACTTCAATACCGGCTGCCTGCAGGAGGAAGAGGAGCAAGGGGGATGCGCTTGCAAAGCACACATTTCCGGATTGTTGCGTGCAGAAAATAAACGCCTCTTATTTCGCATAAATCCCCATATGCTCTGTCACATGGTTAAAGATTATTTGTGATCATTTCAATGCAGTTTAGGAGTGTGCTTGCGGGGAAGGAAAATAAGCGCAGCACTACTGACCCCAATATTGGAATTGTCCACATCAAGCCATTGGTAATTCTGCTTAACTGTCTGTGAGCCCACTAGACTAGTGCAATATGGGATAATGTTAATTGCGCGCCAAAACGTTCATAGAGGTTTATTATAGGCTTCAGTTACAGCATGTATTTATTTAGTCGTCTTTTGAATTTGTATTTGTTGACTACAGTGTAAATATATTTATTCATGAAAAAAATATTACACTTTGAATAAGTAGGCATACACGTGTATGGTTAGGCTACAGCAGTATTTGTCTAAAAACATATGAGAGACAAATCTGCATATGCTAAAAGTTAAACACATCATATGAAAATCCTCAAATGAGATCAGACAGTCACCATCTGCCTCCACATATTGTGAGGATTTGCAATGGTCCAAACAAACTGTTAGTATTCATCTGAAAACATCAACCCTATGTTTTATTACAGCATCTGCCTTGTCAATAAACCCAGAGGTAACTCCAGTATGCTAGGTCACCCAAATTGAAAATAGTAAATTATGGATTACCCTACCTTGCTGTCATTGAAACATGAAAAGTAAACAATCAATGAATATCAGGAGGACTGGATGGAATAAACACTGCATAACTCAAACTATCACAGACACCATGCATATATTAATGCGGTGGTTGCAAGAGACTTGCAAGAGAGTGGAGTCATCAATATTCATAAAGAATAAAGTTTGCATGGGGTTTTGTACAGCCTCTAGTCTGATAACCATGGGAGCAGAAAGAAAGAGAACATCTGAGTTGCAAGTGGCAGGTGCAGAGAGGGAGGGAGGGCACAAAGTCTGGTTCTAAGAATGATCTCCCTGTGTAATCTTGAGCTCCTTCCAGCATTCGAGCAAGGCTTTAGCAAACTGTATAGCGGTTCTGTGATTAAATGCCACACAATTTATTTCCAACTGTGACCTGCACCATAATTGAGCTCTCAGGGTGGGAAAGAGCAAGACAGCACCATCACCATTACAATCGCAATCTCTGGTTCTATGATATCCCTTATTTTTGGGTGATCTTTCAGCAGCACATGTCTCATTGGCATGTTATTGCGGTCTCCAGTGTCTACTATATGTCCCAAATGGCACCTTATTTCCTATATAGTTCACTACTTTTGACTAGAGCCCTATGGGCCCTTGTCAAACGTAGTGTACTATAAAGGGAAAAGGGTGCCATTTGGGACATAGACAGTTTGTGGATTATTGTTGTCCTCATATTGAAACACCCCTGAGATGAGCAACACCAGCATCAGGTTTTATTTTCTTCAATAACACTCTGGAGTGTCATGTATCCAGTAATTAAGAGAGATTTAGTTATTGAAATGGTTCATCAGTAAAAATACATCTGGGAGACTAAAATACTTTTTTTTCCAATCTAGGAATTACTAATTTGTGTGCTTGCTATAATGAGCTAATTTGATTTCATGCTCAAACCCTTACCTATACAGTAGACTCATAGAAAACACATGGTTGTTTACATGGTTCATTTTGAATGCCAAAAACATTAGGTGTGCTTCATTTGCTATCAAACCCACATCTACACCTCAACTTCTTCACATACTGGGCATGTAAAATGTGTGCCCTACAGTTAAAGTATCTAGATGAAAATCTACATACAGTGCCTTCAGAAAGTAATCTACTTATTTACACAAGTATTCAGACCCTTTGATATGAGGCTCGAAATTGAGCTCAGGTGCATGCCGTTTCCATTGATCATCTTTGAGATGTTTCTACAACTTGATTGGAGTCCACATGTGGTAAATTCTATTGATTGGACATGATTTGGAAAGGCACACACCTGTTCTTTATAAGGTCCCACAATTGGCAGTACATGTCAGAGCAAAAACCAAGCCATGAGGTCTAAGGTATTGAGGATTGTGTTGAAACACAGATCTGGGGAAGGGTACCAAAATATTCTGTAGCATTGAAGGTCCCCAAGACCGCAGTTGCCTCATTCTTAAATGGAAGAAGTTTGGAACCACCAAGACTCTTCCTAGATCTGTCCGCCCGGCCAAACTGAGCAATCGGGGGAGAAGGACCTTGGTCAGGGAGGTGATCAAGAACCTGATGGTCAATCTGACACAGCTTCAGAGTTCCTCTGTGGAGATGGGAGAACCTTCCAGAAGGACAACCATCTCTGCAGCACTCCACCAATCAGGCCTTCATGGTAGAGTGGCCAAAAGGCCCCTAAAGAGTCTCAGACCATGAGAAACAAAATGCTCTGGTCTGATGAAAACAAGATTGAATTCTTGAGGAAAAAAATAAATGTTATACATTTTAGAATAAGGCTGTAACGTAACAAAATGTGGAATAAGTCAACGGGTCTGAATACTTTCCAAATGCACTGTATAACCACAATTTCCTATGGGTCTTGAACTATTTTGGAATAAAATAAGCTAAATCCTTGAAATACCTAAAAATAAGGATAGAACTGAATTCGGTATTTCAGATCCTTAACCATATTCACCAGAATATGTTTGAGTTTTATGTGATTGACATTCCATGACCCTAACCCTCTACTGCACACATTTAGGTTTTTCATGAAAAATAATATTCCATCATATTTTTGGAAGTTTTAAGCTTTCTGATAATGTATCAATAATACAAATATATCACTATAACCTCCTACACCTCAGGGCAACACTGTGGCATAAGGGTACTAAAACACCAAGGAAAATCTGATATTTTCAGAACTTCTACTAAGTAGAATATAGCAGAAAAAATAACTATTTTTTCATAAAATACAAGTTGGGCATAAACTAGTATTTCACTGCCTCTCAAACCTGATTCTGGGGTCCATTCTTCCTCGCTGTCACTGTCTTAAATCTCACTGTCTTCAGAATCAGAGGGTATGATTCTAACTGCTCAATTAGGCTACTTTAGCCGATAGAATGTCCCTGTGTCCATTGCCTGTGAGTGTCAGTGAATATTTTGGCAAAAACATTGACAAAGGCCATCATTTAACATAATTGTACATGTTTTTCACTGAACATGACATTGCCCTGAAAAGTAGCCTAACTGCACAACGTTGCCCTGAGGCAACACAAAAGGGTAGCCTAACTGCACAACGTTGCCCTGAGGCAACAAAAATAAAACATATTTTTTTGAATATATATCAAAACGAAATATGTTAAAAACCTATCAAATATTCTTCTTTGTAGGTTCTTACACAAGTACATATTTTTAATTGTCAAGTTCTCTATTTCAACATGCAAAATAATGAAATGTAGCTGACCCTTTGCTCACACAATGTGATCACGTCGCTCTGTTTCCTGAAAAAAAAAGCCCTGCCCCAATTGTTACATCATACCAACTTCTGCATCTCATTGGATTGTTTAAATAATAATAAGGGGGGTGAGGGGCAATAAGATGTTCTGTTGCCTGAGGGCAACGATGTGCAGTAGAGGGTTAAGAATCACCCTCACTTTGAGTAGCAACTGGAAAAAGAGAATATAGGCAAATAAAGTATTTGACTAAGATGGTTATAATTGGGTGATGATGAGACCAATAATGCCACAATGATAACATGCGAGATTAATTCATTTGAGTGAACTCTACAACCATTTTAAGTTCTAGTCTACACTACATTTTTAAACTGGATCGGCCCATTGCGGCAGAGCCTCTAACAAAAACAATGAAAGCCTATAGTTACAGCAATTCCTGGACAATAGATGACTGCTAAAATCAAATATACCAAATGTGAGTCGACTAGCTCTTTAAACAGTATCCACATTCAAAACGGAAGCCTGTCAGCTTCTTCTCAAGAGATTGTACCTTTGGAATTTTTTATATGTCAACTTCAGAAGACAAATTGCAGTAGGATACATCTGCCACATGGCATCCCAGGATAGATTACCTGAGTCTCTAAGCGGCCCACGCTCAGAGTGTAGAGGTGGGCAAGAACTCCCTTAAACCCACCACAAAGGCCTGACCTTCTAGTTATAGGCATGATCACCCCCTTGGGCCAAAAGCATCTGGCAAGGTAATGTATAGTTGGCATGTAAAACGATGCCACAAGAAGCACAAAGATCAGAAGGCTTGTGTATCCTAAAGTTTGACCATCTGTGGCTTATTGGCTGTCATTAAGGTTTCTAATTTGGGGGTGACTTGGGAATTAGCCAAATGAGGGTAGAAAATTACCCAACTCCCTCTGAGATGTTGTGGACATATTTACACCTTAATTGTCTTTGTCTTATTGCCATGACATTGGGAGGCCGAGAGACCAAGGAGTTGTGGGCGTTCACACAAGCTTGTTGTGTTTGTTACATTATCTATTCGAGGAAATAGCCCTACAGCCACCCTTACAGTGTTGTGTTTATCAAGTCAATTCATAAGTTAAATAAAAATACCTCCATTTATGTTAATTGAAATGACTGTGGCTTGACTTTAACACCTTAATGTGAAATATCACACATTTAGAAAACTAGCACAGACAGTTCAGGGAAACATTACAGTTTAAAAAAGATATTGCTATGCAAGGAGGAGAAGACATACTGTACATATGTAACAAAAATACCACAGAAATGCTCCAAGCCCAAACTGAGCTTGAGCTTATTTTATCAAGGCCAAGAAGGTAAAACAATTTACATTCTAAAAATATTCTGAAAAGATATATTTAGAGCCAAAAAGATCAGAGAATGGGGGATATCATGTAATACATTAATATTATCTGGCTATCATGACTACACTGAACAAAAATATAAACGCAACATGTAATAATTTCAAAGATTTTACTGAGTTACAGTTCATATAAGGAAATCAGTCAGATAAAATAAATAAATTAGGCCCTAATCTATGGATTTCACATGACTGGGAATGCAGATATGCATCTGTTGGTTACAGATACCTTTAAAAAAGTAGGGGCGTGGATCAGAAAACCAGTCAGTATCTGATGTGACCACCATTTCCCTTATGGAGCGCGACACATCTCCTTCACATAGAGTTGATCAGGCTGTTGATTGTGGCCTGTGGAATGTTGTCCCACTCCTCTTCAATCAGTGGAGGCTCCTCCTCAGAGGAAGGGGAGGACCATTCTCCTCAGTGAATTTCATAAAATGTTTAACTGTAAACACTTAAAAAGTTATCCTTCTCAGATAAAACTATACTAAATATAATCACGTCACCAAATAACTGATTAAAACACACTATTTTGCAAAGGTCTACAGTAGCCTCAACAGCACTCTGTAGGGTAGCACCATGGTGTAGCCGGAGGACAGCTAGCGTCCGTCCTCCTCTGGGTACATTGACTTCAATACAAAACCTAGGAGGCTCATGGTTCTCACCCCCTTACATAGACTTACACAGTAATTATGACAACTTCCGGAGGATGTCCTCCAGCCTATCAGAGCTTTTTCAGCATGAATTGATATGATGCCCACCCAATCAAAGGATCAGAGAATTAATCTAGTACTGAAAGCATAAGCTACAGCTAGTCAACACTGCAATGCATAAAATGTGGTGTGTAATTGACTCAAAGAGAAAGACAATAGTTGATCAGATTGAACAAATTGAAGGAGACGCAAGAGAGAAATAGAGAGATTGTAATTTTTTTCATTTTCACTTATTTAGCTAGCGAATGCAGCTAACTAGTTTAGTCTACTGAAACACCCTGCTCAAACAGAGGGGATGCTATGACTTTCCAACACAACACTGGAACTCTTCCAAGTCAAGGTAAGCTTTTGGTATTACTAATTTATTGCCACCGGGGCCCGCTGGTGTAACTACTTACTAAAGTAGTGGAATGATTGTAGCGGGTTTACTCACGTGTTAGTTATATTAGCTATGCTGACTATGACGTTACTTTAGCTAATATGGTGACAACGATGTAGGCTGTTTGTAGAGGTTTGGCTTGGAAAGGTTTTTCGCCTGTTCACATACAGCTGATTTGTTGTGCACTGAAGTCCACAAGGGAAAGCAAAGGGAAGAGAAGGAATACAACATGGCTGTTATGAGAGTGAACTCTGTTTTCGCGTGATCAAGGGTGTATTCATTCTGCCGATTCTGTTGCAAAACGTTTCTTCAACGGAAGCAAACGGAACAAAACGGGGAAAAACATATCTGAATTTGTCCAATAGAAACTCTCGTTTGCAACTGTTGGACTAATAATCAAACCCTGTATCAGCTAGATGCAGGGAGGAGTGTGCAAGGCGGTATTGAATGTCACTGTCTGTCACCTCAAATGTATCTCTCGACCTGTGTGCACCTATGTTGTAAACTTTCATTCATAGACTAGGTTGTAGCAACCTTGTGATGGGTATAGGGACAATTTGAGTATAATTTAGTAGCCTAAACCTATAGCTGTTACATTGAACTGGGTGAATGGAACTGGGTGAATGGAACGGCACTGACCGCCACTGTCTTCAATGCCTATGCGAGGTTGTGGATATTGGCGGGAACTGGAACATGGTGTTGTACACATTGATCCAGAGCATCCCAAACATGCTCAAAGGGTGACATCTCTGGTGAGTATGAAGGCCATGGAAGAACTGGGACATTTTCAGCTTCCAGGAATTGTGTACATATCCTTGCGACATTGGGCTGTGCATTATCATGCTGAAACATGAGGTGATGGTGGCGGATGAATGGCACGACAATGGGCCTCAGGATCTTGTCACGGTATCTCTACATTCAAATTGCCATGGATAAAATGCAATTGTGTTCATTATCCGTAGCTTATTAATGTCATTCTATAACCCCACCGCCACCATGGAGCACTCTGTTCACAATGTTAACATTAGCAAACCGCTCGCCCACACGACGCCATCTGCCCGGTACACTTGAAACCGGGATTCATCCGTGAAAAGCACACTTCTCCAGTGTGCCAGTGGACATCTAAGGTGAGCATTTGCCCACTGAAGTTGATTACGACGCCGAACTGCAGTCAGGTCAAAACCCTGGTGAGGATGACGAGCACACAGATGAGCTTCCCTGAGACGATTTCTGACAGTTTGTGAAGCAATTCTACAGTTGTGCAAATCCACAGTTCCATCAGCTATCCGGGTGGCTCAGATGATCCTGCAGTTGAAGAAGCAGGATATGGAGGTCCTGGGCTGGCGTGGTTACACTTGGTCTGCGGTGTTGTGGCCAGTTGGATGTACTGCCAAATTCTTTAAAATGACATTGGAGGTGGCTTATTGTAGAGAAATTAACATTTATCTATCTGGCAACAGCTCTGGTGGACATTCCATGCACATTTTGGAGGGGCCTTTTATTGTCTCCAGCACAAGGTGCACTTGTGTAATGACCATGCTGTTTAGTCAGTTTCTTGATTTGCCACACCTGTCAGGTGGATGGATTATCTTGGCATAGGAGAAATGCTCACTAACAGGGATGTAAACAAATTTGTGCACAAACTTTTTGGTCCGTATGGAACATTTCTGGGATCTTGTAGTTCAGCTCATGAAACATGGGACCAACACTTTACAAATTACGTTTACATTTTTGTTCAGTGTAGTTTATGCTTCGGAAAGGCTCCAGCTGTCCAATACATAAACATCCTTAAAACTTCTTGTCAATACGGGGGCGCTGTTTTCACTTTGGAAAAGATCGTGCCCAAATGAAAAGGCCTCGTACTCTTTTCTAGATCATACAATATGCATATTATTATTACTATTGGATAGAAACACTCAGAAGTTTCTAAAACTGTTTGAATTATATCTGTGAGTAAAACAGAACAAATTTTGCAGCAAACTTCCATACAGGAAGTGAAAAATCTGAAAACGAGGCTCTGTTTCAGGGCCTGCTTATTCAACTGGCTTTTATTTATCGATATGCATGCACTTCATACGCCTTCCACTAGATGTAAACAGGCAGTGGAAGGTGGAATGGGGTGTCTAGCTTGATCTGAGGTCGAATGAGAGCTTTTGGAGTGACAGGTCCGGAATTTTCTTTGTCTTCTAAGGCGCGCGGCGGAGCTTGACACTGTCTTCTGAAAAGCGTTCTGTTTACACGGCGATGTTAGCAACCTTGGCTAGCATTGTGGCGCGAATTCGACAGAAGAAATGGACATTCTAAAACCAAACAACGATTTATTCTGGACCAAGGACTCCTTGTATAACATTCTGATGGAAGCTCAGCAAAAGTAAAAAAAACATTTATGATGTTATTTCGTATTTCTGTGTAAAATGTTGAGTCCTATTCTCCGCCGTTTTGGTGAGCGCTGTCTCGCAATAACGCAAGCTGTATGTTATGGTAAAGTTATTTTAAAAAATCTAACACAGCGGTTGCATTAAGAACCAGCGTATCTTTCATTTGCCATACAACAAGTATTTTTATGTAAAGTTTTTGATGAATTCTTTGGTCAAATTAGGTGAGTGTCCAAAATATCTCCGGAGATTCTGGTGAATCGATGCTACGTATTCACAATGTATAACCAGGATTTGTAGCTATAAATATGCACATTTTCGAACAAAACATAATTGTATTGTATAACATGATGTTATAAGACAGTCATCTGATGAAGTTGTCCAAAGGTTAGTGATTAATTTGATATCTTTTGCTGGTTTTTGCGAAAGCTACCTTTGCGGTGAATAAATGCGTTTGTGTGTTTGGCTATTGTGGTAAGCTAATACAATTCTATATTGTGTTTTCGCTGTAAAACACTTAAAAAATCGGAAATATTGGCTGGATTCACAAGATCTTTATCTTTCATTTGCTGTACAACATGTATTTTTCATAAATGTTTTATGATGAGTATTTAAGTATTTCACGTTCTCTCTGTAATTATTCTGGCTGCTTTGGTGCTGTTTTTGATGGTAGCTGCAATGTAAAACTATGATTTATACCTCAAATATGCACATTTTCGAACAAAACATAAATGTATTGTATAATCCTGTTGAGGACAGAGGGCGCTGTTTTCACTTTGGGGGAAAATCGTGCCCAATTTAAACGGCCTCGTACTCAATTCTTGCTCGTACAATATGCATATTATTATTACTATTGGATAGAAAACACTCTCTAGTTTCTAAAACCGTTTGAATTATATCTGTGAGTAAAACAGAACTTCTTTTGCAGCAAACTTCCTGATAGGAAGTGGAAAATCTGAAATCGATGCACTGTTCTAGGGCCTGCCTATTAATGTCCTTGATATATATCAGTATACATGCACTTCATACGTCTTCCACTAGATGTCGACAGGCAGTGAGAGAAGAAATGGAGTGTGTAACTTGATCTGGGGTCGAATAATAGCTCTCGGCATGACGTGTCACCAGTTTCCTGTTTTCTGGAGAGCGCGTGAAGGGACCTGGATTTGCCTTCTGATAAGCTGTCGTTATGGACGACTAATATCTCCGGCTTTGATTTTATTTGATACATGTGACAATATCATCGTAAAGTATGTTTTTTCAATATAGTTTTATTAGATTATTGAAATTTATTCGGGACGTTAGGCGTGTTGCGTTGTGTGCCTTTGTTCAGGAAGGAGAGCTTAGCGCCACTTTGCTAGCTTTCCGTGCTAATTGACTGGAGAAGAGGACATTCTAAATCCAAACAAAGATTGTTCCCGACAAAGGACCCCTTGTACAACATTCTGATGAAAGATCATCAAAAGTAGGACCCATTTTATGATGCTATTTCAAATATCTGTCGAACATGTTGTACTAGTCGTTTGCGCCCAGATTTTGGGTACTCTCTCGCTATACCTAAGCTGGATGTCGTAATGAAGTTATTTTTAGAATTCTAACACGGCGATTGCATTAAGGACTAGTGTATCTATCATTTCCTATACAACATGTATTTTCTAGTAATGTTTATGAATAGTTATTTGGTCAGAATAGTTGGAGTGTCATAAAAATATCCGCACATTCTAGGAAAAAGATGCTACGTTAGCACAATGTATAACCACTGATTTCAGCTCTAAATATGCACATTTTCGAACAAAACATAAGTGTATGTATAACCTGATGTTATAGGACTGAGGTGAAGGTTTATGAAGGTTAGTGAAAATTAATATCTTTTGCTGGTTTATTCCCTATCGCTAACGTGCCTATTGCTATCGCTAACGTGCCTTGATGAATGAATGCGGTAGTGTGGTAGGCTATTGTAGTAAGCTAATATAATGCTATATTTTTTCGCTGTAAAACACTTAAAAAATCGGAAATATTGGCTGGATTCACAAGATGTTTGTCTTTAATTTGCTGTACACCATCGATTTTTCAGAAATGTTTTATGATGAGTATTTAGGTATTTGACGTTGGTGTCTGTAATTACTCTGGCTGCTTCGGTTCTATTTCTGACGGTAGCTGTGATGGTAGCTGCAATGTAAAACTGATTTATACCTCAAATATGCACATTTTTCGAACAAAACATAGATTTATTGTATAACATGTTATAAGACTGTCATCTGATGAAGTTGTTTCTTGGTTAGTTTGGTTGGTTCTTGGTTAGTTAGGTTGGCTTTGTGCATGCTACCTGTGCTGTGAAAAATGTCTGTCCTTTTTTGTATTTGGTGGTGAGCTAACATAAATATATGTGGTGTTTTCGCTGTAAAACATTTTAAAAATCGGACATGTTGACTGGATTCACAAGATGTGTATCTTTCATTTGCTGTATTGGACTTGTTAATGTGTGAAAGTTAAATATTTCTAAAAAATATCTTTTGAATTTCGCGCTCTGCCTTTTCAGTGGAATGTGGGAGGAGTTTCGCTAGCGGAACACCGGAGCCAGACAGGATAACATGTTATAAGACTGTCATCTGATGAAGTTGTTTCTTGGTTAGTGACAAATTTTATCTCTATTTTGTCGGTTTTGTGAAAGCTACCTATGCGGTGGAAACATGGTGAAAATATGCGGTTGTGTGTTTGGCTATTGTGGTTAGCTAATAGAAATACATATTGTGTTTTCGCTGTAAAACATTTTAAAAATCGGAAATGATGGCTGGATTCACAAGATGTTTATCTTTCATTTGCTGTATTGGACTTGTGATTTCATGAAAATTATATTATATGATATCCCTGTCCCGTTACGCTAGGCTATGCTAGTCAGCTTTTTCGATGAGGAGGATCCCGGATCCGGGAGAGAGAAGCGGTAGAGGTTTTAACAGTTCTAAACAAATATATGGAAAAGATGTGGGTGGATACAAAAGACAAATACAGTGCTTTGCAAAAGTATTCATCCCCCTTGGTGTTTTTCCTATTTTGTTGCATATATCTGTCCATTGGACTACTTTAAGTCATACACTCCACAGAGCTGGGCTTTATGGAAGAGTGGCCAGAAAAAAGCCATTACTTAAAGAAAAAAATAAGCAAACATGTTTGGTGTTCGCCAAAAGGCACGTGGGAGACTCCCCAAACATATGGAAGAAGGTACTCTGGTCAGATGAGACTAAAATTGAGCTTTTTGGCCATCAAGGAAAAAACGCTATGTCTGGCGCAAGCCCAACACCTCTCATCACCCCGAGAACACCATCCCCAGAGTGAAGCATGGTGGTGGCAGCATCATTCTGTGGGGATGTTTTTCATCGTCAGGGACTGGGAAACTGGTCAGAATTGGAGGAATGGTGGATGGCGCTAAATACAGGGAAATTCTTGAGGGAAACCTGTTTGTCTTCCAGACATTTGAGACTGGGACGGAGATTCACCTTCCAGCAGGACAATGACCCTAAGCATACTGCTAAAACATTTAAATTTCTTGGAATTGTCTAGTCAAAGGCAATTCAATCTAATTCTAATCTAATAATCTCAATCTAATTGAGAATCTGTGGTATGATTTAAAGATTGCTGGACACCAGCAGAACCCATCCAACTTGAAGGAGCTGGAGCAGTTTTGCCTTGAATAATGGGCAAAAATGCCAGTGGCTAAATGTGCCAAGCTTATAAAGACATACCCCAAGAGACTTGCAGCTGTAATTGCTGCAAAAGGTGGCTCTACAAAGGATTGACTTTGGGGGGGTGAATAGTTATGCACGCTCAGGTTTTGAGTTTTTTTGGTCTTATTTCTTGTTTGTTTCACAATAAAAATATTTTGCATCTTCAAAGTGGTAGGCATGTTGTGTAAATCAAATGATACAAACCCCCAAAAAATCTATTTTAATTCCAGGTTGTAAGGCAACAAAATATGAAAAATGCCAAGGCGGGTGAATACTTTCGCAAGCCACTTTATATCCCTTTGATTTCAATGTCAACAGTTCACTTCCTCCCATCAAACCTACTACACATCTCTGCTTTAATCCCTCATTTGTTTATGGGAAAAGTGTTCATTTCCAAAGCAGCACTGATCCAACACCATCTTTATTGGGCTGTCTCCTTGTACTGCCCACACAAGACTTATAATAATTTTGTCAAACCATCTCCCCAAAGCTGGCATGATGTAGTTTTTAATCTGTTGTTGAACTGCAGTTGCCTCAGAACACCTCATTCTCTGATTACACTAGCACACTACTGTATGCCTGGGAGCTGGGAATCTGGAAAACTCAACATGCACATTTGCATGCACTCTTCAAACGCTGATCCGTCAAAGTAACAGTAGGCTTTTGTCTGACAAGATTTGACTTTTCTGATGTATTGCTTAAAGAGGGAGATGTACACTATCTCCCTTCAGAAACTAGGGACTTCATCAGTATGAATTCAGTTTGCCGGGAGTCACAACAAATTTGTAACACATAAATTTGACTAAAGCGTTGGGAGAAGCATTTCTCTTTCATTAGCCACGCAGTCCCTTCAGGCTTACAGAGCTCGGTCTATCCTCTCCTCTGCTTCCCCAACCCTCAGCCTTCCAACTCCCCACTCTCCCTCTATCTCGCTCTCCTCTTCTCTCATCTCCCTTTCCTTCCCTCTACATAGCATTATCACCTCCTCCTCCCTTTCCTCTGTTCTCAGCTCAGCCAATCAAGGGCCAGGAGGCGTGGCAACAAGAATCAGTCTGGCAGAGCTTGTTGAAAAGAAAGAGATGCTTTCCGACTCAGAGCAGCAGCACTCCTCAGTCTAGGGCTCAACCGATGTGCTGGTCTTGACAGTGAGTGATGACTGTGGCAGGGGCAGCTGAGGCTTAGCTGTGTGGCTCACAGAAAAAGGTGCAAATTGGATGTCTCTGCTTTGGTAGCAGGTGCAGGCTCTTTATTGAAGGGAGAGTTGCCTAAAAGGGAAGAGTGATATTTTGTGTGGATTTTATTCTGCTTCTGCTGACTGCTCCACCATATCTTATCATTATGACCTGGAGGACTGGGGGACACTGGCACCTTTGACTTTTTTCTCTTTCTGAAATCCCTTCAAGATATATGCTTAGTTTTGAATGAAGTTTTGTTTGTTTTTGACTATTATCTCAAGCTGAATATACACTGTAGTGTTGTGGACTTTACATTATCATAGGGGCACCTTTGGACCCCAACTTGCAACCAACGTTTACTGACTTGGCTATAGAAGTGAGAGGACAATGCCTGGATTATCCTATAATAAGTGACTCTGTAACTTGCCAGTGGGAAGCTGCAAGTGAAATAGGGACTGGAGGCTGTCGGTTGGCTGCTGGCTGCATTCCACCAGTTTGGCTGAAGACTGTAAGGGTCCTGACAACCTTCACTAGCTGGTAGGATACACGCACACCGAGAGAAACAGCAGGATCGCACTTCACATTCTGGGTGAGATATATGCTATTGCTTGCCTTGCTGCTATAATAAGGAGTACTGTGTATTAGAGTGCCTGAGTATTGACATTACAATTTGCACAGTGACCCGGCATGTACCTCTATGTATTGTCACGTATTGTTTATAATGTTGGGTTGAGTTAGTAGTCTGATTGTGTTTTCATCCAAAGAGGTTGTACATTCATGATCAACCTGTCATTTTTAAACTTCAGATGTTCGCTTAGTTTACTCTTAAATTATCTTCTTAAATTATTACTGTGGTGTTATGTTACTGTGGTGTTATGATGCTGAATTATTGGCTTGTTTAATTTGTATCCCGTTTTTTGTTTGTCATTTTAACTGTTCTTATTTAATGGGGTTTCCCTTGTAGACTGTGATACAGGATGACTATTGATGTGTATAGGCAACTATAGGATTTGTGAATATGATGTTTTATACATGCTCCTCAGTGAATTTGCATTCAGTTCGTAAGCATCTCTAACTAGGCTTACTCAGTCCAGAGCTCACACTGCCTGAGCCCTAGGGTACAGTACATTGGAGCTTGAGCAGAGGAGGGGGGAGGGGGGGATTCAAGACATCACTGCAACATCATTGGAGGTGTCATTAAAACTTGAGATGCTGGCCAGTGCTTTACACTTCCTGGCCAAGTGAAACATTTTCAGCAAGTCATAAAAAAATGTTTACTAAAAAGCTTGAGAGATTTAACAAAACCACCCCACAGCCTTTGTTGTTCACTGCATGGGTTTGCCTCCTCACTGTGTGAGACTTCTGCATGGGCATGGTGGAAGGAAAGGATGAGGCAGTGTGTAGGACAGTGCTTCCTCCTAGTTATGGCCATGTGTCTCGATAAAAGGCCACAGGCAGCACTACCAGAGTAGCAGGGAAGAAGTGGGCACTAGTATGCGCAATCAGTCTATTGTTTCACATATGTTCATGAATCCTCTTTTCACAATGTGATTTTGGCAGACTAGAATCATGCTGACATTTCAATCGGAGGAGGGGGTATTTAATGCCATTTTCCACCAAATATGAAGCAGCTTCCTTTTTATCTAATCCGTTGAGGAAAATGTGTAAGCTGCTTCAGTGTATTTTGTAAGACTAAGCTGTTGGTTCTGGGCAATTCGTATTTGAGGAGTGGATTCCTGGTGTTTGTTATAAATATCTGTAAACAGTGATGAATACGTCTGTCTCCCTTGACTTTTACTTTTCACAAAGAAAGAGGTGGGAGATAGAGAACATAAATATACTGTGATAAGATTCCATGTTTCTTTACTACAATGTGTCTCTGAGGGAGGTTGTGTCTCTGAGGGAGGTTGTGTCTCTGAGGGAGGTTGTGTCTCTGAGGGAGGTTGTGTCTGTTTTGTCCTCTATTTCCATCCTTCTTTTATTGGACATCAAATCAACATACATAGAAGGGGTTTGCTCCATCCAGTAAGCAGCAACAACTAGTCAGCTTCTTTAAATTCCCTGTGGAGAGAGAGACTTGCTCACATCCCTCATTCTTCCAACAGTTGGGAAGGGAGAGGCAGGTTCCAGACATTTCTACTCCTATTTCTCACCTACAGAGGGAGCAGAGTACAACACATCATTTTAGATGATCTGCCTCCAGCAGTAAGCTATTCTTGAGCTCACCATTTTTTTTATATGCAGTCTGAGGCATGTTTAATGCATGGTTGAACAATCTTAGAGACTTTTAGAGCAGGATGTGTGCAATGTTTATAAGTAAAAGTATTGATTTCATTATTGAACATCATCACAGGATAGATTAATTTGACTTGACATCCAAACCATCCATTGATTTTCACTGTTACTGTCAGGGGATATTTAATCCCCTAAACCGTACAGGTTATAATGCAGAAATCTTGACCCAGTTGATTGTTCTTTTACTTGAAGCACTTTGGTGAACCATAAAGCAAGTTATCTAACTACAGTTCTGTATGTGATTAGATGGGATAACATGACATGTAGTAATAGTGTGGATGTGCGTGAGCTTGCAGGTTTTGAAAGTGTATCCTAGTGCTCCAAAATGTACAGTATGAACGTTTAATCAGTAGTCAGGCTTAGTACAGTACATGCAGAGTAGCCTAGCACAGCTGTATTTACAGTTAAGCACGCTAATTTATTCGCTCTATCTTTATTTTGTTCAACTTACTCATGCATGCAGTGTAGAAAGCATGAATGTCAATCTGACTTCAGAACCGAGGACTCTAGAGTAGAATATATAGGATTTTTTTCCCAAAGAGAAAAAAAGTTTGCAGTGAAAGAAAGAAAGAATCTCATGTGTATTTTAATCATTTGAGTGTGAAAATGGTCGACAGGCTTTTGATCTCGATCAATCAATGTTGGTTAATTATTAAAGCACTCAAGACAAAAAAATGCCAGGCTGAAATTTGAAACTTGAAAAATGTTTTTTTTTTTTTAAATCCAAACAAGGTTGAAACTAAGGACAGTTTTGGGGGGATGAATTGGAAAAGGACATGAATCAGCAGTCCATAACACAGGCTACTTATAAAGGATCCCTTTGTAATTGGGCCGACAACTTGGATTTGTCTGTGTTAAAAAGTCTGTTGGAACATAAACCCAATGGTTGACCATTTCATAGGTGAGGCTCCTCAATAGAGCCCCCGACTGCATCCAAATGGCACCCTATTCCCTACAACATAGTGCACTACTTTCGACCACAGCCCTATGGACCCTGGTCGAAATCAGTGCACCATGTAGAGAATAAGGTGCCATTTGAGACGCAGCCATTGAGACATGACAGAAGGCTGGAATAATAGCACAATATGCTATATATACATAGCATGTTTCAGGGTCACTGAAGAGACTAAGCACCTTAGCCCCATGATAAGAATAGCCAGTCGAGGTGACTGTACTGTATAAAGGCTAACACTGAGCAAGGCCTTGAAGTCAAGTTACAGTATGGTTCATCCATTTACTCACGGAACTCCTCTCTGAATTCATATTTATATTCTTATACTGGGTGCACTCATTAAACACACTTCAGGAGTTAACAATCTGGTTTAAAAGAGGGGAAATTCCAGCCCAGAGGAATTTTCATGCATGTGGAAAAGGGTAGTACCAATAATAGCTAAATTAGATACAGTGTGATAACAAAGGACATGAACTTGTGTCTAGATTATGTAATAAAGCAGTACATTATGGGAGATGATGTGGAAGACCTTTGATCGTGTGAGGGTGGTAGTCCTCCATCCTTTAGTCAAACCCCTTGTTTTGCAAGGTTTTCTCTTCTTATTATGAATTACAAAATAGAAAGGAAAAGTTTTCAATGTTACTGAAAACCAGCAGTAACATTTTCACAGTACATTAACCAATGTTTTTTTCACAAATACAGTTGTTGTGGTATGATGTGTAGATCTAAGCACAGTGGATATGGATCCTACACTTTAAACCCCAAGACATTTTTAACTCAAATACTTCTAGTTGAACACAAAGACAATGAAAGCCATTATTACTTAAAATTATATGTGGTACTGACTCAAAACTAATGAGAAATCACATCAACTCTATTTAAACAAAATTTATGATCACAAATTAACTTTTTTCCCAGCATGCTTGTTTTTATATGTTTTTGCATGTACATTGAGTGATTGATTGATTAATCTTATGCTACACAAAGATACAAAACTTACATTTTTCTAAACTAATCCAATCATTTAATTAGATTTTTGCACCTGTTACTGAACTGGTTGTTCTAGTTTAAATTACATAAGTAGTGTCCTCACACTGTTCCTAACCCTTGCTGTTATTATGAATTCAGGTTGTGGGTGAATAAAAATGTAAACTGTTGGATATCTTAACTCTGTCTGGATTCCAATAGGAATTACAAATGATTTTGCAAGCCAGCATCATGTTTTTTTAACCTTTATTTAACTAGGCAAGTAAGTTAAGAACAAATTCTTATTTACAACGATAGCCTACCCCAGTCAAACCTGGACGACACTGGGCCAATTGTGCCCTGCGGGACTCTAAATCACAGCCGGATGTGATACAGCCTGGAATCAAACCAGGGACTGTAGTGACAGTGCCTTAGATGCAGTGCCGTAGACCGCTGAGCCACTCGGGAGCCCTTTTGCAGGTAGGGTTGCAAAATTCAGGTCAGTTTCCCAGGTTTTCCTGGAATCCTGGATGGAAGATTCCTGGAAATCCTTCAACCATGATTTTCTGAAAATCTGGGAATTTGGGGAAAGTTACTGGAATTATGCAAGCCTACTTGCAGGCCTGATGTGGCCTGTAAACCATGAGTTTCAGGCCACTGTGTTAGGGTAAAGCAAGGCCTCAAAACAAAGCCTTGAGGTATGAGATATGTAATGTATTGTCACGTTCCTGACCTGTTTTCCTTGTTTTTGTATGTGTTTAGTTGGTCAGGGCGTGAGTTGGGGTGGGCATTCTATGTTATGTGTTTCTATGTTGGGTTAAATGTGTTGCCTGATATGGTTCTCAATTAGAGGCAGGTGTTTGACGTTTCCTCTGATTGAGAACCATATTAAGGTAGGCTGTTCTCACTGTTTGTTGGTGGGTGATTGTTCCTGTGTCTGTGTCTGTCGCACCACACGGGACTGTTTCGTGTTCGTTCGTTTGGTTAGTCTGTTCCTGTTCGTGTGTTCTTCGTGTTATATTGTAAGTTCTCAAGTTCAGGTCTGTCTACGTCGTTTTGTTGTTTTGTAATTTTCCAAGTGTTTTTTCATGTTCGTCTTTGCTTTAATAAATATTCATCATGTCTTCACAACACGCTGCATTTTGGTCTGATCCCTACTCCTCCTCTTCAGACGAAGAGGAGGAGAGAAACCGTTACAGAATCACCCACCAACCAAGGACCAAGCGGCGTGGGAGAAAGCAACAGCGATCGCAGGATTTCTGGACATGGGAGGAAATATTGGACGGTAAAGGTCCATGGGCACAGCCAGGAGAATATCGCCGCCCCAAAGCTGAGCTGGAGGCAGCAAAAGCAGAGAGGCGGCGTTTCGAGGAGCTAGCCCGGAAGCAGGAGAAGGATCTGGGCTACACTACGTGGGAGGAGATCGACAGGTGGGCGATCGACCCAAGGAGAGTGCCGGAGCCCGCCTGGGATTCTCTGGCGCAGTGTGAGGAGGGATACCGGCGAATGGAGGCAGCACGACGACGCGGTAGGAAGCCTGTTAGTCAAGCCCAAAAATGTCTTGGGGGGGGGGGGGGGCTAAAGGGTAGTGTGGCGAAGTCAGGTAGGAGACCTGCGCCAACTTCCCGATCTTACCGTGGAGAGCGAGAGTACGGGCAGACACCGTGTTATGCGATAGAGCGCACGGTGTCTCCTGTACGTGTGCATAGCACGGTGCGGGTTATTCCACCTCCCCGCACTGGCAGGGCTAGATTGAGTATTGAGCCGGATGTCATGAAGCCGGCCCAACGCATCTGGCCACCAGTGCGTCTCCTCGGGCCGGCATACATGGCACCAGCCTTACGCATGGTGTCCCCGGTTCGCCTACATAGCCCAGTGCGGGTTATTCCACCTCCCCGCACTGGTCGGGCTACGGGGAGCATACAACCAGGTAAGGTTGGGCAGGCTCAGTGCTCAAGGGAGCCAGTACGCCTGCATGGTCCGGTATATCCGGCGCCACCTCCCCGCCCCAGCCCAGTACCACCAGTGCTTACACCATGCACCAGGCTTCCTGTGCGTCTCCAGAGCCCTGTTCCTCCTCCACGCACTAGCCCTATGGTGCGTGTCTCCAGCCCATTACCACCAGTGCCTACACCACGCACCAAGCCTCCTGTGCGTCTCCAGAGTCCTGTGCGTCCTGTTGCTGCTCCCCGTACTAGCCTGAAGGTGCGTGTCCTTAGCCCGGTACCTCCAGTTCTGGCACCACGCACCAGGCCTACAGTGCGCCTCAGCCGGCCAGAGTCTGCCGTCTGCCCAGCGGCGCCTGAACTGCCCGTCTGCCCAACGGCGCCTGAACTGCCCGTCTGCCCAACGCCGTCTGAGCTGTCCGTCTGCCAAGCGCCGCATGAACTGCCCGTCTGTACTGAGCCTTCAAAGCCGCCCGTCTGTACTGAGCCTTCAAAGCCGCCCGTCTGTCCTGAGCCTTCAAAGCCGCCCGTCTGTCCTGAGCCTTCAGAGCCGTCCGCCAGACAGGAGCCGCTAGAGCCGTCCGCCAGACAGGAGCCGCCAGAGCCGTCCGCCAGACAGGAGCCGCCAGAGCCGTCCGCCAGACAGGAGCCGCCAGAGCCTTCCGCCAGACAGGAGCCGCCAGAGCCTTCCGCCAGACAGGAGCCGCCAGAGCCTTCCGCTAGACAGGAGCCGCCAGAGCCTTCCGCCAGACAGGAGCCGCCAGAGCCTTCCGCCAGACAGGAGCCGCCAGAGCCTTCCGCCAGACAGGAGCCGCCAGAGCCTTCCGCCAGACAGGAGCCACCAGAGCCTTCCGCCAGACAGGAGCCGCCAGAGCCTTCCGCCAGACAGGAGCAGCCAGAGCCGTCATCCAGCCATGACCAGCCAGAACCGCCAGCCAGCCAAGAGCAGCCAGAGCCGCCAGCCAGCCATGAGCAGCCAGAGCCGCCAGCCAGCCATGAGCAGCCAGAGCCGCCAGCCAGCCATGAGCAGCCAGAGCCGCCAGCCAGCCATGAGCAGCCAGAGCCGCCAGCCAGCCATGAGCAGCCAGAGCCGCCAGCCAGCCATGAGCAGCCAGAGCCGCCAGCCAGCCATGAGCAGCCAGAGCCGCCAGCCAGCCATGAGCAGCCAGAGCCGCCAGCCAGCGATGAGCAGCCAGAGCCGCCAGCCAGCCATGAGCAGCCAGAGCCGTCAGCCAGCCATGAGCAGCCAGAGCCGTCAGCCAGCCATGAGCTGCCCCTCAGTCCGGTCTTGCCCCTCATTCCGGTGTTGCCCCTCATTCCGGTGTTGCCCCTCAGTCCGGTGCTGCCCCTTAATCCAGTGGGGTTAATTTGGAGGGTGGTAATTAGGAGGAGGCTACGGAAGCGGGGTTTGACTATGGTGGGGTGGGGACCACGTCCGGAGCCGGAGCCGCCACCGTGGACAGATGCCCACCCAGACCCTCCCATAGACTTTAGGTGGTGCGCCCGGAGTTCGCACCTTGAGGGGGGGGGGGGGTTCTGTCACGTTCCTGACCTGTTTTCCTTGTTTTTGTATGTGTTTAGTTGGTCAGGGCGTGAGTTGGGGTGGGCATTCTATGTTATGTGTTTCTATGTTGGGTTAAATGTGTTGCCTGATATGGTTCTCAATTAGAGGCAGGTGTTTGACGTTTCCTCTGATTGAGAACCATATTAAGGTAGGCTGTTTTCACTGTTTGTTGGTGGGTGATTGTTCCTGTGTCTGTGTCTGTCGCACCACACGGGACTGTTTCGTGTTCGTTCGTTTGGTTAGTCTGTTCCTGTTCGTGCGTTCTTCGTGTTATATTGTAAGTTCTCAAGTTCAGGTCTGTCTACGTTGTTTTGTAATTTTCCAAGTGTTTTTTCGTGTTCGTCTTTGCTTTAATAAATATTCATCATGTCTTCACAACACGCTGCATTTTGGTCTGATCCATACTCCTCCTCTTCAGACGAAGAGGAGGAGAGAAACCGTTACATGTATTGTGATTAAGAGTTTAATTATAATGATAACATTCAAACCTACAAACTCAATTGGTGAAGGCCACAGGACTGAGAATGAAATAATTCAGCAACCATGTCTCTGTCACTAACAAATAGTCATGGGTGGTAACTGTACAATTCACTCAAAGGCAAGTCACACTGGGAAATTATATTGGAGGCATGGCTTAGTGGGGGCATTACTCAAAATTGATCCCCTTGGGTCACAGTGACTATCGGTTTGAGTAATGACTACAAAACCTATTTAAGTAACTGTACTCAGATATATTAAGTACAACGGGTTTCCTCAACAGTTTTGAATAATGACAGCACATTGGGGTTTACAGTGTAGTTTTAGTGGGTCCTAGTAGAACCTCTGCTGTTAGAGGAAAGACAAGATGTCTACTGTAAACAGAAAACATTGCTGATAGAGATAGTGTCTTCCTGAAAAAAACGGTTTAACTACCACCGATAAAAAAAAATTGTCAGCCTTTAATGTTTAATGGTGAGGTTCACCATGAAATCAATTATCAAAACATGGAAACTCCACATTATCCCTGGTGAAAAGGGATTTATTGAAGTCAAGGATCAAAGGAGACCAGGCAGCAACCAGGTTTGCATCCCAAATTTATTTTACCTTTATTTAACTAGGCAAGTCAGTTAAGAACATAATTCTTATTTTCAATGACAGCCTAGGAACAGTGGGTTAACTGCCTTGTTCAGGGGCAGAACCTTCGATCCAGCAACCTTTCGGTTACTGGCCCATCACTCTAATCACTAGGCTCCCTGCCGGTCCTTGTCAAAAGTAGTGCACTATATAGGGAATATGATGTCATTTGGGGCGTAGCCTTAGGCGGCAAACGGGACACAGTTGATTCATGCTGCAGCTGGGCACAGGTGGAAGTTCCACCAATCAGCCCCAACAGCAGGATTCTTTCACTGCATTTTAATTGAGCGCTGACAGGAGGCCAGCCATCAGAGACCACAAGCTGTAAGCCTTTACACTTGGTTGCAGGGTCTGCTGGCACACAGATTAAACGTTTGCCCTCTGTGCCCCAACCCCCCCCAAAAAGGAATGACTTGATATTGATTGTCCAAGCCAGTGAGGAGGATCTGTCCCAAGCAGAATTAAATGTATTTAGTTACGATTTCCATGATATAATAATGAAGAACTGTGTAAGTAACTCTGAGTAAATGCTTGAAAGTATGTGGACCAGAATGCTAGGTCCAAAAATGAATCTTCATAATTTGACCTATCCAGAATGTGGTTATTGTGTTCTTCTTTCCATAAGTGCAGTCATTTTCCCCATTGCAGTTTGAAGCAGGGGACAGGCCATTGTCATCCATTATCACATGCAATATGACTGAGTGAGAGTCTGGAGAATTGTGCTGCCCTGCTCTAGGTATTAGGAATTGGAAGAGTACTACATCAACCCTCTGTGCTCCATTGGTCTCCACACATCAAGATGGATAGCTGTTGTTAGCCAAGCCACTGGCATTTCACTTGGGTCCAATGATAGTACACCAGATGGGAAAAGATGCCACTCATACATAATGTTCCCATATAGAGTAGAGAAGTGGCTCTCGTCGGTCAACCAGTAACACTTGGCAGCTTTGGAAATCTCCCATCAGGAATATTATTTAGCCAACACTTTCCCTTTTTAATCTCTAGCGGCAGTTGGTGTGAAAATGATGCAGCATGGATGGTTTTCACTATCTCCCTGATCCATTGGTACCAAGGGAAGGCTTGAATATTTTACACATGCTGTGGTTAGATTAGGATTTGCATGCTCTTGGAAAATTGGGGAGTTGAAATAAGATGCCCTGTTGTGTATTATAGATCTCGTGAGGCACTGTGTCACTGATGACACAGTTTGTAGCGAATTATAATGGGTGAGAGAACACATTATACACAATTAGATGTATATATTATTTTATAACTGTTTTTCCGTGCCAAGAAACCTCTTTGATTGGGCACACGTTCTTCTTACACCTGTCTCAAAGAATTCATATTTACTGCCTCTTAATTCCATAAAGGCCTGTATACTGTATAGACCTGTTTTACTGAAAAGCGGACCACAGTATGTTTGGGTGGGTAATACTGCTGACTGTACTATCATGTGTGTTGTGGACACACTTCTCGCAACAGGCTGGATGTCTGCAGATCTAGCTGTATATTACTGTTTATTTTATTATTCCTATTGCTTCCTGACTTCATGACATAAGATAATTGAAATATGTGGATTGATTTATGCATTTAGTCATGGTTGTGGCTTATGCATCATGGTGAGACAACTTTCAATTTACAATTGCTCTTGGGCTGCCAGAGAGGTGAACTAAAGTTTTAAGATTACTTCCTGTAGATAGCTTTTTTAGTACACTTTGACAATTTTCGCATTAACAATAGCTGAAATGGAATTGTACAGTCATCAATTTATTTAATATAGGGATAAGACAAACATAAAAATATATCTCACAGTTTTAGATAAGCCCTGCAGCACAAAGTTAAGTTAATCCTGGATTGAACATTGAAATGTGTTACGCCTCCAGAACATGAGGTGAGGAAGATCTTTGGAGGATATACCCTTGGACTTTGTTTTCATGAATTATACATTGTGCAGGGAGAGACCAGTAGATATGCTCTTGCTCTTCCTTTCACTTCTTGATGCTGACTGCTTTTTCCAGTCCTTAGACTTGGCTTCACTATTGGATTAGAGAGATTGTCATCACTGTCACTTGCTTATCTATTTCTTCCCTCTTGAATCAAAGCTTAGCCAGACGTGTGATGCTCTCAAGCAGAGCCAGCCCCAGGCATAAGCGACATAAGCGCAATGGCGTAAATTCATAGATGCCAAGTGAAGCCAGGCTTCACCAAAAAAATTGACCATGAAAAAAATAAGAACGCATCCGAGCGAGCGAGACAGAGCGAGCTCAACTGTGAATGGTCTTGCACACCAAAAAAAAGTTTATACGGAAACCAGCTTGAATTTTGGCATCACTCCTATCAAATCGCATTGAGAGCATACGTCATTGACAGAAACACATTGAATTGTTGCATCTCGTGGTGTAGCTAAAATTGTCCCTTTCCTAAATTAGCCATGGATGGAGATAAAGATTTGGATTTGTTGTTTTACTTAATTCTCCATACTGGCCAATGATTATAACAACGATTCTGGTCCAAACGTTAATTTATAAATTGTTGTGCCCCTAGCCTGAGATGGAAGTTCAATATGTAGCTAGATGTAGAAGGCTAATGTTAACTTGCTAACGTTGCCCATGAATGGAAGTTAGACTAGCGAGCAAGCACTTCAGCCAGGTAGCCGAGGACAACAAAAAATAAAAGCGTGTACTGTCTGATTTCGTCAACATGAAAGAGAGGAGGATGGCATTGAGTGAGTCAACATATTTTTCTTCTTGCAGGAACTCACACACGTGCACACAGAAATCAGAACCAAGGACAGCTACATCATATTTAGCTTACGTTGATTGGAATATTAGACTAAGCAGAGGTGATTTGATCATGTTGAAGTGTTGAAGTTGAAATGGTGCTGGAACATTGGATGTAGCTCCTGTTTTCTTTGCGAATTGCGGTAATTCTCTGTGGTTCTAAATCAATAGTTGTTTAGTGATCCGAAAATGTTAGAAACATTAACTTGCTTGACCATGCTGTAGGCCATGTAACTGTCTGTTACATGCAACATGCTGTTTAATTATTATTTGTGTAACACTTTTTTGGTTACTACATGATTCCATGTGTTATTTCATAGTTTTCATGTCTTCACTATTCTACAATGTAGAAAATAGTACAAATAAAGAAAAACTCTTGAATGAGTACTTGTGTCCAAACTTTTGACTGGTACTGTAGGTGTGGGGGGCTTGGCTTCCCAAAAGATTTGACCCATGCAACGTGACTGCATAAGCAGTCACTTACCAGATTGCTAGGGGTCCATCCAATGGTAAAACATTGACAACTAATCAAACCTCGTTCTATTGAAGCATTCTTGGTTCTAGGTGCGCAAGGCTGCTCGGAAAGGAGAGAAGGCAGAGCTCACGGTAAGATTGCCTGAATAACTGGCAAACAGCGCATGAGAAGGCTATATTGTCAGGCTATATTGGCCTATCTGTTAACACCCATGCATCCTGATAAAATACACACTATGACTGGCCTGCTAATGTGCCTAATAGCCTTTTCGTGGAGAGAAGCAGGTTTGCTCTTGCTAATTGCTAATTGCTGAATGTAAAATAGGCCTAGGCCAAATTAACTGTCAGGGAAAATTATAGAGAGAGAGTACGTTGGTGTGATCACGTTGGCCAGTGATGATACGATTGTTGCACTGATGCATTGCAAACGGTTGCACAGGACAGACAGAGAGATGAGCACAGCGAAAAAGAAAGATCAAAACAAATTGATAATCAATTGAAAAATGGAAATCACTTGCAAACTATGTGAGCAACAAGTCAAGCAATGACATGTTATAAAAGATACGCAGCCTAAGCAGCATTTGTACTTGAATTGCTACATTTAAAATATGAGTTTCTATATGTACATGTAGGCTACATTCAAGTATTATTTGCAGTTGTCACTATGACAATGAACACACTCTGAGGCACTGAATGGTATATGTTACCACCTCATTAATAGGCCTACAGTGTGCAGTTGGATGCATTGATCATTGATCAGTTGATTGACAGGTATACTGCAGAACAATAAACATTCTGCTGGTGTGGATGCTCGCCAACGTTTATAGTTTAGGATCATTTATCGTTATAGTTATTGTCCTTGGTATGGATGGCCCTTAAGAATAGTAGAATACACCAGGTGCAATTTTGAAATTTGGTTGTGCATCAGCAGTTTTCTCTTGTTATGACAGTCACTCAATTATCTGACAATTAGCCATGCCAATTTCTTGATTGATAGTTAGCCTAGTCAGCTATCTAAACTTGTAGTAATCATGGCCAAATACAGACTGGGCATGCAGAGCACGTTCCCAAGGGCCCTGACTTCCAAAATGTGTAGAATGGCAGGAAGTTAACTTTACATTTTTTATGTATCTCACCACTGTCAAGAGGGGGGCCGACAACCAAATCTCGCTTAGGGCCCCCAAAAAGATGGCCCTGCTCTCAAGATTAACAGTAGGCAGCTATAGAAATTCTTGACCCATTAGATGTCCTTCGTCTGAGCTGTCTGTGCTGCTCCTTAGCCATACAGAAAATCTTGCCTATCTCAAGCCTTTGGAAGGATTTCGCTACCAGATGGTGAAGCATTTGTTCAAACTTTACATATTTCTTATATAAATAAAATCACAAGGTTGTGTACACTCACTTTCGCTTGACAGACATTAATTTACTCACAGAATACTTGATATCCATTGCCCTCATTCTGCCCATTCAAACTTATTGCGTTACTTGTCAATCATGCAAATTCATGGTTCCGGTTCCCTCGTCGTTTCTGACATTCCTAAAAGTCCACATAAGATTTATTCAGCCTTTTTACATGCCAATGATAGCAAGTGACACACCGGGAGAAAAGTTTCCCTCTGAGAGATGGAGCAGTGAGGTGACAGAGCGATTTTATGTCTAAATATAGGATCCCTGTCTTTGCACATATTTCATTCAGACAGCCCAGGGCCCGGTTTCCCAAAAGTATCTTAAGGCTATGTTCATCGTTAGAACCTTAAGAGCTTCATTAAATTTCTGAGCTGTTTCCCAAAACCATCGTTCTTAATAAACATTGCACTTGAAAACACTTGAAATCGAATGCTTCATCCACATTAACCATAAGCACTCCATTAAGTTGCGCCGGATGTCATTCAATTGAATGGGGACCCTCCACAATAGAGTGGAATCGCAACGCCCCCTTGCGGTTGATGGCTCTGTTGCGAGACCGGATGCCGCATACTTGAATTTTTCCAAACTCAGTGTATTCTTCAGTCTGGCCCAATGAGGTATAATAAGAACTGGAGACTGCGTCCAAGATGTCCGACCGTTGTTTTCAAGGTAATCTACTCATGTTCGCAGACACCGTTTCATGGACAGCCTATCTACACTGAGTGCATAAAACATTATGACCTGCTCTTTCCATGACATAGACTGACCAGGTGAATCCAGGTGAAAGCTTTGATCCCTTATTGATGTAACTTCTTAAATCCACTTCAACAAGTGTAGATGAAGGGGAGGAGAATGGTATTGAGACATTTGAGACATGGATTGTGTATGTGTGCCATTCAGAGGATGAATGGCAAGACAAAAGATTTAAGTGCCTTTGAACGGGGTATGATAGTAGGTGCAAGGGGCACCGGTTTGAGTGTGTCAAGAACTGCAACTCTGCTGTGTTTTTCATGCTCAACCGTTTCCCATGTGTATCAAGAATGGTCCACCACCCAAAGGACATTCAGACAACTTGACACAACTGTGGAAAGCATTGGAGTCAACACAGGGCCAGAATCCATGTGGAACACTTTCGAAATGATGTAGTCCATGCCCCGATGAATTGAGGCTGGTCTGAGGACAAAAGGGAGTGCAACTCAATATTAGGAAGGTGTTCCTAATGTTTTGTACACTCAGTGTATATCCGGGTTGCATCTGGTTTATACGGATTTTATTGCCATTTTAGCTAACCATAACTATTTTCCTAACTTTAACCTAATTATCCTAACCTTCTACATACCTAACCTGCTTCCTAAGCTCTCCTAACCTGCTACAAAAAGTCAAATCTGACGTTAACTTGACAAAAGATGGATCCCTTCTAGCCATGATCCTAGGTCCAGCCAGAGTCTGTCGAAGAACAGGAAGTTACTAAACCACAAAAGTAGATTATTGTTGCCTCCCGTTTTAGTTTATTGTGATTGAAATGCCGTTTTTTTTTATTACAATTATTAGGTGGAGGTCGCTAGCTACTGTATAGTTCTGCTCTGTAAGATAGCTTGACTTGCTAGAAAGTTATAGAAACAAGTTGAGGGAAAAGTAAATAAACAAAACATGTTTTATTATCAACTGAAACAATATGTTTCTCCTGTCTTGATAGATAAGGTCATATTTCGCAATCTCCCAAAATAAATGCGATCTCTGACAAGAGACTAGGCTCTCCTCCATATTGTCTTGCATTGTGAAACCCTATCCTATGCTCTCCGTCCAGTAGTGGAACATAATGAAATAACGGCATAATGAAATACTGTACGTCACGATGTAAACGGGGCATAAGCCTGCCTCAGACGAGCTAAGTGCATCATTAGATGATTTTTTTGCCCTCCCACATGCTAAACATGGTTGATCTCTCTCTATGACCACGATAACTTCAGAACAAAGTTGTTTACAAATACAAAGTAACCAATGTCTTTGCAATTGAAACAAACAAGCGAAGTATAAAAATACGCTTCAAATGAAAACCGAGATGACTGCATTAAAAAATAAACAGTAAGCTATAGACCTATTTCAATCATATTGAAATACATTTCATGTTCAACCAATTGAATTATTTGTTGCTACTGTCTGTAATTTGTCTCAACATATTTCATGATGTGTAACCTAACGTGCGCAATAATGTGGCAAATTGGTGATTTTGTGCATCTTTATTGGGTAAGCATTTGAATAAGCCGCCTCAATATTTGCAGTCGTAGGAACTGATCCGTCATCAGTACTGTGAAATAATTACAATGTTAAGGAAAGTTTTGAATGGAGAAAACTTTTTTGAAAATCCTATCAGTATCGACACATGCTCCAATGACTCACTTAGCGACAGTTCTCCCAGCATGGTGTTTTGGGAAAAGCATGTTACACATCTTCGGCCATTGTAGGAAAGATGCATTGTTAAAACACTGGTAAGACTAAGTTCCATCGTTATTGGGAAAGGGAAGTGGTCTATGTGAGAATTGACTCATCCTATTGGAGTCTGTAGTTTCTTTCATCTCAGGGGTTCAAAAGGCTTTGTGCCTTTTTTTCACATCTTTACTATTCCTTCTGTGCAGTGGTTCGCTAAATGACTCATGTTTCCTCTCTCGCAATACCTACAGGCGTAAATCAGCCACAGCAGGATTAAGCTGAATGTGAGCACGATTAAATAGCTTTGGCAACTGTCTTCCCATACAAGGCCTCTGTTTAGCCTCTGTTTGGGCTAAATCCGGTCCTGTCTTGGTATTTTGCTCTCCCATTTAAAAGAAGTGAAGGGGTGTAAGTCAACAACTGGCAAACTTGCTTATGGGCAGGGCAGAGATGAGTCAATTAAGTAGTTGGTTCGGTTCAGTAATATTTCTATAATCTTTGATTCTGTCTCCGGAAAAAATCACAAATTAAAATCAAACGGACATATTTCTGAACCGTATATGCATTTTGTAAGCACTAACATCCAATGAGCTGTACAACAATTTAAAGAGGACAAGCCCTCATATAGCCTCATAGTCACAGCGTTGAATGAGAAAATATCATTTTGAGCTGGGCAGAAGAATAAAAGCACTGTAACATAAAATCACCAAACATGATTGAATGTGTAGATGAACCACCGTGTTGTTGTGAGATTTGAAATACTCATGAATGCTGAAAGGTCAAACCATTGTATGCAATTAGTCCGGATAGAAAGGTCATTGAGATACTTAGTTTCTGATAAGGCTGGGACCATAATGGCTTCTTGTTTCTCTTATTATCGAAGGTAATAATACAGACTGCCAGCCCTTTTGTTCTTGCTCCAGTGGAAAGACACACTCTGTAATCACTCTTTGTGCATTTCCAGAGAGGAGGGTATAAGACAGGTTAAGTATGTTAATGAATGGGAGGACGCGCTGTGAATTATGATTTGTCTGTCTCTGTCTCAGCTGTGGGATGAGAAATTGTTCATTTGATCGCTGTTTAATGAAAGGAGATTGCAAAACAATAGTCTCACTGACAAACAAGTTTGGGTCAGAGACATTTGTAGTGTCTCCAATGATAAACAAGGATATCAATCCAATGTTTACCTTTCTTCTATTAGTTATGTCACTTCCCTGCCCTTATTAACTTCCTCTCTGTCTGTTTGGGTGACAGTGGTGTCAGTGGTAGGAGAGGCTGAAGGACTATGTAACAGGCAGCAACAAACAGGGAGGGGTTCTTGTCTAACATCAGGGAGCCAACATCAACGTCAAGGCATTGGATGCGTGTAATGTCTTTAGCTCAATGAGTTCAAACCCTGGTTGGCAACTTCTATATCCCGCAAGGGCAATCCCTGCAGAATCTGTGAAGGACATGCTGCTATTTGTAATCATCATCTGTGGATTAAGATGCATGTTAAATTGATGACTGCCCTATACCTGCTATTGACTCAGAGTGACCTACATAATAAGTGGAAAGGTGAAGCAAAACCAAGACTAAATGCCAATACATCTTTACTACACACATGCTGTATGGGTATAAACTGTATGCATTGACCCAAAACTCATTCTTACAGAGCATTACCAAATACAGTACATCATATCTGCAGTCTCACTCTTGCAAACTGTAACAGAGTCTAAAGCAGGAGTTTATTCATTAGCACAAACTGGTTCAAATTGCAGCCAAACATTTTGCAATGGAAAAAAGTCAGGTAAGTCGCTCCCTGTTTCGGCCCATATGCTTCTGTTTGGGGTCTAGTGAATACACACCAAGAAAACACATAAGCCAATTTATTTTATCCAAAAGAGCCTTAACTGGACGAGGCAGTAGCCAGCCATGCATCCATAGTGCTTTAGTTACTGTATGTCGTATAGGGCTGTGGCTCGTGTTCTGTGAGGGAGATGGATGCAGTGTTCCAGTATTGAGGTATAGACTTCTCCCTAGCCCCAGGGAACACTGTCAGTAGAGGATCTTCCTCATTGCCCCTCCCGGTCAATTCCTTCACTTGCTACTACTACTGCTGAACATGCTCTTTCACCGTGCATAATTAAAGACCCTCACTTCAATCCCCATTAAGGCGTATACAATTAATTAAAGAGTGTTCCTGAAGGAACTCCAACAGCAATTTAGCCAGGGAGGGAGGGGTCTAGTTCTCATGGTGGCTGGTTGTAATCATGTTCAATTAATAAATCAAAGGACTTGGCTAATTCTTAAAAGTGGAGTTGAGGGGCGGTGGATTAAATGAGGAAGAGAATAGCAATGCTTTTTTGTGTGTTTTTCTTTGCTACTAGTTAGCATCTGCTGTCCTTGGCTTTAAAGTAGCTCTACCCACCCTGGCATGTGTAATTTAAGAGAAGCTGTTTTCTACCCTGAGACAGACCGGCAAAAATGATGAAATGTAAGTCTGGGAGGCAGTCCACCAAGTGTGAACTGAACGTATTAAAGACATGCCAGATTGTCGCCTCAGTTTTTTGTTGATTAGAGAGGAAAAACAATGCATAATACTCATGAAATACAATCCACTTTCACATGTTGGAACGTGTTTGCATAATGTGAAGTTGAATTTTCATCCACTTATGGTAATAGAAATGATCATAAATGTAGCGCTACCATTTCAGCAGACCACAGTCTTGCTTCAGAGTGGTTGTGTGTTTTGAACGTTGCATAGAGAGATAAAGGTTAAAAGGCCTTATATTATAAAACATGTCCCGTCATGCACTGCTATATCCTAACACATCAGACGAATTCTGTTATGTCCACAGTGTGTTGTAAAAATAAGTTAAAATCCAAAGCTAGATGCAAAAACCTTTAAAGCAGAATCGGATAAAGACAAGTTGAGACATCTAAATACAGTACTGCACAAACCTCATCTATTAAAGTCACTGCTGTGCCTACCTTGGTTGAATCATCTTAAAGGCATGGCTATGCAGGTTTGGTCTGAAGATAAGTGAGGGATCACCAGATACATTCTGAACGATGCATTGATTTTAATACCGGTATGTTAATTTTGTTGCATTTAATTGAATCAAATTGAATTTGTCAATCTACTGTATTGAAGTCTTGAACTACAGATTACGCACTTTTTTACAATCTAGCAGGAAAAAACTGTTTCATCAAATTTTGAGATGAGCTTTATGTGAGACGTTATTGTAAAACGATAGTTCAACACTAAATTGCAAGTCATTAACTATTTCTATTGTGCTGTGTCAGCAAGCCACCCTGGAAATGTTCCCTGGTGGCCCTGCTATATTGCAAATGCCCATCTTGACTCAACACTTATATCAACTACACACACGGTTGAGTTCTTGGCAATATATTCTACTTTGTACAGTGGTGTGCGTGCTTCCATTTTTGGAATAAAATCTGCTACACTAAATGTATTACTCAGACAGAGAAGACTGTATTTGCTCTAATTTAGCTGGTAACAAAATATTTTTGGTGAAAATGTATTGGTTGTTAATATTCACTGTGTTACATTTGACATGTATTATGGACTGCATCATTCCGCCAAAAAATAAAGGGCTCCTTTGAAGATATTCTCAAATGTGGCCTCTATTATATCTTTATCAATTTACATAGTTTTATTTGATTTCCTCTAAAGTGGGAGAGGTAAAAAGATTACATTTGTTAGATTGTGCAGTGAACTTGGGCAGTCCATCAGATCACAGATGCGTGCCTTTGTTTGAGTCCATTTAAAGGATGTCATTAGGCATGAGGCGTATTAAGTGCACATGGCAGGACATTGCCACTTTCACTGAGGAGGGAAGTGAATGAATGGAGGCCTGAGTTGAACTTGCAAAGCTGAAAGGTCAGAAAATGCCTGTAGATACTGGGTCTTTACTTATATTGAGGCAGCAGCATTTTTGTTATCTCTTGATAAAAAAAATGCTAGACTTTACAATCCTGAAAGTTAATATCCACTGTAGGCCTGTGGGGCAGTGGTACATCGGCAATAGGAGCATGACGAATTTTGCCAATGTGTCAAATTAGACCAATGCAATTATCTTCTGGAAAGTGTTGACAGAGCTGCCATATCAAACCAGAAAATGGAACGCTAACCTGTTCCAGTGTCTGGAACTATTTTGGTCAGACGAAGTAGGTTTGAGACACTATTGAGTCTGGCCTGTCAAAACCGAATTCAATAGCACAGTCACACAAACTGTGGAAGGAACAACATTTGGTCAATTATGGCCGGATGAATGATGTGCACACTAAGAAGTGTTGCTGCCGCACTTATGCAATGTTGGCCCCTCGTTGAGCTTCAGGCAGAGATAGAGAGAGAGACAGAGAGAGCGTGAGAGAAACAGAGACAGAGAGAGAGAGAGGTGTTTGTTTTTAGGTGCTGCAGTCTCCAGGGGATGGCTGGTTTGTAGAGAGAGGCACATGAGAGGAGTTGGCATGGTAGCCTTGCCGTTGGCCCTGAGGTGAGCACTGAACGCGTCGGTGGGTCGGACCTCCCCTGGGCTGGAGACTTGGATCAGTCCTGCCCTGGCGTATTGATCTCTCACCATTATACATCTTAAAAATATTCCCTTAGAATTATAGGAGGGGAGTTATTTTCATCATATACATCCAGACTAGGGTTTCCTGATGTACAGTACAATACCATTCCTTGCAAGTAAAAGCAACTGGAAAATATCAACAAACTTTCAAGTTCATATACATTTTAATCCTCCGAGCTCTGCCCACTGGCAACAAGCAGACTACCAAACAGACTACCAAAAAGGAGATCCCAGCAGACAGAGTGGGAGGAACGTCACAAACTGAAGATACACTCTGCATTTTATGAAAACAAGTCTTAGGCCAATATGATGAAATAAAAGCAAACAGATGTGTTTCTCTTTGATTATTGTTAATACAAATCACCTCTAATTTGTACGGCATTTTAACAGGGTCGTTTTGGCATACCGGAACCATCAAACATTATATTGCATGATATTAAGTTTATCTTCATTAGTGTTCATTGATAGAGTGATTCATCCTGCAGAAAAAAAGGAATTTATCTAAAAACCACAACGACAAGCCCTGTTGCAGTCTGCTCATATTATTCAAGAGTGAAAAAACACACAACCACTTTAAACATCACTCAGATAAAGAAAAATTGTTGAATAACTATAGCAATTCTAATGAGCCCCAGGAAAAATGCATTCAGAGTACTGGAAAACATACTTCTACAAACTCTCATCTTCTCTAAAGCGCTGTGTTGGGAATATCTATGATGAAATACCCTGCTTCTCTGATGTGAAGATTTTTCATTTCCCTTTTTATTTAGATGCAGAAACATCCCACTGGGAAATAAATAAATAAATCTGATGACGTTGAATCAAGGTGGAAAACTGATTGGATTTCACCACACTTTTAACCTAAATCCAATGACATGGTGACATTTTTTATTTATTTCAAGATTATTTCACATTTGTTGACATCGCAACCAAACGTAAATCAAAACTAGACATTGAAATTACATCTGTTCCCAGTGGGATTCGACTTTTTACATGGAGAGTTTGGCGCCTTTTATCCTCACACAGGCTTTAATACAGGGGTCCCCAATTACATTCAGCCGTTGGCTGATCTTTCATTGAGTGGATGGTCGGAGGGCCGGAGCATACTTATAAATAATTTGTACACTGCAAATTGACAGCGAGAATCGCAAACAGATATAGTATTTGACAAACACAGAATCATTTCAAACCTTGATTCCATTGGTATACTATCGTATATGCCTCTTTATTTATGCGTGGGAGTATTTGGGAATAGACTTGTCCAACAACAAATTATTTTAATTAATTCATTAATACACTTTTTTTTTTTTGCTCTGAAAACCTGGGGGGGCAAATAAAATGACCCGCGGGCTTCCTATTGGGGAACCCTGCTCTAATACTGTAGATCCTACCTGTCTATGGCTGTAGTCTCTAGCTGACGATCTCGATCACTTCCCAAAAAGAAAGCACTACTTTCCCCTCTCTAAAACATGCTCGGAAGGATATGAGTCTCCTTTACTCCAGAAGTATCACGAGATATTTCTGATTAAAATTCATGACACCAACCTGACCATAAAAGTATTAGCAGGGTGTGTCCACAGGAGAGATGGAATCAGTCACTACACATTGGCATCATCAGATGCTGTAGTTCCCTTGCTCTATGTCTGTTGGAACATCAACAGTAACACTGTCTGCAGAATTGTGAAGATGATAAGAGATGATAAGCAGATCTCTGGGCTCCATATTCTGCATGAATTCCAAGGTTGAGAATGAGATAGCAGACCAGAGACATATTTTATGTATTGCATGCTGCTCACACAGTCTACAGCAGCAGGGGTGGGTGAGCATGCAAGCTGGGGGCAAGAATTACATCAACTTCACAAACACCTCACTCTCAACTCAACAGTTTTGAAGCATGATAAACAACCATGGTAACAGAGCAAAATCAAAAATACATAAACTCTGTACTTACATGACATCAGCTTGAAAAGCAAAACAATATATGTGACTATATACTGTATCTATCCCTCACGGCGAAAATATTAGCCAAAAATATTTATATGATACAGTACAGTAGCTCTAATCTACAGTTACATCTGGCTTAAGATTGCTTCAGACTTTACAAATCAGTAAAATCATCTGGTATTGTTGAGCCGTGGGCACTGATTCATGGTTATGGATTTATTGAAAAGAGGAATGCCTTAAATTATTTCTGCATTCGCTATCTCTCTAATGCACACACGACACACACAAACACGTGCACACACAAAGAAGAGCCAGCCAGGAAACACTTTCTGCTTTTGTGTTACGTTTAATTATTGGTCTTCTGTTAACCTTTCAAACCTCCCCTATGTTCCCATTCAGACTCAACAAGACTGGAGTGCAAAGTTGTGTGGAGAGTTTTACAAAGGTTCAAAAGGGGTTTTCAAGAAATGTAAGGCAATGAATTCCAGTTTTGTGGAACAAGTGGTTTGCTTTCTTCTCTGAAGTTTTCTGAGTTGGCAATCCAACTGTTATGGTGCTTGGTGCTGTGCTTTATGGACATTTATATAAAAAGTACGTATAGAAGGTTAAAAAAAGTATTGGGCAGAAAAAGTGCAGAAGTACATTTGAGAATTATATTTGATTCAAGTACCAGCATTGAGAGAGATGGCACGGTAAGTTAAACAGCCAAGATCATTTTCTCCTTACAGTTGAATGTCACCAAATAATAATTATAGACAAAGTACTGTAGTTTGGGGATTTTCATACCTAGCTAGTGTACTACTGTACCTCTGTTGTCTCCATTTCTATAGGAAATATAATTGCTGAACATTATGCATTAATACGGGCATTAACTTTTTTGTATTCCTCGGCCACACTGAGTATTATAATGAATGCCTCCGTAATATAATTACAGTTTCAGTTGCTATGGCTACATGAAAATGCTAACAAATGGTGTTATCGAAATCTCCAAGGTGAAAAAGATAGATCATTAAGAGGATTTTGAATCTACCTGCAGTGAGACATTTTTGAGGCCCCAGAGATGGCAGTGCATCTGCTTATGGCTGAGATAAGTTCTTAAATCTCTATTCAATGAGCTGAATGTAGTGTGTTAATGCACCACAGCTGTGTTTTAGAGGAGATGAGAAATATCAATCAAACTGTTCTGTTCGGTTTCTCCTTTGGAGAACAAGGGACTTGTACCGTGCCATCTCTCTCAATGCTCTTACTTGAATCAAATAGAACTGATGTCCCCTAAAAGGTAATGAGTTGTTGTTCAGTGATTTTCAAATGATAGGCTTAGATGTTCAAATAGCTAATAGCTTTATATAATTAATATGAATATGTAATGCAAATATCAACAGAGAAGCACAAGAGCTCCTTGTGGCTTTTCTTAAAAATAAGATCTCATCAACCCTTTAAAGCTTTGCCATCAAGCCATGGCTGTTCTGAAATGGATTCTATATAAACACTAGTGACACCTACTTCAATTGTGGCCTTGCAATTGGCCTTGATTAACTTTTACCACTGAAAGCAATTACCATGACAATGCACAGCATTGAATACGGTTCGTTACATGTTTTCGGCATAGTAACGAGATAAGGTTGACAGTTGCATCACTGAAAATGTTTCACATTGTGAAATGCATTATGATTTAATTTAGCTTTTGATTAATTATGTTTTCATGGGTTGTTTATTAAAACGTGTATCCCACCTTCATGGATATTTCCTTCAATAGATACGGTATATAATTAAAGCTTACAGAGGCAATTCGAAATGAGGCCCTGCTGTGCTCTCAATTACCAAATGTGGGTGTATTGTTCTTGGCAGGAATTCCACAAACTCCCAAGTCAGTGTGGACCTATTGGGGGATTAGTCAACAAACTAATATAGAGTTGTTGTAATATGCAGATGGACTTTTTATGGAGGCAGTGTTACCCATAGTAAGCAGCTTGGGTAATTATCTGGGCTATGTGATGTATAGGCAATTAACACTACATGGCGTTGTCTTTATGGAGAAAGGACGGCAGCTGGAAAGGTGAAGCAATAACACATCATCGATCCTTTGGTACTTTGGGATTTTCTTCAAATCAAACAGCTGGAAAATATGATGCTCCGAAAGACAGATTGGTGTTTCTTAATTATCAAGTGCTATATAAATTTTGCAGGTATTGATGGGTCCTAATTGCCCATATGGTTGTTTGTTTAACTTTGGCTCCGTTGGAGGACCCGGCTGAAGATCTAACAGTTATTAATGTGCAGGTAAGAGGTAAGCACCTGCTTTCCTGTTAGAATATGTGTGGCACCTCACTTTTAAGTGCCCGGAACAATGAGGTGTGGCTGAGAATCAGATTATTTTTTACATTCATGCTTTTTCACGCCCTCCTAATTGTTTTAGCTGATTAACTTGCTATGCTTACGCTTTTTAATTAAGGATTTTTCATTTTCAGGATTATGGCTTTTGTTTATTTATATTACATCTTGCAAAACAGTTACTTGGGGGCAAACTTTTACTGGAAGGATGAGATTTTAATAATCTTCATGGTTAGAAAGAATCTGCTCATAAAATATTGATATGTAGAGGTTACTGAGCAAGATGATTGACCTTTAAGAATTATAATCAGGAAGATCTGTGCTGTTTCGCTGCTTGGCGACATCCAACCAGATTCTGATATTCACTAAAAAACATCCCACAGCTTGACGCAGGGTATGTTTATTTGGCAATGGTAGATTTTTCTTATGAAAAAAGCAATATCATGTGCATCTCATGGACCTGGTCTGTCTTTGCTTCTCCTCGAATGAGTGGGATGTCTCGCATGGTTAAACACATAGAGTATAGCTTTTGAGTTGGGATCACGATGCCATCGGTGCGATGCAGCTCGAAGCATAGGGACCCAAATCTTGCGTAACCAAGATCTATGACAGCTGTTTGGCTTACCATAGCGTAGGAGGTGTACTCCTGATAATTGCTCTCATCCTTTCATCAAACCACGCTTAAGCAAATTGCCAGGCTGGAACTGATGGAAAGTTCTGCCTTGGCTGCCAGTTTTTATAATTGAGCCATAGTACAAACCCACCAACCCGGTACTATGAATACTCTTTTAGTGCAGATAGAAATCCACCCTCAGCAAGAAGCGATAGAGAAATATTGTGGGACAGCTGGCAGGGTTGCTGAGTAGTTAAAACACTGAGTATGAGTAGCTTAGTTCAAGAGAACATCTGGCCTTCTGGTAATGGGACTACACCTGCCTTGCTGGGCCCGGCCAGGAGGCAGGTGTTGGCCCACACTCACAAACCCTTATTAAGTCAGATTCAATAAGGACTCACAGCTGCACTCATTGCCATGCACACATTACTGGGTTTAACTTACAGGTATAGCATACTTATACTTTGTGGATGGTCAGCCTGATATTGTGCCTTATGCTATTTATTATAAAGCAATGAAAAAGCACACTATCTGTAGCCTTTCTCTTAATGTATGGTCCTTGCCGATTTGAAGAGCAGTGTATGCCTGTGTGCTTATGTGGGCCCATGTGTGTTTTTGAGTGTGTGTGTGCATGCGTGCGTGCGTGAGTGGGTGCGCGTGTTCTATTCAGGGGTGTTAGCAACTGTGAACATTACCCACCTGCAAAACGTGGTGAATGCTACAAATGTGAATGGCACAAAAGTAACCCAGTTCCCCAGACCATACTTGTCTGAAATTTTATTTCTAAGTGCGAGACGGTAAAATGGTTTTCTATTCCACCTGTGTGCCCTCGTACCTTCATACTGAATTCAAGACATTCGTGTCTTCTCCTTGGTTTTCCTCTTGGGTAGAAAGGGTAAATAGGAAAGTACTTGATTTATGCAAGATGAACATTAAATGTCAAGGCTAAATTCAGTATTTCCTCCATTATCTCACTGGCTTTTTTTAGGATGTTGTATTCTTTTTATAATTAGGAAGAACTTCAACAGTGGAGCAATAAGCAAGCCTGGTATGGACATCTCAGTAAGAGGTGTTGCTTTCAGAACTCATTTGAAAGGCACATTTCAAGCAAGGTTGGAAAGTCAGCACTAGAATTTGTATGAATCGGTTGTGGCTCGTTTTCCCCTCTACTGTAGCTTCATGAGATGACTACCATCATACAGGAGATGATTTCGTTTGTAACCGTATCGTGTGAGAAAAATGACACAGCAAGTCATATTTTATTTATGCTAAAGTTGAATTTACACTTGGAAATGTCATTCAGATCTAATATCCTGCTTACAACTGCAAAGTTCACCTGTCGAAATAGAAAGTTCTGATGGAGTTTTGGCTGTAAAGGGTATGGGCAATAGAGGGAAACAGGCAAGAAAGGGAGGAATGGAAGGATGATACAGAATGAAAGGAGAAGTGGAAGCAGCAGCAGATACCACAGCTGTTTCCCTCAGCTTCTCATCTTTACGGTGGATCCACCCCAAGTGGCATCCTATTCCCTATAAAATGCACTACTTTTGAAGAGAGACACAGGGCTCTGGTCAAAAGTAGTGCACTATTTAGGGAATAGGGTGCCATTTGGGATGCAGAGGGTCTTCCTCCCCAGTGGAGTGTGCACTGTGCAGTGTGCAATAACCCAACCTCTTCAAAGAGTATCTTACCCTACAGCACCCCTCATACACTAACTGTAAATCGCTTTGGATAAGAGCGTCTACTAAATGACTAAAATGTAAATGTGAGGGATACTGTTTAAGACGGGCCTTGTCTTGATGACTGGGCAGGCAGATGATAGGTAAAATTAGGTTTTAATTATTAACTCGTGATGCACAAAGGTGAAATAAAGTACTCATTATTATTTCATAGTGATTCATTCTCGACCTAAGATATATGTTGTATCCTCTAATAATGGATGGAATTCTAATCAGTTGGAATGCAGGTGCTTCAAGTATACAGTGGGGCAAAAAAGTATTTAGTCAGCCACCAATTGTGCAAGTTCTCCCACTTAAAAAGATGAGAGAGGCCTGTAATTTTCATCATAGGTACACTTCAACTATGACAGACAAAATTAGAGAAAAAAAATCCAGAAAATCACATTGTAGGATTTTTAATGAATTTATTTGCAAATTATGGTGGAAAATAAGTATTTGGTCACCTACAAACAAGTGGGACAGTTGAGCAGAAAGGGGAGGGAAACAAAGGACAAAAGGAACATAATGCATATGTTATATTGAACAAAAATATAAACGCAACATGCAACAATGTCAAAGATTTTACTGAATTACAGTTCAAATGAGGAAATCAGTAAATTTAAATAAACTCATTAGGCCCTAATATATGGATATACTGCATGGCCTCACAATGGGACTCAGGATCTCATCATGGTATTTCTGTGCATTCAAATTTACATCGATAAAATGCAATTGTGTTCGTTGTCCGTAACTTATGCCTGCCCATACCATAACCCCACCGCAACCATGGGGCACTCTGTTCACAACGTTGACATTAGCAAACCGCTCATCCCATGATGCCATACACATGGCCTGCTATTGGACGTACTGACAAATTCTCTAAAACAATGTTGGAGGCGGCTTATGGTAGAGAAATTAACATAAAAGTGTCTGGCAACAGCTCTGGTGGACATTCCTGCAGTCAGCATGCCAGCATCCCTCAAAACTTGAGACATCTGCGGCATTGTGTTGGGAATACTATTAGTCCCATATCACTTGTACAGTTTGTTCAAGCTTGTTCTATTCTTGGCCCTAAAAGTTTGATTGTGCAGTGCATATTCAACACTACAGTAACTCATTAATATAAAAAAACGTAATTTACCCCCCTCTTCAAGCATGATGTCTGAAGGAAATATATACTGTATAAATTATATATACAGTATATATTATATACAGTGCATTCAGAAAGTATTCAGACCCCTTGACTTTTTCCACATTTTGTTACGTTACAGCCTTATTCTAAATTGGATGAAATCATTTTTTCCCCCTCATCAATCTACACACAATACCCCATAATGACAAAGCAAAAATAGGTTTTTAGAAATTTTTGCAAATGTATTAAAAATAACAAACAGATACCTTATTTACATAAGTTTTCAGACCCTTTGCTATGAGACCCGAAATTGAGCTCAGGTGCATCCTGTTTCCATTGATCAACCTGGAGATGTTTCTACAACTTGATTGGAGTCCAACTGGTAAATCCAATTGATTGGACATGATTTGGAAAGGCACACACCTGTCTATATGAGGTCACACAGATGACAGTGCATGTCAGAGCAAAAACCAAGCCATGAGGTTAAAGTAATTGTCCGTAGAGCTCCGAGACAGGATTGTGTCGAGGCACAGATCTGGGGAAGGGTACCAAAAGAATTCTGGTCCCAAAGAACACAGTGGCCTCCATCATTCTTCAATGGAAGAAGTTTGGAACCACCAAGACTCTTCCCAGAGCTGGCCTCCTGGCTAAACTGAGCAATCGGGGGAGAAGGGCCTTGGTCAGGGAGGTAACCAAGAACCCGATGGTCACTCTGACAGAGGTCCAGAGTTCCTCTGTGGAGATGGGACAACCTTCCAGAAGGACAACCATCTCTGTAGCACTCCACCAATCAGGCCTTTATTGTAGAATGGCCAGACAGAAGCCACTCCTCAGTAAAAGACACATGACAGCCCGGTTGGAGTTTGCCAAAAGGCACCTAAAGGACTCTCAGACCATGAGAAACTAGATTATCTGGTCTGATGAAACCAAGATTGAATTCTTTGGCCTGAATGCCAAGCGTCACGTCTGGAGGAAACTTGCCAGCATCCCTACGGTGAAGCATGGTGGGGCAGCATCATGCCATAGACATGGTTTTTTGTTCACCTTCCAACAAGACAACGATCCTATGCACACAGCCAAGACACTGCAGCAGTGGCTTTGGGACATGTGTCTGAATGTCCTTGAGTGGCCCAGCCAGAGCACGGACTTGAACCCGATCGAACATCTCTGGAGAGACCTGAAAATAGCTGTGTAGCGATGCTCCTCATCCAACCTGACAGAGCTTAAGAGGATCTGCAGAGAAGAATGGGAGAAAATCCCCAAATACAGGTGTGCTAAGCTTGTAGCCAAAGGTGCTTCAACAAAGTACTGAGTTAAGGGTCAGAATACTTATGTAAATTGATATTTCAGTTTTTCGTTTTTACACATTTGAAAAAATCTAATAAAAATTGTTTTTCTTTGTCATTATGGGTTATTGTGTGTTGATTGATGAGGGGGAAAAACGTTTTAATCAATTTTAGAATAAGGCTGTAAAGTAACAAAATGTGGAAAAAGTCAAGGGGTCTGAATATTTTCCCAATGCAATGTATGTATTATATATTTTTACTATAGCTGCCAACCACAGAAAGACTCAGGAGCCCACTCTCAATAAGTGTAAACAGCCTGCTGTTGCCGATCTGCTAATCATCAGATGGGGGAGGAGAGGAGGTAGGGGGCCCATGTGGGTAACTGGGATGCCCTGCCTTGATTGGGTAACTGATTCATTAAAAAAACTGCATAATAAATTAATGTCACTGGTCAATTGTGTGAGTCAGGGGCTGGGTCCATGAGGCAAAATTAGATAAATAAAAATAACATTATTTTTTTATTACTATAATTTTGGATCCAACCACAGGAGCCCGCTCTCAATGTTCAAAACACACCAGAGAGCATAATTAAGGCCCAGAGGATCAGTAGTTTATAAAAAATAACTGTGGATTAAGTTTGATCACAAGCACATACAGGTACAGTATCTCCCAAAATTAACGAAACATAAATTGTTTTAAAAGGGTGTTGCAGATCCGCTTGAACAAATCCCTGAGGCCTATGATTTCTTCATCTGGCACTGGGAGCGCTACCACATAAAATACCACAGTGTGTATTTGATTGAACTGAGGCCTAAAGCAGGTTTTTTATTTCCCTTCCTTCACAGGTCTAAACCAATACTTGGTGTATAGCTCTCCAAAGCTAGCTGAAGAAAGGCTCTTACAGTGTAGTTAGTACAGGCCAAGATTGAATGCATCGACCTGGGAGGGAAGTCTACCCAGTTGTAGTATTAGGTTTTTGGCTCTGAAAAAGAAAGTTACTGCATGTGTGTTTGATTAAATTTATCCCGAAGAGAAGCTCTGACGAAGGCTGTGAGGCTGATGCATCAGCTAAATAAACACAAGTGAAACTGTCAAGAACAGTGTCCAAGTTTTTATTTTCTTTCAAGTTGTCCTCTGAATTGAGCCCAAAAACATGTCGTCTCTCTTTCCCTTTATAGGCCAGGAGGGATTAGTAGAAGAATGCTGGTCCCGGGTGCCAAACAGGAAGATGGTGATGCGTTGGCCGAGTGCTGCAGCTGTTAGATGGTTGCTGTTGATGCTCCTATGGCAGTGGACAGTGCTGGGCCACCTCGGCTGGGTTCTGGCCCTGGCTGAGGGGCAGCAGAGTAAGAACCCCTCACTCACTGCTGCCAGCACTGGACGCCAGAGTGGCGGCCAACTGGATTGGCTGCTGTCCGAGAAGGGACCTTTCCACCGTTGTCCTGAATACACAGAGTTCAAAGAACGCTTCCAGCAAGGTTTCTCCACACGCTATAAGATCTACAGGTGAGAATCTAGAGGCGAGGTGTGTGTGTGTGTGTACTGTGCCTTGCAAAGGTATTCACCACCCTTGGTCTTTTTCCTGTTTTGTTTCATTACAGCCTGTAATTTAAATTTATTTTTATTTGGATTTCATGTAATGGACATACACAAAATAGTCCAAATTAGTGAAGTGAAATTAAAAGATTTCAAAGAATTCTAAAAAATAAAAAACTGAAAAATGGTGTGTGCATATGTATTCACCCCCTTTGCTATGATGCCCCTAAATAAGATCTGGTGCAACCAATTACCTTCAGAAGTCACATAATTTGTTAAATAAAGTCCACCTTTGTGCAATCTAAGTGTCGTATGATCTGTCACATGATCTCAGTATATATACACCTGGTCTGAAAGGCCCCAGAGTCTACCATACCACTAAGCAAGGAGAACCACCAAGCAAGCGGCACTACCAAGCAAGCGGCACTAAGACCAAGGAGCTCAACCAAACAGGTCAGGGACAAAGTTGTGGAGAAGTACAGATCAGGGTTGGGTTATAAAAAAATATCCGAACCTTTGAACATCCCACGGAGCACCATTAAATCCATTATTAAAAAATGTAAAGAATATGGCACCACAACAAACCTGCCAAGAGAGGGCTGCCCACCAAAACTCACAGACCAGGCAAGGAGGGCATTAATCAGAAAGGTAACAAAGAGTCCAAAGATAACCCTGAAGGAGCTGCAAAGCTCCACAGTGGAGATTGGAGTATCTGTCCATTGGACCACTTTAAGCTGTACACTCCACAGAGCTGGGCTTTATGGAAGAGTGGCCAGAAAAAAAGCCATTACTTAAAGAAAAAAATAAGCAAACATGTTTGGTGTTCGCCAAAAGGCACGTGGGAGACTCCCCAAACATATGGAAGAAGGTACTCTGGTCAGATTAGACAGAAACTGAGTTTTTTGGCCATCAAGGAAAATGCTATGTCTGGCGCAAACCCAACACCTCCCATCACCCCGAGAACACCATCATGGTGGTGGCAGCATCATGCTGTGGGGATGTTTTTTATTGGCAAGGACTGGGAAACTTGTCAGAATTGAAGGAATGATGGATGGCGCTAAATACAGGGAAATTCTTGAGGGAAACCTGTTTCAGTCTTCCAGAGATTTGAGACTGGGACGGAGGTTCACCTTCCAGCAGGACAATGACCCTAAGCATACTGCTAAAGCAACACTTGAGTGGTTTAAGGGGAAACATCTAAATGTCTTGGAATGGCCTAGTCATAGCCCAGTCCTCAATCCAATTGAGAATCCGTGGTATGACTTAAATAATTCTGTACACCAGCAGAACCCATCCAACTTGAAGGAGCTGGAGCAGTTTTGCCTTGAATAATGGGCAAAAATCCCAGTGGCTAAATGTGCCAAGTTTATAGAGACATACCCCAAGAGACTTGCAGCTGTAATTGCTGCAAAAGGTGGCTCTACAAAGTATTGACTTTGGGGGGTTGAATAGTTCAATTTTTCAGTTTTTTTTGTCTTATTTCTTGTTTGGTTCACAATAACAAATATTTTGCATCTTCAAAGTGGTTGTGTAAATCAGAAGATACAAACCCCCCAAAAATCTATTTTAATTCCAGGTTGTAAGGCAACAAAATATGAAAAATGCCAAGGGGGTGAATACTTTCGCAAGCCACTGTATATGTGTGTGTTATTTTTGAAAAGAGATACATTTTACGAACTATATTTTTTCAAATTTTAAAGGAATATGTGCCCTGTGCCACAGCTTTCTTTGAATGATACTGTACTGTACTGCACTGTGATTGTCCATGCTGCACTGTACTCTGATGAACCATACCACACCAAGCAAGAGACAAAAAGCACTTCCACAACCCATCCATGTATTTTTCAACATCTCTATCTTTTCAAAAGCATTATAATTATTGTAAATGTAATATCCAATGTGATGTGATGGATCTGATATGCCTGCATTTAAAATGGTAATTTCCTCAGCTTGGAATATATTTGTACTCTGACCCTTTCCTGTCCCTCACTTTCCTCCATCACACATCCAGGCCTATTTTATTTTATTGCTCCATGCTCTCTCCATGGTGCTACTGAACATTCACCTCAGTCAAATTATAGCTCCAGATTAGTGGGGGCATTTTTTCCTGCTGTGCTGCTAATGCTACTTGACTGTGGGCATGTTGAAAGATGTATCGCCATACAAGGTGGATTTCTTTACCGACAGAACTGACTTTCATCTCTTGGAAAACAATGAATTCAGAAATCTGCTTGAGTTTTCTTCTCGTCCAACTTGAAATGATAGGTTTCATTGTAGATGCACAGAGTATGGCTAGACAGGATAGGTGTAGCTTTCTGACAGAAGTGGGACGCATCACAACATGCCCTGGGACAGTGTCAAAAGTGACTAAGACAAGGAACTTGAATGCAGATTCTTACAGATAGTTATCTTTTCAGGGGAGACATGAGTCATCCATTTATGCAATTGCAATATTTCTTAAGTTTTCTAAATTTATCTGTTATACCTTTATTTTCCCCCTGCAATTCGTGTTTGAATTAATCCCTGCTAGTTGTTCTACTCTATCTCAGGCTGTGTAATAAATATCACTCAGTCTGTGTATAGGGGCCATTAACCATGCTTAGGCTTTTAGCAAGCCTCACTGCTGCATTATGAGTGTATCTACTCTGTCGGTCAAGTTTGGCCTCTTTCTCTGCCTCCTCTGCCCCACATGTAGCTGACATTGGCCAACTCCAATGTCAGCATGGGAAGAGCAGCTGGGCAGAAAAGGGCCTGCAGATCTGTGATGGAATCAGGCAAAGAGCACAGCCAGCACTGTTTGAAAGGTTGCCTAGCAGGCAAATTGCGTGTGTGTGCATGTGCGTGTGTGTAATATTGTCCGACCAACACCTCAGCCGTCAATGGACATAAATGAGGTTTCCCCCAGTTGTGCTGCCAAGGCCTTTTGATATGTTCACTGATCTTTTTAAAGGACACCCAGGGAGAAAGTAGGTGTGCAAGTCTGCACATTACGAATAGGGAATACCAACTGGGTTATATAGAGGAAGGCTGATGTTCCCCCTCTCTGCCTGGTCACAGCTGCCCTACGGGTGGTGCACTGAAAAATTCCTGCTAAAGCTAACTCAGTCCTCCTTGCTGTTACTTTCTGGAGTGAAGGGGCTTTGTCCTATTTGAATAGCAAGCCTGATATGTTCTGTAATTTTTTTATGTTTCCTGAGTTCAAGTGTTGTGCAGGGAGAATCCGATTCTGTAAGTGCCATTGACATGATAACTACACAGCATGTATTTACTATGCCTGTGAAATATGTAAAGATATGTGATTTTAGTTTTGAAGAGCCCCCATGCCTATGAATAAATTGAATGTGAGGGTCACAGGGCCAAGGATGCTTAAATTCCCTGCAGAATCTAGCAATGGTGATTGTCAAAGAAAGAGCTGCTGCTGCTGCTGCTGGCTATGGTCTTGCCAGTTCTCTCACAGACGAGGTTTGCAACTTAATAGATATCCTATTGAAATAATCGTTACATGAATAGATAAAACGCAATTTAATGTGATTTGTAAAAAACGTACAACTTTAAAACAAGATAGCGAAGCAGCACGTCTTGCAGATTGGGGAATCTCTTCTTTCATAGGCCTTCATTTGGTGAGAGGAAATAGGAAAGAAGGGGAAGGATGTTTACATTATCCAGACAGGAAGACACTTATATAAAGCTGGCTCTCCCAGGAGGTGTTATGGGATGATAGATGCGTTCCCTTAAGATACATTACTGCTGGCTCATTGTGCTTTTGAGCCATGTGAGGTGGCAGCACTGGCAGCCTATAGGGACTCCACTGAGCGTATCCAGGGCCCAACGGCTCTCGTAACATGGTAACAGCTCATCCTGGAGGCAACAAGAACTGCCAAGACAATAAATCAAGTAATGAAACATGGTCACTCACAAATTATTACATTAGGAGGTACAATGCTGATGCAGAAATCTGGAGACTTTATAATGAGGTTGAGAATTTTCGAAATAATGGAAGATGATTAATAAGTGAACCTTGTCTAGCAACCTTGGATTTTCCAGGCTCTGAAATGTGAATTGTGAGATATTGGTGTAGGGTTCTGAGGCGCTCCGGCTTTGTGTAGATGTAATTGACCACCTCGCTCACTCCGTGTACAACTAACCACAATAACATTTCACATTCTGCATTGAACTGATGTTTTGTCTTCAAGTGTATGGGTTTTGTTGACCAGTGTTTCTTTTTGGTATTGAACGTGTGATTGTCATTTTGTATTGGCATAGTGACTGTTGTTGTAATCTTTCTTTTAAAAATCATGGGTAAAGCCTTCAAAATACAATAAAGGCCTTCAGTATGAAGACTACCTCAGCTTATTTAAAGAAAGACACTTTCTGAAAAGCTCACATCAGTTGTTTAATTCAGGTTCAATAAAGGGGCTGTTAGTTTCAGGGTCAATATAAAAACATTAACTAGAAATTAAAGAGACAAGCTGCATGTCTCACATCAGGTCAGACATAATGCTATGAGACGGGAGGGACATTTATCAGCCATTCTCATTTAATTTTCCAGAAAGTTAATTATTGACAGAATTAGCTCTCCCTCTTTATATCAAGTGTGGCTAAAACGGATTCTAAATCTGAAGTGTGTCCATGATATATGATTACTTTGCCAGAGGCAAATAATTATTTGTTGTTTTGATTTTCTAGCTTTTTTAGCTATTTTATTCTATTTCTCAACGGTTAACGCAGTTGAGAAATCAAATTACTCTGTTGAAGGCTGTGACTCCCCATGTACAATTAACAAGATTAATTTAATTCTAATGGAGAATCAGAATGTGCTATTCAACTTGTTGGGAAAAGAGCTGCTCTGAGCCGTTGGTGCACTTGCACAATACATTATCCCATTTAGTATAAATGTTCCAGTAACTGACATTTTTTTAGTTCTACTTTGTCCTTTAACAGAATTATTCCTCATTCAGCTGGACAATTTAAATTATCTGAGAGGAAATGTTGAACTGGTTAAAATTTGAGGGAAAGTGTTGCAAGCATACATATTCTGCTAAGCATAAACATTCTAAGAGAATGCGTTATATCAGCACAACAGGAGAAAGGGAAGAGACACTAATTTATTTTTGCCCTTTTAGCTCTAAAATCTCAGAAGAGATTTGTGCAATAAAGTATACTCCTATTGTTTATACATGTGCTATTTTAGAAATGTACTTTGAAAAAGTCTATCTCTGCATTACAAATATTTCTATTGCAACACAATAGTACTTTTGTACAGTAGACCAGCCCTGTCTGGCCCTGAAAAATTGCGAGAATCAATATAAAAAATTCATTTGAAAAGTTTTCCAAGAAATTGCTACAATACTTCACAAATACACATTGACTTGAAAGACTGCCTCCTCAGTGGATGAGGGCCAAATATGAATAAGATAGAAACCTAGTTTTCAGCTTTCAGAGGAAATGGGGCAGATCAGCCATTCCCCTTTTGCCTCTCAAAGTAGCACACAGAAATCTAACACAGAAAGAGAGCCATTCGACACCTTGATCATATCAAGGGTTCATATAGAGGTTGACCTACTGATCATGGCATGTTTGTGTTAGAGACGCCATCTGATCTGAAATCCTGCAGCTGTGGTCTTGGATTGATTCATGTAAATGTCAGAAGTTTGATTTCGAAAATGTATCTTATTTTAATTTTGGCTTCTCAAACTAACTCAGACATTTTGTGTAATTGGTTAATCAAATCTCCCCATTCTTGCTCAATTTTGCATGCCTTCTCAAACAGCTACAACTGTATATGCATTCGCACATCAAGTCTTCGCTTGAGTTGGGCTACCCGATGGAACAACTGTTGAACATCTGAGCTTGTGGTTGTTTGTGGGGGAACGGTGGGGAGAGTGTGTGTATGTATCCCACATCTGTTGCTATGGGGTAATGATGTTAGGAACAGTTTAGGATGAATCACAATAATTGTTTCCTAAAATATTAATTGCTTGCCAAGAAATGAAATGTTTGTAATGCCATTCCTGGTTATAGGTAACAATAGGTAACAATCAAATATGAAGAGCTTACATTATTATGCATATTATTTGTTAATTGTATAAATAAATTAATATATATATATTATAAAATATTGGATATTTAAAAAACTGTATACAATACAATCGAGGTGAGGGCATTGGAAATGCTTTTGGCTATTAATCTGCTGCTGTTCTGTAGGTGGCACTGTGTGCTCTTTTTAAAGGATGGGTCCCAATCTCTCAAAGGCCCTAGGATCCAGGTGAACAGGGGTGGTCTGCCAGTCACTGGGACGACAATCCAACTTAGGGTGGGGGAGGTTTTAGCAGGTGGAATAGTGGAGAACAGTTGGAGGTTTACTTTATTTGCAGTGCAAATATCATGGTACAGCTATATGGACACTCAATCATCATGGTACCTTTTAATGGTAAGTTTACAAACACATATTATGATAAATAGAATTTTTACTTATATCTTATTATGGTAAATTGTGAAATAAGTATAACCAGTTATAATTGTAATGGCTTAGCAGATAATAAGAAAAGATTATCAGTATTGACCTGGCTAAAAGAGAAGGAATATAATATCTATTGTTTACAGGAAAATCATTCAACAATTTTAGATGAAGTTGTGCGGGAAAAGGACTGGGGTTGCAAAATATAGTTCTCCCATGGGCAAAGAAACTCAAAAGGGGTGATGATATTAATTAGCAAGAATTTTGATCCAAATGTGCAAATTGTCCAAACAGATCCGCAAGGTAGATGGATTCCTTTAAATGTATTTCACCTTTATTTAACTAGGGAGGCCAGTTGGGAACAAATTCTCATTTACAACCTGGCCAAGATAGAGCAAAGCAGTGCGACACAAACAACACAGACATGGGTTAAACAAACATACAGTCAATAACACAATAGAAAAAAATCTATATACAGTGTGTGCAAATGTAGTAAGATTAGGGAGGTAAGGCAATAAATAGGCCATAGTGGCGAAATAATTACAATTTAGCAATTAAACACTGGAGTGATAGATGTGCAGAAGATGAATGTGCAAGTAGAGATACTGGGGTGCAAAGGAGCAAAAAAATAAATAACAACATGGGGATGAGGTAGTTCGGATGGGCTATTTACAGATGGGCTATTTACAGATGGGCTATTTACAGATGGGCTATGTACAGGTGCATTGATCGGTAAGCTGCTCTGACAGCTGATGCTTAAAGTTAGTGAGGGAGATATAAGTCTCCAGCTTCAGTGATTTTTGCAATTCGTTCCAGTCATTGGCAGCAGAGAACTGGAAGGAAAGGCAGCCAAAGGAGGAATTGGCTTTGGGGGTGACCAGTGAAATATACCTGCTGGAGCGCGTTCTACGGGTGGGTGCTGCTATGTTGACCAGTGAACTGAGATAAGGCAGGGCTTTACCTAGCAAAGACTTATAGATGACCTGGAGCCAGTGGGTTTGGCGACGAATATGAAGCGAGGGCCAGCCAACAAGAGCCTACAGGTCACAGTGGTGGGTAGTATATGGGGCTTTGATGACAAAACGGATGGCACTGTGATAGACTACATCCAATTTGCTGAGTAGAGTTTTACGAGGGTATGTTTGGCAGCATGAGTGAAGGATGCTTTGTTGCGAAATAGGAAGCCGTATCTAGATTTAATTTTGGATTGGAGATGCTTAATGTGAGTCTGGAAGGAGAGTTTACAGTCTAACCAGACACCTAGGTATTTGTAGTTGTTCACATATTCTAAGTCAGAACCATCCAGAGTAGTGATGCTAGACGGGCGGCCGGGTGCGGGCAGCGATCGGTTGAAGTGCATGCATTTAGTTTTGCTTGCATTTAAGAGCAGTTGGAGGCCACGGAAGGAGTGTTGTATAGCATTGAAGCTCATCTGGAGACTTGTTAATACAGTGTCACCCATGGTTCACCAAACAATATTTTGAAAGAGGAAGCAAAGTACTTTAAACATATGTTTTCGTTTCAGTCTCCTCCATCTCCATTAACCAAAGTTAAATGTAAGGATTTTTTTATTTTAATAACGTAAAGTGAACAGCTGTACATAAAGACTCATGTGAAGGCCAAATTACAAAGGGACTTCTTGATGCATTTAAAGCCTTTAAGTCAGTGAAAACTGCAGGGTATATCAACCTTTTTTGATGTACTAAGAGGACCAATATTAGCATGTTATAACCACTCCTATAAAAACAAGAAGGTCGGATTTCCCTATTACTGAAACAGAACCTAGGTGGTAAATATAAAGATCCAGTCAATTAAAAAAATCGGAGGCCCCTTACACTTCAGTGTTGTGATGCAAAAATTCTAGCAAAATGCATAGTGGATAGAATAAAACATTTATTGTCGGATATTATTAATCCTAATCATACAGGTTTTTTACATGGACGATACATTGGAGATAATATAAAAGACAAGTTCTGGAAACAATAGACCACTATGAAAAATCTGGGAAACCAGGCCTGGCATGCATAGCTGACTTTGAAAGGCTTTTAAATAAAGTATGTCTGGAATTGAATCTATATATGCCTGAAATATTTCAATTTGGGAGAATTTCTTATACAATGTGTTAAAGTTATGTATAGTAACCCTAGGTGTAAAATAATAAATAATGGCTACTTCTCAGAAAGTATTAAACTGTCAAGAGGAGAAAAACAAGGTTGTCCACTATCGGCATATCTATTTATTGTAGCCATCGAAGTGTTAGCTATTAAAATCAGATCCAACAATAATATCAAGGGTCTAGAAATCCAGGGCTTAAAAACAAAGGTGTCATTGTATGCTGATGATTCATGTTTTCTTTTAAATCCACAATTTGTATCCCTCCACAGCCTCATAGAGGATCTAGATCATTTTTCTAACCTCTCTGGATTACAACCAAATCATGATAAATGTAGTACTATATTAAGTATTGGATCACAAAAAAATACAACTTTTACAATACTGTGTAGTTTACCAATAAAATGGTCTGATGGTGAAGTGAACATACTCGGTATTCATATCCCAAAAGAAAGAAATTATCTCACTACAGTACATTTTAATAGAAAGTTAGCAAAAAATAGATAAGATCTTGCTACCATGGTAAGGAAATACCTGTCTATTTGTAGAAAAATCACCCAGTTGACCTATTTGCTTATGGCCCTGCCTACACCTAACAACTTGTTTTTTAAAATTGTATGATTAGTAAATATAACATTTTATTTGGAACGGCAAGCCAGATTTTTTTTTATGGCCTTATTATATATTCAATATGAATTAGGAGGGCAGAAATGATTAAATATTAACGCATTAGACATTTCACTAATGGCTTCGGTCATACAAAAGCTATACTTAAATCTGAACTGGTTCTCTAACAGATTAGTAAAAATGGCTCACTCCGTGTTCAAGAATGGCCCTTTCCTCTTTATTCAGAATACAACCTCTCCTTGTCGGTTATTTGAAAATGAAATAATCTCCAAAATATCGCTATTTTTAAAACAAACCATAGAAAGTTGCTTGCAATTTCAGTTTAATCAACCAGAAAAGACAGAACAAATATTACAACAAGTATTATGGTTCAACTCAAATATACTATTGATTAAAAAACCATTACTTTTGGAAAGAATGTTTAAAAAACTGTATAATCTTTGTAAATTATATCATGAATAGGACTGGTGGAGTTATATCAAATATATTGAAATGTATTCTCTATCCAAAATTATAACCAAATAATTGCAGCATTACTGCACAAATGGAAGAGCCAAGTGGAAGGGGGAGAGGGTAAGAAACTTGTCTGTCGGCACTGCATTAAAAACAACAATTGGATACAAAACAATTGTGATAAATAAACAAGTATATCAGTTTCATTTCAGGACCAAAAAATTGCCATACAGATTGCAAAGTAGTTGGGAAGAGATTTTGGATGTACCGATTCCATGGCACATGGTTTATGAACTGATACACAAAATGACACCAGATTCAAAATTCTTGCAACCAATATATGAGGGATAAAACCATCCCAGCTCTGCAGATTTTGCTGCCAAAAGACAGAATCATAAAAAATAAAATAAAACCTAGGTGTTATACATTAGGAATGTGACCAAAATAGCTTTTTACCACCTGAGGAACATTGCCAAGGTGCGGCCGTTTCGCTCTCAGGCTGATACAGAGAGACTCATCCATGCTTTTATTACAAGCAGTCTTGACTACTGTAATGCTCTCCTGTCTGGTCTACCCAAGAAAGCCATTGCTCAACTGTAAAACATACAGAATGCTGCAGCACAGGTACTGACCAAGACCAGACGGAGAGCACACATTACACTGGTTTAAAGGTCTCTGCACTGGCTGCCTGTGAGTTTTAGAATTCATTTAAATATACTTCTATTGGTTTAGAAATCAATCCACCATTGTGCACCCCAATACATATCAGACATGCTTTTAAAATATGTACCCAGTAGGTCCCTCAGGTCCTCTGTCACTGGCCTTTTAACTATGGAGAGGCAGCCTTTAAATATTATGCCCCCAGCCTCTGGAATAACCTGACAGAGAACCTGAGGGGGGCTGAAACTGTGGACCTTTTAAAAGAGATCTTAAAACACATCTTTCTAGCTTTTCTTTTCTTTAGGGTGCTTCTTAGTTATTCAGTTTGTGTCATTCTTTTGTTTTGTATCTTATTTTTGTTGTGTAGTAAATATTTCAGCTTTTATTTTCATAGTTTTTTATTAGTTTTTTTCCTGTAAAGCACATTGCATTGCATTCTATGTTAAATTAGATCATTTGTTTTGGTACTGTCCATATGTAGCTTGTTTTTGGTTGCAAGTTCAGGAATGGCTGATTAATTGCAACATTTACCTGGAGCTAACTCTGCAAAAAGCAGTGGTGGATGATTTGAAAAGGTATAGTCAATCGATAATAATCAATAATATAATATACTTAGCAAAATTGTTTCTCTTTAATCTGTAGAACCTATGAGAATAGAAAGGTTTAAAACTTTTGTGAAACATCACAGCACAGTTGAAATATATAAGGCAAATATAAATTAAAACTGGATGGTCTTCAGAGATAGATGGGAGGGATGTAGCTGAAGGGTGGGACTAAAAACAAACAAAAGATAAAGAATGTAAAATATACTGTGTCCGTAAAATATATAAGCTGTAAGTAGAAGCCTAAGTGTTGTTGTCTATTAGTTTACTTAAGTTAGGGGAGGGGTGGTAGAGTTAGGGGAAATAATAAAGGAAAATATATTTTACAAATGATGTATACACTACAAGTCAAAAGTTTGGACACTCCTACTCATTCAAGGGATTTTCTTAATTTTACAATTGTATACATTGTAGAATAATAGTGAAGACATCAAAACTATGAAGAAACACACATGGAATCAAAATATATTTTATATTTGAGATTCTTCAAAGTAGCCACACTTTGCCTTGATGACAGCTTCTCGCACTCTTGGCATTCTCTCAACCAGCTTCATGAGGTAGTCACCTGGAATGCATTTCAATTAACAGGTGTGCCTTGTTAAAAGTCAATTTGTGGAATTTCTTCTCTTCTTAATGTGTTTGAGCCAATCAGTTGTGTTGTGACAAGGTAGGGGTGATTATGGCAAGAACAGATCAAAAAAGCAAAGAGAAATGACAGTCCATCATTACTTTAAGACATGAAGGTCAGTCAATCCGGAAAATGTCAAGAACTTTGAAAGTTTCTTCAAGTGCAGTAGCAAAAACCATCAAGCGCTATGATGAAACTGGCTCTCATGAGGTCCGCCACAGGAAACGAAGACCCAGAGTTACCTCTGCTGCAGAGGAATGATTCATTAAAGTTACCAGCCTCAGAAATTGCAGCCCAAATAAATGCTTCACAGAGTTCAAGTAACAGACACATTTTAACATCAACTGTTCAGAGGAGACTGCGGGAATCAGGCCTTCATGGTTGAATTACTGCAAAGAACACCAATAATAAGAAGAAACTTGCTTGGGCCAAGAAACACAAGCAATGGACATTTGACCAGTGGGAATCTGTCCTTTAGTCTGATGAGTCCAAATTTGAGATTTTTGGTTCCAACCAGCATGGCTTTGTGAGACACAGAGTAGGTTAATGGATGACCTCCGCATGCGTGGTTCCCACCGTGAAGCATGGAGGAGGAGGTGTGATGATGCTTTGCTGGTGACACTGTCTGCCATGTATTTTGAATTCAAGACACACTTAACAGCATGGCTACCACTGCATTCTGCAGCTATACGCCATCCCATCTGGTTTGCGCTTAGTGGGACTATCATTTGTTTTTCAACAGGACAATGACCCAAAACACCTCCAGGCTGTGTAAGGGCTATTTGACCTAGAAGGAGAGTGATGGAGTGCTGCATCAGATGACCTGTTCTCCACAATCATCCGAGCTCAACCCAATTGAGATGGTTTGTGATGAGTTGGACCGCAGAGTGAAGGAAAAGCAGCCAACAAGTGCTCAGCATATGTGGGAACTCCTCCAAGACTGTAGGAAATGCATTCCAGGTGAAGCTGGTTGAGAGAATGCCAAGAGTTTGCAAAGCTGTCATCAAGGCAGTTATTTCATAGTTTTGATGTCTTCACTATTATTTTACAATAGAGAAAATATTAGAAATAAAGAAAAACCCTTGAATGAGTAGGTGTGTCAAAATGTTGCACTTGTACTGTATATTTAAAATAATATATACAATATAAATGATTTACAAAATATTTACAAAAAATATAAATGAGTGATTGGAAATTACGATGACAATTACATTGATGAAAGCCACGGTCTATCTGCAATATTAAAGCTGATCAACCCCCTAAAAATGTTGTTTTTTTTGTTAAAAAAATGTAACTCAGACATTTGAATACTTTCTGAGACTTGGTTAAAAATTCTGTGCCAGACTCCGATGTGTCTCTAAATGGATATAATGTTTACAGATCTGACAGAGCTGGCAGAGGTAGGGGTGTCACCATATTCATAAAGAACAACGTAAATGTTACTGTGTGTAATACCACTTTTGTCCCCAAGCAATTTGAATGTCTTGAACTAAATGTGGGCATTGGTAATAATGCCTAACTAGAGTTTATCAATGCTCCATAGGCCCTCCCAATTTCTCTTAGCAAATTGTCTGACTTGCTGTTTAACTATAATAATTATAAATTATTAATATTGGGTGATCTTAACCTGGATTGGTTGATGCCAGTATCAGTTAGACTGAAAGGTTTTTGTACTGAGCTAAATGTATCTCAACTGATAACTAAATCAACCCGCCACAACTTAAAACCCCCTGAAAAATCATCTCTTCAGGATATCATTCTGACAAATGCCCCTCATAAGAATACAGCCAATGGAATCTTTGCTAACGAGCTCAGTGACCATTGTCCCATTGCCTGTAATCGAGATACTAAACTACCTAAATTGTGTCCACGCATTATTACAAAGATACATTTTAGACCTTTCAATGAGCAACATTTCCTGTATGACCTGGGGTTGTATGGTTAGGAGGGTCTGTCCTCTATCTCTGATTAGGGTCAGGCCCTTAAATGTTTTACCTCTTTGTTTAACTCTGTTGTAGATACAGTTGAAGTCGGGAAGTTTAGGTACACTTAGGTTGGAGTCATTAAAACTCGTTTTTCAACCACTCCACAAATTTCTTGTTAACAAACTATAGTTTTGGCAAGTCGGTTAGGACATCTACTTTGTGCATGACACAAGTCATTTTTCTAACAATTGTTTACAGACACATTATTTCACTTATCACAATTCCAGTGGGTCAGAAGTTCACATATATTAAGTTGACTGTGCCTTTAAACAGCTTGGAAAATTCCAGAAAGTGATGTCATGGCTTTAGAAGCTTCTGATAGGCTAATTGACATAATTTGAGTCAATTGGAGGTGTACCTGTGGATGTATTTCAAGGCTTACCTTCAAACTCAGTGCATATATGCTTGACATCATGGGAAAATCAAAAGAAATCAGCCAAGACCTCAGAAAAATGTATTTGACCTCCACAAGTCTGGTTCATCCTTGGGAGCAATTTCCAAACGCCTGAAGGTACCACGTTCATCTGTACAAACAATAGTATGCAAGTATAAACACCATGGGACAACGCAGCCGTCATACCACTCAGGAAGGAGACGCGTTCTGTCTCCTAGAGATTAACGTACTTTGGTGCGAAAAGTGCAAATCAATCACAGAACAGCAAAGGACCTTGTGAAGATGCAGGAGGAAACAGGCACAAAAGTATCTATATCCACCGTAAAACAAGTCCTATATTGACATTGAAAGGCCGCTCAGCAAGGAAGAAGCCACTGCTCCAAATCCGCCAGAAAAAAAACAGACTCCAGTTTGCAACTGCACATGGGACAAAGATCATACTATTTGGAGAAATGTCCTCTCCTCTGATGAAACACAAATAGAACTGTTTGGCCATAATGACCATCGTTATGTTTGGAGGAAAAAGGGGGAGGCTTGCAAGCCAAAGAACACCATCCCAACCGTGAAGCACGGGGGTGGCAGCATCATGTTGTGGGGGTGCTTTGCTGCAGGAGGGACTGGTGCACTTCACAAAATAGATGGCATCATGAGGTAGAAAAATTATGTAGATATATTGAAGCAACATCTCAAGACATCAGTCAGGAAGTTAAAGCTTGGTCGCAAATGGGTCTTCCAATTGGACAATGACCACAAACATATTTCCAAAGTTGTGGCAAAATGGCTTAAGGACAAACAAGTCAAGGTATTGGAGTGGCCATCACAAAGCCCTGACCTCAATCCTATAGGAAATGTGTGGGCAGAACTGAAAAAGCGTGTGCGAGCAAGGAGGCCTACAAACCTGACTCAGTTACACCAGCTCTGTCAGGAGGAATGGGCCAACATTCACCCAACTTATTGTGGGAAGCTTGTAGAAGGCTACCCGAAACGTCTAACCCAAGTTAAGCAATTTAAAGGCAATGCTACCAAATACTAATTGAGTGTATGTAAACTTCTGACCCACTGGGAATGTGATGAAATAAATAAAAGCTGAAATAAATCATTCTCTCTACTATAATTCTGACATGTCACCTTCTTCAAATAAAGTGGTGATCCTAACTGACCTAAGACACGGAATTTTTACTAGGATTAAATATCTGGAATTGTGAAAAATGTAGTTTAAATGTATTTGGCTAAGGTGTATGTAAACTTCTGACTTCTATAATATAAGAGATTAAGGACAGATCTAACTCACAGTTCAGTCCTTCAGACATTTTAAAAATACATGTCTTACTCTGATTAGAATGGGAAAGTGAAAATACTTCCAGAATTGTGTATCTGAGAGTTGTGGAATCAAGCTAAAATCTGGACAGTAGCCAATTATTTTTTTTAAACACCACCCCCTCATTGCCCCAGCATGTTATAACAGCCTCTTGTCCCATAACAGACAACAATGACGTGTGTGATGCTTTTAATAACCATTTTGCCTCAGCTGACCATCTATTTGAAAGAAATAGTTTCTGAAAATACCTCAAGCTCCACTAGTCTTTTATTCACCTCTAAACAAATAGCAGAGAATGATGCACATTCAGGCACTCACTTTTTTTTTTTTCCACAGGAGCTGATTCACTTCATTCCTTTCTACTGCAGCTTTATGCCCCCATCATTGTAGAACTGTTGACCCACATTTTGTTTTTAACAATTGCTTCTGGTGCTATTCCTAAAATCTGTAAGGCGGCGCATGCCCTCCCCCTTTATCCTTCTGACCTAGATAACTACCGCCCAATCTCTAAACTATCTTGCCTTGCAAAAATATTAGAATCACTGGCAAACTCTCAGCTAAGAACTTTTTAACTTCAAATGATATTCCTAATGTGTACCACTCTGGTTTTAGACCTGGACATGGCTACACTTGTCTTAAATGAAAAATTAAATTGCTGTCATATTTATCGATCTGTCCAAGGCCTTGGATACTGTCGACCATCCCCTACTCATTCAAAGGTTGTCTGTAATGGGCCTCGACTAGGCATCTTGCATCTGTCAGACAGGACACAATATGTGCTTTCTGATGGTTTTAAGTCAAATTACCTCAACATTACTAAAGGTGTCTCGCAGGGGTCGATTTTGGGACCTGGACCTTTATTATTTATATAAATAATCTGCAAAAATCTAACATTCATCTGTATGCATATGACACAATTATGTACGCTATTGCCGCTACAGCTGACCAGGCTAGGTAGGACCTGCAATCTGATTTTGTTGCCTTGCAGAAGTCCTTGTTGATTTAAAATTGGTACTTCATGCGGAAAAAACTAAATGTATTTTGTTTTCTAATTTTCTTGGAAATATTTCAGATGGCTTACATATTTATTCATTGGATGGTTCTTTCATCGGGCTGGTTCCTGCATATAAATATCTGTGTATTTGCATTGACAATAAATGGACATTTAAAAACATATGTATGAGCTAGTTAAGAAGCTGAGATTTAAGGTAGGCTTCTTTTATAGAAATAGATCATGCCTCTCCCTAATCAGCAGGATTCAGATTGTACAGTGAACTTTCCTATCAGTTCTTGACTATGGGGACAAAATTTATCAGAATGCAGTAGCCGCTACTCTTAAACCTTTGGATGCCGTCTACCATAGTGCCCTTTGCTTTATCACAGGTGACAGTTTTAACACGAATCACTGCATCCTATATCCGAAGGTTGGCTGGTCCTCATTAATGTCCATTAGGTCACTGCATTACTCCATCTTTGTTTACTAAGTTCTACTAAACAAGCTTACGACCTACCTACTGTAACTTCGTTGTTGAAGTTTAAAACAAGTTCCAAAACACACTCAAAGGGTTGGTTAACTCTTGAGGTTCTTCGGGTCTCTACAGAATTAAGGAAAATACGCTTACATTTTTATGCGCCCCACTGCTGTAACAATTTGCAGATCCCATTAAAATTGGATGTTGGGACCTAGTAGCTGAGAAAGGTAACTGTTGTTAATGATTGTGTTTTAGTTTTTTGCGTATGTTATACTGAACAAAAATATAAACGCAACATGCAACAATTTCAAAGATTTTACTGAGTTACAGTCAATTGAAATAAATTATTTAGGCCCTAATCTATGGATTTCACATGACTGGAGAGCATAGACCCACCCACTTGGGAGCTAGGTCCACCCACTGGGGAGCCAGTCTCAGCCAATCAGAATATTTTTCCCCCCCACAAAAGGGCATAATTACAGACAGAAAAAAAAAAGCTCCTCAGCACCCCAACCCCTCCCCCACCCCCTCCCACTCCTCAGACGATCCCACAGGTGAAGAAGCCGGATGTGGAGGTCTTAAGCTACATGTGGTCTGAGGTTGTGACGCCGGGTGGATGTACTGCCAAATTCTCTAAAATGACATTGGTCCAGAAATTAACATTAAATTATCTGGCAACAGATCAGTTGGACATTCCTGCAGTCAGCATGCCAATTTCACACTCCTTCAAAACTGTGTGCAATTGGCATTGTGTTGTGTGGCATTGTGTTGTGTGACAAAACTGCACATTTTAGAGTGCCCTTTTATTGTCCCCAAGGTGAACTGTGTAATAATCATGCTGTTTAATCAGCTTCTTGGTATGCCACACCTGTCAGGTGGATGGATTATCTTGGCAAAGGAGAAATGCTCACTAACAGGGATGTAAAAAAATAAAAAATTTGCTCAATAATATTTTTGTATGCATGGAACATTTCTAGGATCTTTTTATTTCAGCTCATGAAAAATGGGACCAACACTTTACATGTTGTGTTTATATTTTTGTTAAGTATAAAATATAATTACATTGCATTCGGGAAGTATTCAGACCCCTTAACTTTAACGTTACAGCCTTATTCCAAAATGGATTTAAAAAAAAATCCTCATCAATCTACACACAATAACCCATAATGACAAAGCAAAAACTGTTTATTTTTTTGGTGCAAATGTATAATTTTTATTTATTTAAATACCTTATTCAGACCCTTTGCTATGAGACCCGAAATTGAGCTCAGGTAAATCCTGTATCCATTGATCATCCTTGAGAAGTTTCTACAACTTGATTGGAGTCCAACTGGTAAATTCAATTAATTGGGCATGATTTGGAAAGGCACACACCTGTCTATATAAGGTCCCACAGTTGACAGAGCAAAAACCATGCCAGGAGGTCGAAGGAATTGTCCGTAGAGCTCCGAGACAGGATTGTGTCGACGCACAGATCTGAGGAAGGGTACCAAAGAAATTGTACAAGTAGAAGCCTTGGAAAAATTCTGTTTCATTGAGAAACATAGTGGAATGTTAAAACAGTGGTAATATCCAGGTGCTCTGCTGTTATCGAATGGGGAATGGAGTAGAGGTAGAGAGTTTTGGCTTAAATAATTCCCTGCAATCCTGCAGAGCTGCAGGTGCAATCAGCTTGTTCTAAAGCCCTGTAATTAAGAGCATCTATCATCATTAGCACTGGAACGGTCAGCCAATGCTTTTACAATTAACTCTTCGAAATCCCCATGGAAGAAAAGTAATGCTCTGTTCACAACCTCTGTCATCACACATTTTTCAGTCAAGACAACATCATCCAAAGCTAATGGGCAGCATCTCATGGTCTTTGCACATTATAGGCAAAGACTTGTATGATAATGTGATGTAAGATTTGAGGTTTACTTTGGATGCTTGGATTATCCCCATCAACATTGGCTTGCTATTGCTTCGTATCCCTCAAAATTATTCCAAAGACCGGTGTTTTTTTCATGTTTTGAAAGAAATGTTTGTGTACACTACAGCAAATTTTTACAGAAATTGGGCTGTAAGTTTGTTCTTAAAGTCTTTGAAATTGTGCAAGCCATACTTAGTACTAAATAACAGTATGCAATTACACTTTAATTATTATACTTACATGGTATGGTACTACCAATGTTATTCCTGTGGCAAAATGCCTATATATTGTAAGGTTGGACTAAATATGTTTTCTATACTTTCTTTCATTGAATAATGATCATCAAACATTTTCCATGTTGTGTACTGTATGTTGTCAAATACCTTAAAATGTATTTGATGTCTATGCCATTCATTCACATCTCCTGTAACAGTTGGTCGTGACAATATTGTAATGCTGACTTCAAATAACCTGCAAAATAAATGTCAGTGTGGAATGTCAAGTTACATTTTGCCAAATAGCATGTTGTTCTTGATGTTTTGTTCGTTTTTTTGTTCTGAAGGAATACATACATATAGTATATTATTATTCAAATGTAATCCTTTGTTTTGTTGGAAATGTATGCACATCAAGCTATATTTTCTGCTGATATTTGCATTCTCTCACATAAGTATCAGCCAATGAAATGACCCAAGCACCATGAATCAGATGGATATAAAAATTGTCCCATGGTTCACTTGAATTGAGATCAGTTTGTTGTTGCAGGGAATTCAGCCATTGGAAAGTGAACAGCTTGGCTACAGAGAAGAGGGACGTTTTTAAGGCCCCCTTGCCACTGGCGCCGGAGTTTCTACGCAACCTGAGGTTGCTGGGTCGAAGACCAAGTCTGCAGCAGATCCACGAGAACTTGATCAAGAAATATGGAACTCACTTTTTGGTGTCTGCTACGCTAGGAGGTAAGCAGCTTCACATACACCTACTCAGTGGCACTTAGCTTTAGGCTTTGTGGCTAAGGGATGTTAGTTACTCATCTTAGTCTGTTCTCAAAATTGCTTCGGTGTAATGTCATCTCCTCAGATATTGATCATGTTGACTGCCTTAAAACAAACCAAAGATTACTCATACTGTATATATTTAGTCTGCTCATGCTATCATTGCTGACATGGCGACAGGTAGCATTGTAGACTAAATATTTTTGCCCTAAAGCAAGGCAGTTAACCCCCAATAACGACTGCCGCACGGGCGCCGATGTCATCGATTAAGACGGAAGACACATTTTGTTTGAATACATTCACTTGTGCAACTGACTAGGTATCCCCATACCAGTAATTTACGTTGAACAAAACTTAATTTTTACTATTCAAAATAAGTTAATGTTAATACATATGGTCAGTCATTCTCTGTTAATATGGACGAAGTCTGCTTTGTTGATTTGGCAATCCATGATTGAGGTAATGCTGAATACATGAGGAAATTACAACAGTTATGCACATAGTTTGAGATATTGAATGCTCTTCTCCCCCTAGCATCTAAAAACAACTGTTGGACAAACAGTCCTGGTTGTGGTCTCTAAACATTTGCTATGACGTCAACCAGAATACTACTACGTCTGATGATATGTAGGCACTAATTATGATGCCACTTAATGGTGGATATATGAACTGAAGTTACAGAGTCGAAGTGACAAGAAAGATGAATGCAATGGAAAAGCCATACTGAGCTCTCATAATTACCGGCTCAAACAAAAGGGATGGGACTATACACTGCATGCTAATGAGATAATTGCAAATAGCAATGCACACATTCTTATGCTGGGTGCTGATGGTATCTCATAGCCCCAAGGTAGAAGAGAGCTAAGCACGCTGTCTGGTCTAGCAGAATCATGTGAATACTATAGTGTTCTTTTGAAAAGTCTGGGTTTTCATACAAGACAGAGATAGACCTTCACAATCTGTCTGCAGTCTATGAGCTTTTATCTGAATGCCTCCGTTAATTCCTTTCATGGAGGATAATGGCACCCATTACTCTCAACAAGTATTAAAACTTTCGGGGTCATTATGATTAAAGTGACCCAGTTTTTTTAGTTGTTCTTTATTATTAAGGACCATGTGTAATTTTGATTGAAGATCCCTCCGGGATTTTTTTCTTCTCTTCTATCCTATTGTCTTCTATTCTATCTTTCTACAGGAGAAGAATCGTTGACAATCTTCCTGGATAAGCAGAAGCTCAGTAAGAAATCGGAGGGACAGGGAAACAACTCTGTGGTCTCCCTGGAAGTATTGCATCAGTTGGCTGCCTCTTATTTCACAGACCGCGAGAGCACCTTGAGACGACTTCACCACCTACAGATAGCCACCTCCGCCATAAAGGTAGATCTACTGCTACTCTCAAGGACACTCAGTCATTGAAGCATCCAGTTTCTTTTTCTGAATATTTGACAGAGTATATTTCGTTTCTCAGCTGATTATACATGGAACTTGTATTTAGCAGGTTTATATTTTATGTGAAACAGAATGAAGGTAGGCTACTGAGACCTTTGGCATTGAGAATTTGTTCTGTCTGTCTCCAATACAATGCTTAACTCTAGTAAAGGAAGGTCGCATGGGTAATGTTTTGTTGCTTAGCAGCTAACTACTTAGCATACATTTGAGTTCCAAACATACACTCTAAAAGGCAGGATTATCATCTGCATGCATTGAGTACTGGTGTATCATGATGGGTGAGTGGGTGGACAGGGCTTGCTTTAAACTCATTGAAATAACAAAATTAATTTAACACCGGACTGTAAGATTTCTCTACTTTTCACCTTGATAAAAAAAATATATTCGGAACATTTGGGACTTGGCCATGATTTTGGATATATGCTTATATTTTACATTTTAGTAATTTAGCAGACAGTCTTATCCAGAGCGATATTAGTGCATTCATCTTAAGATAGCTAGGTGAGACAACAACATATCACCATCGTAGAAAGTACATTTACGCAGACGTGGGATTTATTTAAAATACTCTTTAAAGAGAGGTAGGGTTTTAGACGTTGTCGGAAGATGGGCAGGGACTCCTTTGTCCTGACATTAGGGAGAAGCTTGTTCCACCTTTGGGGTGCCAGGACAGAGAAAGAAGAGCTTTGACAGTTTGAATGGGAACTGCCCAGTGTCAAGACATCAGATGTAGCAGAACGGAGTGCTCGGGTTCGGGGGAAAGGTTTGACCATAGCCTGAAGGTAGGGCGGCGCAGTTCCCTTTGCTGCTCTGTAGGTAAGCACCGGGGACTTGAAAATTATGCAAACTTAAAGGAAGCCAGTGGAGTGTGCGGAGGAGCGGGGTGACAAGGGAGAACTTGGGAAGATTGAACACCAGGCGTGCTGTGACGTTCTGGATAAGTTGCAGCCAAAACAGGGTTGCAGTACTCTGAATGGGAGATGACTAGAACCTGCACCACTTCCTATGAATGTTGTAGAGCATGAACCTTTCAGGAGTGACTCAAGAGAAAAGAGGAGAGGGCCTAGAACCGAGCCCTGGTGGACTATACTAGTAATAACATGTGATGCAGACACAGATCCTCTTCGCACCACCTGGTAGGAGTGACCTGCTGGGTAGGATGCAATCCAGAAGTGTGCAAAGAATGCACATTCCACGCAGCCCTGCGAGGGTGGAGAGGAAGATACAACCAAATCAAATCAAATTGTATTTGTCACATGCACTGAATACAACAGGTGTAGTAGACCTTACAGTGAAATGCCTACTTACAAGCCCTCTTAAGGATCTCTACAGATCGGTGTCGCACCCTCGGGACGGTTGAGCTTATAGGCGCTAATGTGATTAGCATGACGTTGTAAGTAACAAGAAAATTTCCCAGGGCATAGACATATCTGATATTGGCAGAAAGCTTAAATTCTTGTTAATCTAACTGCACTGTCCAATTTACAGTAGCTATTACAGTGAAAGAATACCATGCTATTGTTTGAGGAGAGTGCACAGTTATGAACTTGAAAAGTTATTAATACACCAATTAGGCACATTTGGGCAGTCTTGATACAACATTTTGAACAGAAATACAATGGTTCATTGGATCAGTGTAAAACATTGCACATACATTGCTGCCATCTAGTGGCCAAACTTCTGATTGTGCCTGGGCTGAAATAATACATTATGGCCTCTCTTGCATTTCAAAGATGATGGTACAAAAAAAAAATCCTTTGTATCATCTTTTACCAGATCTAATGTGTTATATTCTCCTACATTCATTTCACATTTCCACAAACTTCAAAGTGTTTCCTTTTAAATGGTATCAAGAATATGCATGTCCTTGCTTCAGGTCCTGAGCTAAAGGCAGTTAGATTTGGGTATGTCATTTTAGGCAAAAAAAAAAAAAAAGGGGCAGATCCTTAAGAGGCCAGTGATCTGATGGTTCATGGTGTCGAAGGCAGCAGATATACATTACGTTATCAAAAGTATGTGGACACCTGCTCGTTGAACATTCATTCCAAAACCATGGTAATTAATATGGAGTTGGTCCCACCTTTGCTGCTATAACAGCCTCCACTCTTCTGGGAAGGCTTTTGAATAAATGTTGGAACATTGTTGCGGGGACTTGCTTCCATTCAGCCAATTCCTCCCAAAGGTGTTCGATGGGGTTCAGGTCAGAGCCCTGTGCAGGCCAGTCAAGTTCTTCCACACCAATTTTGACAAACCATTTCTGTATGGACCTTGCATTGTGCACGGGGGCATTGTCATACTAAAACAGGAAAGTGCCTTCCCCAAACTGTTGCCACCAAGTTGGAAACACAGAATCGTCTACAATGTCATTGTATACTGTAGCGTTAAGGTTTCCCTTCACTGGAACTAAGGGGCCTAGCTTTAACCATGAAAAACAGCCCCAGACCATTATTCCTCCTCCAGCAGACTTTACAGTATTCACTATGCATTGGGGCATGGTGCGTTCTTCTGGCATCCGCCAAACACAGATTTGTCCATCGGACTGCCAGATTGTGAAGCGTGATTCATCACTCCAGAGAATGCGTTTCCACTGCTCCAGAGTTGAATGGCAGCAAGCTTTACACAACTACAGCCAACGCTTGGCATTGAGCATGGTGACCTTAGGCTTGTGTGTGGCTGCTCGGCCATGGAAACCCATTTCATGAAGCTCCCGACAAACAGTTCTTGTCCACATACTTCTGTATATATATAGTATATCTAGGAGGATGAGAACAGAGAGAGTCAGCATGTTGTGCTGTGACTCATAGAAAGCCTTTCAGATAATTTTTTGTACCCTTTTTTCAATCTTGTCTCTTCACTGCAACTCCCCAACGGGCTCGGGATGCGAAGGTCGAGTCATGCGTCCTCCGAAACATGACCCGCCAAACCGTGCTTCTTAACACCCGCCCAACCCGGAAGCCAGTCGCACCAAGGTTTCGGAGAAAACACCATTCAACTGAGTACGAGGTCAGCCTGCAGGCGCCCGGTCTGCCACAATGCGTCGCTAGAGCGGGATGAGCCAAGTAAAGCCCCCCTGGCCAAACCCTCCCCTAACCCAGACGACGTTGGGCCAATTGTGCACCGCCCAATGGGACTTCCGATCATGGTCGGTTGTGATACAGCCTGGGATCGAACCCGGGTCTGTAGTGATGCCTTAGACCGCTGCGCCACTCGGGAGGCCTCAGATGTTTTTTATTAAACCAAGCAGAAAGAGCCATAACTCTAGTACTATAGTGGTGTTCCATTTAGCCTATTAGATTCAATTGGGGTATTTAAGGCTTTTTAATGATCAGACTTTACATTATTTAGACAACATCCTGGTCAGCTGGTCATTCATATTGTTCTTTAAATAGACAAATGTGTTACAGTTTATTTTAGATTCCTTTATTTTCAGAATATTTACCTGTGAAGCTACATACCGTGTGGTGTAAGTTATTCTCTCTTACCAAATTGTGTCTTGTGTTCCCCAACCGTCTAGTTGCGTCTAGAGGACAAATGTCCCATTTGACCAATGGTACACTTGACTGTCATGACTACATACAGTACAATGCCTTTATTTGTTATGACAATTGTCCTTGAGGTATTGTGAGTAGGTTTGGCCATAGACTACACCGAGAGCAAAATATAAAGATAATGATAGCAATATGACATGATCCCAGTAGACTGTACGATTATTTGTCAAGGTCTATAGAGTTACCATTAGCATTTCACAGAGGACCGGTACCTTAATATTTGTCAGAAAGTTTCACAATGGGCTGTACTAGCTGTATGTATCTTAGCTAAATGGCAGACAGCGGGACTGTCTAAAAAACATTAGCTGCCAGGTCCGATTAAACACCAGGAATCAGTGATTTGAACTACACTGAGTATACAAAACATTAGGAACACCGACATGGTGAATCCAGGTGAACGCTATGATCTCTTATTGATGTCACCTGTTAAATCCACTTCAATGAGTGTAGATGAAGGGGAGAAGACAGGTTAATTAAAGAAGGATTTTTAAGCCTTGACACAACTGAGACATGGATTGTGTATGTGTGCTATTAACCACGTTTCCATCCCCAGTTTTTATGCGTGTAAAGTCATACCGTATAAAACAAAATCATGACAACTGTGATGGAAACAGGAAGCTTCTATGCAATTTTATAAATGCCGACAGATAATTTGTTTGTTCGACATGTTGGGATCTTTTTTGTCTGTAAAATTAATTATGCGAAAAATGGTGGTGATTTTTTTTTAATGAGCAAATATTGATATAATAACCATCATATGAAAGCAAAGTTATCACGCGATGACATGTCGTAGTTGGAGGACACACAAAATCTTGGGAAGCTATGCAGTTTAAATTAGCTTTCAGATAAAATAAGTTATGATGAACTTCACAAGGTGGTGAAAGTGTATGGTATGAGCTTGATGCTCCTTCCAATAAATGTCGAGGGTCTTATTCTGGTGACATGATGTTTGATGCTTGACTGCCATTTTGACAAATATAAACATTCTCACTCTTATCAATAATATCATCATGTAGACTAGCCCACCTGCAGAGCCTACCCGCACTATATCTGCGAGCTGTTGGCTAGAGGGCACATGCAAAGACCGAGTCAGCACATTTGCTATTTAATGCAACAGTTTGTGACAAAACTATCGGTAGAGTTGAAAATGCGATGGAAACACATTGAACATTACATTTTTATTCGGTACATGAAAACTTAAGTGAAAAAGTATATATTTTGTACACTACATCATGCAGTGATTGTTTTAGTTTGGTGGAAACACACCACTAGTTGGAAAAAATTTCTTCATGCAGATTTTTGAATATTTGCATGAAAATCTGCCACCAATTGGATGGAAACCTAACTAGTCAGGGGTTGAATGGGAAAGAAAAAATATTGAAGTGCCTTTGAACGGGGTATGGTCGTAGGTGACAGCCGCACCGGTTTGAGAGTGTCAAGAACTGCAACGTTGCCGAGTTTTTCACGTTCAACAGATTTCTGTGTGCTTCAAGAATGGTCCCCCACCAGCCAACTTGACAAAACCGTGGGAAGCATTGGAGTCAACATGGGCCAACATCCCTGTGAAATGCTCATCCATGCCCCGACGAATTGAGGCTGTTCTGAGGGCAAAAGGGGGTTCAACTCAATATTAGGAAGGTGTTCCTAATATTTTGTACAATCTGTGTATGTTATAGGACAGATTGATAAAAAAAAAAAATATGAAGCACTCTGCAAATACCTGGCTTCAGCCCTGCAGTGCTTCAAGATGAGAAGCTGCTGGTTACATTTTAGCAAAATTATCATCTCTAGTATGCGAGCCACCTGCTCCTCAATGCTCTGCCAACTGAGCTAATCATCCATGAGAGAGTGGGATGTGCTTGACCTGCCTGCATACATGGCTTTAGGCTTTGTGGTTGTAATGAAACTTCTGGAGGAGGAATGAAATATATTATCTTACGTAATGCAGGGGGACCATAAAGTACTTCAACTTATTTGGTATATATCACAGTAAGTGGAATGAAGTATAGTCCACAATACATAGCATGTAGTGCTGCACTGACTTGATATTGTTTGACAAGGGTCGATAGAAAAACAATATTTTACAATGAATCATCTGTAAAACACCTTATTTATTGAGTATTGTAGCTTACTGGCAGCATTTTTTTGTCAAGAAATACAATCTTACTATCTTACATAACTGCGAGGAAGATTTGGAAGGAGATTTGCAAGGGAAGTTTATATTGATAGATGCGATAAAGAGATCGATTTAGAGAATCTTGCCTTTTCACTATTGCCTTTAACATTTTTGAGCGCCATACTACAGTATATTATTCATATTTCATAGTCTTGGAGGAGAAGATTGACATGGATTAAAGTATTTTGTTAACTTCTTGCCGCACAGATCCCTTTTACAGGATCATTTTCGTAAACAACCGCTGAATTGGCAGCGCGCCAAACTCAAAAATAATACTAAAAATATTTATAATCATGGAATCACAAGTGAAATATACCAAAACACAGCTTAGCTTGTTGTTAATCCACCTATCGTGTCAGATTTTGAAAATATGCTTTACAGCGAAATCCAAGCGTTTGTGAGTGTATCAATCACTGCTAGGAAAGCTAGCCTTAAATTAGCTTGGTCACGAAAGTCAGAAAAGCAATAAAATTAATCGCTTACCTTTGATAATCTTCGGATGTTTGTACTTACGAGACTCCCAGTTACACAATAAATGTTATTTTTGTTCTATAAGATTAGTTTTATAATCAAAAATCGCCATTTGGTTTGCGCGTTATGTTCAGAAAACCACAAGCTCGTTCTGGTACTGAAGGGCAGACGAAAATTCCAAAAAGTATCCGTAATGTTCGTAGAAACATGTCAAAGGTTTTTTATAATCAATCCTCAGGTTGTTTTTAACATACATAATCGGTCATATTTCAACCAGACGGTAAACTGTTCAATTCTACAGAGATAGAAAATGTCGAGCCAAATCTCTCCTGCGCAGGAACCAATCAAAGGACACCTGGTCATCCACTGATGCGTTTTGATAAATCTCGCTTATTTTTCAAAATAAAAGCCTGAAACTATGTCTAAAGCCTGGTCACAGCCTGAGGAAGCCATTGAAAAGGAAATCTGGTTGATACGCCTTTAAATGGAGGAGGGGCAAGCAATGGAACAAGTTTTTTTTTTTAAGCACTTCCGGGTTGGAGTTGCTCAGGTTTAATCAGTTCTGTTATACTCACAGACAATATTTTTACAGTTTTGGAAACTTTAGAGTGTTTTCTATCCTAATCGGTCAATTATATGCATATTCTAATATCTGAGCCTGAGAAATAGTCCGTTTACCTTGGGAACGTTTTTTTTCCAAATATAAAAATTCTGCCCCCTAGCTTCGGGAGATTTTAGCCTGGGGCTTTAGTGAGTGTTCACACTTGCACATTCTAATGTGGGCTCGCACCAATCTTAGCCCAGGTCTTGCTGTCCCTGTTCCAGAGCAGGGTTAGCACCGACTTTTAGCCACAGAAACATAAACACACTGCCAAAATAGCCAGTGTGAAACGGGGTAAAGAACGACGCATAGAATTTTCACTTTCCAATCAGAAAAGCTGAATTTTATCCTTCCATCTGAGAAAAAAAGACTTGAAAAAAAAACAATCTGTGTGGAAACATTGGTTGCTATGGCTAACAAAAACGGTTGCTATGCAGGCTGGCTAATGTCTTCTCACTTAGCTAGCCAACTGCTCCAAAAACTCGACAGCTGGAAGAGCAGCAAATGCTCCATATTCATCTGTTTTAATAACTTTTAAATGTAAGGGATAAACACAGACGTTCTGTACATTACTTTGGAAATAATGGACGACGAAGCGGGACGAGGCAGACACAGCATTCTCTGTATAGGGGCGAGATCGCATTTTTTCAATGAAACATCGTTTCCGAGGTCGGACAGGCAGACAGCAAGGTTTATACAAACCATCACATACAATACTGCCTTTGATATATTCAGGTTAAGACAAGAGGATTCTAATATCCCATAACTCTTTGCGCCACTATTCAACAAGGGACAAGCTTCTACATTCGGGAATGACTGGGAGTGAATGGTAGTCGCACAGAAAGTTTGCTATCAAAGTGAAAAGTAAACACATTCGTAGTGAATATCAGCTAACTACTCAACAGTTTTACTGTCATTCCTATCCAGACACTTTTTTACTGGAATTCCTGACCGCTGGTCCCATGAATATACATTTTTAACGCTTCCTCACAGAATTATTACATTGTCTTAATCTTCCCATCTTCAATTATTTTTTTTATATATATATTTTTTTATATAGCCCTTCGTACATCAGCTAATATCTCGAAGTGCTGTACAGAAACCCAGCCTAAAACCCCAAACAGCAAGCAATGCAGGTGTAGAAGCACGGTGGCTAGGAAAAACTCCCTAGAAAGGCCAAAACCTAGGAAGAAACCTAGAGAGGAACCAGGCTATGAGGGGTGGCCAGTCCTCTTCTGGCTGTGCCGGGTGGAGATTATAACAGAACTATGCCAAGATGTTCAAAATGTTCATAAGTGACAAGCATGGTCAAATAATAATCAGGAATAAAAGGGACAGCAAGGAGTCATCATGCCCGGTAGTCCTGACGTATTGTCCTAGGGCTCAGGTCCTCCGAGAGAGAGAAAGAAAGAGAGAAGGAGAAAATTAGAGAGAGCAAAGATTTTCAAAATGTTCATAAATGACAAGCATGGTCAAATAATAATCAGGAATAAATGTCAGTTGGCTTTTCATAGCCGATCATTAAGAGTTGAAAACAGCAGGTCTGGGACAGGTAGGGGTTCCGTAACCGCAGGCAGAACAGTTGAAACTGGAATAGCAGCAAGGCCAGGCGGACTGGGGACAGCAAGGAGTCATCATGCCCGGTAGTCCTGACGTATGGTCCTAGGGCTCAGGTCCTCCGAGAGAGAGAAAGAAAGAGAGAAGGAGAGAATTAGAGAGAGCCAAGATTTTCAAAATGTTCATAAATGACAAGCATGGTCAAATAATAATCAGGAATAAAAGTCAGTTGGCTTTTCATAGCCGATCATTAAGAGTTGAAAGCAGCTGGTCTGGGACTGGTAGGGGTTCCATAACCGCAGGCAGAGCAGTTTATTGTAGCTTTTACTCAGGTCATCTTCAACCTAGCTTTTACTTCCTGGCATGGGTACACTCAAAATGGCTGCCAGTCCACCCATTATGCCCTCATTGACTTGAATGGAGAAACCCTTTCTATTCATTCTATTTCTATGGGTTAGACAACCTAACAACCATGATTCACCAGTAGGCATAATAAGGCATTAAAGTATCTCCTTGTTTCCTAGGTAACAGAAACTAGGACCGGGCCCCTTGGATGCAGTAACTATGACAGCCTTGATTCTGTTAGCTCTGTCTTGGTACACAGTCCTGAAAATAAAATACATCTAAAAGGTAAGCTATTGCACTCCATTCTCTAAACAGTTGCTCTGTGTTCTATTGTGTGTGTATAATATACTCATTATGTTCTTTGTTCTATGCTGCAAGACAAATTACTTGGAATCCACCAAAAAATATTTTTGCTGCCAAGAAGAAAAAATTACTTATTTAGTTTCAAATGATCATAACTCTCCAACTTGATGTAAGGGAGTATTTTGGTGGAGAAACTTTCTTGCGTACAATAAACTCTCCAGGCAAAAGCTTTGTATTCCCCTTGAGTGCTTCACTGTTCTCGCCAGCTCTGATCTATACAACCAATGCCATATGATTGTGATAAGTGTAGATCAGTACTTCTAAGCTTAGCAGTGGGCTCCCATTCGTCATTCCTCAAGACATTCATTCAGGTTCTTTGACTTGTGAAATCATGCAGTATTGAATCTCAAATTATAGATCATATCTGTGAAGCAAGGTTTTGAAAATCCTGGTGTGTGGGATTATTTTGGGATGGATTCATCCATCTGCTGGGGACTGGCGCTTTAACGGTGTATAAAATAAGCTTTGGTGACGTCCCAAAATGGTACCTATTCCCTACATAGTGCACTACTTTTGACCAGAGTGACCAGGTCAAAAGTAGTGCACTATAAAGGGAATAGGGTGCCATTTGGGACACAGACTTTAAGTGCTGCTTCCATAACCTGGCTCCCAGCAGGTCCAACCAGCAGGTCCAACATGGCTGCACCGGTCAAACAACAGAGGCTAGACAATAGGGGATTGGGCAAATATCAGACATAATGAGGCCCAGATGGCCAGGACACAGTCCAAGGATGGAGGAACAAAATCTCCATACGCCAAGCCGTCATTCCCATAGACACCACAGGGATAGCTAACAACAAGGAATAGTTTAAAGACCATCTTATCGGCCAAAACGTAAACTATGTAAACTATGGTAAAGCTAGGGTAAGATGGACTGTAGACAGTAAGAACAGATAAATGCTCTAATAGAAGAAAAGCATTGATGGCGAGTGGCTAAGGACTATTGCGGAGATTTAATCCTATTAATTTTATAAGCCATTTACACTACATGACCAAAGTATGTGAACTACTCGCTCATTTGTCTTAATCAAAATTACGGCTTGCCTCTTATCCTCTCATTGTCCCCTTATGCCATAGTTTGTACATCTCAATTGTTATATTGCTTATATACAGTAGGTCTATCTTATTCATGAATGATTTCATAGTTTTGCTTATTTGTGTATTATAATTAGCTCATGTGCTTTTCTTCACGAGGAGGGGATTCTATATGTTGTTGGGTCCGTAACCATGTTTGCCAGTGACAGTCTCTTCCCATTCAACACATTTTTTTTTCAACAAAAAGTTCAGTAATAGACCCATGTTATTCCAGTTGATATTGCAAGGGTTGTTTTGTTTGCGCAATATGCTGTCTGTGCGCCGGTATATTGTCTATTAATTTAGATCCTTATGATTGTTCTTTCCTTCCTTTTTAGACCATAGGCCTAATAAAATGTTGTGTAGTGGCTTTGCTGGCATGCATCTAAACAAATTGGTTGAGTTTGCTCCACCAAGATTTACATGCTAAAAATCGCCACTACCCCAATTTATTAAGCTTTTTAGGGATAAGAAAATTATCATAACTAGGCTAGAGAAACACAATGCAATAATGTATTTTCTTTCTTTTTTCTAGTGAGTAAAGAGTTGTAGTCTAGGCTGTAAACTGCAGTGAATATGCCATTTCAATAACTGCTACAAAGCTCTGCGTTTTGAATGCATGTTTCATTAGAAAAATAATAATAGCCTAGGCCTCATTAGGCAACCATTTGGATCAGTAACGGGTATTTTCTCGACAGTAAAGGCACATTAGCAGGCTAGTCATAGTGTGTATTTTGTGTATCGGCGTTAACAGATAGGCTTACCATCTGATAATATAGCCTTCTCATGCGCTGTTTGCCAGTTATTTAGGCAATCTTAACGTGCCTTCTCTCCTTTCCGAGCAGACTTGCTCACCTAGAACCAAGAATGCTTCAACAGAACAAGGTTTTGATAAGTTGTCCATTTTTTATCGTCGGAGGGGGGGGGGGGGGCTGGCGGCCGGGTAAGCGACTGCTTATTTAGCTTCTGCCATTGAGCCGGCTCTGCTTCAGAGCATCACACGTCTGGCTAAGCTTTATTTCAAGAGGAAAGAAATAGATAAGCAAGTGACAGTGATGACAATCTCGCTAATCCAATAGTGAAGCCAAGTCTAAGCATCGTGAACACAGGAGAAAAGATGATGAAGGACTGGAAAAAGCAGTCGGTATCAAGAAGTGAAAGGAAGAGCATATCTACTGGTCTCTCCCTGCACAATGTATAATTCATGAAAACAAAGTCCAAGGGTATATCCTCCAAAGATCTTCCTCAACGCATGTTCTGAAGGTGTAACACTGTAAATTTAAATGTTAAATCTATGTTTGTCTTATCCCTATATTAAATAAATTGATGACTGTACAATGCCATTTCAGCTATTGTTTACGTGAAGTGCACTAAAAAAGCTATCTACAGGAAACCTAAATCTTTGGTTCACCTCTCTGGTAGCCCAAGAGCAATTGTAAATAGAAAATTGGCTTACCATGATGTATAAGCCACAACCATGACAAAATGCATAAATCAATCCACATATTTAAATGACTGATAAATAGCCCTATCTCACTGTATTTGCAGTTAATTAAACCATCAAACAGTGCATATTGGTCACTATATTAAGCATATGGTTTAGAGTCCAAAAGGATGCCAGGAACAAAAATCGTGTTTATATTATCTTGTCTTTTTTAACCAAGGAAAATGTGATCATTCAATTCTTAATCCTCATTAGGGGAAGCCGACACCCAAAAAGTATTTTACGGCACTGTACAAATATTTCACGATAATCTACCTTTTTTAAATTCATGTTAAATTGAAGTAGATTACCATTATAAGGTTACTAGAAAACAAACAATCACAGCTAATCCCATTTCAGACTCCTATTATTCATTGCAACGGAAAAGCCCATGTGGTTCAATAATAATATGAAATCCCAGAGGTTAATGCCAGTCTAATAAATTTAATTTTTTCCAATTCTTTAAAAGTAGGCTGTAGGGTCGTCTGCAGACAAGCATTTCAGCGAACACTAATTTGCTTCGAACACCCACGACAGAAATGTCACCACAAGTCAAACAAGCACAAAGTAGTGTGAGGAGAGGAATGAGCTCAGAGCATTCTCTTCCTTCAGCCATCGCTAATTATAAACGCAGCTTGTGCCAATTTCCAGCGCCTTCCTCAGGTTTGACATTTAAATTGCCAACCCACTTAATACCGCCGTCTCCTGAAGGAAGCCCACTGCTGACAGATACCCTGTAACTACTGAGAGATGGTTGAAAATCTGTGTGACAGTATTTTTTTAGATTGTGTGTGTGTGTGCGTGTGCGTGTGCGTGTGCGTGTGTGTGTGTGTTCTAATGTGTTGAATTTTGTAACTTTCTTAGCGAAAGCATCTCTGCACTTCCAGCAAGACAAGTCATTAGCACAGGGAGAATAAATGAAATATGGGAAAGTATTGTTCTTGACAACTGAAGCTTGCAATTCCACAGAAAAGTACTCGTTGCACTCGCTCCCCCAAAATAGTGGCAGAGATGGAAGGGCTGAGGTGAAGAGGCTGTTATTTAGCCGTCTCCCAAATTAAAGCCCATTTCTGCCAGATAGCTCTCCCATTGGCTCACAGAACCTGTCAGCCGCCAAGGCAGGGCAGGAAGACTGTGACTAATTGTGTCTGCTCTCCACTATTCAAAAAGTAAATACCAAGGAACACACATAAATATTCATAATAAGGCACACGGATTGACTCCACTCTTGAAACATTTCCAAAGTGGTGCAAACTGAGAGGAAGCCTTTGTCACAGCTAACATGATCATTAGATTCCAAACACCCACAGCTGAGCTTCTGACTAACAAAACCATTAGGGAAATTGAGAAAAAGCACACAATTTAATACATATTATTGAACTCTCAGCAAGGTTATTGATATGTATTGATCAGAAAAATATGTTACCATTTAAAACAGATCATGGGTTTTCAAATTATGTGTGATTTAAAATTGGACGGTATCTTTATCAACATTGAATATCACCTATTTTAGGTGCATGTACAGTGCATTCGGGAAAGTATTCAGACCCGTTGACTTTTTCCACATTTTGTTATGTTAGTCTTATACTAAAATTGATGAAATTGTATTTTTCCCTCCTCAATCTACACAAAATACCCCATAATGACATTTTTGCAAATGTATTAAAATTTAAAAAAAATATGAAATATCACATTTACATAAGTATTCAGACCCTTTACTCAGTACTTTGTTGAAGCACCTTTGGCACCGAAAACAGCCTTGAGTATCCTTGGGTATGACGCTACAAGCTTGGCACACCTGTATTTGAGAAGTTTCTCCCATTCTTCTCTGTAGATCCTCTCAAGCTCTGTCAGAGATGTTCGATCGGGTTCAAGTCCGGGCTCTGGCTGGGCCACTCAAGCACATTCAGAGACATACAAAGCCACTCCTAAATTGTCTTTACTGTGTGCTTAGGGTCGTTGTCCTTTTGGACAGTAAACCTTCGCTCCCAGTCTGAGGTCCTGAGCACTCTAGAGCAAATTTTCATCAAGGATCTCTGTACTTTGCGCCGTTCATCTTTGCCTCGATCCTAACTAGTCTCCCAGTCCCTGACGCTGAAAAACATCCCCACAGCATGATGCTGCCACCACCATGCTTCACCGGAGGGATGGTGCCAGGTTTCCTCCAGATGTGATGCTTGGCATTCAGGCCAAAGAGTTTAATCTTGGTTTCATCAGACCAGCGAATCTTGTTTCTCATGGTCTGAGAGTCCTTTAGGTGCCATTTGCCTAACTCCAAGCTGGCTTTCATGTGCCTTTTACTGAGAAGTGGCCACTCTACCATAAAGGCTTGATTGGTGGAGTGCTGCAGAGATGGTTGTCCTTCTGGAAGATTCTCCCATCTCCACAGAGGAACTCTGGAGCTCTGTCAGAGTGACCAACGGGTTCTTGGTCAACTCCCTGACCAAGGCCCTTCTCCCCCAATTTCTCAGTTTGGCCGGGCGGCCAGATCTTGGAAGAGTCAATGGTGGAAAAAGTACCCAATTGTCATACTTGAGTAAAAGTAGAAAATGACTCAAGTAAAAGTAAAAGTCATCCAGTAAAATACTACTTGAGTAAAAGTCTAATAGTATTTGGTTTTAAATATATTAAGTATCAAAAATAAATGTAATTGCTAAAATATACTTAAGTATCAAAGTAAAAGTATAAATCATTTCAAATTCCTTATATTAAGCAAACCAGACGGCACAATGTTCTTGTTTTTTTTATTTAAAGATATCCAAGGGCACTCTCCAAAACTCAGACCTAATTTACAAACGAAGCATTAAGCATGTTTAGTGAGTCTACCAGATCAGTGGCAGTAGGGATGACCAGGGATGTTCACTTGATAAGTGCATGAATTGGACCAAAAGTTGTATAAACATCTCAAGGATGATCAATGGAAACAGGATGCCCCTGATCTCAATTTCAAGTCTCATTGCAAAGGGTCTGATACTTATGTAAATAAGGTATTTAAGTTTTACATTTTTCATACATTTGTAAACATTTCTAAAAACTTGTTTTCACTTGTCATTATGGGGTATTGTGTGTAGATTGATGAGGAAAACATTTAATTGAATGAATTTTAGAAAAAGGCTGTAATGAAACAAAATTTGGAATGAGTCAAGGGGTCTGAATACTTTCCGAATGCACTGTATATCAAGTGTAAGCCTGTCTCATGCAGTAAAGGACATTTGTGCAGGCATATATACAGAGGGGAGGCATGTTCTGATGGGTGGCATTGTTTAAAAGAACTGTTCCATCAAAACATTAGTCTCAAATAGCATCTGATTACCTATGGATTGCACTACTTTTGACCTGGCACCATGCCTCCCCTCTTTCTAGCATCGTAGGCGCATAATTTCATAACCTTGACCGTCTACACTCTGGATTTTGTTTGTGGTCTTTATACCTAATTCTCGATTACTAGCAACTAAGTTCCTTTGTCTTGCAGTGGCTACAATAAACAACCCAATTATAGTAATTCCCATCTCATTTTTAGACTTTTGCTCTCACTATGGAGACATATGAGGGATAAAAGGGACATATTGCTTTGTTTTGAACATGAACTGCATGTAACTTGAAGTCACTAAAATATAATATTTCATAAATGAAAAGATGCTATAATATTCTCCTCTGTACTCAGGTTTACAGGATGTCCTTCCAGAATTCCTCCGGAACCGTTTTGTGGAGGCTGCTCTCAGCTACGTGGCATGCAACTCTGAGGGGGAGCTTTTGTGTCGTAACAATGACTGCTGGTGCCGCTGCTCTGCCAAGTTCCCAGATTGTAACTGCCCCTTTGCTGATATTAAAGTCATGGAGGAAAATCTGCACAAAAGCAAGGAATCCTGGACCAACTTCAACACCGAATTCATGGAATCAGGTGGGCTATTTGTTTCCGTTATTTGTTATTCATTTCTGTCAAGCTGCATTTGAAAGCTATTGGGAGGAGCAGGACACAGGTGTGCGATAAAATGGGCAAGGAAAAAATATAAAAAAATCCCAAAATGGCTAGAACTATTTAGCTCAATATCAACAAACATCTAGCTCATGCCCTGAATATGTGATTTGAGATCGGAGGCAGGTCGTTTTCCCCATTGCTTTTGTTTCTCTACCATCTATCTGCAAGATAGGACTTTTATCCATCTGTTGGATTCTGTATAATATGGAAAGTGCATTCTGAGTGACGTTTTGAAGGCATAGACATGCTCCTTGAATTCACTAAACATCATTTTGACAGCAATAGCAGAGCAGCTCTCACATAAAATATTTATAAAATGCTGCGTTGTTGACAGGCTACTGAAAAGGAGAAATACAATTCCTCATAATTACAACATATTCTTTTACTGCTGATGTTGTTTTTTGTCTGAAGCCTAACTTGAGCAATTTGTCATGATAATGAGCAAATTACCTCTTAATTTTGGGGGGATGGTTGAGTGTCAAAGCAAGCAATATGCAGACATATCTTAAAAGGTACACACGCACACGCACACGCACACACACACACACACACACACACACCTAAAAGCAAGCCTGAAAATGCATTATGTACAATACAGAAGAAGGGAGTGACCTAAGCACTAAGCATTTTTAATGGGGCAGAGTTTGTCTTTTTATGGCTCTCCACTTGCCACTGAGCAAAGCATCCAAGACTCAGTGCTGCTGGCAAGAGTATGCTTACAGTCTGAATGCGAGGTTGAGCTGCAGTTCTGCTGAGATTAGTTGATAAATATTGTAGCGGGGAAAAACTAGAAATTGGTGGAGAGTGCTGGCACATCATGTACCCTTGGACCAAGTATTTCCTCCAGCCAAGGAAAGATCCAATCAGGGAGATAAATCCTGCCTCCGTCTCCAAAGCCTCTCCTGCACCACATTGGGGCTTCAATGAAATCCCCCCCAAATCCCTTTAACTGTAGCACTTCACTCATCAAAATGCATATCTGCTTGCAGCAGGTGAAGTGGCTGGCTCCAGAGGACTAGTCCAGCCAAGGCAAAGCCTGGCTAGATGTATATTTACTCCAGTCATTAATTTGTTCTCATTGTCAGAAGGCTAGATGGGTTGGGAGTCTGGCAATATTAATAAGAGGACTTTAATTAGTGGTTCAGCAGCGAGGCTGGTGAAACCCTATTGTATTTGTTTCCATTGTGTTGCCAGGAGAAATTGGACACATCGCCCTAGGATGAGCTACTTCTGTACTCCTTACCAAGCTTGTCAAATATCAGAACTCAAAATCAAACAGATCATGCAATATGCTTTTGAAATATTTAGGATTTTTTAAAACATCTTCTCCAGAATTGCTAAACAGACTGGAATGAAATATGGTATATAACCTCTTTCAACATCTTGAAACGCAATATTTTCCAAGACTATAGCTCAAACAATATGTCCACCAGTGGTGGTTGGTGCCATTTAAAATGAGGGAGGATGATTCTTTTTTATGAACATGGCCTTATTTCTATTACAGAATATTGGATGACTGTCATTCATATTCCATTCACCCAGCTCAATGTAACATCGATAGGTTTAGGCTACTACATGATACTTGAATTTCCCCTTTACCCATCATGAGGTTGCTACAACCTAGCCTATGAATTAAAGTTTACAATATAGAGAGAATTTTGTAATCAAGGTCAGACAGTGACACATTCAATACCGCCTTGCACATTCTTGCCTGTATCTAGCTGATCTAGGGAGTAATCATTAGTCCAACATTTGCAAATGTACATTTCTATTGGCCAAATACAGGTATTTTTATCCCTGTTTTGTTCTGTTTGCTTTCGTTTAAGAAAAAATGTTCAGTTCACTTTCATAGCAGCCACATATAAAAACAGCTTGATCACTTTGCTTGTTGTATATATAATTCCTTCTCGCAACTATCTATGCGCTCTCCTCCTCTCAACTTTTCCCTTCGCCTGTGGACTTCGGTGCACTACACATCAGCTGTCTGTGACCAGGAAAAAAAACTTTCCAAGCCAAACCTTCATATCATGACCGCTATAACTGCTACACACAGCCTACATCGTTGTCACGTCATAGTCAACATAGCTACTAGAACTAACGCGTTAGTAAACCCACTAGTTACAATCATGCAGTACAGTGTACAGTCAAAAGCAGTTTAGCAACTACACTGGTGGGCCCCGGTGGCAATACATTAATAAAACCAAAAGCTTACCTTGACTTGGAAGACTTACATTGTTGGATTGCCATAGCCAGCTAGCTAACATAGCATCCCTCTCTGGCTAAGTAGGCTAAACTAGCTAGCTGCATTCACTAGCTAAGTGAAAGTAAAAAATAAATACAACCAAATATAGCTAGCTAGGTAGAAATTAATTAGTTCTAAACTGTTCAACTATTGTCTTTCTCGCTCTCTTTGAGTCAACTACTCACCACATTTTATGCACTGCAGTGCTAGCTAGCTGTAGCTTATGCCTTCAGTACTAGATTCAATCTCTGATATTTTCTTTGGGTGGACAACATGTCAGTTCATGCTGCAAGAGCACTGATAGGTTGGAGTATGTCCTCCGGAAGTTGTCATAATTACTGTGTATGTCTACGGAAGGGGGTGAGAACCTCCTAGGTTTTGTTTTGAAGTCAGTGTACCCAGAGGAGGACAGAAGCTAGCTGTCCTCTGGCTACACCATGGTGCTAACCTACAGAGTACTGCTGAGGCTTTAGTAGACCATCAAATCAAATTGTATTAGTCACATACACATGGTTAGCAGATGTTATTGCGAGTGTAGCGAAATGCGTATGCTTTTAGTTCCAACAGTGCAGCAATATCTAACATGTAATCTAACAATTCCACAACAACTACCTAATACACACAAATCTAAAGGAAAGGAATGTACATATAAATATATGGATGAGCAATAACAGGGTGGCATAGGCAAGATGCAATTGATGGTATAAAATACAGTATATACTGTACACGTGAGATGAGTAATGCAAGATATGTAAACATTATTAAAGTGGCATTATTAAAGTGACTAGTGATCGATTTATTAAAGTGGCCAATGATTTCAAGTCTGTATGTGGGCAGCAGCTTCTCTGTGTTAGTGATGGCTTTTTAACAGTCTGATGGCCTGGAGAAAGAAGCAGTTTTACAGTCTCTCGATCTCCTTTGTTTTGTTGTACTGACCTCGCCTTCTGGATGGTAGCAGTGGCTCGGTTGGTTGTTGTACTTGATGATCTTTTTGGCCTTCCTGTGACATCGGGTGCTGAATGTGTCCTGGAGGGCAGGTAGTTTGCCCCCGGTAATGCGCTGTGCAGACCGCACCACCCTCTGGAGAGCCTTGCGGTTGTGGGCGGTGCTGTTGCCATACCGGTCGGTGATACAGCCCGACAGGATGCTCTCAATTGTGCATCTGTAAAAGTTTGTGAGGGTTTTAGGTGACAAGCCAAATTTCTTCAGCCTCCTGAGGTTGAAGAGGTAATGTTGCCCCTTCTTCACCACACTGTCTGTGTGGGTGAACCATTTCCGTTTGTCCGTGATGTGTACGCCGAGGAACTTAAAACTTTCCACCTTCTCCACTACTGTCCCGTAGATGTGGATAGGGGGTTGCTCCCTCTGCTGTTTCCTGAAGTCCACGATCATCTCCTTAGTTTTGTTGATGTTGAGTCAGAGGTTGCTTTCCTGACACCACACTCTGAGTGCCCTCATCTCCTCCCTGTAGGCTGTCTTGTCATTGTTGGTAATCAAGCCTACTACTGTAGTGTCATCTGCAAACTGATGATTGAGTTGGAAGCGTGCATGACGACGCAGTCATGGTTGAACAGGGAGTACAGGAGGGGGCTGAGCACACACCCTTGTGCGCCCCAGTGTTGAAAATCAACGAAGTGTAGATGTTATTTCCTACCTTCACCACCTTGTGGCGGCCCGTCAGGAAGTCCGGAGCCCAATTGCACAGTGCGGGGCTGAGACCCAAGGCCTCAAGCTTAATGATGAGCTTGGATTGTACTATGGTGTTGAATGCTGAGTTGTAGTCAATGAACAGCATTCTTACATAGGTATTCCTCTTGTCCAGATGGGATAGAGCAGTGTGCAGTGTGATGGCTATTGCATCGTCTGTGGACCTATTGGTGCGGTAAGCAAATTGAAGTGGGTCTAGGGTGACAGGTAAGGTGCAGGTGTTATCATCCTTGACTAGCCTCTCAAAGAACTTCTCCGCCTCTTCTCCGGAGGCGTTGTTTTGGGTCAGCCTCTGGAATCAGTTCAAATGCCCTGGGTGGTTCTGACAAAGGATCCGCTTTGGGGAAATCATATTCCTGGTTGTAGTGCTGGTAAGTTGACATCGCTCTGATTTCCAATAGTTCTTCCCTGTTGTACTGTATGTAATAAGACTTACGATTTTCTGGGCTAACAATGTAATAAATAATACATAAACAAAATAAACAAAATACTGCAAAGTTTCCTAAGGACTAGAAGCGAGGCAGCCCTCTCTGTCGGCGCCAACTTGATATCTCTTTTCTCTCTGCGGTCAGTTCCACTCGGACAGTACTGACGTGCTGCTATCATTGCAAAACAGTGTGTTTTAATCACTTATTTGGTGATGTGAATATATTTAGTATAGTTTTATCTGAAAATGTATACTTTTTTAAATGTTTCACAATTGTTACTTTTATGAAATTCACTGAGGAGGGGGGTCCTCCCCTTCCTCCTCTGAGGCGCCTCCACTAATGTCCACTATTAGCCAAAAAGCTTGCATGGATTGTTTTTCCTGCCCATGCGGCCAAACAGAGCCATACTCTACAGGTTAACTAAACTCACCTCCCTGAGCATGTGTGCAAGATTCCATGACTCTGAGTCACACAGATCAAAGATATAAATGTGTCCGTTATTGCGTCACCGTGTGGTCAATCTGAAAGTGCATGCATATGTTGAGTCCAGTTTTGTTACAATACAAATATCCATGTCTGAATAATATGTATTTATGTGCCAGACCACACCCAAAATCTGCTGGCCTGTAAAATATTGCACTGTTGCTTGAGATGCTAGACTGGAAAAATATTGTATTGAGACACCTTGGTCCATAGATGCTACATATCAAATTTCGTGCAGATCCGTCATTCGGTGCCAGAGGAGTAGTGTTTTAAGTAGTGATGGGGTAAAAATCGATACAGTTACATATCTCAATATTATTTTGGACAATATTTGTTGTTGTTATTGCTATTTAGCGTTAACTAGCGCTAGTCGGCTGTCCCTGCGCCAAAACTCCAGTATTTTTCATCCTATAGCTTGTTATTCGTCCACTTTTTAAATAGTCAGTTTATACTTCTTTTATTTACATGACGGATCAAAACTCATTTTCTCAAGCTCTCGCTTGTCTCTCTGCATCAAACATATAGAGAGGAATATGTTTGGAACATCAAATCGCAATAAAATCGCAATATCGAATTGCAATACATATAGAATCGTGAGAATCGTGTTATTCGCAATACATATCGTGTTGGCACTTAAGTATCGTGATAATATCATATTGTGAGATCCAGAGGTGGCACCACAGGATAAAAAATGGTGTGGCAAAATGTTTATGTGTCTTTTCTTGGGCCTGGAGTTTTTCCTGATCTCAGGACTTGGTCAGGTAAAAATCTGGGTCCTATTTGTAGGCTATGACAAAAGATTAGTATTATAGATAGCTTCCCTTTTCATCTGTGCAATGACTATAAGGCCTTTGGTTTTTCTTGTCTGGTCATGTGAATTGGAAATACTCCTGGTTATTATTCATTCTGAATCTGATATCAAAAGAGCCAGAGACAACAACTTCGATGGACATCATACTCTGTAGTTTAGTGAACTACTATAGGTGGGCTAAGCGTTATGCAAAGAATGGTTACAATATCTTTAAATATTAATTTCACTCCATACACACACAATGTTAAGCAGTGGACTTTGAAAAATAAAAAAGACAGGTAGGTTTCAATGTAAAAAAGTATCAGATTTGTTCATCTGGTTACAGTGATCTTCTGCAATTATTAATTCTGTAAGGTTTATGTAAGGCAGGGTTATATTTAACACTATACACAGTAGACTTTGTAACAAAGAAATGTTTTATGTGTAAGTTAAAAAAAACACTAACCTTCTGTTGCTGTCCTGGTCTCCATCTAGCCCACCAGAGGTTCGTTTCCCTGGTGCTCACTGTAGGAACTGATTGCCTGTAAAATCCATATTGAAATCATTAAATCAACTACTTTCAACACATTCATACAAAATAATATCCCTATTTTCATGAAGCAGATTTTATTGAATGTCAGTCATTTTATTGCACCCTATTCTAACCAAAGCAGCATAACCAGTTCATATCAGTAGGTGTCCCTTTTAGGGTTGGGCGGTATCCAGATTTTCATACCTTCATACAGTTCCTGTACCATACCGGGGTATTACGGTATTGCCGTCAGTGTACACAGAGGGTGCTATTTCTTTCCAAACGTAAAAAAAATAACAACAATTTAGGCAGCAGGGACCTTGATCCAGGATGGGATTGATTGTCTCTGCTGTAACCAAGAAGCTTGATCTTACACATGCCAAAATCACCTTTCGCGTGCCCACAGTATGCACTTTACTCCTCATCCACCACAATAGGATAGGAAAACAACCTGAGTATGCAACCTCCGAGCTTCAGGGTGCCCCAAAATAATATGGCAAGGAACATTACTGGACTAACAAACTGGCTAACTAACCTTTTCAGAACTTCAGTATTTATTGGCCTTGGGTAACAACAGCATCATTCTAGATTGTTTTAGAGGATGATTAAACTGCCTTTATTAACTTCTTTCATTAACACATTGCTTGTTTTCCATTAAAAAGTGTGTTCACCCTCTCAAGAGGCAGGCAACCAGGCAGGAGAGGACAGTTTCCAATAGGATAATGCTCCCACAATGTCAGATTCCACGATGATTCCACAGACCCGAGAAGAGCGTGAGCGAAGAAAGAAACCAAGCACAGAGTCAAACAACGAGGTGCTGGTGCAACGAAACATAGTTGTTGAAAGCTGGAAGCTGTAGCTAGGAGACCACTGTGACTGACAAGTGAATTCACCTGTCGCAGCGAGCGTGGGTGTTACTGCGTGAAATCCCATGGACAAGGTTGTATTCACTAGACAAAACTGAGGCAAAACGGCTGACATTGCGGAAGGTTCTATGTCAACTTGTCCAATTAGAAACACCCGCTTTCTTTTCCGTAGCAAAACGTTTTTCTATGACGTGAACTAATGAATATGTCTGGTAAACGCATTCGGTGCTGCTGCTTTGAAAGTACTGTGGCAAATGCTGTCTCGTCACTCGTTTTCCCCTAGTGTTTTTCAGAAAATTCTAAATTGCGGAAAATCCATCATGGTGCACCTTATGGGTCCTTGAGGCAAATTTGTTCCGTGTGAGGAGAGGGATCTATGTACTGAATTTCATGACTCTTGGTCAGACAGGGTGAGGGGCGTGACCTTTAAAAGTTTGCATTTTAAACTGATTGTTATAGTGCCACCATGTGGCCAATTGACATGGCATTGCATGAATGGGTGCACCCTTGACCCTTTACTATCCTTCAAGGTTAAACATCCTAAGCCTTACCATCTCCCAGGAATTTGCATGGGAATGTGCCATTATGGAAAAAGAAGAAGAATAACCAATGCCAACAAATACAAAAGGGTTTCACCCAGCTTTGCTGCTTGAACCCCTAAAAAAACAGTTTATTGTACTGAAGGCCTTTGCAAGTAGGGTTAATGAGTATGTCCCAAATGGTACTCTATTCCCTATGCAGTGCACTACTTTTGATCATAGTCCTATGGGAATAGGGTGCCATTTGGGACGCAGTTATGTCCTCTTTGGGCACAAGGAATTCAATCAATGAAAGGCTCCGCCCAATGTTTCATACATAACGGTTCTCATTAGTAAAGCAATTTCTACACAGATTTCTATGACTGACAAAGCAAAATCAGTCTCTCACGCTGGCACCCAGGCTAATCTAATATTAGTTGTATAGTTATATAGTCAAATGAGTTACACTTGACTGTATGTAAATTTACAACGTACAAGCATTATGTAAATCTTAACAGGTTTACCTTCTTGGATCTATTTTTTTATCCGACAAAAAGGACCTGTCAACACCTCCTTTTAACTACTGTGAAAGATGATGTGCAGAGCTGTAATTTCAGCCTGTAACAGTCAAATATCCTCTTAGTGTTAGATTCACTCTCCCTTCATGATACAGTGCAAATCGCTTAATTGCCACAATGGTTCCATTATGTTAATTAAAAACATTCCTTCAAGTAACAGAGAGTTATTTGATACATGGTACCACCTACAAATAGTCTTGGCACTGCTTCCCCATCAAGAACTGCCAATTGAAATTTCACTGATGGCTTGCCCATTTCTGCTTTTATTACCTAAATAAAGCATGCACTGGAAGCGGTTAGATGTGTCATATGCACATTTTGAATGTGACAGATTTGTAATAACAACAAAAATACTTCTCCAGAAATGGATTTCTTTGGTTCAATAGCTGGCAACACTTCCTAACATTGTTGTATTTATTCAGGGGATTATTTCAGGGGATTACATTTGTCGGTTGAACAAAACATCACTTTATATCACCAAGGACATCCATGCATCTTCAATATTTAGCATTTTGTATATGTCTTAGTGTTTGACTGATTTGTATTGCTTTTTTATCCCTACATTTTGACTGAATTAGATTAGAATGTGATATGCGTATCACACACACACATTTGATGATAACACTGTCACATCGAAGATCAAGCATCATGTGGACACATGCAGGTAGATACTCCATCCATAGCTCAATAGTGCTTGACCAGCAGCCAAACCAATGTTTGAATTTGGCTATAATCTGCCATGTAAAAAATATTAATTTGCAAGATACATAGCCTATGTACTGGTAGACGTTGCATGTTGCACATGCCAGTAATATGATTGGAGCTATAATTCTACCATGAACTTATGCTGATACAGTGCCACACGGATAAACACTTTGTAATCGTTAGTATACAGACTAAGAAATTGGGTCAAGCTTCACACAAACACTACACACAAGGCACTGGATTTAATAAATCTTCAGGTGAGGTTTGCCAAAAGTTGAAGTTCTGAGTGTGCATTAAAGATCTGGAAATATGCACCCATTGTATTAATAGTTTTCTCTATACATTGAGGAATCGTGAGTTGAATAAAGCAGGGCTTTTGGAATAGTTCCCTTTGGGATGCTTCGATCCCTCTGATTTTGTATTCTGTGGAGACTTCACATGTTGATGCCGGAGGCACGTGAGTTCGCTTACATGATCAGAGACCATGCAGCACACGTCTGCCTTAAATCATGCAGCAGTGGCAGCAAACAATTTTAGAAAGGGTGCTATATTTCAAACGAGTCCAGAATTTTTTGTAAGTTGAAGATCATTTAGGCTACTGAAATTCTATACAATAAAAAGCTTTTAAATGCTATTTAGAGAACAGCAAAAACAAGCAAAAATGACCCTTGCCATTATCACCTTGGCTGCTGTAGGTTCATTCACCTCAGTCGATCTACAAACACATAGCCTATTACCTATACAATTGTAATGTTATACCCCTGAAAGGGAGGAAATATGAGAAATGATTCACGCTGACAAATAGCATCAGCGACAAAACAAACATTTATGACATTTTTACTGTATTATTTGTATTTTTATAGCATTTTAATGTAGGCCTATAAGGAAGATAAACCTTTGATAAGATTGATAAGATTAGTACAGATTTTCTCAGGTGACCCCACTCTGTACTAACCTCTCTCTCTGCTTGCTTCCTCTCTCTCTGTCTCCTCTGCTTCCTTCTGCAAGCATTGCAGCCTGCCTCAGCCTTACCACTGAGCGCCACATCACTGTCTGTCTCCGTAGCCTACTCTCTGTGAAGTTATTATGAGAATTTAGTAGCATATTATTTTGCTCCTTCTAAGGTAGGCTGCGTTTAACGTTAGCTTCTTACTTCATCCTTCTAGCTGGCTAAATAATACTAGCCAGACACCTTCAACATTACTGCAATATACAGTTGAAGTCAGAAGTTTACATACACCTTAGCCAAATACATTTAAACTCAGTTTTTCACAATTCCTGACATTTAATCCAAGTAAAAATGCCCTGTCTTAGGTCAATTAGGATCACCACTTTATTTTCAGAATGTGAAATGTTAGAATAATAGTAGAGAGAATAATATATTTCAGCTTTTATTTCTTTCATCACATTCCCAGTGGGTCAGAAGTTTACATACACTCAATTAGTATTTGGTAGCATTGCCTTTCAATTGTTGAACTTGGGTCAAACGTTTTGGGTAGCGTTCCACAAGCTTCCCACAATAAGTTGGGTGAATGTTGGCCATTCCTCCTGACAGACCTGGTGTAACTGAGTCAGGTTTGTAGGCCTCCTTGCTAACACACGCGTTTTCAGTTAGGCCTCAAATTTTCAGTTCGGGGCTTTGTGATGGCCACTCCAATACCTTGACTTTTTTGTCCTTAAGCCCTTTTGCCACAACTTTGGAAGTATGCTTGGGGTCATTGTCCATTTGGAAGACCCATTTGCGACCAAGCTATAACATCCTGACTGATGTCTTGAGATGTTGCTTCAATATATCCACATAAATTTCCATCCTCATGATGCCATCTATTTTGTGAAGTGCACCAGTCCCTCCTGCAGCAAAGCACGCCCACAACATGATGCTGCCACCCCGTGCTTCACGGTTGGGATGGTGTTCTTCGACTTGCAAGCCTCCCCCTTTTTCTTCCAAACATAACAATGGTTATTATGGCCAAACAGTTCTATTTTTGTTTCATCAGACCAGAGGACATTTCTCCAAAAAGTAAGATATTTGTCCCCATGTGCAATTGTAAACCGTAGTCTGGCTTTTTTATGGCGGTTTTGGAGCAGTGGCTTCTTCCTTGCTGAGCAGCCTTTTTGGTTACGTCGGTATAGGAATCATTTTACTGTGGATATAGATACTTTTGTACCTGTTTCCTCCAGCATCTTCACAGGGTCCTTTGCTGTTGTTCTGGGATTGATATGCACTTTTCGCACCAAACTACGTTCATCTCTAGGAGACAGAACACGTCTTCCTGAGTGGTATGATGGCTGCGTGGTCCTATGGTGTTTATACTTGCGTACTATTGTTTGTACAGATGAACGTGGTGCCTTTAGGCATTTGGAAATCGCTCCCAATGATGAACCAGACTTCTGGAGGTCTACAATTTATTTTCTGAGGTCTTGGCTGATTTATTTTGGTTTTCCCATGATGTCAAGCAAAGAGGCAATGAGTTTGAAGGTAGGCCTTGAAATACATCCACAGGTACACCTCCAATTGACTCAAATTATGTCAATTAGCCTATCAGAAGCTTCTAAAGCCATGACATCATTTTCTGGAATTTTCCAAGCTGTTTAAAGCACAGTCAAATCAGTGTATGTAAACTTCTGACCCACTGGAATTATGATACAGTGAGTTATAAATGAATTAATCTGTCTGTAAACAATTGTTGGAAAAATTACTTGTGTCATGCACAAAGTAGATGTCATCACCGACTTGCCAACACTATAGTTTGTTAAAAAGACATTTGTGGAGTGGTTGGAAACACTAGTTTTAATGACTCCAACCTAAGTGTATGTAAACTTCTGACTTCAACTGTAAGTCTCTGCCGGCAGCTAGCCTCCTGACTGACTGACCTACTGTATTTATAAGCGACTAGTTACCAGTTGTGCACTCATTCTCCGAGAGTCAGTTTTTGATTATTTTGGGGATGTCTGGAGACATGGCAGGAGTCGCAGGACGGGTTTAAAATTGCAGGACGGTTTTAAAACAGCAGCAGACACCTGCTCTCTAAGCCTATTTCAAACACCAGTTGAACGTTGCTCCTCTCTTGAACAACTTTCTGTCATGCGCCATACTTTCTTGTTCAATTGAATACATAAACATTGTGAGTAAAACTTTCCCCGTCTCTATTTTTGGCATGAAAGTAATCCATCGTCAAACTTGACCAGTAGCTCAGCGAAGTAGAACAGATGTGTGAGAAGGTGTTGTATGCTGAAATTAACAGGGTTTTTTGGGGGGAGAAAAACATAATCAACGCTGTTCAATATCTGACTGCTTGCCACAAAGACATTGAGCTATGAATAGAATAGCAGACCGAGGCCTCTCCTCTCTCTTCTGCTGAAAGATAGGAGAGACAATGACAGTTCATCTTCTACTATTGTTCACTCTGTGTGCCTGTTCATATAGGTGCATCAAATCCACATGGGGTAATCTAGCGTGGTTAGGGATCCTTCAGCTCAGACTCCATTTCTCACCAGGATCGCCTGCAGAGAGCCTTTATAGCAAATGGCACCGTTTTCCCTATATAGTGCACTACTTTTCAACCGAGCCTTATGGACCCTGGTCAACAGTAGTGGAAAAAGGATGTGATTTGGGACGCATACATAAAGTGTTCAGGGGAAAGGACCACATGCCCACTGTACAAAGGCAGCTGGAGGTACATTACATGTCTCTGGGGGGTGGCTTGTGTAATGTATACTCTCCCTTCCTACTTTCTCGTTTCCTAGAATCTTTGCTCTCCCAAGGGACCCTTTCTGAGAATGTAGTTATGGGGATAGTATTAATCCTTCCTTTCTGCCTTAAAGAGATAAAATCACAGCCTAGGTGAAGGTATAGCTTACATAAGTTACCTCTCTGGGAAAATAAGTTGATAATATTTTCTGCCAAACAGGAAATATTGCTACAGTATGTTGTAATATGAGCGGGTTTTACTTACGTGTATAACTTATACTTTTTTTTTACTATATATTGGTGGTTTGTTGTAGCAAATTGAGCTAGTTGTAAACTTAAATGTTTTTGCCGAATCAATGTAATTGAAAAACATTAAACTGATGTCAGGGAAAATATGTGAGTACAGATCAGCTCAGTAGCGAATAACAATGAACTTCCTTCTGTCTGTTTGCGACCATATGCATTCAACATGGACAGTTTGTGATGCCAAGGGTAGTCTCCACTGGCTCAATTAGATTCTGACTCACACTGTCGAGTCCAGCTCATCAAATGTCATAGTACTAAAGTGAGGACCTCATTAACAGTTTTAAGCAGTTCATTTGCAGGTCTTTATAAAGGCAGTTTTTTAAACACTAGCTATTTGTGTGTGAGTAATATGTGGGCTGGTCCACCACAAGATTACAATGGCCAAATGTTAATTATTAGTCCAAATATGTAATAATAAAAAAATCTATGTAATTTATATTTTCATTGCAAGTAAATAGCAAGACAGCTGTCTGTGCATGTCTATCAGAAGATAAAGTTGAATGTGAATGTAAGTGTAGTAGAGTTGTGTAAGTTCAGTGGGACAGCTACCCATCAGGACAATAGAAAACGCCCTTCATACACTGAAGTTGAAGAGGTATTAAGAGTCCTTCATTACTCTGAATTTGATTGAAACAAAATGTGGTATTCATATATTCACAATACCCTATTAACGACACTAAGCTTCAAATTATTTTTCTATGTTTTAAAGGTTAAGCAAAAAGAAAAAGTCAACTCAGTACATATAGCACTTTGGAAACCTTTCCCAATGGCTCAAATGTACACAGTGCGAGCCACAGTACAGCAAGTCTCTCCCAGGTTGGTTCTTCCCTCTTGAGCTACTAAGCCCTGAGCCCATTGCTAAATGTACTGTGCCACATAAGCCTTGCAAACATTTCTATCTTTACTTTGCCCAAGGCCCCAAAAAATTATAGTGTGAGGAGAGACGAAACTTCCTTAAATTCCCTACCGTGAGAGCAACGATTTATAGCTTGCTACAAGCTCTTCATTGTCAGTGAAGTTTTACCTATAATTGCTACTACATCGCCATAGGACACTGTCTCGGAGCAAGGTACTCTCATATTCCTGCACTGCTGAAATACAAGTAAATGTACTGTGATCGATAAATATAGACAAACATTTGCATTTGTGGACCACGTATGGTTCATATGTGAGGACTGAGGAGCAAGGTCACTGCTTCCTCTTATTCCTGCATGAAGAAAAAATAAAGATTTACGATTAGAAAATGAATCGTGATGGCATGTCAGTCAAAGGCAGTCTCCAGATTAGAGCAGTGACTTGGATTTCCAAATCTGCGTCCCAAATTACACCCTATTCCCTATATAGTACACTACTTCAAACCAGAGCCCTATGTGCACTGATCAAAAGTGTTGCACTAAATAGGGAATAGGGTGCCATTTGGGATGCAGCCCTAGTCTCCACTGTTAATTTTCATAGGCCTTTCAACCTGCCCAGTAAGTCTTTCACAATCTAGTTTAAAAGTGTGAGTTCAATGTAGTTCAAACTCAGTGGTACAGCATAAGTTAAGAAGTAATACTATTTTTGAAACATAAATCAAAACTCAGATACAACTTAATAAAAATCACAAGATAAGATGTGGGTCATGGGGGGGTCAGCCGCCTTCTACGGCAGCAATTTAAAAGCACCAGAAAATCAACTTGTAAAGTAATACAAGGTGAACGTTCTGTGGAATGAAACAAAGCAAGTGTACACCTAAAAGATGTTTGAGGGAGAAGAGGGAAATAACATGCTGTGAGTTTCCTCTGGTCTCCCATGGAGGGAAAGCAGTGGAATCAATGAACAATGATTAAAATAGGGAGATGCTGAGTCACATGTAGGCTAGCTTTGTCATTCACAACTCTAAGACTATTGAAATTATTGACAATATTGCATGTCCGCCTTACAAATAATCCTTCTGCCATAAAGGGAATTTAAAGGTAATGTTTGGTATATATAACAGATCAGTTTAAACGATGCACTAACTGTAAGTGGGAGCATAGTTAAATCCAATCTGTCTTCATCTAACTAGGCCATCTGAGTTCCTTTATACAAACAACCTTGATAATGCCCAAGGTTAATACATTTTATTATCCAGAACCATCAAATACAAAACATTTTTAATTGTAATGTATGACAATTCTAATGTTTACCTGGTTCTAATTAACTGACATGCCTACTTAAATAATGGTTAAATAAATAAATAAATAAATAAAATTGTTTTACCTAACTCTTAACCCTAACCTTAACCCTAACATTAACTCTAACCTTAACACCTACCACTAAACCACAGCCTAGCTAATGTTAGCCACAACAAATTGGAATTCATAACATATCATACGTATTGCAAATTCTTAACATATTGTACGAATTGCAATTCATAACATATCATGGAAATGGATGATGGACATCCACAAATGAATACATTACATATAATAACATACTAAATGGAGTGTCACATATTTACATACAGAATAGTACAAAATACTCTGAGACCAGATTGACTGTACACTGTCTCATTCTAACTGCGGCCTGTTGGTGTAACATACTGGAGCGTACTGCTTTCATGCTGTAGGAGCAATGAAACAGTATATTCTTGATACGCTCCCTTGGTCAGGTTAGAGAAACTGGTGCCCAGCTACAAGAACTGGGCTACTTGTCACGCCCTGACCTTAGAGAGCCTTTTTATTTCTCTATCTGTTTTCTGTTTCTTTGTTTTTGGCCGAGTGTGGTTCCCAATCAGAGGCAGCTGTCTATCGTTGTCTCTGATTGGGGATCATACTTAGGCAGCCCTTTTTCCCCACATTTAGGTTGTGGGATCTTGTCTTTGTTTGTTGCATGTGTTGCACTCCGAAGCTTTACGCTCGTTGTGTTGTTTATTGTTTTTTGGGTGGAACATTTAATAAAGAAAATGTACGCCTACCACGCTGCACCTTGGTCCGGTCATTCTACCACTAACGACGGACGTAACACTACTGTACATCCAATATATGTCTCAGCTCAACAAAATCTCCTCTGAAATGTACCCAAAGCATCGGCTTTGGTAGATGGACAGCAGGCAATATCTATGGCACTTAAAGTACATATTTTGTGGACAGTATCTCTCTCACAATGCATTGCTCACAAAGTATAAAAATCATTATTTTCAGGCAAGTATTCTGAGAAACACAGTGAGCTCCAAAAGTATTGGGACACATGTTTTATTGTTTTAGTTATGTACTCCAGTACTTTGGATTTGAAATAACACACTGACTATGAGTTTAAAGTGCAGACTGTCAGCTTTCATTTGAGGATATTTTCATCCATATCAGGTGAACCGTTTAGAAATTACAGCACTTTTTGTACATATTCCCCACAATTTAGGGAACCAAAAGTATTGGGACAAATTCATATAAATGTGTATTGAAGTATTTGGTCCCATATTCATAGCACGCAACTACTACATCTGTAAGGACTGGGTGTCGGAGTGCGAAGTCAGGCGCAGGAAAACAGAGGATTCAATGATAATGTTAATTTAATGTACCACAGAGAAACAACGGCCACCCCACTTGACACTGGGTGCTCACAATAAACTACCCCAGACACGGGGAACGAAAACAGTTCAGAAATGTACTCCAACATACACAAACACGTAACGTCAGAATAACAAACACCAAGCTTACAATAAACAATCCCGCACAAAGAAACGGGCGGGCCAGCTGACTAATAAAGCCCAACTAATTAGAACAAACATAAAACAGGTGTAACCAATAAACACATAAGGAGTGGGAAGAAAAGAATCAGTGGCAGCTAATAGGCCGGTGACGACGACCGCCGAGCGCCACCCGAACGGGAAGGAGAGCCTGCCTCGGTCGAAGTCGTGACAACATCAAGCTTGTTAATCTACACATTTGTTGGATGCATTTGCTGTTTGTTTTAGTTGTGTGTTCAGATTATTTTGTGCCCAATGGAAACAAATGGGAAATAATGTATTGTGTCATTTTGGAGTCACTTTTATTGTAAATAAGAATAGAATATGTTTCTAAAGACTTCTACATTAATGTGGATGCTACCATGGTTATGGATAATCCTGAATGAATCGTGAATAATAATGAGTGAGAAAGTTACAGACAGACAAATATCATATCCCCAGGACATGCAAATCTCTCACCATTACAATAACAGGGGAGGTTAGCATTTTGGGGGGGTATGATATTTGTACATTTGGAGCTCACTGCAGCTGCTTGGCAAATCCTGTATGATTGAACCCCTCATGTTCACTCAATCTATTATTCAGGTCTGATCTCACCGCATGACTGGGAAAAATATTACATCTTCAAACAGCCATGCTAAATAACTTGTGGGCTTACTAAAGCTTCTAGTGTTACCCTCTCTGTTGTCAAAGTTGACCTGGCAAGAGTAATTTAATACTTTTTCATGCCTATTCATAATACACAAAAGGAGTTTAATATTTTTCTTGGCAACAACAAAAAGACAGTTTCCGAACGTGGCCAAATGTATAGGTTTCTAAACTCATGTGTACAGTATATCAATCTCAAAGGAAACAGTTATCAAGCATCTGTAGATCTTTCCTAAGAAATCATAAGGCCATCTTGAGGTTGTGACATTCCATCTTGCTACACACGTTACACACAGCAGCATATGTACTGCACTTGTTTTTTACCTTGATGCGTGACACTCCCCACCTTAAATACTGAATTATCTGAGCTTTTTAGATCAAGAGCTATAGTCGGTGTCAGGTTTTTATGTTTCAGCACTGTGAGAAAGACCCAGCGTTCGGAGTTTACTGTGAGGAGGCAACAAAGCAGAACTGATTTTTCTATTCCACCGTGAGGCTTTTATTAGCAAAAGTGAAGATATAGTCAGCAAAATGTACAAGTATTTACAAACATAATAAACTGTATCAAATAGAGCTCTTCAAACCAAACCCAGGCTACAATAACACCTGAAAACTCAGCAGCATGCCAACCTGTTCCCTGTCCCACAAACGAAGGAATGACAAGGTTTAAATACCAATACCTATGATGCAACCAATGAGAACAAGCCAATTAACATTATGATCAGTTAACATTCAACAGCATGAAATAACGTTTAAACGTCTTCAGATGATACACACACGAATAACCTTGAGCACACATATCAATTACAGTGCAACCATTCTTTTAGCATAAATACAATCTGGGATAAGAACATGTACGTCCACCCGGGATAAGACATTTCCGCTATACCCATACACTGAATAAACCATGCGCACTTGAACGCACCCCATTGCCTGTCAATTCTCTGGAAATGAACAGATAACCCTCTACGAACAACAAGGTAATAATTTACCAAAAGGACATCGCTAGCCCCACATTATACAATTCATAAATGCATGTGTTTATCATAAACCATTAACCGTTTGCAATTTTGGATTATTGATAAAAGCATGTCTTTAGATTATGTGACTAATATCATAGGACGATGTTTGTGACAAACACCAACCTTGGAAAGAGGAATCATTGTAGTAGTGGAGATTGATCTTCTTTAAGAGTTTGTGAAACCTTAGAGCACGGCAGTGGTGTTTGTCCATACTAAAATCACCCACCAGAGTTCAATAAGCAGAAATCTGATAGCATTGCTTTCCCAACTGTGTGTGCAAAGGCCAAATATATTTATTGTTCAGGCTTTACCAGCACTGACAGAAAGTGAGGTGCATTTCTCATATGAACAATGTTCATATATATGTTCAAGGCAAAATATTGATTTCTTGAAGAAAGGCTCTTGAAAATATAGTTAAGCCACAGTATTCCTTGAGCCTAGGTGAAATACTTGTTTATCTGATGGATAAGCTGCAAGTTTCACATTAAGAAAGTGAATGGCTGTTCAGACAGCATTATGTTACATTGTGAGTTATCCAACAGAGAGAGAATTATAAGCCATTTACAAGGCAATAGAGCTCAACTATCAATGCAAACCAAAACCTGTCATTGGGTAAGATTATACAGTATGTGTTGCTTTCTCCGACTGTCAAATCAAACACAGTGCTTCTGCTCATCATTATTTGGCTGTGGGCTGGGAGTAATACATATTTGAACTATCAGGGTAGGCAGGGGTCAATAATCTAGAACAGTGGGGTAAGATACAAAAACGTCAGGCAGTCACAGGTTCAGGGCAGGCAGAACGGTCAAAACCGGGAAGGACTAGAAAACAGGAGCAAGAAACAGGCAGGAGCAGGGAAACAAACGCTTGTAGGTTTTACGAACACAACGAAATGGCAACAGACAAACAGAGAACACAGGTATAAATGCACAGGGGGAAGCTGGGCGACACCTGGAGGGGGGTGGGGACAAGCACAAGACAGGTGAAACAGATCAGTGTGTGACAGTATAGTGTCTTAGCTTACACATTTTACAGCTTATCTCAAGTGGTACGATCTCATTCTGAAGGGATTTCTTAATTAATGTTTAGAAAATTGGAGAAGTCCTTAAGGGATTAGAGTAATCTCTAAACAAAAGCATCTATTAAGATATTAACGTAACGTTAATTAGTCCAGTTCCGTATCACATTATATGCAACTGGAAAGCCATCAAAGTATCCATCAACAAGGTTATTTGCACATGATGATGTCTTTCCAATCCAATACAGATTGCATTTTCCATGCTCAGTCTGAGAGCAACAAGATCCCCCTAAATATCTGATATTTCAGAACCTGATTCGGAGAGAAAGGGAAAGTGTTTTTCGTAGTCGTCTCTGGAATATAAAGTGTTGAAAAATGCCATAGAAGAATTGGAACCTTGTTCATAAAGAGCTAACATCAATTGTAGTAGTTCCTACAGATAGTTTACCATTCCCGACAAGTTTTACCTTGTAACAAGTGCCGACTTTATGTCATTGTACCATATAGTGAGTGCATTCTAACTATAATGTCAAATATGGTGGAAGCACTGTATAGTAGTTGCCGTCAAAGTGCCACAAGCAACCATTTGATGTCTTTGCGATGATGGCTTGACAGCCATGTCTCACTGTGTTTTCCACTTGAAGTATTCCAGTAGGAGTAGAATACACATGGAAAGAAAAAAGAAGACATATGTTTGAAGGAAGGATGGTAAACTTAGATCTCTTTAGCAATATGTTTATAACTTCTTCAATCAAAGAAATGGAAGAGTTGTGGTGAATCCAAGGGGGATTCCTTAAAGATTCAACCCTGACAGGTGCAGTATTCAGTATCAACATTATTTATTTTATTTACTAAGCTTAATCCATTGAGAAATGGGAAGATATCTCACTGTACTCCAGGCAGACGACATCTGCTCTGTAATTCTGAAATGTATTGCAACATATAACTCAAAGACACAAGCTTTATGGCAGAGTAATGTCCTCATTTAAAATAATGGCTTCACCCTCCCTAATATAAAATGATAGTTGCAGCACTGCCATGCAAAACCATGATTCAAAATACTTGTTTTTGAGCTAAATGAACAAGCTGAGGGAGCCATCAGTTTCCTGTCCGTTCTCTTCATGGTCATATGAATCACTAATACGCCCAACAGAATGAGAATGGGCTGTGTCCATTATGGAAAATAACCTCATCCCTTTATCTGACACATTTCGAAAGGCCGATATTGTCCATCAATTTGAACATAAAGTCATAAATGCCAGAAAAAGGGGAATAGACTGACAAATTCCTTTTGTGTGCTGTGAATCCTAATGATCATTCAAACGGCCTGGGTTATACAGTGCATGTGGAGGGAAGCAGAGGAATTCATCACTCCAGTTATTGGTCAGGCAGAGACTCAATGGCTGCATCCCAAATGGCACCCTATTCCCGCCCTCACGCTCCCTGTTAAAAAGTGGTACACTACTGTATAAAGGGAATAGGGTGCCATTTGGGATGCATCCAATGTTTCACTTTTGTATGTGGGTGAGCCTGACAAGCAGCAAGCTATAGGGTAGCAAGGTGAAAGATGCGGTTTTTATTCAATGATATTACCACTGGATAGCCTTGGCTTGTCCGGTGGTTGGTTAGAATGCGTAAGTACATGCTAAGAAGATGTGTTTTTTGATGTGGGCATAATGTAGTGTCTAACCACAAATGAAATCAGCAAGTACAGTGCCTCCTTGTGTCAGATGAAAGTAGGTAACCATAAGGGCATAACATCTCTGATTGCCTTGTACCTGATATGTAAGTAAGGCAGTTATATACTGACCACTGCTTATTCTGTTTTCCAAAAAAAAGGGACGTAGTGTTTGTCAGAGCACCAAAGTGCACCATAACTGCATGTGATCATATGCCGACAACAGAGTCATCTGGTAAGGTTTTTTCACTAGCAGTTCCTCTGGCGTAATACCCATGTCAATAAATAATTATGCAGGATATCTATCGAGATAGAAAGCAATTAAATAATTGACTACTACCATTAACAAACAAAGCATTTAACACTGAACACACTAAGGGATCCATCAATCCAAATACCTATTGCTACATCACATGCATTTCAAATTGATAGTATGAATAGATGTGACACCGTGAGCCTGATGTGTAAAACAATTGAGCCGTTGAATGTGCTAAACTAACACCGTAATGCCAAAGCTAATGTTATCAAACTAATTTGGTGTTGGCTCTGGGAGCCCGAGGTAGTTCACTCAGGATCATTGAGCACTGTAATGTCCTGAGCCCGTCAGTGCACTGCAAATTTACTCACTTGCATTATGCCAAAAGTAGCACATGGGATAATAGAAGCTCCAGCCTCCATAACAATTGCAGGTCTCACCCAGTTGGGCTTTGTAAAAGAAAGTGTCTTCATTGCAGTGATTTGATAGGATACCTCATGTCAGCTGCATGGGTAGACAACTTGCCTAGAGCATAAGTAGGAAGTCTCTGCATAGTTTAAATTAGCACAGAATCCCAATAATATAAATACCAGGAGCTGTCCATGGTGGATTTAGGGATATGGACCATAATTGCACAATAAAAGGTACCATCCATAATTAAAATACCTGGTATTTAACAAAATAATATGTAGTGTATTGATGGATATGTGAAATGATTGACTTTCTGTTAAATAAAACACTAATCTTATTTTCTTGTGATTGTTTCTCAATTTCTTAGACGAATTCAAGGCCTTCATGAAAAAACTACCAACAGACCGTTTTTTAAACACATCCTTGGTATTCAAGTTTTGGGCAGCAGATGCAGCTCTCCAGAGGCGCTACATCCAATTGGAGAGCAGCACCAATTTGATTCTTGGGAAAGCCCAGAAGATTGTGAGGAAACTCTTCTCTCTGAGCAAGCGATGTCCCAAACTGCCAAGGATCAGCCTCCCAAGAGAAAGGTATGATAATGGGAACATCACATGCTCTCAAATCATTCCACAAATAGATTATAATATCTGCCACATCAGAGATGAAAACGTCTTTATATTGGCATTTGAACATCTTACACCTACTTTAAATGACATTAATTATTACATAGAACCACTTCATGGCATTTTATCACCACTTTGTGTCCTCTTTTATATCAAGTAATTTGACCAAGCAAAGTTATTTTATTTGGGTCAGGTCTTAATATTTTTCCCTATAGTTAAAATAGTACACCCTTAATCACATATACATGGCTGAGTTGTCTGTCATTTAGAGGCAATTTGGTATCTGATGCTGTGCGAAAACCAGGCCAAGCATCTGAAGTGAAATAGAGACAAAGCTGTTTAGTGTCTCCATCCTGATTGAAGGGGTCTGGGTGATGTGAGGTCTGCGGTGGCATGTCTGTAATCAAGTGCTCTTAGAGACAACAGGTTGGTGTGAACCACTTGCCCCCTGAACACCCACATTTCTGTGATAAGCGCTACCTCTGGCTGTCATTCACTCATTAAACTCTGTTCAAACAAATAACAACAATCTATTCAGCTCAGCTGAGCCAGAAGATTTCTACATCATCATCATCATGTGCTATATAATCCCTCATTTTGGAATGCATGTCTGCGGAAAGGAATAAAGTTGCATATTTCAGCTTTACGTAGTGCAATTCCCAATACAGAACCAGTTGAGGAAAACTCGTCTTTGCAGAACCAACTCCAACATAGTGCTTAGTAGAAAGTTACAGCAAAGTACTCAATTGTTAATTTATTTACAATATTTGTGTTTTTTTCCCTCAAATGTTGTTGCACCAAAAATATCTCATCCTACCAATGCTTGTACATAATTCATGAACACAGACTTAAGCTCAAATACACTTTATAGTGAACATTAAGTATAGCACGTCAAATGTAATAGAATCAAAGAATACATTAGCTATGACATATTAGTACTTAAAAGAACAATCCTTCATAAGTATGTTGTGCCGGTTCTGGAACATGATATGCATAACTCTGGAAGACACCTATCCTCCAGAGTAAACTGAACAGGTGGAAGAAGGATCTACTGCGTAGGGTTCTTGGTGTTCTTCTGAATCCCTAAGACGAACGCCCACATCAATCATTATTTGGCACTCACTAAATGGGATGATGTTAAGTGAAAGTTAGAACATCGTCTTCACTTATGTCCTTTATGCACTCTTCCTCTATCCTTTCTAAAGGCTACAATAGTGTTAGTCAAAGGAAAAGTAATTTGATTAATGAATGAATGCATTTATTGATAATGAAGGGCACTTACAAAGCTTTTTAAGTAAAGATGATTCCAAAGTCAAATTATGTTTTTGAAAATAATTATGTTAATCTTAATAACAAATGTGACTACTGATGTTTGCGGAGAACACATTACGCAAATGTCTCCCTTCTTGTTACGAATTAGTTTATTTCATTTACCTAATATTGTGCTCTTTTCTCTTTAGGACACCAGGATATTGGCTGAACAGGGCCCAGTCACTCCTGTACTGCAATGAGCATGGAGTCCTGGGCACGTTTTCAGAGGAGGTGCTGAGCTGCACCTGCACTGCAGAGCACAGTAGTGCCTGCCAGGGGACAGTACCCTGTGTGGTCGGAGAGGGGTCATCCTGCCTCTCATGTGCCCCAGACAACATCACACGCTGTGGCTCCTGCCACCTTGGCAACATCCTGCACCTGGGCTCTTGTCGGCCCAACATAGCAAACTCTCTGGACCACTACCTGAACATTGACTTTGACATGCCGGATGCAGAGTTCAAGTACCTGCTCCAGCGGCTGGACAGTCGCATGGAAGTCCATGCCATCTACATCAGCAATGACGTGCGTCTGGGCAGCTGGTTCAACCCAGCCTGGAGGAAACGCATGCTTCTCACTCTAAAGAGCAACAAAAACAAATCCAACCTCATTCATATGCTAATGGGAATCTCATTCCAGATCTGCTCTACTAAAAACAGTACCCTGGAGCCTGTGCCTGCCATCTATGTCAACCCATTTGGGGGTAGCCACTCAGAGAGTTGGTTCATGCCTGTCAGCCAGCAGGACTTCCCAGACTGGGAAAGAACTAAGGTGGATGCCTCTCTGCAGTGCTACAACTGGACATTGATGCTGGGCACCAAGTGGAAGTCCTTCTTCGAGACGGTGCACATTTACCTGCGCAGCCGCATCCTGACCGATGACCCCACCGTCAACGAGACCCTTTTCTACGAGCCCCTGGACTTGGACGACCACACGTCCAACCTGGGCTACATGAAGATCAACAGTCTCAAGGTGTTCGGCTACAGCATGCACTTTGACCCCGAGGGCATCAAAGACCTGATTCTGCAGTTGGACTACCCTTACACGCAAGGCACCCAGGACGCAGCCTTTCATATGCTGCTGGAGATGAGAGACCGCATCAACCGGCTCTCCCCGCCTGGATTGCAGCCATTGGACCTCTTTTCATGTCTGCTCCGCCACAGGCTCAAGCTCTCCACTAGTGAGGTGGTGCGCATCCGAGACTCCCTCCAGATTTTCAACTCCAAGCTGCCCAATTCCTCAGAGGCAGAGCTGGGCCAGTTGTGCAGCTAGCTCAGTCTAAATTAGAGTCCAGAGAGTGCTGTGCTGCTGGTTACTCTTCAGTCAGTTGCCAATTTATCCATCTGGTTTGGAAAACATGTACATATATTTCTCTGAGATGTCTAGAGCATTCCTATATACTGGCTGACTGAGCTTGGAGTGTGTTGGCTCTGTTGGATGTGGAGTGCTGTCATGACAACAGATTTTGCTTTGCACAGATAGAGTTTTTAATATAAAGAGCGAGGAACTGAGTTTGGAAAATAATTGCTCTGGATTGTTCATCTGTTGGCAGGAAGTTGAGGAAACAGAAGAGGATTTCCCTTTCTAACGGTTTTTTCTTTGGTTACAGAATGATTTCATTTAAAAGAGTCTGATGGGCTGAATGAGTTGATTATGCTTAAAGGGATAGTTCAACCAAATTACAAAATGACACATTGTGGTTTCCTTACCCTGTAAGCAGTCTACGGACAAGGTATGACAGCAATCCATGTTTTGGTTTAGTTTCCCTGGCACTGTTTCCACATGCTAATGTTTTGGAATTTGTGGCAGAAATGCTATTCAAGTCATGGGACCGATATTAGCATTTTTCACGCATCATGTCCAAATTTTCTTAAAGTATCTAAAGTTGAATGTAAAGCCCAACAAAGTCACTTATAGATGAGTTTAACATGATGCACAGAAATTTCTAATATCGTTCATGACTTTGTGCCACAAATGCTAAAACATTAGCATGTGGAAACTGTGCCAGGGAAACTAAACCAAAACATGGATTGCTGTCATACCTTGTCCATAGACTGCTTACAGGGTAAGGAAACCAATGTGTCATTTTGTAATTTGGGTGAACTATCCCTTTAACGGTTTATTGTGATAATCATCCCCAAAAATGTTATCCTTGCCTTTCCATTTTATCTGGCATTCAAAACCCTGTAAAATATGTATTTGTGCTTAAAATTTGGTTGGGAAGCCCAATAGTAAATATTTCTATTTATTTATTCAGCAACATTACTATACCAAAAGAAGCTGAACGTAGTGGCAAAATGAATGGTTAAAATGTCTTAAATGTTGAAATGTCTTTTTGAGAGGATTTCAAAAGGTCTGTGGATACAGCTGTGTACATATTGCTCCATCTAAATCTAGATGTGGAAAGTACACATTGCTTTTTAGATAACCAAGTGCAAAGACCAAAAAAATATTTGTAACAAAATAAAATCATGCCTTATGATGGAGAATCAATGTTCAGACAAAAAGCACATTCAGCTGAGTGTTTCATTTTCAGGCTAGATCTTTTGAATATACAGTTGAAGTCGGAAGTTACATACACTTAGGTTGGAGTCATTAAAACTCGTTTTTCAACCACTCCACAAATTTCTTGTTAACCAACTATAGTTTTGGCAAGTTGGTTAGGACATCTACTTTGCGCATGACACAAGTACATAATTCACTGTATCACAATTCCAGTGGGTCAGAAGTTTACATACACTAAGTTGGCTGTGCCTTTAAACAGCTTGAAAAATTACAGGAAATGATGTCATGGCTTTAGAAGCTTCTGATAGGCTAATTGACATAATTTGAGTCAATTGAAGGTATACCTGTGGATGTATTTCAAGGCCTACCTTTAAACTCATTGCCTCTTTGCTTGACATCATGGGAAAATCAAAATATCTCAGCCAAGACCTCAGAAAAACAATTGTAGACCTCCACAAGTCTGGTTCATCCTTGGGAGAAATTTCCAAACGCCTGAAGGTACCACGTTCATCTGTACAAACAATAGCACGCAAGTACAAACACCATGGGACCACGCAGTCGTCATACCACTCAGGAAGGAGACGTGTTCTGTCTCCTAGAAATGAACATACTTTGGTGTGAAAAGTGCGAATCAATCCCAGAACAATAGCAATTGACCCTGTGAAGATGCTGGAGGAAACAGGCACAAAAGTATCTATATCCACAGTAAAACGAGTCCTATATCGACATAACCTGAAAGGCCGTTCAGCAAGGAAGAAGCCACTGCTCCAAAACCGCCATAAAAAAGCCAGACTACGGTTTGCAACTCACATGGTGACAAATATCGTACTTTTTGGAGAAATGTCCTCTGGTCTGATGAAACAAAAATAGAACTGTTTGGCCATAATGACCATCGTTATGTTTGGAGGAAAAGGGCGGAGGCTTGCAAGCTGAAGAACATCATCCCAACTGTGAAGCACGGGGGTGGCAGCATCATGATGTGGGGGTGCTTTGCTGCAGGAGGGACTGGTGCACTTCACAAAATAGATGGCATCATGAAGATGGAAATTATGTGGATATATTGAAGCAACATCTCAAGACATCAGTCAGGAAGTAATATCTTGGTTGCAAATGGGTCTTTCAAATGGACAATGACCCCAAGCATGCTTCCAAAGTTGGGGCAAAATGGCTTAAGCACAACAAAGTCAAAGTATTGGAGCGGCCATCACAAAGCCCTGACCTCAATCCTATAGAAAGTTTGTGTGCAGAACTGAAAAAGCGTGTGTGAGCAAGGAGGCCTATGAACCTGACTCAGCTCTGTCAGGAGGAATGGGCCAAAATTCACCCAACTTATTATGGGAAGCTTGTGGAAGGCTACCTGAAACGTTTGACCCAAGTGAAACAATTGAAAGGCAATGCTACCAAATACTAATTGAGTGTATGTAAACTTCTGACCCACTGGGAATGTGATGAAATAAATCAAAGCTGAAATAAATCATTCTCTCTATTATTCTGACATTTCACATTATTAAAATAAAGTGGTGATCCTACCTGACCTAAGACAGGGAATTTGTACAAGGGTTAAATGTCAGGAATTGTAAAAAAACTGAGTTTAAATGTATTTGGCTAAGGTGTATGTAAACTTCTGAATTCAACTGTATTTTGCAAACATAACACCACATTTTTGGAATAGGCCAACTGTATTTGCATTCTAATGAGTACACCGTATTGTGGATCTTACCTGTAAATGTCAGTCACAATTCCAGTTCAAAGGTGTTTTTTAGCTCAAACCTTTATTAATTTTTTTCACGATAGGCCTACATGTTGGAACTCAAATGAATATGTGCTGGAGGACATACGTTTTTGTTGGTATAATATTACATCTGGATATGTTTGAAATATTTTACACTGATTGTGATGGTTCAACAATTTGCCGTACTGTTATGGTATCTCCATTTCATATGTTAAAGTACTATTTGGTCTTTCATTATCTACAAAACCTACACCTTGAGTGAAAAATTACTGTCATAAATCTACTACTGGAATAGCTGTGTTTCTAGGATTTATCAATTGTACCATTTGACAAGAGTGAACAAGGAACCTTTGGTCTTGACAAAGACATATTTAAATGTCCCTCTTCACAGTACGAATCCTCTGTGTCTCTAATATATAAAGTGCAGCATTTGCAAGGTAAGATAAAAAAAAACATTTACAAGGTTGTCACAGAGCTTGGGAACCAAACACACATTGTCACATCACATAAAACTCACTGTGCCTCTGAACAACCTGGGAAAAACCTCAGACTATTTTAATAAGATGGGAGTCACAAACACAGAGTTTATAAATAAAAGTGATTTATCTTGGTGTCATCAAAAAAATCAGCACTCGCCCTTCAGCTAATCGCCAGGACAGTGGAGGAAACCCAATCAATCAAGGAGGGTCTATTATGCTGTGTAAACTTTTCAAACATTCCCACAAGAAAGGGAGTTGGCTATTTTTCTCCGATGATTTATGATGTTTTGAGAGTCCAATAACTGCATTAATGTTGTGGAATTGCTGAAATAAAATGAGGTGTTGTGCTTGGATTCTTTTTCGCCTGTACATGTGTAGGTCATGTAGTAAAGTCATCAATTACTATTTGAATTATGAGTTTGGGGAAATGTTAGAAATACAAATTGTCTGGAGAATAGATTGTTGATGAGAGAGAGAGAGAGAGAGGGAGAGGGAGAGAGAGAGACTATGAACATTATCAACAACATATAAATGTACTATTGCAATTTCATTACTATGAACATTATCATATAATAGAGACATTAAACTTTCCACTCCACTGCACATCCACTTGCATATCAGTCTGAAATCTAAGCATGTAAAGGAATGCATAAACTCTCCTTGACCTGATTGGCTAGCCTCTCATTACATGATAAATAGTATTCACTGAGTACAGCAGAGGATTTCAAAGAGCATTTATTTGCCATTTTGTTTATTTCTGTTTGTTGCCTCTGACTGCCTCAGTCCGTAAGACAGTAACTGACAGTTAAGCATGGCTGGCAGCACACGGCACTTATCATACCACCCAGATGTTCTTCTTTCTGACTTTGTATTATTTTATGTCAATCAGTGGTGTGCATTTCTTCAATTTCTTCCCATTCGGCCAAATTATACTTCTTTTTACATTTGCTGCACTTCATTGTTAGTGGCGGTCGTCCTTGAGCTTTTTATGGCCACCATGTACCTAGCTGGAAAGCCCTTTTCATGTGTGCTCTATCTAGTTTTCATTGGTGATAGGATGCCTGGTATGTAAATATCCCTGTGGAAATAAATGGCCTTCTGTAATGCCAACACTGTCACTTAGCAGTGGCCTGTTTGCCTGGTGTGCAAGTCTTGGGACTGGTGCCAACGTCCTTAGGCCTCAGAAAGGGATGACCTCACTATTATGGTTTATTACTCTGGTTATTTGATATGTGGAGGACATCTTTCTTTCCACATGTAGACCGACCTTAGCTTTTCAATGGGTAATGATATGAGAGAATGGCACCACTATAAGAAGTGTAATCATTACAGTTTGATTTTAATATCATCTTTAGCTGAATTTATTTAATTCAATTTTGAATGTTGTCCGAATTGCTTTTATCAAAATCAAACTAAAATACCTTTCAGAAGACTTACACACAGGATAAAGGTAATAGTTACATGGTTAAAAGATTTGAACAAGTTGTAATTACTTACAATTATCAATGATATACTGTATCTCTGATACAACTTGAGTTATAAATTGTTCCTATATTTCTACCATGTTACTACTACCTACTCCTTTATATTGTGCTGTAAAGTACATTACTTATGGGGTTGATGCCAAAAGCTTTCCGAGAGCCATTCGAGAAATAAGCAACAAACTCTCTGTATGTCAAAACTAAATTAACAGCTTACTGTTTCAAACAGAATTAACCCAAGCAGTTTTCTGTACAGTATGAAAAGTAATTGTCTTTGGGAAAATGAACAAATATTTCCTAAATGCCTTCAACTTCCGTACATTTATAGAATGAGATGTGGTTTTGCCCCTAAAAGCTACAAATGTCCAGAACCAAAGTGCTGAATGTAAATATTCTTGGGTTGACTACATCCACTTTTATCAGACACTACTTCACACAGCTCAATCAAGAATATTAAATATCTAATCAGAATCTGGATGAAATAATTATATTTGATGATATGACAATGTTTTATGTATTTGTATCTGTACATATGACGTGCTACATACACAAACATACTGATATGTCTACTGGTTGGCTCTGTTAAGAACCGTTTACAGTCCTTTCAGAAAGCATTCATACACCTTGAGTTATTCCACATGTTGTTCTGTTACAGCCTGAATTAAACATTTATATTTTTCTTTATCTGACCCATCTACACACAATACCCCATTATGACAAATTGAAGACATGTTTTTATACATTTTAATAAAATGTATTGAAAATGAAATATAGCAATATCTCATTTACATAAGTATTCATACCCCTGAGTCAGTACATGTTAGAATCACCTTTGGCAGTGATTACAACTGTGAGTCTTTCTGGGTAAGTCTCTAAGAGCTTTGCACTCCTGGATTGTACAATATTTGCACATTATTATTTTAAAAATTCTTCAAGCTCTGTCAAGTTGGTTGTTGATCAAGACAGCCACGTTCATGTCTTGCCATAGATTTTCAAGCCAATTTAAGTAAAACTATAACTATGCCACTCAGGACCATTCAATGTCATCTTGGTAAGCAACTCATGTGTATATTTGGCCTTGTGTTTTAGGTTATTGTCCTGCTGAGAGGTGAATTTGTCTCCCAGTGTCTGTTGGAAAGCAGACAACCAGGTTTTCCTCCAGGATTTTTCCTATTCTTAGCTCTATTCTATCCTGGTCCTTGTCGATGACAAGCATACCCATACCATGATGCAGCCACCACCATACTTGAAAATATGAAGAGGGGTACTCAGTGATATGTTGCGTAGGATTTCCCCCAAACATAACTCTTTGTATTCAGGACATAAAGTTAATTTCTTTGCCAGATTTTTTGCAGTTTAGTGCCTTAGGATGCATATTCTGTACTGGCTTCCTTCTTTTCACTCTGTCATCTAGGTTAGTATTGTGGAGTAACTACAATGTTGTTGATGCATCCTCAGTTTTTTCCAGCCATGTAACTGTTTTAAAGTCACCATTGGCCTCATGGTGAAATCACTGAGCGGTTTTCTTCCTCTCCAGCAACTGAGCTAGGAAGGACACCTGTATCTATGTAGTAATTGGGTGTATTGATACAATATCCAAAGTGTCATTAATAACTTCACCATGCTCAAATGGATATTTACCCATCTACCAATAGGTGCCCTTCTTTGTGAGGTATTGGAAAACCTCCCTGGTCTTTGTGGTTGACTCTATTTGAAATTCACTGCTCGACTGAGGGACCTTATAGATAATTGTATATGTGGGGTACAGAGATGAGCTAGTCATTCAAAGATCATGTTAAACACTATTATTACACACAGAGTGAGTCCATGCAATGTATTATGTGACTTGTTAAGTATACTTGTACTCCTGAACTTATTTAGGCTTGCCATAACACAGGGGTTGAATACTTATTGACTCAATACATTTCAGCTTTTCATTTTTTATTAATTTGTAAAACATTCTAAAAACATAATTCTACTTTGACGTTATGGGATATTGTGTGTAGGCCAGTGACACAAAATCTAAATGTAATCTATTTTAAATTCAGTCTGTAACACAACACAATGTTGAAAGTCAAGGGATGTGAATACTTTCTGAAGGCACTGTAACTTTTTATTCTTATTGTTTGATCAAAAAGATTTGTTTCTCTCAATGTTTAACAGGATGTAAATGTTCTTATATTAAATAGTAAAAAGAAGACTCACTAAGTTTGCATTGATTTGTATTCCGTCGATATAAAAACAAAAACTTGAATGCACAGTATTTCAAATATGCTTTCCGGGGGTGGGGGGGTTACCTTTTGGCAGTTGCTTAAGTGTTCTGATAATGATATTAAATTCTGAGTAGTACTGATGTGTTGCTATTGCAATGTTACTCTGCATGGAGGGGCAAACTTTACCTTGGACTGTTGTCGTGGATACAACCACAAGTCAATATGTATGTATTAGTAGCTGACAAATGTATGATCTGGACGAAAACTAATATTCAAATTGAATAAAGTTCATGGTGGTTTATTTATCCCTGCCAAAACCTCTTAAAGAAATAAAGGTCAGCCCAGAAAAAGAGGGAGAGAGAAATTGGCATGCAAGCATTCTATGCTCGGGTAAAGATCTGTGAATCGATAGGCTCACTGAGGGCTGACAGAATGACAGGTGCTAGGATTGCTGAAGGACATCCGGGGAGGAAGAGGGATAAAGAGAATCTAGCAGATAGCTTTAATGAATAGTAATTATTTCCCAAGTAGAAGTGTGTCTGTGCAGCATTGGGTTGAAAAACTCACACTAAGCAGTCAACACATCTGTTTCACATCTTCCTACATGTCATGACTGTTAGAGGCTGTGATTGTATACAATGAAGATGTACTACTTGCTGCCCTACATCGAATCATGGCATGATGCCGATGCTGAAACTCTATTGCCTTTTGTGTGAACAGGTTTTGAAGAAAGGCATTTAGAATGAGAAGTTCTCAATAGCTTAAAGTTATTCAGCTTCATGTCCAGGTAGTAAGGGTGGAGTACTGTGTGAGGAGAAGAGATTATTTAATCCACTTAATGCTGAGGTCACATGATGAAGTGAAATGGGGTGAGAATTAGGAAGAAATATGATATATTAGGTGACATTTAATGATGTCTGACTGCAAATTAACTTCATGATGAGACACAACAACAAAGTACTTCACAATAAATCATTGATTTTTGATGATTTATAAATGACACAAGTTTCCTCACCACTCAGTGCTCTCAATCTTCTCAGTCTTCAAGACCTTTAAGTTAAGTTACATTTTGAGACCCAGACTATTATGGAAAGTTAGAATTAACTCTCTGTGTCCTCAGGGCAGAGAAACTGTGAGCGGGATTGTGAAAGCTGTCCAAATATAAATAAATAAAAAAGGACTGGCTTTCTTGATCTCTTCTTGATGCTCTAGGCGATGAAACAATAAGAGGACAGAAGAGGGCTTCTTATTGGCTGTGACTCATCTGAAGCTGAACTGGCTGGTTGATGGTTGGCAAGAAAAAGAACTTCAGAAAACCTCTCTATATCTTTGGCCTTAAAAGTCAATTTTTGGAGTTCACCACATTTGAAGATGATGAGGGATACAACCACTTCATTAAGTCGTGGCAAGGGGTTAGATACAATATAAGGCTGCTACATGGCTGCTTGTAAAATCATGTTGCTGCAGCCCCATTGATGGAGTGTGAGTGGCCAACTACTGTAGTATAATGGTTTTGAACTTGGCAAACAATCAATAGCAATACTAAAGGCTCAATGAATACCTTGAAGAGTGTAGAGGGGAGGGGAGAGATGTGATTCAGTCTTTCTCAAGTGGAATGTACTTCAAAGGGGCTGTTTGCTACAAGATTGTCAAAGAAAAAACTATCTACAATGGCCAGTACAGTAAGTTGTCACATATACTTAGCTTTAAATCTTCAATAAAAGTTTTAGGTAGGTAGGCATTCATGTTTGATGTGAGCTGAAGTGAATGGTTTCATTTATTTAGTTTGGTTTTATTTATCTAATTCATTCATTCAACGATACAGCTCTCGTTTACCACCATTTGATAAGTATATTTTGGACTGATATGATATTATAACAATGTCTAATGTGAATGAGATCTTGGGACCTCTCATCTTACTCAGGTCTACAGCAATATGAGGGCAGAAAAATGAGTGCAGAAAAAATGCAGACACTGTATCTTGCAAAGAAATCTAATAGCCTTGAATTTGCAAAACATCCACCAGGTCCTCTTGGGTAAACATTGGAAGCCAGCCAGGAGGGAGAGGGGGCAGAGAGGAGAGGGGACAAAGAAGTTATCTGAATCATCAGGGGGAGTGAAAGATGAGTTTGAGGGAGATCAGTGATGTGTGAAAGCATATGCCACTTGTGGGGTTCGGGCTTTGTGAGTCAGTGGTTTTGAAAGGGAGAAGCTTTGAGGAGTTATCAAGGTCAGAAAGCCTATATGGATGTTTGAAGTGTCCTTGATGCCATCAAAGGGTTATTCTCTTCAAGTGGTGACAAGAGGTCCAGTTAATCCAAGAAGTCGCCCAGGGGACCTGGACACTAGAAAATATCAGCAGATATATATGCCAGCACTGTGTTCAGAGAGAGACACCAGAAGAGCAAGACAGGGAAAATGCAAATAACAATCCCACAGGGACAGAAGGAACCATTGTTGTCTCCTTGAACACAGGGGAATCTAGGAAGAAATGAGGGACAAACCTAGGAAGGAAGTCAGGCAGCCTTGTTCAAAGTTGTGGACCGTCCACACGACATAAAACATGTTTCCAGCGACAGAAAGTTGAAGTGAAAGTTGGATAAGGAGTGAGCTAGAGTTAAGCCAAAGAGCTATATGACAGATTATGAGACTTCCCGAAAAGAAAGTACAGGGACCAAGAGAACGAGGGGAATTGTATTGCCACATGTTGATTGTTAGAAGTTTTCAGTTTGATCTATAACATTTTGTATTATGTTCTTTTAAATGTTTTGCAGCACAATGGGCAAATTGGTGATTCCTGAAAAACTCTAAAAGTTTCATTTACTTATAATTATGGTAGATGCATGGTATTCACTTGACATCTAGCTGTGTGTGACTGATAGGTTTGTATAGTTCTCCTCCACACCAAACCTGTGTTTAAATAGTGTGTTTGCCACATCTTCCTTCCTATTTTCTACTGTCTTATCAGTCTCCAACACTCTCAAGCTTTTCATAGCCTTCCAAGTTTAAAGAAACAATACTTTGAAAGCCAAAAGCACAGGCAGAATATACACTTCATGTAATAAAAATGCAAACATTTACACTGCAATTAGTGTGGCTATAGCTTATATGCGCAGATAAGAATGATCTCTATTGTTTATTATCTCCCTTGATCGCACAGTTAAAATTGTTCAGTGTATGATAAGGTGATGCAATGCATTGCTAATACTTAATCAGTACACTAAATATACGAAATAATGTAGCAGTGTGGAACATGGGATGGTAAAACATTTTCAGTAACTTAAACTAAAACCATGTAGAAAAGATAATGTAGCTATATATTTTTAGATAAGATCATCTTTGAGAACTAACAACCACCAGAATAAAAACTAGACAGTCAGGCATAAAATTCCCTAAATGTCATGGCATGGAGCCCCCATTGATTTTGTTATAATGTTTGAGTCACTCAGATTGCATAAGAATACAGCATAAGCCATGGCAACATGTGTAGAATTGCAGGAGATTAGCTTTAAAGTAACTGTCCAGTGTTTCCAGATTCCTAAGAAATATGCCCATTACCATGCCATCCTATGATAACTTTGCCACTGCTGCTAAAAATAATCATAGGGGAAACCCTGAAATAGCGAAACTACACTGAACAAAAATATAAACACAACATTCAAAAATGGCATTGATATTACTGAGTTACAGCACATGTAAGGAAATCAGTCAATCAAAATAAATAAATTAGGCCCTGATCTATGGATTTCACATGACTGGGAATGCAGATATGCATCTGTTGGTCACAGACACCTCAAAAAAAAGGTAGGGGTGTGTATCAGAAAAACAGTCAGTATCTGATGTGACCACCATTTGCCTCACACAGCGCGGCACATCTCCTTCGCATAGAGTTGATCAGGCTGTTGATTGTAGCCTGTGGAATGTTGTCCCACCCCTCTTTAATGGCTGAGCAAAGCTGCTGGATATTGGCGGGAACTGGAACATGCTGTCGTACAAATAAATCCAGAGCATCCCAAACATGCTCAATGGGTGACATGTTTGGTGAGTATGCAGGCCATGGAAGAACTGGGACATTTTCAGCTTCCAGGAATTGTGTAAAAATCTTTGCGACATGAGGCTGTGCATTATCATGCTGAAACATGGTGATGGCAGGGAATGAATGGCACGACAATGGGCCTCAGGTTCTTGTCACAGTATGCCTGTGCAGTCAAATTGCCATTGATAAAATGCAATTATTTTCTTTGTCTTTATGGAGCACGGTGTTTTTTATTGTATTTTTATTGAACCTTTATTTAACTAGGCAAGTCAGTTAAGAAAAAAATCTTATTTACAATGACGGCCTACCAAAAGGCTAAAGGCCTCCTGAGAGGACGGGGAATGGGATTAAAAATAAATAAATATATAAAATATAAATATAGGACAAAACGCACATCATGACAAGAGAGACAACACAACACTACATAAAGAGACCTAAGATGACAACATAGCAAGGCAGCAACACATGACAACACAGTATGGTAGCAACACAACATGGTAGCAGCACAAAACATGGTACAAACATTATTGGGCACAGACAACAGCACAAAGGGCAAGAAGGTAGAGACAACAATACATCATGCAAAGCAGCCACAACTGTCAGTAAGAGTGTCCATGATTTAGTCTTTGAATGAAGAGATTGAGATAAAACTGTCCAGTTTGAGTGTTTGTTGCAGCTCGTTCCAGTCGCTAGCTGCAGCGAACTGAAAAGAGGAGCGACCCAGGGATGTGTGCGCTTTGGGGACCTTTAACAGAATGTGACTAGCAGAACGGGTGTTGTATGTGGAGGATGAGGGATGAGTAGATATCTCAGATAGGGGGGAGTGAGGCCTAAGACTAAGGTGATACCTTCGTTGAGGAGGACCCCGATATTTTCCATACAAAACTTATGGGCTCATATGAAAGAGGAGGTCAAATAAATGACAATTGGGGTCAAAGGTCAAAAGTTTGCATAGTTCGGGTGAGGCTGTTGAGGGTTTTATAAATAAGCATCAACCAGTGGGTCTTGCAATGGGTATACAGAGATGACCAGTTTACAGAGGAGTATAGAGTGTAGTGATGTGTCCTATATGGAACATTGGTGGCAAATCTGATGGCCGAATGGTAAAGAACATCTAGCCGCTTGAGAGCACCCTTACCTGCCAATCTATAAATTACATCTCCGTAATCTAGCGTGGGTAGTATGGTCATCTGAATCAGGGTTAGTTGGCAGCTGCGGTGAAAGAGGAGCGATTACGATAGAAGAAACCAAGTCTAGATTTAACTTTAGCCTGCAACTTTGATATGTGCTGAGAGAAGGACAGTGTACCGTCTAGCCATACTCCCAAGTACTTGTGTGAGCTGACTACCTCAAGCTCTAAACCCTCAGAGGTAGTAATCACACCTGTGGGGAGAGGGGCATTCTTCAGGCAGAGAAAGCTTGTTGGACACTAAGAAAGCTTTGTTGTAGAGCATTTAACACAACATCCGGGGAGGAGCCAGCTGAGTATAAGACTGTATCATCTGCATATAAATAGATGAGAGAGCTCCCTACTGCCTGAGCTATGTTGTTGATGTAAATTCAGAAGAGAGTGGGGCCTAGGATTTAGCCTTGGGGTACTCCCTTGGTGACAGGCAGTAGCTGAGACAGCAGATTTTCTGACTTTACACACTGCACTCTTTGAGAGAGGTAGTTAGCAAACCAGGCCAAAGACCCCTCAGACACACCAATACTCCTTGGAACGGAATGGTCCACAAGAATGGAATGGTCTACCATATCAAACGCTTTGGCCAAGTCAATAAAAATAGCAGCACAACATTGCTTAGAATCATGGGCAATTCTGACATCATTGAGGACCTTTAAGGTTGCAGTGACACATCCATAACCTGAGCGGAAACCCGATTGCATACCAGAGAGTATACTATAGACATCAAGAAAGCCAGTCAGTTGATTATTGACAAGTTTTTCCAACACTTTTGATAAACAGGGCAAAATAGAAATAGGCCTATAACAGGAAGGAGAGCTTGACGCCACTTTGCTAGCTTTCCGTGCTAATTGACTGGAGAGGAGGACATTCTAAATCCAAACAACGATTGTTCCCGACAAAGGACCCCTTGTACAACATTCTGATGAAAGATCATCAAAAGTAGGACCCATTTTATGATGCTATTTCATATATCTGTCGAACATGTTGTACTAGTCGTTTGCGCCCAGATTTTGGGTACTCTCTCGCTATACCTAAGCTGGATGTCGTAATGAAGTTATTTTTAGAATTCTAACACGGCGATTGCATTAAGAACTAGTGTATCTATCATTTCCTATACAACATGTATTTTCTAGTAACGTTTATGAATAGTTATTTGGTCAGAATAGTTGGAGTGTCATAAAAATATCCGCACATTCTGGGAAAAAGATGCTACGTTAGCACAATGTATAACCACTGATTTCAGCTCTAAATATGCACATTTTCGAACAAAACAAAAGTGTATAACCTGATGTTATAGGACTGTCATCTGATGAAGGTTTATGAAGGTTAGTGAAAATTAATATATTTTGCTGGTTTATTCCCTATCGCTAACGTGCCTATTGCTATCGCTAACGTGCCTTGATGAATGAATGCGGTAGTGTGGTAGGCTATTGTAGTAAGCTAATATAATGCTATATTGTGTTTTCGCTGTAAAAAACTAAAAAAATCGGAAATATTGGCTGGATTCACAAGATGTTTGTCTTTAATTTGCTGTACACCATCGATTTTTCAGAAATGTTTTATGATGAGTATTTAGGTATTTGACGTTGGTGTCTGTAATTACTCTGGCTGCTTCGGTTCTATTTCTGACGGTAGCTGTGATGGTAGCTGCAATGTAAAACTGATTTATACCTCAAATATGCACATTTTTCGAACAAAACATAGATTTATTGTATAACATGTTATAAGACTGTCATCTGATGAAGTTGTTTCTTGGTTAGTTTGGTTGGTTCTTGGTTAGTTAGGTTGGCTTTGTGCATGCTACCTGTGCTGTGAAAAATGTCTGTCCTTTTTTGTATTTGGTGGTGAGCTAACATAAATATATGTGGTGTTTTCGCTATAAAACATTTTAGAAATCGGACATGTTGACTGGATTCACAAGATGTGTATCTTTCATTTGCTGTGTTGGACTTGTTAATGTGTGAAAGTTAAATATTTCTAAAATATATCTTTTGAATTTCGCGCTCTGCCTTTTCAGTGGAATGTGGGAGGAGTTCCGCTAGCGGAACGCCAGGGCCAGACAGGTTAAAGAGCTCAGCCATGTGCTTCTTACCAGTAACAACCACATCATCAACATTAAGGGACATGGGCAGCTGTGAGGAGGGTTTATTCTCCAGGTCTTTAACCGTTTTCCAGAACTTCTTGGGGTTAGACCCACAGAGAGAAAACTGCTCCTTAAAGTAACTCATTTTGACCTTCCGGATAGCCTGAGTGCACTTATTTCTCATTTGCCTGAACGAGAGCAAGTAGCCTGAGTATGCGTGTGCCGAGCATTTCGCCAAATGCAATTCTTGAGGTGGAGTAACTCTGCAAGATCACGGTCGAACCAGGGGCTGAACCTGTTTTTAATTCTCGTTGTCTTTATGGGGGCGTGTTTGTAAACAATACCACTGAAAATATCAAAGGCCAGTTCGTGAAGGAAGGCTTGCTCATTCAAGTTTTTTAGCAAGCGTCTATGACAAATCAGGACAGGTCGTTTCACTGAGCAGCCATTATGAACACAGGCTGTAAAACAGTGATCACTAAGGTCATTACAGAAAACACCAGACTGATACCTATCAGGATTATTTGTGAGGATAACATAGAGGAGAGTAGCCTTTTCTGGGTGTTTGGAGTCATACCTTGTGGGACTGGTAATAATCTGAGAAAGATTTAGGGAGTTCCATTGCTTTAGGACTTGGTCAGGTGGTTTAAGCATGTCCCAGTTTAGGTCACCTAGTAGGACAATTTTAGACTTAGTGTAAGGGGCCAAGAGAGAGCTTAGGGCAGGTAGGGTACAGGCCGGTGCTGTTGGAGGACGATAGCACCCAGCAACAGTCAACAAAGAGGTATTTGAAAGTTTAATGCTTAAAACCAGCAAATCAAATTGCTTGGGGCCAGACTTGGTGGAGACAACTGAGCACTGAAGGTGATCCTTGGTAAAGACTGCCACTCCCCCACCTTTGGAAGATCTGTCTTGCCGGAAAAGGTTATAACCAGAAAGGTTAACATAAGTATTCAAACACTCTTCCTTAACCACGTCTCAGTAATGATCAACACATCTGGATTAGAGCTGTGAACCCACACTTTCAATTGATCCGTTTTAGGTAATAAGCTTCTAGTGCTAACGTGCAGAAAAGCCAGGCTTTTACGAGAGCAGAAATCAGTGAAGCAGATATCCGAGCACAAGTCAGAATTGGGGCTAGCAACAGTAGATGGGCCAGGGTGTACATGCACATTTCCAGATATCATCAACAGTAATACAATCAAGGCACGGCAGAGGACAGGAAGAGCTCAGCCGTGCTGATTTATGACATCTGAATGTGCATCAGATGGCAACAAGATCATATTGTACAGCAATTTAATCAGGTAACATGAATATAAAGCCGGCGAGAGGTGGTTAGAATAGGATGGGAGGCCAAAGGTCTGTGTAACCAATTGAGAGTCAGAGTCCCGAGTGTGGGAACAAACATAGTCTGTCCCACGGTTGGGTAAAGAAAATATGTAAATATATAACGACTTGGGGCTAGCCATTGTAAGTTCAGGGTCACTCGCCCCAACAATGCCTGTGTGCTGGAGGTGAGCGAAAGCTCGGGATAGAGGGGGGAGTGTGGTGGGCGTACCTGTACCAGAGAGGGGGAGACAGGCCAGGGCAAACGGTGAACAGATCGCCAGGTGGAATCCAAGCAGCAGTGCAGCAGGCAACGGGAGTAGGTGTCACACCCACTTGGGAGAAGCTTTTATTTCTGGAGGCAGATTTCTTGTAGAAAATGCCAGTGGATGGTCTTTGAACAGCAGGAGGGGGCTTCAAAGACTCCTGCCACTTGTTGGGCCCAAAGGTCTAGACACATTTCACTTCACACCTCAGTGCTAATTGAAGTTGTATCTGGTCTGTCCTAGCAAGCCAGCATTCAGTTCCCATAAAGTAAAAATATATCATTGTAATGTACTTTTTTTTTTCTTTCTTCTTGGCTTTCAAAATAGCATCAGGCCAAACACTACTCACTCAGTGTTGAGGGATGGATGGATGAATGGCAGGCCCAAGAATGCTAGTTGAACATGAACTTGCTGTCCAAATTATTTAATCTCCACTCTTTTTACAACCAAAACCCAAACGAAGTCCTATTGTCTACGTTGTCACCATCTGTAAAGTTCAGATCTGTTCACAACGTTGACATCAGCCAACCGCTCGCCCACATAACACCGTACATGCTGTCTGCCATCTGCCTGGTACAGCTGAAACTGGGATTCATCCATGAAGAGCTCACTTCTCCAGCGTGCCAGTGGCTATTGAAGGTGAGCATTTGACCACTGCATTTGGTTATGATCCCGAATTGCAGTCAGGTCAGGACCCTGGTGAGGACAACAAGCACGTAGATGAGCTTCCCTGAGACGGCTTCTGACAGTTTGCGGAGAAAACTTAGGTTTTTTATTTATTTTATTTCTTATTTCACCTTTATTTAACCAGGTAGGCTAGTTGAGAACAAGTTCTCATTTACAACTGCGACCTGGCCAAGATAAAGCAAAGCAGTTTGACACAAAAAAACAACTCAGGAATAAACAAACATGGAATAAACAAACACACAGTCAATAATACAATAGAGAAAGTCTAAAGTGGGTTGTGCAAACCGACAGGTCTTAGACGATCCCGCAGGTGAAGAAGCCGGATGTGGAGGTCCTGGGTTGGCATGGTTACACGTGGTCTGCGGTTGTGAGGCCGGTTGGACGTACTGCCAAATTCCCTTAAACAGTGTCGGAGGCGGCTTATGATAGAGAAATGAACATGAACAGTCAATACTCTGGCAACAGCTCTAGTGGGCATTCATGCAGTTAGCATGCCAATTGCACGCTCCCTCAAAACTTGAGACATTTGTGACATTGTGTTGTGTGACAAAACTGCATATTTTAGAGTGGCCTGTGTAATTGTGTAATTATAATGCTTCTTAATCAGCTTATTCATATGCCACACCTGTCAGGTGGATGGATTATCTTTGCAAAGGAGAAATGTTCACTATCAGGTGTGTAAACAAATTTGTGCACATCATTTGACAGAAATATAATGTTTGTCCGTATGGATCTTTTATTCCAGCTCATGAAACATGGGACCGACACTTTACATGTTGCATTTATATTTTTGTTCAGTACATACAGTATGTTGTGATATCCTGGATGTCTCAATAATCTTTTTCTAGTATATTAGTAATAAATACTTAATTAATGTGGTGGGGGTGCTCTGCTAGAGTGGATATTACACAGAATGCTCCAATGAATTGATATGAAAGTAAGCTTTCTCTTTGTGAACAAGAGACGGTTGGAATGGCAGCACATCAGTGCCTACGTGCAATTTTTCCCCTGGAGATCAGATTAAAGTTAGCTCGGAGCCAAACTTGCAGTGCATTGTGGCTGCTTGCTAGCATAATGGGGGGCCTGGGATGAGTATGTCAGGAATGTCTCATAAGGTACCCAACTGTCTCTTCACAGCTATCCCTGACTGTATGGCAGACAGTGACAGACAAAATATAATTTTAAAGGGAGGTTGGTAGGGGAAATTAATAAACAAATACATACAATGTCTCCTACATTAACGTGGTATCGGCTTGGTGGCTCATATCACTTTTAATGCAATTAAAAACGTTCTGTTTAGCATACTAGCTAATTCACTCACCTGCGTGGGTTTTCACAATAACATTCAATTATCATTTTACTGTCCACAAATATATTCATAGCATCATATGGTACTTATTACGGTAATTATAAATTGCCCACAACCAATATTCTTAGCTCATTTGTAAAATAGGTACAGTACCTGTAGTATCCTTAAAGGCTTCTTATAATTACGACTCATGAGACTTACGTACGGTTTAGCATTTAATTGTAACTTAGATTTACATTATCTTATGCACCTGGCTTAAACTACCTGAAGCTTTCTTAATCATAGTTATATAGGCAGACATAGGAAATAGCTACAGATAGCGGGAAGCAAACCCCCGTCTTGAGTCAATACTGCCATCTATTGGTAAACATAAATATACCAGGTTACTACATTCCCCCCCTTTAAAGCTAATAACCCAATTTAATTCCTTTCTGAGCTATGCTATATACTTATTTACATTTTTTCAAAAATGATCTCCTTTAGGATCTGAAAAAGTCTGGCGGACGTCTCTCTCTCTCTAATAGAGCGTCTCAGAGGTGGTGTAGCTGGTGCCACCAGATCTTCACCCCTTGATGGTGAAACAAAGTCCTTTTGTGGAGACTTCACAGGAGGAGGTCGTCCCAGACTGGTGGTCTCAGGAAGTTGAGCATTGTTGGTCTCAGGTGGTTTGTCCAACTGCAACTCTGGGGAACGTTCCAATGTCCTGTCCTGCTCGTTTAAGAATTGATCCAGATCTCTGGCAGATCTCCACTCGCCAAGCGGCGAGTGTAGTAAGGCATGATCTGAAGCTCTGTCACTGTAGGCCATCCTTTCAGGATAAATTCATGCACTTGTGATAATGTCACATCCTTTGAAGTCCATTGCCTGATTTGTGCTGTGTTCACCGGTGCATCATCCAACACATCGATCATCAAAACCTGGTCATTTTCTTCTTCCTGAATGATGATTTCTGGAACGGGCAGCCTACTCAGAGCATCAGCATTCCCATGGTATCTACCTGGTTTGTAAATTATTCTGTACTCGTAGGCCCTGAGCCACACATTCCAACGTTGAACTCTTGGAGAGACCATTTGTGGTACTGGCTTTTGTTCATGGAACAGAGAGATCAGAGGCTTATGATCCGTCACAATAGTGAATGTTCTCCCGTACAAGTATTTGTGGAATCTCTGTATTCCGAATATGACAGCCAGTCCTTCCTTGTCCAGCTGAGAGTACTTTTTCTCCGCTGGCGACAACGTTCTTGACAAGAACCCGATAGGTTTCTCTGCACCATTCTCCATCCGGTGGGATAGCACCGCCCCCACACCATACGATGAGGCATCACACGATAGGATGAGATCTCTGTCTGCTGAGTAGTGCACTAGCACTTCAGCTGATTGCAGTAACACCTTTGACTTTGCAAAAGCTTCTTCCTGTCTTTCTGACCATTTCCAGGCCACATCCTTCCTTAACAGATGATGTAGAGGAGCTAAGAGGGTAGAGAGGTTTGGAAGGAAGCGATTATAATAGTTCAGAAAGCCTAGATAGGCTTTCAGCTCTGTAACGTTTGTCGGAGCTGGAACTTCCACAACAGCCCTCACTTTAGCTTTGACAGTGTGTAACCCCTTGGCATCCACCTTGTGTCCCAGGTACTGCACTTCATCAGCTAACAGTGTACACTTGCTCCTCTTCAACCGGAGACCGGCGTCCTCCATCCTCCTCAAAACTTCCCCTAAGTTTCTGAGATGTTCCTCCTTCGTGACTCCCGTGACAAGAATGTCGTCGAGGTAAACTGCTACCTTGGGTATCCCCTGCAGAATTCCCTCCATAGTTCCTTGGAAGATAGCTGGTGCAGACGACACCCCGAAAGGTAAGCGTTTATAGGTAAACATCCCTCTGTGGGTGTTTATGGTCAGGTACTTCTGTGAAGCTTTATCCATTAGCACTTGCTGATATGCGTGACTCATGTCCAGTTTTGTAAACTGTTGCCCTCCGGTTAACGTTGAAAGCAAATCCTCCACTTTGGGTATGGGGTACTGCTCCAGAGAAGAAACTCTATTTACAGTCAGCTTATAGTCACTGCATAATCTGATTGAACCATCTGGTTTTAGTATGGGAACAACTGGTGCTGCCCACTCAGAAAACTTGACAGGTACAATTATATCCTCTGCTAAGAGTCTGTCAATTTCCACATCCACTTTAGGCTTCATGTCATATGGAACTGATCTTGGCCTATAGAATCTGGGAGTAGCATCAGCAGCAACATGAATGGTAGCTTGGACCCCTTTTAATGTCCCTAGCTCTTCTTTGAAAACACACTCATGCTTTGAAAGCACCTGCTGTAGTGTCAATGTCTCTGTGGTGACATATTTGATTTCATCCCAGTTCAATTTTATTTCCTCCAACCACCCTCTTCCTAGTAAGCTGGGGCCAGTACCTTCCACTACTAAGAGAGGCAGATTTTTCTTTTGTCCATGATATTCCACTTGAACATCAGCAACTCCAATCACAGTGATCTTCTCCCCTATGTACGTTTTGAGTTTAATGGGGGTGTCTCTCAGTTTAGGCACTTCAACGGTTTTCCACTTCCTATAGAATTTGGACCTGTTCATCAGAGTGACACTACATCCTGTGTCTAGTTCAAACGGTACCTTCAATCCATTTATTCCCATTTCCACAATGAAAGGCTCCACCTTCTTCATATTCGCCCCCTGTACACTGTACATTGAGAATGCTTGTTCTGCGTCTGCGCACTCACTTTCACTTTCTATCACTTGATTAGAGTGGTAGCTAGAGCTTCTGGAGGTATTCGGTTTTCTGTCCGTTCTCTTTTCTGCAGCCCGTGGCTTTTTTTTATTGCGGCACGCCGTCGCAATGTGGCCTATTATCCCACATGCATAACACTTTTCGTGTTTGAATTTGCAACGATAACAGTCTCTATTGGCTGCTGCACCACGGCTTTCTGTTCTTTGAAATTATACACGCTCAGCGCTGCTCTCTTTTATTGTATGGCACGCAGTTGCGCCCCTTGCCTGCAAATCCAGTGCATTTCTATTTGCGGACTCCATGGCCTGGGCCAATTTGAGTGCATTCTCAAACGTGAGATTAGGCTCTGATAACAATCGTATTTGTATCCTGTCATCATTAATCCCACACATCAGCCGATCGCGTAGCATTTGCTATAACGTATTCCCATAGTTACAGTCCAATGCTAGTTTTCTCAACTCAGCCACATATTCCCCCACTGATTCGATAGGTTTTCTCATGCGTGAATCAAACTTGAATCTTTGTACTATTTCACTGGGTTTGGGGTTGAAGTGATTTTTTAATAGCTCGACTAAATCTATGAATGACTTTTCTCCTGGTTTATCTGGGCTCAACAGGTTTCTCATTAAACTGTACGTCTGTGCACCGACAACGCTTATGAGTATGGATTTCTGTTTAGCGGCATCAGTTATTTCATTAGCAGCAAAGACATTTTCCATTATTTCACAGTACTCCTCCCATTCCTGATTTTTAGGATCAAATGGTGGTAGCGAGCCTATTGTTGCCAAAGCCATCTTTTCCGATTATTTCTCCCCTCACACAGTCAATAATTTGTCCTACCCGTATCCAGGGAATCAATCCTTCAGAATCTTCCACCGTTCACTTGAGTCTCACCTCCCGCGTCGCACGCCAAACACTCCGTTAACTTCGTGGCAAAAAAAAATCCAACGCAGTTCTCCATAGTTATCCTCATCGCCAAATATGTAGTATCCTTAAAGGCTTCTTATAATTACGACTCATGAGACTTACGTACGGTTTAGTATTTAATTGTAACTTAGATTTACATTATCTTATGCACCTGGCTTAAACTACCTGAAGCTTTCTTAATCATAGTTATATAGGCAGACATAGGAAATAGCTACGGATAGCGGGAAGCAAACCCCCGTCTTGAGTCAATACTGCCATCTATTGGTAAACATAAATATACCAGGTTACTACAGTACCTTTTGTGTTGCTTAATCAGGCTAGGCCCCTTTTTTCTCCACTTCCTGTCTGAATTACGTGCCCAAAGTAAACTGCATGTTACTAAGGCCCTGAAGCCGGGATATGCATATAATTGGTTCCATTGGAAAGAAAACACTTTGACGTTTGTAGAAATGTTAAAATAATGTACGAGAGTATAACACAATAGATATGGTAGGAGAAAATCCAAAGACAAACCAACCAGAATTATTTCCTTTTGAGAGACCATGCTCTTCCAATGGCCAGTATAAGAGCATACTCAATTATACCTCCCATGATGCAATTCCCATGGCTTCCATTGGGTGTCAGCAGTCTATGTTCAAGATTTCAGACTAGTAACTTGAATAACGAATAAGAAATAACAGTTTTAGTACAAGGACACCGGCTTGGAAATCCGTGTTTGTGAGCGACAAAAAGACAAGACGCACCTGCTAAAAACATACTTCTTTCCGTAAGAAATATTATAGTTTGATTACATTTTAGGGTATCTGAGGAGTAAATAGAAACTTATTTTGAGTTGTTGAAACAAAGTTTAGGGGTAGATTTTTAGGGTTAGACTCCTTTCTTTGCATGTTGAACGAGTGGATTACTCAAATCGATGGTGCCAACTAAACTGACTTTTTTGGGATATAAAGAAGGATTTTATCTAACAAACAACACTACATGTGTCACGTTCTGACCATAGTTCTTTTGTGTTTTCTTTGTGTCTATGCACCAGATAGGACTGTTTCGGTTTTGCCACATTTGTTATTTTGTATTTTGTAGTGTTCACGGTTTTGTCGTTATTAAACATGATGAACACTAACTACGCTGCGTCTTGGTCCGATCCCTGCTACACCTCCTCTTCGCGAAGAGGAGGAAATCTGCCGTTACAACATGTTATAGCTGGGACCCTTTGGATGACATATCAGAGGAAGATTTTCAAAAAGTAAGTTAATTTTTAATCACTATTTGTGAATTTATGAAACCTGTGCCGGTGTAAAAATATTTTGATGTTGTCACGTCCTGACCTTAGTTCCGTTTTTGTGTCTCTATTTTAGTTTGGTCAGGGCGTGAGTTAGGGTGGGCAGTCTATGTTCTTTTTTCTAGGTTGTTGTTTTTCTATGTGTTTGGCCTGGTGTGGTTCCCAATCAGAGGAAGCTGTTTATCGTTGTCTCTGATTGGGAGCCATATTTAGGTAGCCTGTTTTCCATTGTGTGTTGTGGGTGATTGTTTCCTGTGTTAGTGTTTGTTTCACATTTCAGTTTGTTATTTTTGTATTTTGTCGTGTTCAGTTTTATTAAACTATCATGGACACTTACCATATACCGAGTATTGGTCCGATCCTTCATACTCCTCGTCTGAAGAGGAGGAAAATCGTTACAGATGTGGGGCGCCATCCTCAAACAATCGCATAGCATGCTTTCGCTGTAATAGCTACTGTAAATCGGACAGTGCAGTTAGATTAACAAGAATTTAAGCTTTCAACCGATATAAGACACTTGTATGTACCTAAATGTTTAATATCCATCATTTTTATGATTTATTTATTTGAATTGCGCGCCCTCCAGTTTCACCGGAAATTGTCTCGCTAGCAGCACGCCTAGGCTTAAGAAGTTTAAACCTCTACTCTGAAAATACACTATATATCATCCTTGTACAGTGCATTCGGGAAGTAGTCAAACCCCTTCACTTTTTCCACATTTTGTAACGTGATTGCCTTATTATAAAATGTATAAAAAATAAAATAAAATTGAATCCCCAATCTACAGAAAATAACGATAATGACAAAGAAAAACTAAAATTTCACATTTACAGAAGTATTTAGGCCCTTTACTCAGTACTTTGTTGAAGCACCTTTGGCAGTGATTACAGCCTCGAGTCTTCTTCGGTATGACGCTACAGGCTTGGCACACCTGTATATGGGGAGTTTCTCCCATTCTTCTCTGTAGATCCTCTCAAGCTCTGTCAGGTTGGATGGGGAGCGTCGCCGCACAGCTATTTTCAGGTCTCTCCAGAGATGTTCGATTGGGTTGTGTGCTTAGGGTTGTTGTCCTGTTGAAAGGGAAACCTTTGCCCCAGTCTGAGGTCCTGTGCATTCTGGAGCAGGTTTTCACCAAGGATCTCTCTGTACTTTGCTCTGTTCATCTTTGTCTCGATCTTGACTAGTCTCACAGTCCCTTCCGCTGAAAAACATCCCCACAGCATGATGCTGCCACCACCATGCTCCACCGTTGGGATGGTGCCAGGTTTCCTCTAGACGTGACGCTTGGCATTCAGGCCAAAGAGTTCAATCTTGGTTACATCAGACCAGAGAACCTTGTTTCTCATGGTCTGAGAGTCCGTTAGGTGCCTTTTGGCAAACTCCAAGCGGGCTGTCATGTGCCTTTTACTGAGGAGTGGCTTCCGTCTGGCCACTCTACCATACAGGCCTGATTGGTGGAGTGCTGCAGAGATGGTTGTCTTTCTGGAAGGTTCGCCCATCTCCACAGCGGAACTCTAGAGCTTTGTCAGAATGAACATTGAGTTCTTGGTCACCTCCCTGACCAAGGCCCTTCTCCCCCGATTGCTCAGTTTGGCCAGGTGGCCAGCTCTAGGAAGAGTCTTGGTGGATCCAAACTTTTATTTAAGAATTATGGAGGCCATTGATTTCTTGGGGACCTTTAATGCTCCAGAAATGTTTTGTTACCCTTCCCCAGATCTGTGACTCGACACAATCCTGTCTCGGAGCTCTATGGACAATTCCTTCCACTGTCAAGTGTTTGACCTTATATAGACAGGTGTGTGCCTTTCCAAATCATGTCCAATCAATTGAATTGACCAAAGGTGGACACCAATCAAGTTGAGGAAATATCTCAAGGATGATCAATGTAAACAGGATGCACCTGAGCTCAATTTTGAGTATCATAGCAAAGTGTCCGAATACTTATGTAAGTAAGATAAATATATATTTTTTTTTTAACAGTTTGCAAAAATTCTTCAAATCTGTTTCACTTTGTCATTATGGGGTATAGTGTCTAGATTGATGAGGACAAAAATGTATTTAATCAATTTTAGAATAAGGCTGTACTGTAACAAAATGCGGAAGAAGGGGTCTGAATACTTTCTTAATGCACTGTATATAGATTTTGGGAGATATACTTGTCAACTAAACTTAACTCACCAAGTTTATTTTATTATCCATCAGACAACATTAACAAGCGAAAGAGAGCAAAAGTCACCTATTCCAACAAAAAGACGGAAAACAAGTACTGTATATGGCGATAACACAGCAATATTCAGATAAACAGATACATTTATGTGGGTGTTTGGGCAATTGTCACTCACACAAACTGTCCTTCATGTCATCCTACACACTATCACCTCTCCAGTGGAGAATAGCACAATCCCAAAGGCTGTCTTGTTCAAATGTGAGCTGGCAGAGAGCACATTGTGATTGTCTCAGAAATGATTGGATGTATAAGACAATGGCAAACGTTTTCTTTCCTACCCTAGTATGGCGTGTTTCACATCAGCATTGTTAATCTTTTGCATCTCTTTGATAAGTAGATTGACATCAAGCAATCTGCACGCTCAAGAGATCACAATCCACAACGTTCAACTTTAGGATTTCAATATGTATTTTAGATAGACTGAGTAAACCCAAAACATTTCGAGACATAAACTGATTGCTCTCATTCTATCATTGTAGAGTATTATTCACTCAGAGAGGGCTTGGTATTCCCTGTACGTTAGTACGAGCAGGACAGACAACAACAAGAGGTGCTGACATCTGCTGTTGTACTATTGTGATAATGGAGCTGTCATTCTCAGTACAGTTCAAAGGGGGGATGTAGGGGCAGGAGAGAACCCATGACTGAGGATCTAAGGTGCTGTGGTATAAACACATGACATGTTACTGGGAAAGATATCTACATAGGAAAGGATGTCTGGGGGATGTTGGAGGTAATTAGTGCTGAGGCCATAGCAAGACAGTGCACGACACAACCACATTCTTTATTCCTAGGCTGGTTAGTTGGTTTTTGAACAGGTGGCTGGGGGTGGCTGGTGTTCTATATACACCTTCAGACAACTGCAATGACTGTGGAATGATTATCAGACCAACTAACTACATTTAAAATGTAAAATAATCCATTAAAGCTGGGTTCCCCAACTGTCTGCCCGAGGGCCAAATCTGGTTCCTGAGTGATGTTATTTGCCCACCAGCAAATCAGCTGGTGATTTAAATTTTGGATATCTGTTCCAAAGTATTCCCACGCATAATCGAGAGCTAAAGTACAGGTGATCGTACACAAATGTAAGCAATGTTTGAATGTTTTAGTCAAATATTATATATTTTTGGGCTTCTTGTGGTCAATTTGCAGTTTACCTGCCGGGCATAGACTATGCCACGTTGGTTCAATATAATTTCATTCAAAAGACATGTAAACAATGTTGATTCAACCAGTGTGTGCTCAGTCTGTACAAATTATTAAATAAGAATTTACTCTTAACTGACTTGCCTAGTTAAAAACGTCTTAAGGATCGGACCCTTTTTTCAATTTTCGCCTAAAATGACATAACCAAATCTAACTGCCTGTAGCTCAGGACCTGAAGCAAGGATATGCATTTTCTTGATACCATTTGAAAGGAAACTTTGAAGTTTGTGGAAATGTGAAATTAATGTAGGAGAATATAACACATTAGATCTGGTAAAAGATAAGACAAAGAAAAAAACATGCTTTAAAAAAAAAATGCTGTACCATCATCTTTGAAAGGCAAGAGAAAGGCCATAATGTATTATTCCAGCCCAGGCGCAATTTTGGCCACTAGATGGCAGCAGTGTATGTGCAAAGTTTTAGACTGATCCAGTGAACCATTGCATATCTGTTCAAAATGTTGTATCAAGACTGCCCAAATGTGCCTATTTGGTTTATTAATACATTTTCAAGATCATAATTGTGCACTCTCCTCAAACAGTAGCATGATATTCTTTCACTGTAATAGCTACTGTAAATTGGACAGTGCAGTTAGATTAACAAGAATTTAAGCTTTCTGCCCATATCAGATATGTCTATGTCCTGGGAAATGTTCTTGTTACTTACAACCTCATACTAATCACTTTAGCATACGTTAGCGAGGGGACACCAATCCCATAAAGGTAACCTCTTAAAGACCCCTTTCTGTGTTTGCAAATATTGCCGCATGAGGGCGATGCGTGCTAGTTGGTGGCAGAACAAGGGAGAGTTCTTATAAAACGTCAGCAAAACGCCTCTATTTACATGTTGCTTATGAGTGCATTTCACACTACTTCTGGATAATAACTGGATTTTAAGGCTCGTATGAATGTCTTGCTTAATATAATATTTGTGTCATCATTAGAAATTAACTGCATTATTCTTAGAACCAGTAAAATGGTTATTTTGCTAGCTTTTGCTATAGCTTATTTCAATGAACATTAGCATTCTAGCTAACAACTGCTCCATCCAAAATAGTTATTTTACAAAGATCACAACCAAATATAATCTTAGTGACTGTTAAAGCAAAAATCAAAAATAATTGTAAGCGTCTGAGAACCCCAAAAACATAAATCCAGGATATGTTGAATGGGCGCCGATGGTGTCGCCAAGAGTCGTCGCCAATCTGTGCGTGATGCCAGTATGTCGTCTACTGATAAAGGGTCTATTAACATACAGGTTCCTGTCCTTTCCACAACCGCTTGTTAGTCTGCATGTTTACATCAGTCACGTTGCATTCAATCTATCTTAATTTTTTTTAAAGGATTCTTGTATGAAATCAATGGTACTATGTGAAGTACATGGGTTATGTGCGTCATGCGTGTAAAGGACAGTGTTGAGTGTAAAACCATTATACAACGATTCATTGCCTGATGAGAGTAGGGGGATGCATATTATGACTAGGGCTAGGAGTCTTTCCTGGTGTAAGATAGTGGACCACTATGTTCTTTTCAGGGGTCTGAGAAGCATCAAGAGTCAGGAAAGATTCAGGTGCAAAATGGTGGTATTTATTTTAAATGTGCCGAAGGTGAATAAAGATGTATCCAAAACATGCACAAGACGTTGATGAACACTGACATAGACTTTCAATATAACAAATAATAATCTAAATGGCCAAGAATGGAAGCTATGACTTGCTTCTAAGGCAGAGTGCTTTCCAACTAGGCAGTGCCTTAGTCCCGATTGTCACATTTACATAGCAAAAAACCTAAACGTCCCTTGTCTGTCACGAATGTTGTATAAATTGATATTTGAACTTACTCTGCCAATTATCTGTAGGGTTGGTCTTAGACAAAACATTCACATGAAAGTATTGTTAAACAGAATTCAAAACGCAGGTCTCTGTGTGTGGCAATCAAGATTTGTTTGTTTGTGACCTAAGGCATGAGCACAAGATGGAAGTACATGTATGGGATGCATGCATACTAACTGAAGTCTTGCAGATATTTATATGTTTTTTTTGCCAGGTGATAGAAATTTCAATGCCAGTACCGGCACTCTAAAAAGTTGCGTAAATAATGCTTTCCTGTGGATATCTTGTCTCAATGTCGACCCACTGAAAAACCAACCGCACATACAACCGGTAGAGTAAGTTAAATTGTAATTTTATTCAACATTCTGGCTTATAAGGAAACGTTCAAGTTTTTGCAGTGCTTCGTTTCAGACTATATACCAATAATTGGTATCACAGTCTGATTTATTAGGCAAGCAGTGCCTATAACTTTGACAGTGTTAATAATTCTTCACACAGCTGAGTTTAGCAGAGCCCTGGGACAATATGTCACTCCAGCCTAAGCTCTCTTGAAATGAACAGTGAGTACCTGAACAGGTTAAATGCCCTTGGATAATAGCACTGGGATAACACTGCCAAACACTGTCTAACACCGGGATAATAAAACATTTATCTAAATCAAATCAAATTTTATTGGTCACATACACATGGTTAGCAGATGTTATTGTGAGTGTAGGGAAATGCTTGTGCTTCTAGTTCTGACAGTGCAGCAATATGTAATCTAACAATTCCACAACAACTACCTAATACACACAAATCTAACTAAAGGAATGGAATAAGAATATATACATAGAAATATATGGATGAGCAATGACAGCGCGGCATAGGCAAGATGCAATAGTATAAAATACAGTATATACATATGAGATGAGTGATGCAAGATATGTAAACATTAAAGTGGCATTATTAAAGTGACTAGTGAATCATTTACTAAAGTGGCCAATGATTTCAAGTCTGTATGTAGGCAGCAGCCACTCTGTGTTAGTGATGGCTGTTTAACAGTCTGATGGCCTTGTGATAGAAGCTGTTTTTCAGTCTCTTGGTCCCAGCTTTGATGCACCTGTACTGACCTCGCCTTCTGGATAGTAGCGGGGTGAACAGGCAGTGGTTCGGGTGGTTGCTGTCCTTGATTTTTTTGGCCTTCTTGTGACATCGGGTGCTGTAGGTGTCCCGGAGGGCTGGTAGTTTGCCCCCGGTGATGCGTTGTGCAGACCACACCACCCTCTGGAGAGCCTTGCGGTTGTAGTTGGTGCAGTTGCCGTACCAGGTGGTGATACAGCCCGACAGGACACTCTCAATTGTGCATCTGTTTGTGAGGGTTTTAGGTGACAAGACACATTTCTTTATCCTCCTGAGGTTGAAGAGGCACCTTCTTTACCACTCTGTCTGTGTGGGTGGCCCATTTCAATTTGTCCGTGATATTTACACCGAGGAACTTAAAAAACTTTCCACCTTCTCCACTGCTGTCCTGTCGATGTGGATAGGGGGGTGCTGCCTCTGCTGTTTCCTGAAATCCATGATCATCTCCTTTGTTTTGTTTATGTTGAGTGAGAGGTTGTAATCAAGCCCACTACTGTCATCTGCAAACTTCATGATTGAGTTGGAGGCGGGCATGGACACGCAGTCATGGGTGAACAGGGATTACAGGAGGGGGCTGAGCACGCACCCTTGTGGGGCCCCAGTGTTGAGGATCAGCAAAGTGGATGTGTTGTTTCCTACCGTCACCACTAGGGGCGGCCCGTCAGAAAGTCCAGCACCCAATTGCACAGGGTGGAGTTGAGATGGTTACATCATCGGTGGACCTATTGGGAAGGTAAGAAAATTGAAGTGGGTCTAGGGTGACAGGTAAGGTGGAGGTGATATGATCCTTGACTAGTCTCTCAAAGCACTCATGATGAGAATTTAGGTAGCCTTGTTCTCAAATTTGCTTTGTTAAAATCCCCAGCTACAATAAATGCAACCTCAGGATATATGCTTTCCAGTTTGCATAAAGTCTAGTGAAGTTTCTTGAGGGCCGTCATGGTATCGGCTTGAGGGGGGATATACACGGCTGTGATAATAACCAAGGAGAATTCCCTTGGGAGATAATACGGTCAGCATTTGATTATGATGAATTCTAGGTCAGGTGAACAAAAGGACTTGAGTTCCTGTATGTTGTTACAATTACACCATGAGACGTTAATCATGAAAGATACATCCCCGCCCTTATTCCTGTCGGCGTGACTCACAAAGGATCCAGGTGGCTATACTGGGGCGGCAGGGTAGCCTAGTGGTTAGAGCATTGGACTAGTAATCGAAAGGTTGCAAGTTCAAATCCCCGAGCTAACAAGGTACAAATCTGTCGTTCTGCCCCTGAACAGGCAGTTAACCCACTGTTCCTAGGCCGTCATTGAAAATAATAATTTGTTCTTAACTGACTTGCCTAGTAAAATACTGACTCTGACAGCATATCCGGAAAGAGGTATTTCGAGTTATATTAATTATTCAATTACATTCTATACTTCTCAGTAGTTATCATATCAGTGTCCAATACGTAATGCATTTCACCATATCTGATATGATATCACATAAACATTTAACGAATAAAGATATTAGGAAAACACCCCTCAACATAGAAGATTTTAATTAGTGAGCATGCGCACCTGCTGCATAACTATTTGGACGTGACCGGCGCGCACTCTCCTAATCAGTCCAAAAACAAGCCGAGTTGGTGAATAGCAGACAGGTAAGCGATAAAATGAAAGATATTAATAATGATACAAGTTCTTCTCTTGTTCTTGCGTTTGATCTTTGACATCCAAATGTGGGACGTGTCTAGCAATAGGAATGTGCTTGAAATCGCTACTAACATGAACAAACATTTGCAAACATTTGAAAAGTGTGTTTGGCACCATATTTGTGGATTTGAATGCAGTGGAATGATCTTCCTAGTACGTGACGAGTAGCCTATTCTGCTGAGTGACTGCTATCCGGGGTCCTTTAGAAGTCCTTACCCTAACCTTAACCCAACCTCATTGGGGTGATGTCAGAGTTGGGATTTGAATGATATCATACCAATTGTAAAATTCATTACATATCACACAAAATGAATGACGTAGTACCCAATTGGATGATGTAGTAGACAATTCACTCAATCAATTAGAGAGAGAGAGGCTAGTTCAATTGCAATGGTGTGAGTTCTGGTAACTGGGGTTAGATTAATACCAAGGCTTTGCTGGGGCTTATCGCAAGGCAAGCTAGAAGTGTCCAAATAATGAGACTTGTAGTCTGAGCCAGTAATAGGCTTACATCAAAGGGGGTGAATGTCGACTGGATGAGGCTAAGAGAGTCTAGGGGTGGGTGGTAGGTTTGGGAGGGGTTGGAGTGGGGGTTAGGCAGTGGTATTGGTTGGCGCTCTCCCTTGCCCTTTTCATCCTTTCAGCAGCTATCATTTCCCCCATGGGGCTTGTCAAATTCTCCTAAGACTCATAATTGCTTTCCTCGATAGTGTATAATGGAATCATGCGGTCTTACTTTATTGATTTCCATGTCTTTTTTACCTTTTCCACCGCCTCTGATTCCCTGGTCAGTTAGCAAACCAAGTGGATCTGCACTTATCCAGTATCCAGTATAATTTTCCTCAGGTTGTGCTGTTGAGAGATGCCATGTAGTAAACTCTGCTATTTTGATCAAATCAAATCTAAGGTGGACTAACTCAATATGATACTCTTATAAATTTTTTAAATGAAGTGAACCATGTTTTTTCGAATCTGAAACCACAAAGGGCATCAATGTAGGTGGTTGAAAGACTAGATATGAAAATGCATTAGAAACACATCACACAGATAATGTATCCATTTCATTTTTCTGGAATAGCCTTTGTATATGTATATGCATTATATATTGCTGAAGTGAGAAATGGCTACTTGATATTCACCAGGGTGAGTGTGATCATTACAGAATAGAGGATCATTGACATAGACCATGTCAACACTGTGTGGCTCATGGGTGTATTGACCACTTCTGCTTTTTAGAGAGTTACTGGATGCTACAGTTAGCACAGCCATCTCACTATGAACTGAACTATGTACTATAGAAAGCAAATGCTCACTTCAACCTAGTTCTCTAGGAGGAGATTGAAATGTGCACTATGCAGAAATTGCTTATGTTTATGTGACAAAACAAGCATCTTTGTACAATCTAAACTGGTGTGAAATATATTCTCCATAACCAAAAATATTGTATTTTCAGCTGTTTGAAGCTGGTGTACAAAACTGAAAGTAAAAGACACAAAATCAAAACTTAGACTTCCTTTCAATGAGTTACAGATCTATAACACCCAAAACGTTAAATATTGCAGATTTAAGTTAATGTGCTTTGTTTGTCATAGAGTATCTATCCTTCTGTACATGGAGGTCGCCTTTCAAATGAATGTGTAATTCAATACTTTACATCATTGTTACTGTACTCCAACAGACAGTTTTTAGATGAATTCATAACTAAAATGCATCACATTCAAAATGGTATCAAGCAGGATACAAAACATTTCAGCAGAAGACAAGGAACAGGCATGTTTACAAGCACGTGCATCTCTATCATTTAGAATGTTTTGGTGGAATTGTTGGTGTCGGTAGAATTGTTTCCCTCCCATTCTCTAGCTCCCAAGTTCTGTTACCTTGACAGCCACAACGATGGGCCTGCAAAAGACTGAGCTATTTGAGTGTGATCCAATTAAGGTATATGTCTTCACCCGCTGCACTTCAGCTATCTCACGGGCCAGTGGTAATTACCCTGGGGGTCTGCAATTCCAATAACCCCCTTCAATCCTCACTAGGCAGGCAGCGGCTTCCCCTCAGCTACTTCCTGTCAATTTGAGTCTCGGGGGTCAAAGAGCAATTGTCTCAGCTGAAAGCATGCTGGGGGAAAGCTTATTGATGAAACTGGGAGATATGCAGCGGGAGTTGGATTGTTTTGTGTTGTTGTACAATATTTGTATGTAGTACAGGATTTTTCAAATACAGTGTTTGTTGTATTTTTTTTAGAAGGCATAGTAGTCAGCCAATGTTTCGAGAGAGAGAGAGACTGAAATAATTGTCCTATATTTTTTTTTTCAAATGGCAGTGTATTGTGTATCTTCCATTCAGGTCCTGCTGTGTGTGCGTGTGTTTTCAGGGAACCGTAAAGCAATGATACAGGGGAAGTTGGACATTTACGTACACTTAGGTTGGAGTCATTCAAACTTTTTCATTAAAACTTCGCTAGCTTAGTGTGCAACAACTGGTGGTGGAGAGTATAACCAGAGATACTGGAATATAATCACTTCTCTGGTATAACTTAGCTAACAATGTTAGATACGTTTATTGCCGGTTATGCAGGTAGCTACAGTTGAAGTCAGAAGTTTACATACACTTAGGTTGGAGTCATTAAAACTAATTTTTCAGCCACTCCACACATTTCTTGTTAATTAACAAACTATAGCTTTGGAAAGTTGGTTAGGACATCTACTTTGTGCATGACACAAGTAATTTTTCCAACAATTGTTTACAGGCAGATTATTTCACTTATAATTCACTGTATCACAATTCCAGTTGGTCAGAAGTTTACATACACTAAGTTGACTGTGCCTTTAAACAGCTTGGAAAATTCCAGGAAATGATGTCATGGCTTTAGAAGCTTCTGATAGCCTAATTGTCATCATTTGAGTCAATTGGAGGTGTACCTGTGGATGTATTTCAAGGCCTACCTTCAAACTCAGTGCCTCTTTGCTTGACATCATGGGAAAATCAAAAGAAATCAGCCAAGACCTCAGGAAAAAAATTGTAGACCTCCACAAGTCTGGTTCATCCTTGGGAGTCATTTCCAAACACCTGAAGGTACCACGTTCATCTGTACAAACAATAGTACGCAAGTATAAACACCATGGGACCACGCAGCCTTCATACCGCTCAGGAAGGAGGCACGTTCTGTCTCCTAGAGATGAACGTATGTTGGTGCAAAAAGTGCAAATCAATCCCAGAACAACAGCAAAGGACCTTGTGAAGATGTTGGAGGAAACAAGTACAAAGTATCTATATCCACAGTAAAACGAGTCCTATATCGACATAACCTGAAACGCTGCTCAGCAAGGAAGAAGCCACTGTTCCAAAACCTCCATAAAAAAGCCATACTATGGTTTGCAACTGCACATGGGGACAAATATCGTACTTTTTGGAGAAATGTCCTCTGGTCTGATGAAACAAAAACAGAACTGTTTGGCCATAATGACCATCATTATGTTAGGAGGAAAAAGGGGGAGGCTTGCAAGCCAAAGAACACCATCCCAACCGTGAAGCACGGGGTGGCAGCGTCATGTTTTGTGGGTGCTTTGCTGCAGGAGGGACTGGTGCACTTCACAAAATAGATGGCATCATGAGGATGGAAATTATGTGGATATATTGAAGCAACATCTCAAGACATCAGTCAGGAAGTTAAAGCTTGGTTGCAAATAGGTCTTCCAAATGGACAATGACCCCAAGCATACTTCCAAAGTTGTGGGAAAATGGCTTAAGGACAACAAAGTCAATGTATTGGAGTGACCATCACAAAGCCCTGACCTCAATCCCATAGAAAATTTGTGGGCAGGACTGAAAAGCGTGTGAGAGCAAGGAGGCCTACGAACCTGATTCAGCTACATCAGCTCTGTCAGGAGGAATGGGCCAAAATTCACCCAACTTATTGTAGGAAGCTGCGACCTGTATGCTCTTGTTGGCTGGCCCTCGCTTCACATTCGTCGCCAAACCCACTAGCTCCAGGTCATCTATAAGTCTGTGGTAGGTAAAGCCCCACCTTATCTCAGCTGACTGGTCACCAGAGCAGCACCTACCCGTAGAACACGCTCCAGCAGGTATATTTCACTGGTCACCCCCAAAGCCAATTCCTCCTTTGGCCGCCTTTCCTTACAGTTCTCTGCTGCCAATGACTGGAACGAATTTCAAAAATCACTGAAGCTGTAGACTCATATCTCCCTCTCTAACTTTAAGCACCAGCTGTCAGAGCAACTCACAGATCACTGCACCTGTACATAGCCCATCTGTAAATAGCCCATCCAACTACCTCATCCCCATAATGTTATTTATTATTTATTTATTTATTTGCTCCTTTGCACCCCAGTATCTCTACTTGCACATTCATCTTTTGCACATCTATCACTCCAGTGTTTAATTGCTAAATTGTAATTATTTCACCACTATGGCCTATTTATTGCCTACTTCCCTTATCTTACCTCATTTGCACTTTTTCTCTATTGTGTTATTGACTGTATGTTTATTTATTCCATGTGTAACTGTGTTGTTGTTTGTGTCGAACTGCTTTGCTTTATCTTGGCCAGGTCGCAGTTGTAAATGAGAACTTGATCTCAACTAGCCTACCTGGTTAAATAAAGGTGAAAATAAAAAACAATTGAAAATTTACCTCAGACCTTGTCTTCAACATTTATTCCAAAACCCTATTCTTTCCCCATTAATTTTCCCTATAGGAATGGCCAGGGGTGGATTGACCATCTGGCAATTCTGGCAAATGATAGATGGGCTGGACCATTTTTTGTTGGGTGGGCTGGTTGAAATTAAAGGTGACATGGCAGGTGCCCATGGGCCTGTTAACCTGTTGAGGACAGAGGGCGCTGTTTTCACTTTGGGGGAAAATCGTGCCCAATTTAAACGGCCTCGTACTCAATTCTTGCCCGTACAAAATGCATATTATTATTACTATTGGATAGAAAACACTCTCTAGTTTCTAAAACCGTTTGAATTATATCTGTGAGTAAAACAGTACTCATTTTGCAGCAAACTTCCTGACAGGAAGTGGAAAATCTGAAATCGATGCTCTGTTCTAGGGCCTGCCTATAAATGTCCTTGATATTTATTAGTATACATGCACTTCATACGTCTTCCACTAGATGTCGACAGGCAGTGAGAGAAGAAATGGAGTGTATAACTTGATCTGGGGTCGAATAAAAGCTCTTGGCATGACGTGTCACCAGTTTCCTGTTTTCTGGAGCGCGCGAGAAGGGACCTGGTATTGCCTTCTGAAAAGCTGTCGTTATAGACGACTAATATCTCCGGCTTTGATTTTATTTGATAAATGTGACAATATCATCGTAAAGTATGTTTTTTCAATATAGTTTTATTAGATTATTGAAATTTATTCGGGACGTTAGGCGTGTTGCGTTGTGTGCCTTTGTTCAGGAAGGAGAGCTTCGCGCTACTTTGCTAGCTTTCCGTGCTAATTGACTGGAGAAGAGGACATTCTAAAACCAAACAACGATTGTTCTGGACAAAGGACCCCTTGTACAACATTCTGATGGAAGATCATCAAAAGTAGGACCCATTCTATGATGCTATTTCATATATCTGTCGAACATGTGAAATAGTAGTTTGCGCCCAGATTTTGGGCACTCTCTCCCTATAACTAAGCTGGATGTCGTAATGAAGTTATTTTTAGAATTCTAACACGGCGATTGCATTAAGAACTAGTGTATCTATCATTTCCTATACAACATGTATTTTCTAGTAACGTTTATGAATAGTTATTTGGTCAGAATAGTTGAGTGTCATAAAAATATCCGCACATTCTGGGAAAAAGATGCTACGTTAGCACAATGTATAACCACTGATTTCAGCTCTAAATATGCACATTTTCGAACAAAACATAAGTGTATGTATAACCTGATGTTATAGGACTGTCATCTCATGAAGGTTTGTGAAAATTAATATCTTTTGCTGGTTTATTCGCTATCGCTAACGTGCCTATTGCTATCGCTAACGTGCCTTGATGAATGAATGCGGTAGTGTGGTAGGCTATTGTAGTAAGCTATATTGTGTTTTCGCTGTAAAACACTTAAAAAATCGGAAATATTGGCTGGATTCACAAGATGTTTGTCTTTAATTTGCTGTACACCATCGATTTTTCAGAAATGTTTTATGATGAGTATTTAGGTATTTGACGTTGGTGTCTGTAATTACTCTGGCTGCTTCGGTGCTATTTCTGACGGTAGCTGTGATGGTAGCTGCAATGTAAAACTGATTTATACCTCAAATATGCACATTTTTCGAACAAAACATAGATTTATTGTATAACATGTTATAAGACTGTCATCTGATGAAGTTGTTTCTTGGTTAGTTTGGTTGGTTCTTGGTTAGTTAGGTTGGCTTTGTGCATGCTACCTGTGCTGTGAAAAATGTCTGTCCTTTTTTGTATTTGGTGGTGAGCTAACATAAATATATGTGGTGTTTTCGCTGTAAAACATTTTAAAAATCGGACATGTTGACTGGATTCACAAGATGTGTATCTTTCATTTGCTGTATTGGACTTGTTAATGTGTGAAAGTTAAATATTTCTCAAAAATATTTTTTGAATTTCGCGCTCTGCCTTTTCAGTGGAATGTGGGAGGAGTTCCGCTAGCGGAACCCCGGTGCCAGACAGGTTAAGTTTCCTGATAGGCTGAGCTGTGGTCATGAAAATTCACATTCAAAGTGAAATGAAGCATCAGCAATGCGACCTGCTCTGACTGTCATCAGTTAGACAGCCAAGATCATGGATAGTATACAAACAGAAAGGGTGCCTATAAACGTAGAAAGAGCACATCCCACTGGGCACAGTCGTCAGTTCAAAGTTTAGTTTTAATAGCACTGTTTGGTAAAAGACCAAGTCCATATTATGGCAAGAACAGCTCAAATAATCAACGAGAAACTACAGTCCATCATTACTTTAAGACACGAAGAACAGTCAATCTGGAACATTTGAAGAACTTTGAAAGTTTCTTGAAGTGCAGTCGCAAGAACCATCAAGTGCTATGATGAAACTGACTCTCATGAGGACCGCCACAGGAAAGGAAGACCCAGAGTTACCTCTGCTGCAGAGGAAAGGTTCATTAGAGTTACCAGTCTCAGGAATTGCAGCCCAAATAAATGCTTCACAGAGTTCAAGTAACAGACACATCTCAACATCAACTGTTCAGAGGAGACTGCGTGAATCAGGCCTTCATGGTCGAATTACTGCAAAGAAAGCACTATTAACCTCTCTGGTACAAGTGGGACGCTAGCGTCCCACCTCGACAACAGCCAGTGAACGTGCAGGGCGACAAATTCAAATCAACAGAAATCCCATAATTAAAATTCCTCAAACATACAAGTATAATACACCATTTTAAAGATAAACTTCTTGTAAATCCAACCACAGTGTCCGATTTCAAATAGGCTTTACGGTGAAAGCACACCAAACGATTATGTTAGGTCAGCGCCTAGTCACAGAAAACCATACAGCCATTTTCCAGCCAAGGAGAGGGCTCACAAAAGTCAGAAATAGCGATTAAATTAATCACTAACCTTTGATGATCTTCATCAGATGGCACTCAAAGGACTTCATGTTACACAATAAATGTGTGTTTTGTTCAATAAAGTACATTTTTATGTCCAAAAACCTCATTTGAAATTGGTGTGTTATGTTCAGAAATGCATTGTCTCAAACAAACATCCGGTGAAAGTACAGAGTCACATCAAATAACAGAAATAATCATCATAAACATTGATAAAATATACAAGTGTTAAACATACGAATAAAGATAAACTCCTCCTTATTAATGCAACCGCTGTGTCAGATTTCAAAAAGGCTTTACGCCGAAAGCACACTTTGCGATTATGTTAGGTCAGCTCCTAGCCACAGAAACCCATACAGCCATTTTCCAAACAAGGAGAGGGCTCACAAAAGTCCAAAATAGCATTAAAATGAATCACTTCATCTTTATCTGGTGGCACTCCCAGTTCTCCATGTTAGACAATAAATGTTCATTTGTTTGACAATGTCCCTCTTTATGACCAAAAACCTCCTTTTTGTTCGCGCATTTTGTCCAATAATCCAAATGCATAAGGCGCGTGCACTAAGTCCAGACGAAAAGTTTTTTAAAAGTACAATAAATGTTAGTAGAAACATGCCAAACGATGTTTAAAATCCATCCTCCGGTTGTTTTTGTCATAAATAATAAATAATATTTCAACAGGACAAAAGCTTCGTCAATAGGAAAGGAGAAACAAGAACGCTGCGTTCCCGATCAGGCGCATGGCTGATGTCCGGAAATTTCCACTGTCGAATGATTTAAAGTGCTGTATCTCCCTAATTTTTCAGAGTAAAAGCCTGAAACAATGCCCAAAGACTGGCCACATGTAGAGGGAGCCACAGAGCTTGTGAACTGGGTCCCAAGTCTTTCTATGGTGGATAGGCTTTCAATGAAAAAACAGCCTTTCAAAATAATAATACTTCCTGGTTGGATTTTCCTCTGGTTTTCGCCTGCCATATCAGTTCTGTTATACTCAAAGACATTATTTTAACAGTTTTGGAAACTTTAGAGTGTTTTCTATCCAAATCTACTAATTATATGCATATCCCAGCTTATGGGCCTGAGTAGCAGGCAGTTTAATTTGGGCACGCTTTCATACAAAATTCCGAATGCTGCCCCCTACCCTAGTGAAGCTAAAGGACACCAATAATAAGAAGAGACTTGCTTGGGCCAAGAAACACGAGCAATGGACATTAGCTTGAATGCCAAGGGTCAAATCTGAAAGAAACCTGCCACCATCCTTACGGTGATGCATGGTGGTGGCAGCATCATGCTGTGGGGATGTTTTTCAGTGGCAGGGACTGGGAGACTAGTCAGGATAGCTGTGCAGCGACGCTCCCCATCCAACCTGACAGAGCTTGAGAGGATATGCAGAGAAGAATGTGAGAAACTCCACAAATAAATGTTTGCAATGCTTGTAGCGTCATAACCAAGAAGACTTGAGGCTGTAATCGCTGCCAAAGGTGCTTAACAAAGTACGAAGTAAAGGGTCTAAATACTTATGTAAATGTCAAATTTTAGTTTTATTTTATAAATATTTAAACATTTATAAAAAAAACTGTTTTTGCTTTGTCATTTTGGGCTATTGTATGTAGATTGATGAGAAGAAAATATTTAATCAATTTTAGAATAAGGCTGTAAAGTAACAAAATGTGGAAAAAGTCAAGTGGTCTGAACTTTCTGAATGCACTGTGTGCTGCGTTCACATGCTAGTCTGAACTAGGAAACTTGGAAATGTCCGACTTGATGATTCATTGAACGCAGCGTGTGTATAACTACAACCAGTTAGCCATTTGGAAATATCAGAGATTCCTAGTTCCGACTAGCACAGGAACGTGACATTATAGCCAGTGTTGGGGATTAGTGAATGACATTTTGCAGTAGAGTTGTGGTAGTTGAACTAACATAAAATCTGCCGCTTTCAAGGAGCGGGACTCTAACCCGGAAGCTTATAAGAAATCCCGCTATGCCCTCAGACGAACCATCAAACAACCAAAGCGTCAATACAGGATTAAGATTGAATCCTACTACACCGGCTCTGGCGCTCGTCGGATGTGACAGGGCTCGAAAACTATTAGGGAATACAAAGGGAATCCCAGACACGAGCTGTCCAGTGACGCGAGCCTACCAGACGAGCTAAATGCCTTTTATGCTCGCTTCGAGGCAAGCAACACTGAAGCATGCATGAGAGCACCAGCTGTTCTGGATGACTGTGTGATAACGCTCACGGTAGCCAATGTGAGCAAACCTTTAAACAAGTCAACATTCACAAAGCCGCAGGGCTAGATGGATTACCAGGATGTGTACTCAAAGCATGCATGGACCACCTGACAAGTGCCTTCACTGACATTTTCAACCTCTCCCTGACTGAGTCTGTAATACCTATGTTTCAAGCAGACCCCCATAGTCCCTGTGCACAAGGAAGCGAAGGTAACCTGCCTAAATGATTACCACCCCAGAGAACTCACGCAGCTCTCCCTCAATGTGAGCAAGACAAAGGAGCTGATCGTGTACTACAGGAAAAGGAGGGCCAAACAGGCCCCCATTAACTTCAACGGGGCTGTAGTGGAGCTGGTCGAGAGTTTGAAATTCCTTGGTGTCCACATCATCAACAAACTATCACGGTCCAAAAACACCAAGACAGTCGTGAAGAGGGCATGACAACACCTTTTCCCCCTCAGAAGACTGAAAAGATTTGGCATGGGTCCCCAGATCCTCAAAAAGTTCTACAGCTGCATCATCGAAAGCATCCTGACCAGTTGCATCATCGCCTGGTATGGCAACTGCTCGGCATCTGACTGTAAGGCGCTACAAAGGATAGTGTGTACGGCCCAGTACATAACTTGGGCCAAGCTTCCTGCCATCCAGGACCTAAGCGGTACCGGAGCGCATAGTCTAGGTCCAATAGGCTCCTTAAAAGCTTCTACCCCCAAGCCATAAGACTGCTGAACAATTAATCGAATGGCCACCAGGATGGCCAGCCATTTACATTGACCTCCCCCCTTTGTTTTTACACTGCTGCTACTCACTGTTTATTATCTATGCATAGTCATTTTACCCCTACCTAGATGTATAAATTACCTTGACTAACCTGTACCCCAGCACATTGACTCGGTACCGGTATACCCTGTATATAGCCTTGTTATTGTTATTTTATTTTTTTTATTATTATTTTTTAAATAAATTTTATCCCCTTTTCTCCCCAATTTTCGTGGTATCCAATCGCTAGTAATTATTATCTTGTCTCATCGCTACAACTCCCGTACGGGCTCGGGAGAGACGAAGGTCGAAAGCCATGCGTCCTCCGAAGCACAACCCAACCAAGCCGCACTGCTTCTTTAACACAGCGCGCCTCCAACCCGGAAGCCAGCCGCACCAATGTGTCGGAGGAAACACCGTGCACCTGGCCCCCTTGGTTAGCGCGCACTGCGCCCGGCCCGCCACAGGAGTCGCTGGAGCGCGATGAGACAAGGATATCCCTACCGGCCAAACCCTCCCTAACCCGGACGACGCTAGCCCAATTGTGCGTCGCCCTACGGACCTCCCGGTCGCGGCCGGCTGCGACAGAGCCTGGGCGCGAACCCAGAGACTCTGGTGGCGCAGCTAGCACTGCGATGCAGTGCCCTAGACCACTGCGCCACCCGGGAGGCCTTGTTATTGTTATTTTGTTGTTACTTAGAAAGTATTTTGTTTATTTAGAAAGTATTTTCTTCACTCTATTTCTTGAACTGCATTGTTGGTTACTGGCTTGTAAGTAAGCATTTCACGGTATGGTCTACACCTGTTGTATTCGGCTCCAATCAAGTTGTAGAAACATCTCAAGGACAATCAATGGAATCAGGATGCGCCTAAGCTCAATTTCGAGTCTCATAGCAAAGGGTCTGAATACTTATGTATATAAGGTATTTCTGTTTTTTATTTTTAATAAATGTTCAAACATTTCTGAAAACTTGTGTTCACTTTGTGGTTATGAGGTATTGTGTGATTGATGAGGAACTTTTTATTTAATCCATTTTAGAATAAGGCTGGAACAAAATGTTGAAAAAGTCAAGGGTCTGAATACTTTCCGAATGCACTGTATGTTAGGAACTAGGAACTCATGCCGCGTTCCCATGCTAGTCTGAACTAGGAAACTCTGAGACTTCCGACTTGCTAATTTGTTCAACGCCAGCATATGTATAACTAGCCTACAACCTGTAAGCATGTCTAAAATGTCCTAGTTTCCTAGTTCAAACTAGCAGTAGTGAAAGATATTTTGCAGTAGCTTCGTGGTAGTTGAACTAAATTAAAATCTAGGTCGTGTTTTCAATACTGAATTACTTTTTTTGCCATGTAGAAGTGTAACTAACTACTGGAACTACACACTGTTTTTTGCAAAAAGAAAAGCAAATATAGGTGAAGTATGCAAAATGTTATTTTAATTGCTTTGTCTTCAGACCTGCGTAATCTCTCGTAGAACAGCCAGATGCCAGATGCGTCATAATAGCCCGGAAATAAAGTAAAAACTCAATTAGAAAAGGAATAATAGGCTATATTGAATTGGCCTACATGGAGCAGGGTGGGGAAAAAAACAATATTTAAATACATTTTCAGAAGGGCTGTGGTCACCATTCAATTAATAGCCTACATTAAATATATAAATCAAATTTTCCCATTTACGTCTTTTAACTACTCTACATTCTTGGCAGCACTGGTGTGAGGGGGAGGAATGGCAGAGCGGACCTTCATATGACCCTAAATATTTTGATGTGCAACTTGGAATTACAAGGACCAGTGCTTCTATAGCGGGGGGAAAAAAATCGCACATCTGTTCCGTTTGGGAGCAATGTAGCTGGACAAAAGGAACACCTATCAATTGTTTCCTCTTCAGAGTGCACTGGTGCACAGGTGATACATTGTATAATTTTGCTTGACCATGAGCACCACTGCAAGGCTATGTTCTGAAGGTTTGTATAAAAATAAAGTCACTGGAGGCCTACTATTAAAAAAAGTCACGCCATCTAAACTGATTGGATCCCCCTCACCTACTGAGCAAAGGCGATATATATATATTGCGCAAAGCCTGCCGACACATGCTATTCAGGAGGAGTATCATCCCAGGGGCTATCACTATTATGAACAACTCCACATATGGGCAGGTGTGGGGTGGGATGGGAGTGTAGGAAAGGTATTTGTCTGACTGTTCCTATTTTTTGTTTCCTGCTGTGTTGTCTATAGGCCTATGTTCTGTTTAGGCCTATGTTCTGTTTAGGCCTATGTGATGTGTGAGAAGTTCTAAGATTTCCTCTTGTAGGACAAACGTGAATCTGGATCACAATTGTTTTTACTTTTCCATCATAATGACCATCATGATTCAAATGCATTGATATAGTTTAATTAAATCAATGAATCAAGTTTAATGCTGGTATTATTTTCTACTTCATGTCAAAAGGAGTGATAGCACATATAATGAAGAGAACTTATACGATAAGATTCTTTCTCTCAATAATACTTTTCACACCTTCTCAATCCGGACCCAAACACATTTGAGTTACACACACATGGTGACTCAGAAAATTGTAAAGGATTAACATTAGGAAACAAGAATCCCAACCTACAGCGGTCAAATGATGCATAAACAAAAGCAAGCGCCAACAGCTTGATTAAAAAACAATGGGAAGCTTAATTACAATATTAGTGGGAATACAGTGCATTCGGAAAGGATTCCGTTTTTTTCTTCAACAATCTACACACAATACCCCATAATGACGAAGCGATAACACGTTTTTATAAATCTTTGTTAAAAAAACAACCGAAATAACTTATTTACGTAAGTATTCAGACCCTTTGCTATGAGACTCGAAATTAAGCTCAGGTGCATCCTGATTCCATTGATCATCCTTGAGATGTTTCTACAACTTGGAGTCCACCTGTGGTAAATTTAATTGATTGGACATGATTTGGAAAGGCACACACCTGTCTATATAAGGTCCCGCAGTTGACAGTGCATGTCAGAGCAAAAACCAAGCCATGAGGTCAAAGGAATTGCCCGTAGAGCTCCGATTGTGTCGAGGCACACCTCAGGAAGGTGACCAAGAACCTGATGGCCACCCTGACAGAGCTCCAGAATTCCTCTGTGGAGATAGGGGAACCTTCCAGAAGGTTGAGCCCGGACTTGAACCCGATCAAACATCTCTGGAGAGATTCCCCATCTCTGGAGGGACTCCCCATCCAACATGACAGAGCTTGGAAGGATCTGCAGAGAAGAGTGAGAGAAACTCTCCAAATAGAGGTGTGCCAAGCCTGTAGCGTCATACCCAATAAGACTCGAGGCTGTAACCGCTGCCAAAGGTGCTACAACAAAGTACTGAGTAAAGGGTCTGAATACTTATGTAAATGTGTCTACTTATGTAAAAAATGTTTAAAAAACAGTTTTTGCTTTGTCATTATGGGGTATTGTGTGTAGATTGATGAGGGAAAAACACTATTTAATCCATTTTAGAATAAGGCTGTAACGTAACAGAATGTGGACAAAGTGAAGGGGTCTGACTACTTTCTGAATGCATTGTATGCCCATGATAAAACAAGAGAATGGAATATAATTGCATACATTATCAAAATGATTAGTTGAGATACAGCCACCACTCATGTGTGGATCCCCATTTTTTAAATCAATATGGACAGTGCCCAGTGCTTAGAGTTGAGTAGGAAATTTTACTAACAAGAGGGTTTTGTTGGAACACTAAGAAATAAGAAGTCTATGCTTACATGCTCATGTCTGAGGTGGAAAATCAACTTCTGAAAGTACCATCATGCTTAGTTAGATTCACAGTGACATCTCAGGTTGAATTCTTTGCAAACAGCGATAGTTTCGTTGCCAAAAAGACACACTGGCTAGGCAGAGAAATATGGTAAGATTAATATTTTAATAGAGTAGGTAGGCCTAATAATAGAGACATTGGTGATTTTACCACTGTAATCAGATCGAAATTCTTATGTTCTTGTCATTGAATTGATTAGCCCACTAACCACCTGTGTTAAATGTGTAGTGTCGGTTATAATTGGACAGCTAGTATAGCCTACTTCCTAATAGGCTAATTATGCTGTGGCCCACTAACTAGCAACAAGCTCATGAACAAATTGGCTAGAGGCTAAACCTAGTTGCCAACCCCCATTGAATATTGTAAATGATAAACCGGGAGGTTCAAGTCCTGGATGCTGATTGTCTGAAAGCCGTGGTATATGAGGCAATATACCAGGGGTATGAAGCAAAACTACTTGTTTACTGTTCTAATTATGTTGGTAACCAGTTTATAACAGCAATAAGACACCTCTGGGTTTGTGGTATATGGCCAATATACCACGGCTAGGGGCGGCAGGTAGCCTAGTGGTTAGAGCGGTGGGCCAGTAACCGGAAGGTTGCTGGATCAAATTCCCGAGCTGACAAGATAAAAAGCTTTTGATACTGCCCCTGAGCAAGGCAGTTAACCCACTGTTCCCCGTGTGCCGAAGACGTGGATGTTAAGGCAGCCCCCCGCGCCTCTCTGATTCAGAGGGGTTGGGTTAAATGCGGAAGACACATTTCAGTTGGACAACTGACTAGGTATACCCCTTTCCCTAAGGGCTGTATCCAGGCACTCCACGTTGTGTCCTGCTTAAGAACAGCACTAAGCCATGGTATTTTGGCCATGTACCGCACCCCCTAGGGCCTTATTCCTTAATTCAATCACCCCCTTCACCATCATCATCGTTCAGATCATTCAAAAATGTGGATATAGTGCTAAACTTGAAGAACTAGTGGATGTCTTGGTGAAGTTAAATGGTATTGTTGCTCACCAGTGCAATCTGAAGAAACAACAATACAACTGAGCCTAACAGCATCCATAGCCATCTGCACAGATGTGAGATTGGTTTCACTATTGAAGCACTGGTCCTTTTACGTTTTAATTTCAGGTTGCATATCAAAATATTTAAGGGCATATCGTATGGTCTGCTCTTCCCATAACAGTCACGCCAAACATAGAATTGCTATAAGATTAAAATGGGAAAATAATGTACCTGGGAAAAAACTATGAAATATCATCCCAATACCGTCTGATGTATATATTTAATGTATTACATGAATAGTGACCACAGCCCTTTTGAAAATACATTTAAATCGTGTTTTAATGCGATTTTCTTTCACCCCGCTCTGTGTATTCAATGTATTCCATTTAAAATGTGGCTCCCAGTGCGTCTAGTTCCAGGGGTATTGTGATGCCTCTTGCAATTCCTTCTCTGTATGTTCCTAGGTTATGACTCCTTTCATTACTCTCCTGAATCTATCCATGTCATTGCCTACAGTATGTCTTTGTTGTCATCCTCTCTAAGGAATAACTGGTGTGTATTCATTAGTCGGATTCTGTCGCCAAATATTTTGTCTGTTGGGAAACGTTTTGCAAATGAAACCGTTTACCGTTTACTCTAGGAACAAAACCGTTTACTCTTGGAAGAAATTGGAAGCAAACAAAGCCAACGGAACAAAACAGGGCGGGACCTACCTGAAGTCCAATAGAAACTCACATTTTTATTGCAAAACGTTTTATGTTTGGAGGAAACAGTTTCCGTTGAAAAACGCTTTCCAACAGACCAAAGCAACGGAATCCGACTAATGAATACACCCATGGATTCACAGATATTGGCAAACTCTGGCCCCATACACACTGAGGTTATAGGCCTACACAATTGTTGTGATACAACTGATATTGGAGAGTTGAACAAAACATTTTACACAACCATTGTGTGGTGTCTCCCCACCACTTGTGTAATTATTTTGTGCAGAAACTCTGTCTTATCACAACCTTTTGCCAAATGTGTTGAAAACTAGCTGTAAAATGTTTGTGTGTATGGTGTCTCTGTTTTCCTGGTGGCAAACCATGGCTTATGCAGAAACAGACTCATAATCAAACTTTAGGCGTTACTTGATGCAAAATCATGACTAAATGCATGTCCCACGTTGGATTCTTGTCTAACCCAGTTTGAGGTTATTTTTTTAATAGTAAAAATGTTCATTTACACTTTAATTTTGCATGAGCGCTCTACATAATACCCGTTATCCCTTTGGACACAAAGTAACACAAATTCATAATATAAGATTCTGAATAATAAAGTCATCCTGTATGAAACTCTCTCAGGGCTTGATTTCCATTTCTCTCATATTGATTCCGCAGCAGCAAGTTAATGATGGCAGCGTACATATGACATGTGCGAACGTTCCAATTCATTCTGATACATCACATAAAGTGATGGAAGATGTAGTTGCATTGCAGTATATTGCTTCTTCAGCCTCAATACAATTTTAAATAGGGTAAATATTCCTCTCCCAAGGTTCTATCACTACTTCTCTGTTTATCTGAAAGGCTTGATACTAACAGTTACCCTGAATGCACTGGCAATACTATCTTCCCGGTTCTTTTCAGCAGCATCCTGTGGTCTTGGCCTCACGACACAATCCCCTATTGGACAAAAAAAGCATCGCTGAGTAATCTAGAAAAATTACACTACAATGTCATCAAACAGCTCATTACTGTAAGATGAACTTCTCCTTTTATTGCACCACTGGTTGGACCAGAGGAAATGGGACAGTTAGACGGATATCACCACAATAGAATATCCTCTCAGACAGACTGTTGAAGGACACAGCTCAGTTACCATTTGCTGTAACTTCAAAGTATGCAAATACAGAGAATACTGATTGGAGTAACTAATTTTAAACCTTTTAAGGGCATTCTTTCTATCATACCACCCAGACCTACATCCACTACAGCATCATTATTGGTGGTAGGCCAACATACAGTATATGTACAGATCATGTGCTAGATAAAGTAAGGTAAGTAGGTGTGTTAAAGAACAGCACTGTCCTTGATTCATCATTTGAAACTCTTCTAAATTAATTGCCGTTAAAATTCTAATTGAGTGTCATAGGTTAGGATATCAAAAGATTCCCTTTCATTTTCAAATTAGTTGTAATTGACCATAGCATACCTAACTTAACATGTGAATAATTAATCTCATTAAAATCTATTAGTACTGAGTGTTTAGAACACAAGGAGCAGTCAGGGGTGATATACGGGTGGTGAAGATGAATAAGCTACTCACTAATAACACTCACTTTCATGAGGTAACACTTTCATATACTGTGGAGCGCAATCAAGCACGAACACACACACAAGCGCGTCATTCTGAGTGCACCACTGTTTTTAATTATCCCTCCATTTTATAGTAACTGTAGTGGTGGCTGATGGGATAAAACATTTCACAGTAATAAAGCTCTTTTTGGCAAAGGAATGAATTCCAAATTAATCAATTTGCGAAAGGGATACCACAATTACAGAGAGATCCAATCCCTAAGGATATTCATGCTGCATGAGCGCACATACTGTAATTATACAGTTCAGTATGTGGGCCACTTCAGAGCTAGAAGCACAGGATGTGATGCAAAAATCCATTCAAATACAGTGTAGTGCAGGTTAGCGTTATGAATGATAACCTTTGTTAGAAGGTACACCCACACAGGAATATAAAGAGATAAAGTTGTATGTCACACTACGATACTGAAAAGGAAATTCTGATTATAAATTAGATTAACCCTTGGAATCCTTTTTGGGGCCAGCATTTGTGACTCATTTCAGGAAAGCAGGCGTCTGTCGCGTGTCACTTTTGGCATTTGAACATAAACATGTACAGTTGAAGCATGTACAGATGAAGTTGGAAGTTTACATACACTTAGATTGGAGTCGTTAAAACTGATTTTTCAACCACTCCACAAATTTCTTGTTAACAAACTATAGTTTTGGCAAGTCGGCTAGGACATCTACCTTGTGCATTACACAAGTAATTTTTCCAACAATTGTTTTCAGACAGATTATTTACTTTATAATCCACTGTATCACAATTCCAGTTGGTCAGAAGTTTTGACTGTGCCTTTAAACAGCTTGGAAAATTCCAGAAAATGATGTCATGGCTTTAGAAGCTTCTGATAGGCTAATTGACATCCTTTGAGTCAATTGAAGGTGTACCTGTGAATGTATTTCAAGGCCTACCTTCAAACTTAGTGCCTCTTTGCTTGACATCATGGGAAAATCAAAATAACTCAGCCAAGACCTCAGAAAAAAATTGTAGACCCCCACAAGTCTTCTCATTATGTGTAGGTAATCCTTTCTATGTAGCTTTTTTGAAAGATATTGCAAAGAACTGTAAAAGTGTTGCTAATGCTCTCCACTTTCTGGAGCACCGAGTTTTGAAATCAGTGGAATGCCCGGTGGAAGCAGAGTATGATAGCTAAGGAGTTTGAGAAAATTCTGCCGTTTGAATGCAAATATGTGGCGGGAGTCAAAAAGAGAACACACAGAAGGCTACTGTATAAGACACCAGTCTCCGGATTACATCTTCAAACTAAGAGCAACCATGGTATCCGTGACAGAAAGGGAGAAGTGTTTATCCATGTATACGGGTAAGAGAGTCTAGCTAGCAACATTTTCTGATATTATACGTTTCTAATTTTGTCAGAAAGTTATTTTCAAGTTAAAGCATACTGTTAGCTAGCTAGTGAAAATTAGCTGGCTCGCTAGCTAACGTTACATGTATGATCTGTGTAGTAATATTATTTGTATCTCAGAACCATTTGCATTGCTAGTTATAGCCTAATGTTAGCTAGCTAGCTAACATTGAATCTAGTTGGTTAACTTTAGCTACCTGCAGATTCATGTAGGATAGTAATGTTATGAGTTGGGATTATGGTTCATTGTTTAGCAAGCTATCTAGCTACATGTCTAAACAAAATACTCCACTATGCAAGTAACAATTTCACTGTACCATTTACACCTTCTGTATCCTGTTCATGTGACAAATAAACTTAGATTTTATTTAATATAGTGTGTGTTTACCAGAGAAAAAAGTCAAATTAGAATATAACGTTAGGCCAACGAGACAATGTCCAAGTTCTAAAAATCTTGGGTACAATGCCCTCCTTTTATTTCGTCACAGTCACAACCGTAAGCTATTTTCTGTAATTAGCTTGCCATTAACTGGTAAAAATAAAGGTATTGAGCTTATTTTCCTGCAATAATGAATAAAAATGTGCTTATGTTAAGACGTTGTCAGCTATATGATATAGTCAGTCTTTGAACTGGTTAGCCAGCTAACTTAACGTTAAGCTAGCTAGCTAGCTAACAATCTAAGAACGAACCAAAACATGCTTTTAGTTGCCTGGTTTGCTAGTTTGACATACAGAATTCATTTCTAACTGGATGGGTTTATTGGTGTTAAAATGCATCAGAAATGCTATTTTGGGCCACCAGGCTGCCGATGTCATGCATCTTGTAATTTTTGTGTTTATACTTTTTCATAACAACAACGAAAAGTTTGATGTCGGACGACAATATAATGTTCATGATGTCAGTGCAACAACTGTCTACAGACATGTCGATAGATGTAGTATAAACCAGCCTTCAGTCTTGAAATCTTTGGTTATTTAGTACACTACCGTACTCACTCTGTTTAGCACAAGGCCTCACATGTGAATCCTTAAAGAGATATGTGGGGCTAAGGCTTAATTAAGAGGGTGTGAACGATGCTGAATGGGTGTGGGCAAAGAAGAGTCCTCCGGTAGGTGTACCAAAACATTCAAGGGACATTTTCTCAAAAGTGCGGTTACAAGTTCATCAACTTTCAAAACAGAATTACTTTCCCATTGTTCCTCAACTGTAGTGTATGATATTACATTTTCTAGCTCTGAGTCTACTTTTATCCAATGTAAAAAACACAATTTCAAATTTTGCTACATAAGACCAAATCGAGCCAGTCGGTCACATTTGTCAACTGGTAATGTCACAGTAGCAGCCTTATAACAAAGGAATGAGTGTGAATACAATTTGCTTTTATTTCTCAGATAGGCAACAGCCTACACTCTAACCTTTGAGAATATCTACATTTTAACCTTGCTTAGGAAATAATGGAACCTCAGGCAACATTCATTTCCTTTTCCAAGGAGGAACGTCTGTGTCCCAAATGACACCCTAGTCCCTATATAGGGCTCTACTTTAGATCATCAGGGCCCACAGGGCTCTGCTCAAAAGTAGTGGACTATTATAGGGAATAGGGTGCCATTTGGGATGCATCCCTGGACTGTATATGATTATTGATTTTGAAGGAGCCCTAAAATGTCACGCACAAGTAAGCATATATTGCTTCATTACTAGGTAGTTTGCATATACATTACCTTAGGAAAGCACATGAAATTATTTTCATTTACCACAGAGCTTGAAAATTGTTTTCATGCTATGCAAGATTTGTCTCTATTTTTGCCTCTGAAAGCTTCATAATCACTACTAAATGATGATAAATTATTCCGAATAGTTTGAAAAGATAATCACATTTTTATTCAAGATAACAAGCCTATCATTTAGTAGCATCATTTGAATTTCAACTAGGAAGGTTCCTAACTTATTGTTCAAGTAGATGCAGATTTTAAAGTAATTTCACCTTGTAGTGTCACGATCGTCGTAAAGTGAAAGAGAGGAGGACCAAGGCGCAGCGTGATAGCAATACATCTTTACTTTAATAAAGACGAAAAAACGAAGAACACTATACAAACAAAATCAAAACAATAAACCGACGAACGTGAAGCTATACAAACTAAGTGCTAACATGCAACATAGACATAGACAATCACCCACAAACTACCTAATGACTATGGTTGCCTAAATATGGCTCCCAATCAGAGACAACGATAGACAGCTGTCTCTAATTGAGAACCAATCTAGGCAACCATAGACATACATACACCTAGACTAAACACTGCCCCATAAACATACAAAAAACCCTAGACAATACAAAACACATACTTCCCCCATGTCACACCCTGACCTAACTAAAATAATAAAGAAAACAAAGATAACCAAGGCCAGGGCGTGACAGTACCCCCCCCCCCCCCCCCCAAAGGTGCGGACTCCGGCCGCAAAACCTGACATAGAAGGGGAGGGTCCGGGTGGGCCTTCTTACGTGGCCCCCACTCCACCATAGTCAATACCCGCTTTGGTGGCGCCTCTGGAGCGAGGACCCTTACAGCGAGTCCCGGACTGAAGACCATCCTAGAGGACGCCACTGGACGGAGGGGCAGCTCCGGACTGAGGGGCATCTCCGGACTGAGGGGCATCTCCGGACTGAGGGGCATCTCCGGACTGAGGGGCATCTCCGGACTGAGGGGCATCTCCGGACTGAGGGGCATCTCCGGACTGAGGGGACTGAGGGGCATCTCCGGACTGAGGGGCATCTCCGGACTGAGGGGACTGAGGGGCATCTCCGGACTGAGGGGCATCTCCGGACTGAGGGGCATCTCCGGACTGAGGGGCATCTCCGGACTGAGGGGCATCTCCGGACTGAGGGGCATCTCCGGACTGAGGGGCAGCTCATGACTGGAGGGCAGGTCCTGGCTGACTGGCGACTCTGGCAGGTCCTGGCTGACTGGCGACTCTGGCAGCTCCTGGCTGACTGGCGACTCTGGCAGCTCCTGGCTGACTGGCGACTCTGGCAGCTCCTGGCTGACTGGCGACTCTGGCAGCTCCTGGCTGACTGGCGACTCTGGCAGCTCCTGGCTGACTGGCGACTCTGGCAGCTCCTGGCTGACTGGCGACTCTGGCAGCTCCTGGCTGACTGGCGACTCTGGCAGCTCCTGGCTGACTGGCGACTCTGGCAGCTCCTGGCTGACTGGCGACTCTGGCAGCTCCTGGCTGGCGGGCGGCTCTGGCAGGTCCTGACTGGCGGGCGGCTCTGGCGGCTACTGACTGACGGGCGGCTCTGACGGCTCAGGACAGACGGGCGGCTCTGACGGCTCAGGACAGACGGGCGGCTCAGACGGCGCTGGGCAGACGGGCGGCGCAGGCGGCCCTGGGCAGACGGGCGGCGCAGGCGGCCCTGGGCAGACGGACAGCTCAGATGGCGCTTGGCAGACGGGCAGCGCAGGCGGCACTGGGCAGACGGGTAGCTCAGACGGTGCTGGGCAGGCGGACAGCGCAGACGGCGCTGGGCAGACTTCAGACTCTGGCCGGCTGATGCGCACAGTAGCCCTGGTGCATGGTGCCGGAACTGGTGGTACCGGACTAAGGAAACGCACATCAAGGCTAGTGCGGGGAGGAGGAACAGGGCATACTGGACCCTGGAGACGCACATTAGGCCTAGTGCGTGGTGCCGGAACTGGTGGTACCGGGCTGGGGACACGCATCTCAGGGCTAGTGCGGGGAGGAGGAACAGGGCGTACTGGACTCTGGAGACGCACAGGAAGCTTGGTGCGTGGTGTTGGCACTGGTGGTACTGGGCCGAGGACACGCACCTCAGGGCGAGTGCGGGGAAGAGGAACAGGGCGTACTGGACTGCCGAGGCGCACTATAGGCCTGGTACGTGGTGCCAGAACTGGTGGTATCGGGCTGGGGACACGCACCTCAAGGCTAGTGCGGGGAGCAGGAACAGGGCGTACTGGACTCTGGACACAGGAGGCTTGGTGCGTGGTGCCGGAACTGGAGGACTGGTACGAGGGGCTGCCACAGGAGAGCTAGTACGTGGGGCTGCTACAGGAGGTGCAGAACTAGGGAGGTGCACAGGAGGCCTGGTTCGTGGGACTGGCACTGTCATTCCCAGACGGTTAGCACGCACCTCAGGACGAGTATGGAGAGCTGACTCAGGTAACATCACATCCTGCACACGCTCTGTCGGGTGGATGTTGTGCCTCAAGCACCAACACAGCAGCTCCCTCATTTCACTCTCCTCCAAACTCCCCATTAAATCCTTTACAGTTTCAACTGTTCTGCCTGCAGTTATGGAACCCCTACCTGTCCCAGACCTGCTGCTTTCAACTCTTAATGATCGGCTATGAAAAGCCAACTGACATTTATTCCTGATTATTATTTGACCATGCTTGTCATTTATGAACATTTTGAAAATCTTGGCTCTCTCTAATTCTCTCCTTCTCTCTTTCTTTCTCTCTCTCGGAGAACCTGAGCCCTAGGACCATACGTCAGGATTACCGGGCATGATGACTCCTTGCTGTCCCCAGTCCACCTGGCCTTGCTGCTATTCCAGTTTCAACTGTTCTGCCTCCGGTTATGGAACCCCTACCTGTCCCAGACCTGCTGTTTTCAACTCTTAATGATCGGCTATGAAAAGCCAACTGACATTTATTCCTGATTACTATTTGACCATGCTTGTCACTTATGAACATTTTGAACATCTTGGCCATGTTCTGTTATAATCTCCACCCGGCACAGCCAGAAGAGGACTGGCCACCCCTCATAGCCTGGTTCCTCTCTAGGTTTCTTCCTAGGTTTTGGCCTTTCTAGGGAGTTTTTCCTAGCCACCGTGCTTCTACACCTGCATTGCTTGCTGTTTGGGGTTTTAAGCTGGGTTTCTGTACAGCACTTCGAGATATTAGCTGATGTACGAAGGGCTATATAAAATAAACTTGATTTGATTTACAGTCTCTGTATCATTCCCATTGCTCACCTCCAATATCAGCCCGACTGGCTCTGGTTCCTTCTTCGGCTCCTCACGGTAGGCACGGGAAGTTGACGCAGGTCTCCTATCTGAACTCACCACACTCCCCATGTGCCCCTCCCCAAGAAACTTTTGGCGTTTCCTCGAGGGCTTCCTACCGCGCCGTCGTGCTCCTTTCTCCAACTCCATTATCCTGTAACCCTCCTCGCACTGCACCAGCGAATCCCAGGCGGGCTCCGGCACTTTCTCTGGATCGATCGCCCACCTGTCTATCTCTTCCCAGGTTGTTCTCCACTCATCCTTTTCCCGGGTCCATTCCTCCACAAAGCGCTGTTCCCTCCTTTCACGCTGCTTGGTCCAATTTTGGTGGGTGATTCTGTCACGATCGTCGTAAAGTGAAAGAGAGGAGGACCAAGGCGCAGCGTGATAGCAATACATCTTTACTTTAATAAAGACGAAAAAACGAAGAACACTATACAAACAAAATCAAAACAATAAACCGACGAACGTGAAGCTATACAAACTAAGTGCTAACATGCAACATAGACATAGACAATCACCCACACCTACCTAATGACTATGGTTGCCTAAATATGGCTCCCAATCAGAGACAACGATAGACAGCTGTCTCTAATTGAGAACCAATCTAGGCAACCATAGACATACATACACCTAGACTAAACACTGCCCCATAAACATACAAAAAACCCTAGACAATACAAGGGGTAACAGTGGAGATGGAAAATTGCATCAGGTGGAACAAATACAGTGGCATGGTTCAGGCTCAGTGGAGATGGAAAATTGCATCAGGTGGAACAAATACAGTGGCATGGTTCCAGAGTGCAAGTGGTCAGCACAAAGGCTGTGTCCCAAATTGGAGCCTATTCCTTATATAGTGCACTACTTTTGACCATGGCCCATAGAGTCACAAGTAGTGCACTATATACGGAATAGGGTGCCATGTGGGATGCATCCATAGTCATATGGGATGGGAGTGTATCTCAACAGGGCCAGGTGGTTGGCATGGGGGGGCAGGGTTGGTGGTGATACAATTTTCCACAGGATGTACATAAATAGGCATTTCAATGTTTACACAACATTTAATGAGAGCGCAGATCAGTTCCCTCAGGGGATAAACAATCTGGTGAAATATGATGATACAGTAACATTTATTATTAATCTTTCCTATACATTTCTACAGAATTTTGAGTTCCTAATGTATAAGAATAGCAGTACCGTGAAGAAAATGATCAACAAATATAAAACCATTTCTGTATGTGACATTTTGTATAGCTTTTCATCCCTGTGGTGAATGCCTGTTTTTTTGACCACACACAGTGGAATGTGTTTGTCTATTCTTCTGTTTGTCTGCTCAGTTTTTCCTGAATGCAATAGCAAGGTTTCGTAATGGAATTTCTCTCAGAGTAACCCTGCACCTTTGATTAAATACTGGCCTAGATTCAGCTTTGTTTCTCCAAGCGAGAAGAGAGTATCATAAAGGAAATATAAATATTTAAATTTGGCTATGAGACAATCTGCTGGTACCTGGGGAAGCAAATCCAGACCAGTCTCTCTCTCCGTCTTCCTAGCTGGAGGGCAGCCAATTTCAGAGGATGAAGTCAACTGCACAATGCAGTAAATATCAAAATCTTAATGCATGCAGATTTAAGCATAATTTCCTATCTGAAATCCATTAGCCACTCTCTCTGCTTAAATTAATCTCTCCCTGAAGCGTGAGACAAAATGCATGCTTGGTAGTAGACTACAGTATTATGCAAGACACAACTTTCACAGATAGAAACTGATGCTGGAACTATGGGATATTTTACCATAGATGTTCTTGTGGAATTCTTGACATGCAGGGATTCCAAAATAGATTGTTAAATATAATTCCAGTCGTACCATAATGCAAACCCCAATGTACAAATACACAGAAATGTAACCTACTAACAAGACCAATGGGCTGAGCAATGTCAACATTTATTTTTGTCACTATAGAGAATCAGGTCTAATGGAAAAAGCACTGAGTACTGATTTGGTGCAAAACACGGATTGATTGAAGAGCAAAGGGGATCCTGAACAATTCCAAACCTGCTAAACTAGAATGAAACCTGGACAAAGATAGCGTGCATGTGAACATCCTGTTATTTTTGTAAAAATGTAAATAACATTTTTTGTTACCCGATAGTTGTCCATCATACTAAATCATATTAAATAAAAATACATACAGCAGGAGCAACATGAGGTATATATGTATTGTTCTATGTTAAAGTAAAAGGTCCAAATTCAATAAATTAAGTTAAATTAAATAAAAAACAAAAACAGTGGTTAACCTAGATGCGGAGCGTCTCGAACGTATGTTTCTTCCTTCCCAGTATTCACATTACTGACATATTTCCACTTAAAATGTCATATCTGTCAGTAATGTGAGTAATGGAAAGGAAGAAACATACGTTTGAGACACGGAGCATATGATGGACGACTATCTGGTAATTACAAAAATTGAGGAAATGCTTCCCTTTATGCAATTGGCATGTGGGAGGAGTTTGTCTGAACCATGTAGGTGAGTGAGAACCATTGTAGCGGTTAACTTGGCATGTGCCAAGTTGATGAATAATGGGGGCTCGTCCTGGCACCTCAATGGTGGAACAAGCTTCCCCCTAATGTCAGGACAGCAGAGTACCTGCCCATCTTCTGAAAACATCTGAAGCCTTACCTCTTTAAACAGTATCTTAAATACATTAATAAATGTGCTTGTCTTTTCCTACTAGCACTGACTTTGTTGATAACTACTTTGTTGAGGGAGAATGCACTTACTACGATTGTGATATGTTGTGGTCTCAACTAGCTATCTTAAGATGAATGCACTAATATAAGTCGTTCTGGATAAGAACGTCTGCTAAGTAACTAAAATGTCAAATGTATTTATAGCTCTAGCGGTGCAAGCCTGTTACTGCATCATTTTCTACATTAAAAAACACACAAAGTTGCACACTTTACAGTGAAGATTACATTTTCTTGTTCCTGTGTTTTCCCTATTTTAACAAATAGCAATTCTGCTCAGCTGCACAATCTTACACTATGACCTCCCATGGTTTCCACAGAGTTACATAAATTCTTGCCATATCAGAACTAAATGAACACATATAATGGAGAGGCAAATTGCTAAATTTCTTGATACATTGAGTGTACAAAACATTAGGAACACCTTCCTAATATTGAGTTAAACACCCTGGCCCATGTTGGCTCCAATGCTTCCTACAGTTGTGTCAAGTTGGCTGGATGTCCTTTGGGTGGTGGACCATTCTTGATACACACGGGAAACTGTTGAGCATGAAAAACCCAACAGCATTGCTGTTCTTGACACACTCAAACCGGTACGCCTGGCACATACTACCATACCCGTTCAACAGCACTTAAATATTTTGTCTTACCCATTCACCCTCTGAATGGCACACATACACAATCCATGTCTCAAGTGTCTCAAGGCTTAAAATCTTTATTTAATCTGTCTCCTCCACTTCATCTACACTGATTGAAGTGGATTTAACAGATAACATCAATAGATAACTTCAATCCAAGATGGCGTAGCAGTCAGATGTCCTTTGTCCTCGTCCTGTCCCGTGTATATATATTTTATATATTTTTCTTCGCATTTCTTTTTATATATATATTTTTTCTTCTTAAAAACTCAACTTCAAAACACTCTCCGGCAACCCACCTCACCAAATGTGGTGCGGATCTGTTTTTTTCCTCAAAGGTATTATTCACCTCGTATCCGAAATCTACAACAGAAGCTAGCCAGAAGTTAGCCAGCTCACAAGCTAACGTGAGTAGTTCAGCTAACCACAGCTAGCGCTCATCAGCTATCCTTTAGCTCGGAAAACTATTGCCAGTTTCGTACAACGCGACTCAGACCAGAGCATACCAGACCTATTTTCTCTCCATATCCCCGGATTTTTACCGCAAGCTCTGGACATTTACACCGGGATCTTGCAGCTAACTAGCTGCTATCCGAGTGACTATTGGCTAACATCATTTCCGGAGCAAACACCAATTATCCCGGAGCTAGCCAGCTGAAGAGTTCCATCAGCCACTCCCGGGCTACAACCACCTATCCGGACCCGTTTTACTGCCGATGCGGAGCCCCACCGGGCCTTCACGACTGGGATACCGACGTTATCTGCCCGAGGGAGTTATTCAACTGGCCCCTCCATCGCGACGTAACCTGAACGCCCATATGCTAATTGCGGCCCGCTAATCGTTAGCTGTCCTGAGCATATCGGCTGCTATCTGAACAGGTCTATCGAACAATCTTCTTAGGCCACTATAACTATTTTGACAATTGGATTGGTCCCCTCTACCACTCGGAACCCCACTAATCTACCGACGGAAATGCACGGCGTGGCTAAAATCAGACCTCCATCTTCTGCTAGCTTGCTACCCATGACTAGCTGTCTGAATCACGAAGCTAGCACCAGTTAGCAAACACTATTCTACAATTCACAACCTCTCTTTCGCCATCCGGCTTGGATTCTCTGTCGACACGACCACGTCTGGTCTGCAGACGATTACCCCATCCGCTGTGCCCTCAACCGGCCTCCGTCTGAGCAGACCCCCTCCGTCTGAGCAGACCACCCCCCGGGCTACTAACTTTAAACGCCGCGGGCTAGCTTAGTGGAGGCCTCACTGCTCCATCTACGGCTGCCCCCTGGACACTATGATCACTTGGCTACATAGCTGATGCCTGCTTGACTGTCCATTAATTCATGGTACTCCATTCCGTTTATTTGTGTTTTATCTGTCGGCTCTGTGCTTTAACTCAGGATCTGTGTGTAGTTAATCCGACCCTCTCTGCCTAGCCGTCGCCATTTTTACCTGCTGTTGCTGTGTTAGCAGACTAGCTGCTGTTATCTCACCTGTTGTTTTAGCTAGCTCTCCCAATCAAGACCTGCAATCACTTTATGCCTTATTGTATGTCTCCCTCAAATATCAATATGCCTTGCATACTGTTGTTCAGGCTAGTTATCATTGTTTTGGTTTACAATGGACCCCGTAGTTCCACTCTCCGTACCTCTGATACCTCCTTTGTCCCACCCCCCACACATGCGGTGACCTCACCCATTGAGACCAGCATGTCCAGAGATACAACCTCTCTTATCATCACCCAGTGCCTGGGCTTGCCTCCGCTGTACCCGTGCCCCACCATACCCTGGTCTGCACATTATGCCCAGAATCTATTCTACCACGCCCATAAATCTGCTCCTTTTATTCCTTGTCCCCAACGCTCTAGGCGACCAGTTTTGATAGCCTTTAGCCGCACCCTCATCCTACTACTCCTCTGTTCCTCGGGTGATGTGGAGGTAAACCCAGGCCCTGCATGTCCCCAGTCACCCTCATTTGTTGACTTCTGTGATCGAAAAAGCCTTGGCCTCATGCATGTCAATATCAGAAGCCTCCTCCCTAAGTTTGCCTTACTCACCGCTTTAGCACACTCTGCCAACCCTGATGTCCTTGCCGTGTCCGAATCCTGGCTTAGGAAGGCCACCAAAAATTCTGAGATTTCCATACCCAACTATAACACTTTCCGTCAAGATAGAACTGCCAAAGGGGGAGGAGTTGCAATCTACTGCAGAGATAGTCTGCAAAGTTCTGTCATACTTTCCAGGTCTATGCCCAAACAGTTCGAACTTCTAATTTTAAAAATTAATCTCTCCAGAAATAAGTCTCTCACTGTTGCCGCCTGCTACCGACCCCCCTCAGCTCCCAGCTGTGCCCTGGACACCATCTGTGAATTGATCGCTCCCCATCTAGCTTCAGAGTTTGTTCTGTTAGGTGACCTAAACTGGGATATGCTTAACACCCCGGCAGTCCTACAATCTAAGCTTGATGCCCTCAATCTCACACAAATCATCAAGGAACCCACCAGGTACAACCCTAAATCCGTAAACATGGGCACCCTAATAGACATTATCCTAACCAACTTGCCCTCCAAATACACCTCTGCTGTCTTCAATCAAGATCTCAGCGATCACTGCCTCATTGCCTGTATCCGCCACGGGTCCGCGGCCAAACGACCACCCCTCATCACTGTCAAACGCTCCCTAAAACACTTCTGCGAGCAGGCCTTTCTAATCGACCTGGCCCGGGTACCCTGGAAGGATATTGACCTCATCCCGTCAGTTGAGGATGCCTGGTCATTCTTTAAAAGTTACTTCCTCACCATATTAGACAAGCATGCTCCGTTCAAAAAATGCAGAACCAAGAACAGATATAGCCCTTGGTTCACTCCAGACCTGACTGCCCTCGACCAGCACAAAAACATCCTGTGGCGAACTGCAATAGCATCGAAGAGCCCCCGCGATATGCAACTGTTCAGGGAAGTCAGGAACCAATACACGCAGTCAGTCAGGAAAGCAAAGGCCAGCTTTTTCAAGCAGAAATTTGCATCCTGTAGCTCTAACTCCAAAAAGTTCTGGGATACTGTAAAGTCCATGGAAAACAAGAGCACCTCCTCCCAGCTGCCCACTTCACTGAGGCTAGGTAACACGGTCACCACTGATAAGTCCATGATAATCGAAAACTTCAACAAACATTTCTCAATGGCTGGCCATGCCTTCCTCCTGGCGACTCCAACCTTGGCCAACAGCCCCGCCCCCCCCGCTGCTACTCGCCCAAGCCTCCCCAGCTTCTCCTTTACCCATATCCAGATAGCAGATGTTCTGAAAGAGCTGGAAAACCTGGACCCATACAAATCAGCTGGGCTTGACAATCTGGACCCCCTATTTCTGAAACTGTCCGCCGCCATTGTCGCACCCCCTATTACCAGCCTGTTCAACCTCTCCTTCGTATCATCTGAGATCCCCAAGGATTGGAAAGCTGCCGCGGTCATCCCCCTCTTCAAAGGGGGAGACACCCTGGACCCAAACTGTTACAGACCTATATCCATCCTGCCCTGCCTATCTAAGGTCTTCAAAAGCCAAGTCAACAAACAGATCACTGACCATCTCGAATCCCACCGTACCTTCTCCGCTGTGCAATCCGGTTTCCGAGCCGGTCACGGGTGCACCTCAGCCACGCTCAAGGTACTAAACGATGTCATAACCGCCATCGATAAAAGACATTACTGTGCAGCCGTCTTCATCGACCTGGCCAAGGCTTTCGACTCTGTCAATCACCATATTCTTATCGGCAGACTCAGTAGCCTCGGTTTTTCTAATGACTGCCTTGCCTGGTTCACCAACTACTTTGCAGACAGAGTTCAGTGTGTCAAATCGGAGGGCATGTTGTCCGGTCCTCTGGCAGTCTCTATGGGGGTACCACAGGGTTCAATTCTCGGGCCGACTCTTTTCTCTGTATATATCAATGATGTTGCTCTTGCTGCGGGCGATTCCCTGATCCACCTCTATGCAGACGACACCATTCTGTATACTTCCGGCCCTTCCTTGGACACTGTGCTATCTAACCTCCAAACGAGCTTCAATGCCATACAACACTCCTTCCGTGGCCTCCAACTGCTCTTAAACGCTAGTAAAACCAAATGCATGCTTTTCAACCGTTCGCTGCCTGCACCCGCACGCCCGACTAGCATCACCACCCTGGACGGTTCCGACCTAGAATATGTGGACATCTATAAGTACCTAGGTGTCTGGCTAGACTGCAAACTCTCCTTCCAGACTCATATCAAACATCTCCAATCCAAAATCAAATCTAGAGTCGGCTTTCTATTCCGCAACAAAGCCTCCTTCACTCACGCCGCCAAACTTACCCTAGTAAAACTGACTATCCTACCGATCCTCGACTTCGATGATGTCATCTACAAAATAGCTTCCAATACTCTACTCAGCAAACTGGATGCAGTTTATCACAGTGCCATCCGTTTTGTTACTAAAGCACCTTATACGACCCACCACTGCGACCTGTATGCCCTAGTCGGCTGGCCCTCGCTACATGTTCGTCGTCAGACCCACTGGCTCCAGGTCATCTACAAGGCTATGCTAGGTAAAGTGCCGCCTTATCTCAGTTCACTGGTCACGATGGCTACACCCACCCGTAGCACGCGCTCCAGCAGGTGTATCTCACTGATCATCCCTAAAGCCAAAACCTCATTTGGACGCCTTTCCTTCCAGTTCTCTGCTGCCTGCGACTGGAACGAATTGCAAAAATCTCTGAAGTTGGAGACTTTTATCTCCCTCAACAACTTTAAAAATCTGCTATCCGAGCAGCTAACCGATCGCTGCAGCTGTACATAGTCCATCTGTAAACTACCCACCCAATTTACCTACCTCACCCCCCATACTGCTTTATTTATTTACTTTTCTGCTCTTTTGCACACCAGTATCTCTGCTAAATTGTAATTACTCGATTTATTGCCTACCTCATGCCTTTTGCACACATTGTATATAGATTGTATATAGATTCTCTTTTTTTTCTACCATGTTATTGACTTGTTTATTGTTTACTCCATGTGTAACTCTGTGTTGTTGTCTGTTCACACTGCTATGCTTTATCTTGGCCAGGTCGCAGTTGCAAATGAGAACTTGTTCTCAACTAGCCTACCTGGTTAAATAAAGGTGAAATAAAATAAAAAAATAAGGGACCATAGCTTCTCCAGGATTCACCTGCTCAGTCTATTTCATGGAAAGAGCAGGTGTTACTAATGTTTTGGCCACTTAGTGTATAGTGTACATGTAGAAAGGAGCCCTGGTTAAAATGGTCTTTTGACTTCCAATAGATGTTCTATGTTTATCTGACTAAAGCATTTCAGACTGTTTTCAATGTCTGCATTGAGATATGAGCCAGATATACATAATACAGATGTGACAGAAATATACTGTCAGCATCCTGGAAAAAACTGCTTCACTTTTTGCAGATTTCATTTTTTTCAATTCCTGAAAAGTTTACTTTTTGTATGAAACTTTTCCAGGATACCAATAAACATGGACTTTTATAGACCCACTGTCTCTGTCTTTGCAGGGCAATTATAACAGACTGCTCCATTAGACATACAACTGTGAATGTAAATTGTCAAGGCTCAGGAGAAGACCAGGATGCAGACAGGTTCAAAGTAATAAAAGTATATTACAAAAACAGGGGGGCAGTCAAACGACAGGTCAACGGCAGGCAGAGGTCAGCAATCCAGAGCAGAGTCCGAAAGGTACAGAACGGCAGGCAGGCTCAGGGCCAGGGCAGGCAGAGGTCAGCAATCCAGGGTGGTGTGACAAGGTACAGAACGGCAGGCAGGCTCAGGATTAGGGCAGTCACTGTTCCATTGCCTGCCTTTCGTCCATTTAAAGGGATATCAACCAGATTCCTTTTGCTATGGCTTCATCACTAGCATAGATTGGATTGCCTCGCTGTGGTTCCCTGACACTCAGAGGTTGATGGGAGTGGTATTGTGGGTGACCTGGCCTATAGAGCGCCCGTCCCGCGCTCTAACGTCCATGGGAATGGAGAAGGGCTAAGTGGGGATGCCCAGCTCGGATGCCAGTGTAGCGTCCAAAAAAACCTCTCATCGGCCCCAGAGTCAATGGGTACCCGGAGAGATTTTGACTGCTTCCCCCACAGCAGGATGGCATGGAAAGTGGTGCGAGTAAGGAGACTCACGGGGGAACTCGGAGACTCTAGGGGGAACTCGGGTAGCTTCGGGTCCTCTCGGCCACGGAGACGTCAGGGACTTCTGGGATGCCTCGGAGGCGATGTGGAATCCTTGGGCGGGTGAGTGGAATCGGACCTCCTCTCCTTCCTACGTTCCCGTAGCCACCCATCAATCCGGATGCTCAAGGCAATGAGCGATTCGAGATCCGTCGGTAGTTCCCGGGCTGCTAGCTCATCCTTCACTTCCTCCGATAATCCGTGCAGGAATGTGTCAAACAGCGATTCCGTATTCCAGGCACTCTCAGCTGCCAACATGCGGAAATCCACCGCATAGTCTGCCACACTGCGGGACTCTTGCCGAAGCTGGAGTAACTTCCGGGCAGCCTCTCTCCCGGACAATGGAGAATCAAAAACCTTCTTCACCTCCGCTACGAACTCCTCCAGACTGAAGCATACGGCCGACTGTTGTTCCCACATGGCCGTAGCCCAGGCAAGAGCCCTCCCAGACATCAGTGTGATGAGGTAAGCTATCTTTGAGCGGTCCAAGGGGAAGGAGGAGGGCTGCAGCTCAATGATGAGAGAACACTGCGCGAGTAATGCCCGACAGGTTCCCAACTCTCCAGCGAAGTGTTCCGGGGGAGGTAAGCAGGGTTCTCGGGGAACCGGGAAGGCCCGGGGAGCCCGCGTTGCTAACAGCCGGGTTACTGAGTGGCTGGGAGGTTACCGTCGTTGAAGGAATTGCTCCAGCAATGTATTAAATGCGCGGTCATGGTGTTCGGCCAAGGTCTGGAACCCTTCCATAAGACCACAAAGCAACTCCTCGTGCCTTCCAATGGTAGCTCCTTTGGAGGAGACGGCGTTGCGGAGCTGGTCCAAGTCTGCTGGGTTCGTCATTGCCAGTGCGTACTCTCAAGGCTCAGGAGAAGACCCAGATGCAGACAGTTTTGAAGTAACAAAAGTTTATTACAAAAACAGGAGGCAGGCAAACGACAGGTCAAGGGCAGGCAGAGGTCAGTAATCCACAGTGGTGTGACAAAGTACAGAACTGCAGGTAGGCTCAGCGTCAGGGCAGGCAGAAAGGTCAAAACAGGGAAAACTAGAAAACAGGAACTAGAGAAAAACAGGAGCATGGGAAAAATGCTGGTAGGCTTGACAAAATAAAACAAACTGTCAACAGACAAACAGAGAACACAGGTATAAATACACCGGGGATAATGGGGAAGATGGGCGGCACCTGGAGGGGGGTGGAGACAAGCACAAAGACAGGTGAAACAGATCAGGGTGTGACAGTAAATGTAAGATCTGTGTTAACTTCTTGTCAATACGGGGGCGCTGTTTTCACTTTGGAAAAAATCGTGCCCAAATGAAACGGCCTCGCACTCTTTTCTAGATCATACAATATGCATATTATTATTACTATTGGATAGAAAACACTCTCAAGTTTCTAAAACTGTTTGAATTATATCTGTGAGTAAAACAGAACTCATTTTGCAGCAAACTTCCATACAGGAAGTGAAAAATCTGAAAACGAGGCTCTGTTTCAGGGCCTGCCTATTCAACTGGCTTTTATTTATCGATATGCATGCACTTCATACGCCTTCCACTAGATGTCAACAGGCAGTGGAAGGTGGAATGGGGTGTCTAGCTTGATCTGAGGTCGAATGAGAGCTTTTGGAGTGACAGGTCCGGAATATTCTTTGTCTTCTAAGGTGCGCGGCGGAGCTCGACACTGTCTTCTGAAAAGCGTTCGGTTTACACGGCGAATATCTCCGGCTCTGATTTTATTTGATACATGTGATAATAACATCATAAAGTAGGTTTTTTCAACCGAGTTTTATCAGTTTATTCAACGTTTATTGGGACTTTTGGAGTTTTCCGTTCTTTGCGTCAAGAGAGGATGGGAATGTTAGCAACCTTGGCTAGCATTGTGGCGCGAATTCGACAGAAGAAATGGACATTCTAAAACCAAACAACGATTTATTCTGGACCAAGGACTCGTTGTACAACATTCTGATGGAAGCTCAGCAAAAGTAAGAAAACATTTATGATGTTATTTCGTATTTCTGTGTAAAATGTTGAGTCCTATTCTCCGCCGTGTTGGTGAGCGCTGTCTCGCAATAACGCAAGCTGTATGTTATGGTAAATTTATTTTTAAATATCTAACACAGCGGTTGCATTAAGAACCAGTGTATCTTTCATTTGCCATACAACAAGTATTTTTATGTAAAGTTTTTGATGAGTTCTTTGGTCAGATTATGTGAGTGTCCAAAATATCTCCGGAGATTCTGGTGAATCGATGCTACGTATTCACAATGTTTAACTTCTACTTGCACACAATCCCGGATCCGGGAGCACCCCCATCAGTAAAAAAGCTGACTAGCATAGCCTAGCATAGCGTCACAAGTAAATACTAGCATCTAAATATCATTAAATCACAAGTCCAAGACACCAGATGTCACCAGATACACATCTTGTGAATCCAGCCATCATTTCTGATTTTTAAAATGTTTTACAGGGAAGACACAATATGTAAATCTATTAGCTAACCACGATAGCAAAAGACACAACTTTTTTTCCCACCATTTTTTTCCTGCATAGGTAGCTATCACAATTTCGACCAAATAAAGATATAAATAGCCACTAACCAAGAAAGAACTTCATCAGATGACAGTCTGATAACATATTTATTGTATAGCATATGTTTTGTTAGAAAAATGTCCATATTTCAGGTATAAATCATAGTTTACCATTGCAGCCACCATCACAACTCTCACCAAAGCAACTAGAATAACTACAGAGACCAACGTGAATTACCTAAATACTCATCATAAAACATTTATGAAAAATACACAGCGTACAGCAAATGAAAGACAAAGATCTTGTGAATCCAGCCAATATTTCAGATTTTTTAAGTGTTTTACAGCGAAAACACAATATAGCATTATATTAGCTTACTACAATAGCCAACCACACAACAGCATTGATTCAAGCCAACAATAGCGATAACGAATAAACCAGTAAAAGATATTAATTTTTTCACTAACCTTCTCAAACTTCTTCAGATGACAGTCCTATAACATCATATTACACAATACATATAGAGTTTGTTCGAAAATGTGCATATTTAGCGGCACAAATCGTGGTTATACAATGAGAATAGTAGCCAAGCTGCCAACAATATGTCGGGAGAAATCTTGGGAGAGGCACCTAATCTAATCAGTAACTAAATTTAAACTTGACTAAAAAATACAGGTTGGACAGCAAATGAAAGATACATTAGTTCTTAATGCAATCGCTGTGTTAGATTTTTAAAATGAACGTTACTACGACATACAGCGTGCGTTAAAGCGAGACCGCACCGAAATTAATGGCGGAATATGAGTTTTACATTTTTCAACAGAACAACGAATTAACATCATAAATAGTTCTTACTTTTTGATGAGCTCCCATCAGAATCTTGGGCAAGTTGTCCTTTTTCCAAAAGAATCGTTGCTCGGTTGTAGATTGTCGCCTTCAACTTTGGAATTAGCAGTAAACATTAGCCATGTGGGCCAGACGTGCCCAACTCACTAGAACGCAGCACAAATAAATACCCGAAAATCGCAATATACTGATATAAACTGATATAACTCGGTTTAAAATAACAACATTATGATGTCTTTAACACCTATATCGAATAAAATCAGAGCCTAGCAACGCCATTCCAATTCTCACTATTTGCTGACATCCAGGGGAAGGCGTATGCAGTGCATCTCAACCAATAGAAGACATGCAAATTAATAAACCGACCTCAGAACAGCCTGCAGATTTCAGATTTCTCACTTCCTCATAGGAAAATTGCTCCAACTCGGGTTCTGTTTTACTCACAGATATAATTCAAACGGTTTTAGAAACTAGAGAGTGTTTTCTATCCAATAGTAATAATAATATGCATATTGTACGAGCAAGAATTGAGTACGAAGCAGTTTAATTTGGGAATGAAACTATTACAAAGTGCAAACAGCACCCCCTATTGAGAAAAGGATAACCAGGATTTGTAGCTATAAATATGCACATTTTCGAACAAAACATAATTGTATTGTATAACATGATGTTATAAGACAGTCATCTGATGAAGTTGTCCAAAGGTTAGTGATTAATTTTATATCTTTTGCTGGTTTTTGCGAAAGCTACCTTTGCGGTGAATAAATGCGTTTGTGTGTTTGGCTATTGTGGTAAGCTAATATAATTCTATATTGTGTTTTCGCTGTAAAACACTTTAAAAAATCGGAAATATTGTCTGGATTCACAAGATGTTTATCTTTCATTTGCTGTACACCATGTATTTTTCATAAATGTTTTATGATGAGTATTTATGTATTTCACGTTGCTCTCTGTAATTATTCTGGCTGCTTTGGTGCTATTTTTGATGGTAGCTGCAATGTAAAACTATGATTTATACCTCAAATATGCACATTTTCGAACAAAACATAAATGTATTGTATAACATGTTATAAGACTGTCATCTGATGAAGTTGTTTCTTGGTTAGTGACTAATTTTATCTCTATTTTGTCGGTTTTGTGAAAGCTACCTATGCGGTGGAAACATGGTGAAAATATGCGGTTGTGTGTTTGGCTATTGTGGTTAGCTAATAGATTTACATATTGTGTTTTCGCTGTAAAACATTTTAAAAATCGGAAATGATGGCTGGATTCACAAGATGTTTATCTTTCATTTGCTGTATTGGACTTGTGATTTCATGAAAATTATATTATATGATATCCCTGTCCCGTTAGGCTAGGCTATGCTAGTCAGCTTTTTTGATGAGGAGGGTCCCGGATCCGGGAGAGAGAAGCGGTAGAGGTTTTAAGTAGTACAGTTTTTCTACTGACAAGGGCACTAACCACCTTATAGCAATGCCAATCTACATCATTCACAACGCAAATAATGAGGTCTCAAATGACCTCTTTAGTCAATTGTGTATCTGCTTCAATGGAGAGACTACATAAATGCACGATAGATGGTTGAAAACTATAGCACCCCAGTAATTGCATTTCAGTGAGTGTATACAGTGTTTGTTAAATTGTGCTGTAAATACATTGAAAGATTAAACAAACTATTACATTGAAAAGGATTCCCCGTAGCCTTTCAACTTTTGGCCAAGAAACGGCCACTACCCACTGACATAATTAAGGCAAAATTCTTTCATCTGGGGCATATCAGTGTAAGCCAAGAATGAATTCAAATCTCACTCCTCTAGTCCCTCCAGTGTCTCAACCACTATTCATCATTGCATTTCCTGTATGCTTCGAAGGAGTAACTGAAATAAGGCATATATTAGTCATTCACCACTTTCATGTGAAAATATAATCCTGAAGAAAAAAATAATATGTCTGTATCAACATGATAATGAAAATAATTAATAAATTCAATACCTAAAGGGGAGTTTAAATTAATCTCCAAGTAAAGGTTGGGACAGAGAAAGAGTGTCAGCCATACTGTTGAGATTTCTTCCCTCCAAATCTCTAGCCAGACTGCAAGTTGTACACATAAAAAAAGCATACAGTAGGATACAACATTCAGTAGGGCTCCAGTACTGTGCCCTACCTACTAGAGCAGTGTGCATTCTGATCTCCCTACACAACCCAGTCTTGATCTCCCTACACAACCCAGTCTTGATCTCCCTACACAACCCAGTCTTGATCTCCCTACACAACCCAGCCATCCTCCATAACCTAGTGTTATTCTTTTCAACAGTATTGTTAGCCCCGACATAAATTGGTTTTGGAAGACTGTGGGGGGAGGATCTTTGCAAGTGCAAAAACCAAAGAAGAGTAACAGACAGCCTGATTGTGTTCGCAATTTGCTAATGTTACCACAGCAGACAAAGGGCCATAGAGGACAACTTTAATTGAGTTGTTATTTGTGGCTTTCAGACGAGACAGTTGTCAGGCTTTCACAGACGTTCGAACAGACTTCTCAAAATAAAAGAGAGATTTCGAACTACCTCCTGAGTAGATTAACTTTTCTGCTGTAACAGACAGATTCATCCAAGTGCTTTGACAGAGCTTCTTGAGTTGGCCAAGCTTTGTAGCTAACTTTGCTCCTCTCTTCTCCTCTTCAGATCAGATCTTCACTGCTTCTATTGCTTCCCAGAGGATTTATGAAGAATTCAGAGCACCTTGACAGTATTCAAATCTTTTCTGTCTCTCTAACCACGCTATTCTTGTTCTTCTGTAAAGTTGATGAGTTAGAGGTCCTTGATATTGATCGTTAATGGATCTCAGGAAGATGAAAATTCCGCTGCACCGGTCAATTGCATTACTCTCCAATATTGGCAATGTCCATTGCCATTGGGTGGATCACCTGGATCTGTCAGAGCATTTACAGTGTATTTCTGCACCTATTGCAGTCACAGGGTTTTGGCATCTGTGATCTGTAACTTGTTGCTAACCCCGGAGGCCTCAAAGTGTGGGAGTATGTCTCAAATGGGACCCTTTACCCAATGTAGAGTATTACTTTTGACCAGAGCCCTGGTGTCACGTATTCTCCCTCTCCGGCCTCTAGGTCATCAGGCTGCTGATTATCCCGCACACCTGTCACCATCGTCAAGCTTACCAGTGCCTCATGACACTCACGTGGACTCCATCACCTCCTTGATTATCTTCCCTATATCTGTCCCTCCCCTTGATTCTTTCCTCAGTTGTTATTGACTCTGTTTCATGTCGGTGCGTTGTTTGTGTTTCGTGTTTATTGTTTTGTTTATTTATTAAAATACTCACTCCCTGTACTTGCTTCCCGACTCTCAGCGTAATCGTTACACCTGGTCAAAAGTAATGCAGTATATAGATAATATGGTCCCATTTGAGACACAGCCAGGTTTCTTCACACAATCCCACCAGTTTTGGGATTGTTCCCTCTCTCAGCTGGATTCTTATTCATGATACTGTACACTATATATTTATGTGGCATGTGCCTCTTTGTATATATCCATTTCCTTGACAGCAGTGATATGACATTTCTTCAGCTGGTTAGTTATATGCGTAGGAGGCATGGATAGATCAAATGTCAATGTGGAGGTTCAGTCAGTACACATGCAGTGGTGACTTCATTTGTCCTTTGATCCTACCTGTCCTGCCAACCCCACCCCAACTCAATCAGTCAGCCGCACACTACTTTAATCCATTGCCCTACCTCGACATCAAAGATTTACGCTAGTGATCAACACCATATCAAAGCACAGCATGAATTCTCTCTCCTGTCTGTGCCCAAACTTTGTCACACTATGTCATACTCTTACATATCGCCAGGTACACTGTTCAACCAAGGTCGCTATTAGTTGATGAAAGTAATACCTGTGATGTGCTCATTTAATCCCATTGTACATTTCACATTTTTTTTATAGGGTTTTAAAAGACTTTGAAGACTGAATATTCCTCCCAGAAAAACAAAGTAGATGGATTGTAGGATTCATTTGACCAGGCACAATCTTTGGAAAATCATGAATTATGCACACTACACTTGAACTCGGTAAACAAGTCAACGTTCAAACTAAACATTTGAATTAAACTTTTAAAAGATACCAAAATATTGGCTTACAAAAACACATAAACTCAATAGGGGGCAGGCAAAAGTGTAAATTCTGACAAGGCAAATCTCTCTGTGCAGGAACCCACAGCTATCATGCATGATATTGACCCATTGCTCCACTCATGAGATCCCCCAAGGTATTGGATTTATTCTGACTACTTTGAGATGCTCTCACAAATATTTTTAAATGTGTCCACATGGGTACCTTCATGTCTCTCAGTACTAGTATAGTCCACTATATTTCCACCAAGCTAAACAAAGGTCAAGTTCATGTTGCATATCTCTGGTAGAGCACCATGTATCAAGTACTTGATATTTAGTTTTTAATAATGTAAGAGGAGCATTGTGATCCTTCTTCAATTGTGAGTAACTGTATAAGAGCTTAAACATAACCAATGAGAGACTATGCCACTGTAGTTGTCTTTTCAATGATCTTTTCCTTTAAATTAAATACTTGAGCAAATCAATTCAAATGTACAATCCGCTGGACATATGATACAAAGCAGGATTATATGGATGACCTGTATAACTTGTCACACTGTTATAGTCAAAGTGCTGATTATGCTTGGCATGGAACAGTAAATCAAATTATACTGGGGAGGGAGATTGGAAACATTTAGAACATTTTCAGATACATAAATAAAATCTCTGTTTTACAATGAGATAAATCATCTGCAGGAGCGTGATCTTCCTTTGACATTTAAACCACAGCTTTAAACTTTAAGGGCTAAAGGTCATTGTCGCATAAAAGCAAAGCAAAAAGAAGCAAAAAGTCATTTTCAGGGGCATTTGGTTTTAAAACAATGGTTCATTCCATATCTTCACCAGTGTTGGGAAGTAGTGAACTACATGTAGTTCAACTAGTAATTTAACTACATTTTGCAGTATCTTGGTGGTAGTTTAACTCAATCAAATCTAGGTAGTGTTTTCAGTATTTAATTACTTTTCTGCAGTGGTGTAGGTAACTCCTGGAACTACATAACTTTTTATGCAAAAATAAAATATGGGTGAAGTAGGCAAGAATTTTCATTCATTTTCAGCATCAGACATGCCTAATTCTCACTTGTGTTTAATAGGCTAAATGACCCATTCTGTTAACATCTGACTCCAGAGTGACCTGTTCTTGCAATTTGTAGTCTATGACATTTCAGATTTAGATCTGATAATTTATCACAAAGAGGTTTGGATGTAGTGAACTATTTTTTCAAGGTAACTTTAGTTACCGGTAAATAAACTATCTTTCTTAAGGGTAGCTTTAGTGTAGCTTAACTTCTTCCAGTGTGAAGTCATTGGTAGCTTGGTAAACTATATTTTCAGAATAGCTTCTCCAACAATGATCTTCACTACTGTAACAAGTCCCAAAATAAGGAAGTCAAGTAAAATTTGTATTCATTCAGACTCATTTGAAATGCAGATATCTAAAATGACAGCAGTACCTAATGCAAATGTATACAGTACTGTAGTTTAGAAAAGAACAACCAGCATCACTTCAGCATGTGTAGAGATGAGGAGGTGGGAAAGCCTTTGGGGAACTGACAGAGATTACATGACTCACTCCAGCTGGAAATATGACTTGTATAGGCTTTTCAACGTCTTTTCAGAATTTTCATTTCTGCTTTCAATTTCTAATGATTTTATGGCTGTCAGAATAGTTTGATATTTACTGTAGTTTGATGTTCTACAGTGTTATACACAGGCATAATAGCGACTAAGCATTATCATCATTACAAATCAAGCTAATGTAGTTAATTGCTGTGGTAACTTAAATTTATTGTGATTGGAGTTAAACTTAAAATTCTTGATAAAGATTGAGCCCTCCTACCCACATGATGCAGCTCGTGGCGGCAGGTAGCCTAGTGGTTAGAGCATTGGGCCAGTAAGTGAAAGGTTGCTGGATCGAATCCCTGAGCTGACAAGGCAAACATCTGTCGTTTTTGCCCCTGAGCAAGGCAGGGCCACTGTTCCCCGGGCGACAAAGACGTGGATGTCGATCAAGGCAGCCCCCGCACCTCTCTGATTCAGAGGGGTTGGGTTAAGTGCAGAAGACACATTTCAGTTGAAGGCATTCAGTTGTACAACTGACTAGGTTGCAACAAAAGGATTTGGTTCAGCTCTCTATAGAGCAGAGATATGTGCACATCCATAAAACAGGCTACAGTGACATAGATTCAAAACCTTTTGACATTGGCAATTATTTAAACTACTAATGAAAGGAATGGTGGCGGAGGGAATGGCGGCTGTTTTACGGGCTCCTATTTTGCATATTTTTTGGTGCTGATCTTAACTTTTTTTTTACATAATATTTCCGCCATCGTTTCCTATGACCGAAAAGAGTTTCTGGACATCAGAACAGCTATTACTAACCTCGATTTGTATGATAAGTTGAAGGTGAAAGAGATACTGATTATCACAAATCCCCAATACTCGAAGAGGGAGAAGACTGTCCTATCAATGGGAGATTAAGAACTGTACTGTACTATGCTTCTCGGAGTCGTGGCTGAACAAGGACATGGATAACATACATCTAGCTGGTTATTCTATGCATCAGCAGTACAGTACGGCAGAGTCCGGTAAGATCAGTGGGGGTGGTATGTGTCTCTTTGTCAAAACAGCTGGTGTGCAATCTCTAATATTAAGGAAGTCTCGAGATTCTGCTCGCCTGAGTTAGAATACCTCATGATAAGCTGTAGACGATACTATTTACCAAGAGTTTTGATCTGTATTTTAATTAGCTGTCTATTTACCACCGCAAACCGATGCTGGACCTAAGACCGCACTCAACGAGCTGCATAGGACGATCAGCAAACAAGAAAATGCTCATGCAGAGGCGTCCCTCCTAGTGGCCGGTGATTTTAATGCAGGAAAACTGAAATCCATTTGACCTCATTTCTACCAGCATGTCACCTGTGCAACTAGAGGGGAAAATAACTTGAGATCACCTTTACTCCAAACACAGAGAGATGCATACAAAACTCTCCCCCGCCCTCCGTTTGGCAAATCAGACCACAACTCCATCCTCCCGATTCCTGCTTACAAACAAAAACTCAAACAGGAAGCACAAGTGATGTGCTCAATATGGAAGTGGTCCGATGAAGCGGATGCTAAGCTACAGGCTGGAATATGTTCCTGGATTCATCTGATGGCATTGAGGAATTTACCACATCAGTCACTGGCTTCATTAATAAGTGCATCGATGACGTTGTACCCACAGTGACCATACATACATACATACAGTATCTCAACCAGAAGCCATGGATTACAGGCAACATTCACACTGAGCTATAGGCTAGAGCTGCCACTTTCAAGCAGGACACTAATCCGGACGCTTATAGGAAATCCTGCTGCGTCCTCCGACGAACCATCAAACAGGTAAAGCTTCAATACAGGAATAAGATCGATTCCTATTACACCGGCTCCGACGCTCATCGGATGTTGCAGTGCTTGCAAACTATCAGATTACAAAGGGAAACCCAGCCGAGAACTGCCCAGTAACGCGAGACTACCAAACGAGCTAAATGCCTTCTATGCTCGCTTCAAGGCAAGCAACACTAAACCATGCGTGATCATCTCATTCTCTGTAGCCGATGTGAGTAAGACCTTTAACCTTTTACTGCAGTGGGCTAAATCAGGGTCACACAGAGTGTTTCTTGGTGGTCTTAAACAAATCTACTCTGAAACAAAATGATACACCTCACACACAGGGTTATGGGCTTAAAAAAAGACACATCTACCATGTCAGATATAGAGTTGAAATACACTTGATATACATGACAGAAGACTGAAATATAACAACTGTTTGACATGCTGTCGAAACAATGGATTTTCTGTGGCTTTTTAAAAATAATGTTTATTAATTATGAAATTATTAATGCTTTTGGTCAGTGACTGCAGGAAAGGGCTACACGGGTTAATATTCAGAAAGATTACCAGGATGCATACTCAGACAAGCTGGCAAGTGTCTTCACTGATATTTTTAACCTATCTCTGACCCAATCTGTTTTAAGCAAACCATCATAGTCCCAGTGCCTATGACGCCAAAGTAACCTGTCTAAATGACTACCACCCCGTAGCACTCAAGTCTGTAGCCATGTAATGCTTTGAAAGGCTGGTCATGGCTCACATTAACACCATCGTCCCAGAAACCCTGGACCCACTCCAATTCGCATACCACCCAAACAGATCCACAGATGACGCAACCTTTATTGCACTCCACACTGCCCTTTCCCACCGGGACAAAAGGAACACCTACGTGAGAATGCTGTTTATTGACTACAGCTCAGCATTCAAAACCATAGTGCACCTCCAAGCTCATCACTAAGCTAAGGACCCTGGGACTCCCTCTGCAAGTGGATCCTGGACTCCCTGACGGGCCATCCCCAGGTGGTGAGGGTAGGTAACAATGGTAACATCCATCATGCTGACCCTCAACACGGGGGCCTCTCAGGGGTGAGTTCTCAGTCCCCTCCTGTACTCCCTGTTCACCCACGACTTCATGGCTGCGTATGACTCCAACACCATCATTAAGTTTGCCGACAACAAGTTGGTGGTAGGTCTGATCATCGATGACGATGAGAAAGCCTATAGGAAGGAGGTCAGAGACCTGGCAGTGTCCACATCACTAAGGACCTGTCATGGTCCAAACACACCAACACAGCCTTGAAGATGGCTCGACAACGCCTCTCCCCCCTCAGGAGAATGAAAAGATTTGGCAATGGCCCTCAGATCCTCAAAAAGTTAGACAGCTGCACCATTGAGAGCATCTTGACTGGCTGCATCAGTTTGGCAACTGCTCGGCATCCGACTGCAAGGTGCTATAGAGGGTAATGTGTACGGCCCAGTACATCACTGGGGCCGAGCTCCCTGCCATCCAGGACCTCTATACCAGGCGGTGTCAGAGGAAGGCCCTAACAATTGTCATAGTGTTCTCTATGCTACCGCACGGCAAGTGGTACCGGAACTCCAAATTTGGAACCAAAAAACACCTGAATAGCTTCTACCCCCAAACCATAAGACTGCTGATGAAAAATGGCTACCTGGACAATTTACATTGAACAACTTTATTATTTATTCATTTATCTTCATTGTTTTGCACTGACTCCCTTGCACTGGCTCTAAGCACACTCACTAGACTCACTTTGCCTCGACACAATCCTGTCTCGGAGCTCTATGGACAATTCCTTTGACCTCATGGCTTGGCTTTTGGTCTGACATGCACTGTGAACTGTGGGACCATATATAGACAAGTGTGGCTTTCCAAATCATGTCCAATCAATTGAATTTACCACAGGTGGACTCCAATCAAGTTGAAGAAACATCTCAAGGATGATCAATGGAAATAGGATGCACCTGAGCTCAGTTTCAAGTCTCATAGCAAAGGGTCTGAACACTTATGTAGTAAGGTATCTGTTTTTTATTTGTAATAAATTGGCAAAAAATTCAAAAAACCTGTTTTCACTTTGTTATTATAGGCTATTGTGTGTAGAATGTTAAAGACAAAATGTATTTAATACATTTCCGAATAGGGCTGTAACGTAACAACATGTAGAAAAGGGGAAGAGGTCTGAATACTTTGAATGCACTGTACTCCACAATACTAACCTAATTGACAGAGTGAAAAGAAGGAAGCCTGTACATAATACAAATATTCCAAAACAGGCATTCTGTTTGCAACAATGCACTAAAGTAGTCCTTGAAAAAATGTGGCAAAGCAATTCACTTTTTGTCCTAAAAAATGTATTTAATCCCTTTTTGTCAGGACCCGGTGTGAGAAACAGTCACTAATAGTCGGCAGAACCCAGAAGATGAGGCAGACACAGCAGTACTAGAAACGGTGGTTTAATCAAGGTAAAAGATCTTCAGGCAAAAATATAAATCCACAACGTCAAAAGTAAAGCCAAGAGAAAAAATGGATATCCTCCAAAATACAAAGAAAATCCACAAAATGGTAAGAACAGCAGGGAAAAAAACAAACCTCAAAAGACTAATCAAAAATAAACAAGAACAAAACCAGAGTACCTCTGGAAAATCCAACAAGAGAAATATATGTTCACAGCATGGCTGGGGCTGGGTGCTAACATACAAACAGAGCAAAGAACTGAGGGACACTAATGTTTTAAATACCTACAAGGAAATGAGGCACAGGTGAAAACAATAACTAGAAGGGAAAAAAAAAAAAATGTTCAAAAAGGTGCAATGGGGACATCTAGTGACCAAAACCTGAATAGTCCTGGCCAAAACCTGACAGAATCCCCCTCCTAGGAACGGCTCCTGACGTTCCTACCAGCCTTCTCAGGGTGGAGGGCCCTGAACTGACGAATGAGGTCAGGGTCCAGTATGTCTTTGGCAGGAACCCAGGAGCGCTCCTCGGGACCGTAGCCTTCCCAGTCCACCAGATACTGCCAGGACCGCTGCACCCGGCGGGAATCCAGTATCCGATGGACGGTATAAGCCGACTGGCCTCCGATGACACGGGGCGGAGGGGGAGGTCTGCCTGCCGGGATAAGGGGAGAAAAAACAACAGGTTTTAATAAAGAAATGTGAAACGTGGGATTAATCTTAAGGGATCTGTGTAAGTGCAGGCGAAAAGTAACGGGGTTCACTCTCCTGGCAACCTTAAAGGGACCGATGAATTTCTGGGACAGCTTGCGAGACTCCACCCGTAGCGGTAAATTCTTAGTTGAGAGCCATACTCTCTGACCGAGGCGCAGGGTAGGCCCGGGACGGCGACGTCTGTTGGCTTGTTGTTGGTACCGCTGTGAGGAACGCAGAAGATTAAGACGAGCCTTCTTCCACGTAAGCCGACAGCGTCTGATGAACCTCAAGGCTGAAGGCACTCTGACTTCTGCCTCCTGGTCCGGGAACAATGGAGGAGCATAGCCAAACTGACACTCGTGCGGGGACATAACAGTGGAGGAGGAGCACAAGGTGTTGTGCGCGTACTCGGCCCAAACCATGAAGGACGACCATGTGGATGGGTTGTTGGAGACCATACATCTGAGGGTGGTTTCCAGCTCTTGATTCATCCTCTCGGTTTGGCCGTTGGACTCCAGATGGTACCCTGAAGATAGACTGGCAGTGGCCCCTATGAGTTGGCAGAAGGCCTTCCAAAACCTTGAGGGGAACTGGGGACCTCTGTCGGAAACCATATCTTGCGGAATGCCGAAGACTCGGAACACATGGTTAATCACCAACTCAGCCGTTTCCTTGGCAGAAGGTAATTTAGTCAAGGGAACGAACCTGGCCGCCTTAGAAAACCTGTCGATGATGACTAGGATAGTAGTATTATCATGGGACGGAGGAAGGCCAGTAATAAAGTCCAATGAGATATGGGACCAGGGTCGGTGGGGAATAGATAAAGGGTGAAGGAGTCCTTGAGGGCGGAGGTGAGAAGATTTGCCCTGGCAGCACACGGGACAGGCCTTGACGAAAGTGGCAACGTCTTCTTTTATGGTGGGCCACCAGAACTTACGCTGAATAAACTCCAAGGTGCGACCTACGCCCGGGTGACAGGTGAGGCGAGAGGAGTGCCCCCACAGAAGGACCTGGGTCCTCGCTGCCTTGGGAACAAACAACCGATTGGCAGGACCTCCTTTAGGACCCGGTTCGATGTCTTGAGCTCGTTTCACGGTATCCTCAACTTGCCACGAGATCGGAGCCACGATCTTAGCGGCAGGAAGGACAGGCATGTCAGTATCTTCTCGAATGGCAGGAGCGTAGACTCGTGACAAGGCGTCCGGTTTGAGATTCTTCGACCCGGGTCTATAGGTGAGGATAAACTGGAATCGATTGAAGAAAAGAGACCATCAAGCTTGTCTGGAGTTCAACCGCTTCGCCTGCTGGATATACTCCAGATTTTTGTGGTCCGTAAGCACTTGAAACGGTTGAGAAGCCCCCTCGAGCCAGTGTCTCCATTCCTTCAATGCCATCTTAACCACTAGGAGTTCACTATACCCCACATCGTAGTTCCTCTCGGCCGGGGTAAGCCGGTGAGAGAAGACGGCGCAAGGGTGAAGCCTCTTGTCTTCACCCCTCTGAGACAGGACACCTCCAACACCAACCTCTGATGCGTCTACCTCCACCACAAAAGGTTCCTCCGCCGTCGGTAGTGTCAGGATGGGAGCAGAGAGGATGCGCTGCTTGAGTCCTTGGAAGGCCGTCTCAGCTTCTTCTCCCCACAGAAACCTTGCGTTGCCACCCTTGGTTAAAGCTGAGAGAGGGGCTGCCAGCAAGCTGAAGTTCTTGATGAACTTGCGGTAAAAGTTAGTGAAGCCCAGGAAACGCTGAAATTCCTTAACGGACTTGGGGGTGGGCCAATCCGCCACCGCCCCTACCTTCCTGGGGTCCATCTGGACTCGACCGGGTTCCACTACAAATCCCAGGAATTGTACTCGGGAGGAATGGAATTCACATTTTTCCGGCTTAACGTACAAATGGCTGTCAAGGAGGCGTTTGAGTACTTGTCTGACATGCTTAGTGTGTTCTTGAAGGGAGCTCGAAAAGATGAGGATGTCATCCAAGTAAACAAACACGAAGATGTTAAGCATATCCCTAAGCACATCGTTTATGAGCGCTTGGAACACAGCCGGGGCGTTGGTCAGGCCGAAGGGCATCACCAAGTATTCGTAGTGACCAGTAGGCGTGTTGAAAGCGGTCTTCCACTCGTCACCGGGTCTGATCCGCACAAGATGGTATGCGTTCCGCAGGTCAAGCTTAGTGAAGACAACTGCTTCCTGGAGCAGCTCAAAGGCTGTGGCCATAAGGGGTAGCGGGTACGGACGGTTATGGCATTGAGTCCTCGGTAGTCGATGCAAGGACGTAATCCACCGTCTTTCTTGGCCACAAAGAAAAACCCTGCTCCCGCCGGCGAGGTGGATGGACGCATGAGGCCTGCTGCCAGAGCGTCCTTGATGTAGGTATCCATAGCAGCTCGTTCGGGAGGAGATAGGGAAAAGATCCGACCCCTGGGAGGGCAGGTGCCCGGAAACAGGTCGATGGGGCAATCGTAAGGTCTATGGGGTGGTAGTCTGGTGGCCCTCTGTTTGCTAAATACCGGTTTGAGGTCATGGTAAACCTCAGGAACTCGGGACAGGTCGATGGATTCTAGAGACTCGGGAGGGGAACTCGGGGAACTCGGGAAGATACAAGTGGCTTGGCACGTAGGACCCCACTGCTTGATAGTGCCCACAGACCAGTCGATGTGAGGGTTATGGCTGTGAAGCCAGGGGTATCCAAGGACGAGAGGGAACTCGGAACAGGAGATCAGATGAAAGTTCATCACTTCCTGGTGTTGGGAAACTGAAAGTCGCAAGGGTGTAGTGACACGAGTGACAAGTCCAGATCCCAAAGGGCTTCCATCCAACGTAGTAACCCTAATGGGGTCACTTAGAGGTTCAGAGGGAACGCCATTCTCCTTCGCCCAGACACCATCCATGAAGTTACCTGCGGCTCCAGAGTCTACCAAGGCTTGAAGAGAAAGCTCGTGGTTGTCCCAGGAAAGGGTAACTGGAATGAGCAGGCGGGAGTTGGATGGATGGGAGGAGGTTACGTTTCCCGTTACAGTCCTCCCAGGCCTGCACGGGAGAGTGCGTTTCCCTGGAGCCCGGGACACGTGGAGCGGAAATGGCCCGGTTTGCCGCAATATAGACAGCATCGCTCCCTCATCCGGCGGTCTCTCTCAGCCTGGGAGATGCGTCCAACCTGCATGGGTTCTGGTGGAGCCAGCGAGGATAAAGGTGGAGACTCGGAGCTGGAACCGATAGGAGCTAGGGTGAGAGGTCTACGGTTGAGTTCTCTCTCTCTGACGCTGGTCTATGCGCGAGGCCAACTTGATAAGGGACTCGAGATTGTCCGGTGGTTCCCGAGTGGCCAGTTCATCTTGGATGGTGTCGGAAAGACCCTTCAAAAAGCACGCTGTGAGCGCCTCGTTGTTCCAGCCACTCGCTGCTGCCACCGTGCGGAACTGTATGGCATAGTCCGTCACGCTGCGCCGTCCTTGGCGGAGAGTCAGGAGCTGTTTGGCTGAGTCAGGGCCGCTGGTAGGACCTTGAAACACTCGCTTGAATTCTTCAGCAAAGGTAGAGTAGCTGGCACAGCAGGGACTTTGGGCATCACACACAGCAGTAGCCCAGGCTAGGGCTTTTTCCGACAACAGGGTGATGATATATGCTATCTTGGACCGGTCGGTGGGAAACGACGAGGGTTGCAGCTCGAAGGAGAGAGAACATTGGGTGAAAAACCCCTTACAAACACTCGGATCACCTGAGAACCGTTGGGGAGGTGGCAGACGAGGTTCAGCCAGGGGGTTAACTGCCACGGGCACTTGAATCTGATGTACTGGAGCAGACGCGGTTGCCGGGGAAAGTCGATCAGAAATCTGCTTTATGGAAGTCAGCATCTCCGACAGAAGTTGAGAATATCTAGCCATTAAGGCCTCTTGCTGAACCAGAGCAGCTTCGTGACGTTGGACAGTCCCCTCGTGGTGGGACAGCATTGAAAAAAAATCCTGGGTACTGGCTGCCTCTGGGTTCATTTTAATGGCTCTGTGTTTCTGTCAGGACCCGGTGTGAGAAACAGTCACTAATAGTCGGCAGAACCCAGAAGATGAGGCAGACACAGCAGTACTAGAAACGGTGGTTAAATCAAGGTAAAAGATCTTCAGGAAAAAATATAAATCCACAACGTCAAAAGTAAAGCCAAGAGAAAAAATGGATATCCTCCAAAATACAAAGAAAATCCACAAAGTGGTAAGAACAGCAGGGAAAAAACAAACCTCAAAAGACTAATCAAAAATAAACAAGAACAAAACCAGAGTACCTCTGGAAAATCCAACAAGAGAAATATATGTTCACAGCATGGCTGGGGCTGGGTGCTAACATACAAACACAGAGCAAAGAACTGAGGGACACTAATGGTTTAAATACCTACAAGGAAATGAGGCACAGGTGAAAACAATAACTAGAAGGGAAAAAAAACAAAAGGTTCAAAAAGGTGCAATGGGGACATCTAGTGACCAAAACCTGAATAGTCCTGGCCAAAACCTGACACTTTTAGAATAAGGCTGTATCATAACAAAATGTGGAAAAAGTCAAGGGGTTTGATGAGTTTCCGAATGCACTGTAAATAATGTAGCAGATATAGGATATGGTAGAAAGAGTATGTGACCTTCTCTGCAGGCTACAGGCTGGAGATAAAATGCATGACAATGTAATGAGACAGACACGTTTTACATCATGTAGTTTTCTCCGATCAAATAGCCTAACTTAAATGGCGCCCAATCAAATAAAAAATGTGCTGTCATGTTAACAAACAACATAGCCCAAAAATGTCACAGTAAAATGAACAATATGGAATGGACAATCACAACTGGTGTACAGGAGTTTCACCCCATTGTCATGATTAGTGTTTTGAAGTTTGTATCCGTACATTTTTGACAAGCTGATCATAGCGAAAAATAAAAAATACTTCTGCATTTCCGGATGTGTTAATACATTGCAAATAAGCTCACGATAACTTCTGATAAAGTTGGTTGCTGATATTCAGAGCTTAAATTTACACATTTATTAGTCACAGGAACCAGGACTAATAAAGTCAGTGCAACAGCCTGTTTTACAAATGGTGGGTCTACCACATGGATAGTCAGTCATAAAATTGCATTGGGGGCCAACATGGTAGGCCATACCCCAGTAAGCACGAGCCGACGTCTTTTGGAAGTATTTTTTTGGTCCTGTTCAGACCGGATGTCTACATACGCTTTCACACACACTCACACATAGACACACTTTCACACGCTGATGCTACTCTGTTTATTATATATCCTGATTGCCTAGTCACTTTGACCCCTACCCACATGTACATACTGTATTACCTCAACTACCTCCTACCACTGCACATTGACTCAGTACTGGTACTCCTTGTATATCTTCGTTATTGTTTTTGTGTTATTATTTCCTTATTATTTAGCAAATATTTGTCTTAATTATTTTACTCTTTATTGTTGGGAATGGACTCGTAGTGAAAACATTTAACTGTCAAGTCTACACCTGTTGTATTCGGATCAATACAATTTTATTCAATTTTATTGGCTAAGTGGGCAAACTTAGGCATGAAATTCAAACATCCGACGGTGAGCCATCATATTCATATATAAAATACCTAATAATGAAAGGAAAGCATTGTAAGAGAAGTGGGGAAATGATTGCTGTCCATCAATAATGAGAAACCACCTGGTAATAACAACTTAAATGAAAACTATTGAGGATGGTAGAGGACTATATTGCCACTCCTATTTGCCACATCTTTAATCTGAACCTGAAGAAGTGTTGTTCTACAGACCTGAAGGGAAGCTACAGTAATTCCGCTACCCAAAAATGGTAAAGCTCCCTTTGCTGGCTCTAACAGCCGACCAATCAGCTTGCTGCCAGTTCTTAGCAAACTTATGGAAAATATTGTGTTTGACAAGATACAATGCTATTTCTCTTTGAACAATTTAACAACTGACTTTCAGCACGCTTATAGGGAAGTAAATTCAACATGTACTGCACTGGCACAAATTACTGATGATTGGCAGAAAGAAATTGATAATAAAAGGAATGTGGGAGCTGTGTTAGATTTCAGTGCAGATTTTGATATTATTGACCATCATTTGTTACTGAAGAAATTAATGTGTTAACGCTTTATATCTGCCATATCATGGATAGAGAGCTATCTATCGAATAGAACACAGAGGGTGTTCTGTAATGGAAGCTTCTCTAACGTAAAACATGTAAAGTGTGGTATTCCACAAGGTACCTGTCTTGGCCTTTTACTGTTATCTATTTTTACTAATGATTTAATGCTTTAAAGCCTGTGTGTCTATGTACGCAGATGATTCAACACAATACATGTCAGCAACCACAGCTAGTGATATTACTGCAACACTAAACAAAGAGTTGCAGTCAGTTTTAGAATGGGTGGCTAGGAATAAACTGGTCCTGAACATATCTAAAACCAAAACCATTGTATTTGGTACAAATCAATCCCTAAGTACAGGACCTCAGCTGGATCTGGTCCACACACATGTTCACAGTCATGAGAAGGCATGACAGCACCTCTTCCCCCTCGGGATGCTGGAAAGGTTTGGCATGGGCCCTCAAATCCTCAAAATGTTATCCAGCTGCACCACTGAGAGCATATTGACTGCATGCATCACTGCTTGGTATGGCAAAAGAACTGCCCTCGTTCGTATGGCACTACAGAGGGTGATGTGGACAGCCCAGTACATCAGTGGGGCCGAGCTCCCTGCCATCCAGGACATCTATATCAGGCGTCGTGAAAGGAAGGCCCGTAAAATCGTTAAAGACTCCAGCATCTAAGCCATAGACTGTTCTCTCTGCTGTTGCACATCAAGCGCTACTGGTGCATCAAGTCTGACACCAACAGGCTCCTGAACAGCTTCTATCCCAAAGCCATAAGACTGCTATTTTTATTTATTTATTTGTATTTAACCTTTATTTAACTAGGCAAGTCAGTTAAGAACAAATTCTTATTTACAATGACGGCCTACCAAAAGGCAAAAGGCCCGCGGGGACGGGGGCTGGGATTAAAAATTGAAAAATAGAAAATATATAAATATAGGACAAAACACACATCACGTCAAGAGAGACAACAGAACATGGTAGCAGCACAAAACATGGTACAAACATTATTGGGCACAGACAACAGCACAAAGGGTAGGAGGGTACTGCTAAATAGCTAACAAAATGGCTACACGGTCTGAGATGACCCTTGTATTTTATTTTTGCACTGTCTCTATGCATGCTCACAGGACTCGACATAGTCATGCACACTGACACTCCAACACACACACACACACACACACACAAACTCACTTAATTTGCTCACACACACAAAACATGAACACACACAATCCTAACATACGCTGCTGCTACTGTGTTTATCATATATCCTGATGTTTAGTCACCTTACTCCTATACATATTCTACCTCTATCACTCCAGTATCCCTGCACATTGTAAATATGGTATTGGAACTGACCCTGTACTATGCTTACTAACTTCTCGTGTTCTTCTTATTTCGTATTTTTATTTCTCGTGTGTTTTTGTTCTACCTTGTTATTTTTAGTACTACATTGATATTGATTACTGCATTGTTGAGTTTAGAGCTGCAAGAAAGGCATTTCACTGCAATTGTGCAAATGACAATGAAACTTGGAACCTTGTAAACTGTCATGGTCAAAGCATATTGATTCTATTGTTATAAAGATGGGGAGAAGTCTGTCTGTGATAAAGAAATGGTCTCCTTTTTTAACATCACATGCAACAAAACAAGTCCTGCAAGCTCTGGTTTTGTCGCATCTTGACTATTGCCCAGTTGTATGGTCATCTGCGGCAAAAATGACCTAGAAAATCTGCAGTTGGCCCACGACAGAGCAGCACTTCTGGCCCTCAAATGTACACGGAGGGCAATGTCAATAACATGCGTGTCAGTCTCTCCTAGTTCAGAGTGGAGGAGAGATTGGCTGCATCACTGTTGGTCTTTGTAAGAAGTAGTGACGTGCTGAAAGTACAAAAATGTCTGTTCAGCCAGTTAACACACAGCTCAGAAACCCATACTTACCCCTCAAGACAAGCAGTCCCCAAGTCCAGAACAGAGGCTGGGAAACGCACAGTCTTGTATATAGCAATAACTACTTAGAATTCTGTTCCACCTCAAGCAATAAAATCAGTAAAAAAAGCAACAACGTGGACTGTGATGAGACACACACACACACACATTATTCTTTAGTTGTATTCTTTAGATGTAACAGCCTTAAAGTGTCTAAATGACAAAGCAATTGAATGTTTGAGGTTAGTATTATTAATTAATTAATTAATATTTATTTTCTCTTCTTTTTGTGTCAATTCTCTGGAAACTTGCTTCAATAGGAATGTCTTACTAAGAGACTTTAGTCGTATTGTTCTTTTGTCGTAGTGTTCGTAGTTAAAATTTGTGTTGCTGTTCTTGTCCATTCTGTATTTTGTCATGCTCTATGTTTTGTGTGGACACCAGGAAGAATAGCTGCTGCTTCTTAAACAGCTCATATGGATCTGAATAAAAATCATAAGATCATTTCCTCAGAGATGTTCTACACAAATTGCAGTAAAAATTGTTATTTACTAATGATTGCTATTTGTTCATTTGGAGCATACTGGGACAGTTGGAATCAATTCAATTACTTTAGATTCAAGGTCAATGTGAACAGACTCGAAAGGACTTTGAATGTCACAGGTTAACAAGTTCATGCCATGGCGGTCAGTGTCACCTATCTCATACTGAGCAAATAACAAAAGCAATCTGAACTTGAAACCTAAGTAAACAGAGAGAATATGAAATGTCGAAGCGGGGGCTGAGGAAAACTGATTTTATTTAGAGGAAATGTACCACAAATATATGGCTCTGCTCTGTCAGGTGAGAAACGTTAATCCAAATAAACGATACTTTTAGCTTCTAATGCCAATGTCTTGAAGGTTCATTGTATAATTACCAAGTAGTCCAGCAGTCATCGGGGACTGAAACAGTGCAGTGAACCACTGAAAACCAGATAAGCCTCTCAAGTGTTTTGGCATAAACACTATGATTCTTTACCACAGAACGGAAGGGAATGAGAATTATAGATGGAGACCTGAGACTGATCAATACACTGGACAAAATGCAATAGTCCAAAGCTGTTCTAATAGGGCGTGAATTAATTCAGGCCAATTTCAGGATATTACCTATATTCCTACTAGGCTACTATAGATCAGAGAAGTAAAGCAGCCTTACATTGTTGCAACTTATAAAATATTAGCCTGAGTACCAGTCTCTTTAGCTAACATTCCACTCCTTGCTGCTGCTTGTCATTGCCAAAGAGACTGGCCTTTCTTTGGCAATGACAAGGCGTAGCAATGAGTGAAATGTTAGCTAAAGAGACAGGTACTCAGGCTAATAAAATATATCCTTCCATCTTTAAGAGTATGGGGTGCCAATATCAGAAGTTTGTGAGGTGAGGCAAGCAGAAAATGAGACTTAATCTTCCTCGATAACCTTAATATATAAATACATATAACCATGAGTGTTGCATTCATCCAGCTTCACATAATATTAATATCCTTTTCAATTATTGTTCCTGGATGTTTTGAAATCAATAAATCACTACAGGCAATAATGTATATGACTTTGAAATGGCCAGCCAGGGGATTTGGTGCCTGTACTGATAACTGTGTGACTGTTATGATAAATGTACCTCTACAAATATACTATTTATGATGGCAGATAGTGCATGTTCTTCACATTGAGATCCTTTGAATGAAAGCAGGTATGAATAAATGATCCAATAACTGGGTCACGCCCTCTTACTCAACAGTGAAACGTTTTCTTACTCTCTCACTCTGTACTGGCATATTCATTGTACAGTCTTTAGTATCTGTTGCCTGTTAACACTATTGATGTAGTCTGACTGATCTTGGTGAACATTGCCTCATTGATATCGACCATTCTTCCTCTCCATAGCAAAGAGACCAAAATACAACACCAAAATATTTCCATTGAATAAATGGTAGTGAATGTAAAGGATCTCTGCATGGCTTTCTACAGCATCCAGACATCCACCGACCGATGAGCTGTCAGAAGCAGTTGATGAAAGAATAGAATAAAGGCAGACTAAGCTCATTAAAACAAGAAGGTGTTGAATAGCCAGATTATATAAAACTCTAATTTCACAAGCAAGGCAGAACGATGCCTTGAGCATGGACTAGATATGCCAAAAATCTATTTATGCTCATACATGTATCATTATTTAACAGACCATATTTCATCCATTTTATCTATCCTGACTAAGGGGGGGACTCAAATCTATGGCTGTTTTTATGGAGGAACAGATAATTGCATATACCATTCACTCAAATTCTGCAAAGTCACACAAAGACTTGAGGCCTCTGAAGTTGTGTATACCCATATGGTTCTTCTCTATTCATAGAATAAGGTAGCTAATTTATTTTACCTTAATCATTCCATCGCAAGTCTTATTCTTAAGATTATCCAACGGCCTTCCTCTGAGGACAGAAGATTAGTAATGAATTGGGGGAGGGGAGAGCAGAGTCTCTCACCATCTCACAACCACATTCCAGTTTCCATTTCAATTCCTCTCTGAATGCAATGAAAACAATACATTGGTTGTGTCCCAAATGGCCCCATAGGGTTCTGGTCAAAAGTAGTGCACCATATAGGGAATAGTGTCATTTGGGACATCCAATGTATTGTTTTCATGCACTTGTGTTACCTTCTCAAAATAACTATTAATAACCCAGCATTCTATTATCTACAATGCCTTTAGAAAGTATTCAAACCCCTTGACCTTTTCAACATTGTGATTAAATTGAGATTTTGTGTCACTGGCCTACACACAATACCCCAGCATGTCAAAGTGGAATTATGTTTTAGACCTTTTTACAAATTAATAAAAAATGAAAAGCTGAAATAACTTGAGTCAATAAGTATTCAACCCCTTTGTTATGTCAAGCCTAAATAAGTTAAGGAGTAAAAATGTGCTTAACAAGTCACATAATAAGTTGCATGGACTCACTCTGTGTGCAACAATAGTGTTTAACATGATTTTGGAATGAATACATCTCTATACCCCACACATACAATTATCTGTAAGGTCCCTCAGTCGAGCAGTGAATTTCAAACACAGATTCAACCACAAAGACCAGGGAGGTTTTCCAATACCTCGCAAAGAAGGGCCCTTATTGGTAGATGGGTAAATTAAAAAAGCAGACATTGAATATCCCTTTGAGCGTGGTGAAGTTATTAATTACACTTTGGATGGTGTATCAATACACCCAGTCACTACAAAGATACATGCATCCTTCCTAACCGCTTGGGGATTTAACCATGAGACCAATGGTGACTTTAAAACAGTTGCAATTTAATGGCTGTGATAGGAGAAAACTAAGGATGGATCAACAGTTAATCCACAATACTAACCTAATTGACAGAGTGGAAAGAAGGAAGCCTGTCTAAAACATGCATTCTGTTTGCAACAAGGCACTAAAATAATACTGCAAAAAATGTGGCAAAGCAATTCACTTTTTGTCGTGAATACAAAGCGTTTGGGGCAAATCCAATATAACTGTCACACCCTGATCTGTTTCACCTGGCTTTGTGCTTGTCTCCACCCCCCACCAGGTGTCTCCCATCTCCTCTCATTATCCCCTGTGTATTTATACCTGTGTTCTCTGTTTCTAGTTAGTTTTGTTTGTAAAATCTACCAGCGGTTTTCCCCTTGCTCCTGTCTTTTCTATCATTTCTGTTTTCCTGGTTTTGACCATTCTGCCTGCCCTGAGCCTGCCTGCCGTCCTGTACCTTGCCCCACCACACTGGATTATTGACCTCTGCCTGCCCTTGACCTGTCGTTTTGCCTGCCCCCTGTTCTAGTAATAAACCTTTGTTACTTCGATGTCTGCATCTGGGTCTTCCCTAAAACATTATAATAACATATTACTGAGTACCACTCTCCATATTTCCGAGAATAGTGGTGGCTGCATCATGTTATGGGTATGCTTGTAATCGTTAAGGACTGGGGAACGGAAAAAAAAGAAATGGAATGGAGCTAAGCACAGGTAAAATCCTAGAGGGAAAACATGGTTAAGTCTGCTTTCCACCAAACACCGGGAGATGAATTCACCTTTCAGCAGGACAATAACCTAAAACACAAGGCCATATGTATACTGTTCCTGAGTGGCCGAGTTACAGTTGACTTAAATCGGCTTGAAAATTATGGTAATCCAGCAATGATCAACAACCAATTTGACAGAGCTTGAAGAATTTTAAAAATAATAATGGCAAATATTGTTTCATCAGGTGTGCAAAGCTTTTAGAGAATTACTCAATACTTACGTAATTCAGATATTTCTGTATTTAATTTTCAATGTGCAACAATTTCTAAAAACATGTGTTCACTTTGTCGGTATGGGGTATTTTGTGTAGATGGATGAAAAACAAAATTGAATAAATTGTTGAATTCAGGCTGTAACAACACAAATTGTTGAATCAGTCAAGAGGTATGAATACTTTCTGAAGGCACTGTATCTGCAGCCATTTCAAGTCTAAGTATATACAGTGCTTCTTTTATTATTAGAATTGAAAAGCTTTCATTGATTTCAAGACAGGAGATAATGACTGGCTGTCACTCTTTCATACAATGTGTACAACAAAGAGGTTGAGTGAGTCCAAATGCAAACCTTGGCATTGAAGTGTCCTCTTTTGGACCAAATAATCTTATTTCAGAACCGATGGTTTAGATTTGAATCAACATAATTCCATCAGACATTTAGTTGTCAAATAACAGTTTTCAAACATAATTTCATAGCTCATAACTGAGGTAGAATTTTGCCGATTTTGGAGATTGGCTGAAATTGAGATTGTAGAGAACAGGAGCAAAAGTGCTTTGGTATGCCTGAGACAGCAGCCTGCCAATCAAAAATGTACTGTAGTTTTAGATGCTTGTCTCATTTGTGTGTAAACAAACCAGATTCCATCAGTGCAGCATCATCGGTAGAAGATGTTACTTTAGATAAATACACTAAGAAAGTTATAGTGATTACACCGAGAGATGAAAGATTATGCTGTTCTCAATAATTCATCAAATATTCCCATCCAGGATTCCTCCATCGTATTTATGCTTCTGTTTACACTTCATAAATGAGAAATGGGAATATTTGTTTTTTCGTATTCACGGCATGCCAGTCTTTCCAGAAACCTCACAACATTATGCATTTGAATGTGAAATTACAATTTCCCACCGCACCAATTTGCAGAGCCTAAAAATCTACCAAAAGTGTCAAGTTAAGTCAAACGATGTTGCAGCATGCCTCTTTGTATTACGTCTCTCAGCACCGTAAGGCTCACTGTTATGAACCCATTTTATTGTATAACAACAACAAATAAGATTTTGACAGGGAACCAGATGTTTTTAAAGTAAAAGTTCATATTCTGTTAACTCGTATGCAAATAATGTTGTTGACTCGTCCTATACTCGTATGTGGCCAAAGCATAAACTGGAGAAAACATTTTTTAAATAAAACCCCACATCAAACTTGTATCTCAAACAGACCATTTAAAAAATGCTTGCTATTTCTTCATAGAACATGATGTCATGTTGGCTCATTGGCTGACATGGCCAATCAGCGGTCTATTCGCATTCATATTTTTAATGACCGGTATACGCCCACACTATTCAAACACAGAAATGCAACTTCTTATGGCTGCAATCCCGTCACCGGGATCGATATGACAGCAGCCAGTGACAGTGCAGGGCGCCAAATTCAAAAAACAGAAATCTCATAATTAAAATTCCTCAGACATTCATGTGTTTTATATAATTTTAAAGGTAATCTTGTTGTTAATCCCACCAAAGTGTCTGATTTCAAATAGGTTTTTCAGCGAAAGCACTACAAACGATTATGTTAGGTCACCACAAAACCACAATAAGCACAGCCATTTTTCCAGTGAAAGATAGCTTTCACAAAAACCAGAAATAGAGATAAAATTAATCACTAACCTTCATCAGTTGACACTCATAGGACTTCATGTTACACAATACATGCATGTTTTGTTTGATAAAGTTCATATTTATATAAAAAATCGGAGTTTACATTGGGAGCGTTAGATTCACTAGTTGCAAAAACATCAAGTGATTTTGCATAGCCACATCGTTTCAACAGAAATACTCATCATAAATGTAGATGATAATACAAGTTATACACATGGAATTATAGATATACCTCTCCTTAATGCAACCGCTGTGTCAGATTTTTAAAAAACTTTACGGAAAAATAAACCATGCAATAATCTGAGACGGAGCTCAGAACAATAGCCAAATTAGCCGCCATGTTGGACTCAACAGAAACCAGAAAATACATGATAAATGTTTCCTTACCTTTGATGAACTTCATCAGAATGCAGTCCTAGGAATCCCAGGTCCACAATAAATGCTTGATTTGTTCGATAATGTCCGTTATTTATGTCCAATTAGCTACTTTCGAATTGTTTACCAAACGCCCTAACCAAAGTCTCAAAGCGTGTCCACTATAACGTGACGAAATGTCCAAAAGTTCCGTTACAGTCAGTAGAAACATGTCAAACGATGTACTGAATCAATCTTTAGAATGTTGTTAACATACATCTTGAATAACGTTCCAACCGGAGAATTACATCGACTTCAATTGACCGATGGAACGGAGCTCACTCTCACGTGAACGCGCCAGTTCAATGCGTGGGCACCTCATGGAAGTGATTACCGTAATTTCCGGACTATAAGCCGCTACTCTTTCCCACGCTTTGAACCTCGCGGCTTAGACAATGACGCAGCTAATTTATGGATTTTTCCCGCTTTCACAAGATTCATGCCGCCAAAAAACTGAGCACCGTCACATAATGTGACATAAATCGAGTGCGCTCAAACTTCCCATCATGCCAGTGGGTCCTGACAGCGTGGAGCATTGTCAAAAAATCCACTATCATCAACGGGTTTCGAAAGGCTGGACTGCTGCGTGTTGTAGAGGGCGTCCGAGGCGGGGGTCGGGGCCGTGCTGTCCCAGCGCTCGGGCGTACCACCCAAGCTCCGCCCTTGTGCCTTCTTTTCGAGGAAGCTCGGTCCGGCGGAGCGAAACTATGACGTGGGGGACCGGGAGTTGTTAGCTGTAGTCAAGGCTCTGAAGGTGTGGAGACATTGGCTTGAGGGGGCGAAACACCCTTTTCTCATCTGGACTGACCATCGTAATCTCGAGTACATCCGGGAAGCGAGGAGACTAAATCCGCGTCAGGCTAGATGGGCCATGTTTTTCACCCGGTTTCAGTTCACCATCTCGTACCGACCAGGCTCCCAAAACACCAAAGCCGACGCGCTATCCCGTCTCTATGATACCGAGGAGCGGTCCGTTGAGCCAACTCCCATCATTCCACCTTCATGTCTCGTGGCACCGGTGGTATGGGAGGTGGACGCGGAGATAGAGAGAGCCTCACGGTTAGAGCAGACCCCCCCTAACTGTCCAGCGGGGGTTCAGTACGTGCCGGGGGGGGGGTCCGGGATAAGCTAATCCGTTGGGCTCATACTCTCCCCTCCTCGGGTCATCCTGGCATCGAGAGGACAGTGCGGAGTCTTAGAGGGAGATACTGGTGGCCCACGTTGGCTAAGGACGTGAGATTTTATGTCTCCTCCTGCTCGGTGTGCGCTCAGAGCAAGGCTCCTCGGCACTTGCCTAGAGGGAAGTTACAGCCCCTCCCCGTTCCACAACGGCCGTGGACACACTTATCGGTGGACTTTCTTACCGATCTTCCCCCGTCCCAGGGAAGTACTACGATTTTGGTCATTGTGGATCGGTTTTCTAAGTCCTGCCGTCTCATCCCGTTGCCCGGTCTCCCTACGGCCCTGCAGACTGCGGAGGCCTTGTTTAACCATGTCTTCCGGCACTATGGGGTGCCTGAGGACATCGTTTCTGATCGGGGCCCCCAATTCACGTCCAGAGTTTGGAGGGCGTTTATGGAAAGACTGGGGGTCTCGGTCAGCTTGACCTCGGGTTTTCACCCCGAGAGTAATGGGCAGGTGGAGCGCGTAAACCAGGATGTGGGCAGGTTTCTGCGGTCATATTGCCGGGACCGGCCTGGTGAGTGGGCGAGGTATGTTCCTTGGGCTGAGCTCGCTCAGAACTCCCTCCGCCACTCCTCAACGAACATGTCCCCGTTTGAGTGTGTGTTAGGTTACCAGCCGGTCCTGGCCCCATGGCATCAGAGTCAGACCGAGGCTCCTGCGGTAGAGGAATGGGTACAGCGCTCCAAGGACACCTGGAAAGCCGTCCAGGAATCGCTAAAGTTAGCAGGACAACGGCAGAAGAGGAGCGCTGACCAGCACCGCAGTGAGGCCCCCGTGTTCACACCGGGGGACAGGGTCTGGCTCTCGACCCAAAACCTGCCTCTCCGCCTGCCCTGTCGGAAGCTGGGGCCGCAGTGTGTGGGGCCGTTTAAAGTCCTGAGGAGAATAAACGAGGTGTGTTATAGGTTACAACTCCCTAGGTATTACCGGATTAACCCCTCGTTTCATGTGTCTCTCCTCAGGCCGGTGGCGGCTGGTCCCCTGCAAGAAGGTGAGGTGCCTGAGGTCCCTCCACCCCCTCTGGAGATCGAGGGGTCCCCGGCGTACACAGTACGTGCCATTCTGGACTCGAGACGCCGGGTGAGGGGCCTACAGTACCTCGTGGACTGGGAGGGGTACGGTCCGGAGGAGAGATGCTGGGTTCCGGTGGGGGACATTTTAGATCCTTCTCTACTGAGAGACTTCCACCGCCTCCACCCGGATCGCCCGGCACCTCGCCCTCCGGGTCGTCCTCGAGGCCGGTGGCGGCGCGCTGCGGGAGCCGCGCGTCAGGAGGGGGGTACTGTCACGACTTCCGCCGAAGTTGGCTCCCCTGCCTGTTCGGGCGGTGCTCGGCGGTCGTCGTCACCGTCCTACTAGCCGCCACCGATCCCTTTTTCGTTTGTCTGTTTGTTTTGTCTTATTAGTTGCACCTGTGGTTTTTGGTTTCGTAATGAGCTTCCCTATATTTAGGAGTTTGACCCGCCCTTGTTTTGTGCGGGATTGTCTTTTGGTTACGTGTGTGTGTTTTGGGTTGTTGGCAAGTGTTTCTCTGCGCCCTGGATGTTCGGGCTTATCATTTTTGTGAAAGAGTAAAAAGGAATATTTTTTCCAAGCGGCTCTCTCTCTGCGTCTGATTCTTTCACCCACCTAGTCCCGCGTGACACACCCCCAGAAAATATCCAAACAGGAAGTGGAACTTCTCAGGTTTTTGCCTGCCATATGAGTTCTGTTATACTCACAGACATAATTCAAACAGTTTTAGAAACTTCAGAGTGTTTTCTATCCAATACTAATAATAATATGCATATATTAGCAACTATGACATAGGAGCAGGCTGTTTACTCTGGGCACCTCTGTGCACCTTTCATCCAAGCTACTCAATACTGCCCCTTCAGCCATAAGAAGTTAACATTCTTAGTTTTCCTTCAAAATAATGGTAATTATTTCACTCATATTGTAAATAATTATAGGTCATATTTCATAGAAATCTGGAAACACTGGACTGTTACTTTAAATTGTATGCAGATCAACTCAGCAACCTCCTGTAATAGAGCACTGCACCTGGTTCAACATAACCTGCTACACTGAAAACCTCTGTTGGCCGTGGTGAAATGGAAAAGAAAAGAGTCTTCTGTCTGCTTTTGTGGGTTATCCTTCCTGCTGGGTAGGCTGCACAGCATGTGTCCTCACAGGCATGTGAAGGATCGATGAAGCAACGTGAGAATCCTTTAAATAACATTTTAAGGTGATGCTGCATACCGCACAACCAACAAAACCTCCAACCTCATAGGAGACTGCAGCTGTGGTGGTTGAATTCAGCTCTCTAGAGCTCAAAGGATGGCCCACACTGTCCTGCCGACTGACATCACCATGCACGTAGAGGAGAGAACCTGCCATTGTTCTTCCTCTTTGATCAAAACCCAAAGGTTTGGTCAAGACCAGAGGTTTCCGGACAGCTGTAGTTTATCATCCTTGCTCGCAGGTGACATTATCTATGTAAGTCCCAAATGGCACCCTATTCCCTTTATAGTGCACTACTTTTTACCATAGCCCTTTGGGCCCTGGTCAAAAGTAGTGTATTTGATTGGGAATAGGGTGCCATGTGGGACGCAGTCCCACTACTGGGCATGTTCTTGACCTCAATCCACAAACTGTCCAACTGCTAGCCCTAAAGGGTGGGCCATTTTAAACCTGAACAAAATCACTATATTAGTTGAACTGTTTACAGTATTTTTAACATTAATGAATACTATCAACTCTTGAGACATGCACTTTTAATAAGAGCCTGTAGCTGACCACAAAGCCAAATATTTCAGTGACACTGTCATGATACATGGTTTGAATAGTAATTAAACACCCATATTCTGATTAAACAGTTTAAAAGAGGAGTATGTCAATGTTCTTGGGTTATTGCCAAAGTACCACTCGTGATTGCCATGGCTACCTCCCCAATTCCACTGTAACAATTGTTACTCATGTTTGAGAACAAAAGTTTGAGGTGATTCAAGGCTGAAAAACAGTATTCTCTTTTGTAAGCAATAATTAATGGTTTCACTAGTGGAGTGGTGATTTACATTTAAATATAATTAATGCACTTTTCTATTCATTTCCATTGTTTTCATTCTTGCCTGTCACTGTTTTCTCAAGTGTTTTCTTCCTTCAAATTGCAGGAGCTGGCAGCTAATGCAAAACAGCTGTGTGTGTGTCTATGACTAATATCAAAACTACAAACACTGATGAAGCGGATGTGTGTCTCCCTCATACACAGTGCAATATGAAGCCTTTCTACTAACCCAAGTGCCTAATTTAATTTACTATCTGAAAGCAGAAACCAGCTGTTGTGAAGTTGCCATCCAATCAATCTCAGCATGTATCTGTGCAAAGGCTTTCTAAATAAATATGTGCCTGCATGGTTAGGTAATTCATTGACAGCACCTTTATGGAAACTTTCCTACCCTTAAAATGGAGAAAAGTTGTCTTGAAATTGATGTGAAAATGTTAAATGAGAAAAAACTTCTGGAAGTCGTTGAAGGTGAAAGAATGCCCTCTAGTGTTCAGGCAAGCCATTATCTAAATCTATGCATTAAAATTCAGTCCACTTAGTCAGTGAGTAAAGCCTTTGGTATATATTTGCTCAAGAATATAGGAGCTTCTATCTACAAAGACTCAGCATTACAGCAGGATTATTTCTTCAACCAGACGGAGGTTGAGGTACAAACTGAGGAGGGCACAGCATATCTGAGCTGCAATCAAACACAACACCACAACAGAAATGGTAATGGATGTAATAATTAGGATCACTGATTTGCGACCAAGAGGAGAGATATAAATGAAGATGATAAGATGTTGGTTGCTAATGCAATGGGTATTGGGATATGGGTTGAATTATCCCTCCATTGTAATACCTGTCTTATTCCTCTCTTGTTTCCTCTGGCAAGTTTTGTACACAACTATGAAGCTATGAGATACAGATGGAGAGCGTGTAGGTTACAGTACTGTATATTCTACTTCCCATTTGCAATGCTTAGGAAATTGAATCGTCTTCCTTTTACTTCAGCCAAATGCTTTCCATTCTCACACATTTCTCCCTCTACCAGCTCAGTTCAAACTGATACTAAACCAATCTCCATAGAAACAAAATATGTCCCAATTACTTCCTCAAATGGTTCTGAGCCCGGGGATGGTTTACAGAGAGAATTTCTGTAATCAGGCCAAACTGAGAATATTTTAATATTTACCCTCTTCTACACGTCGGCTAGACTAGAGTAACTGAGAGCTTCTCCCTTTCAAGGTCGCTGTCCTATTAATGGAAGGAGAATCATCTCGGTCATTAATTAGGGGAGGTTAAAATAATACCACACTCCGTTTGCTTTGAACAGCAATAGCTGGTATTTTACACTCCCTTGTCATGGTTTTTGGTCTTAATGGCAAATAGAATTAGGCATGCATTGATTACAAACATTGATTGAATGAGGTAGCTTCAGAATGCCAATGAAATATGCTGCTTCCCCTTACAGGAAGTCAAAGAGGGGAGGCAGACAGGCAGAGAGAGCATAATCACCATAGTCTAAAATGAGCTACAATCTTTCTATTCCTCTATCTGTGTTTTTTATTTCTATGCTCTAAGTTCATGTAATTTTACTCAATAAATGTGTCTGGTTTGCAGTACAGTATGTTGGTTTGGTTACTCTCCACTCCCACATTATAGGTATTTCAGTTCATAAACACAGGATGTACAGGAATAGACTAGTTCTGTGTTCCATAACATTAGCATTAGCTTGTTCCTGTTAGCTGATACATCATGACAAAATACACCATATTACCAATGATTGTTCTGTGATATTACTGTCCTGGTAATGTGACTGGACCCTGTAGGCTAAACTACCATGAAGAAAAAACATAACTGATCCAAATGGTTGCCCAATCAGGCAGGCTAGATGCAGTTATTTCGAAATGAACATGCATTCAAAACGGCAGGCTTTGAGCGGTTATTCAAATGACATAAGCTATCCACTGCAGTTTACAGCCTAGACTAGAGTTTTGTACTCAGTTGAAAACAATAATAATGTTCTTCATTACATTGTGTTGGTGTATCCTAGGTAAGGTACATTTCTTGTCCCTAAAAAACTGAAACAATAGAGTACCACAGTATGAGTCATGATACCCCTAAAACCTAGCAGTCAAACAAGGAAATGGTTCCAGTCACAAAGTGCTATACAGGTAGAATGTTATTAAGGAAAAAAAGATGGCGGAAGTGGATGCTGAGTTTGAATCAAGCAGCGAGTCGAGAAAAGTTGGTGAAGACGAATGTTCTGAATGGACAACAATCGTAGAGAAAACTGGAACAAAAAGTAAATTGTCTATAATTGGAGTGGAGGATACATGTATGAATGATAAAGAATCGCTTCTTGTTGCGATGGGTTTGTTTAGTAAGAATGCATAGGTGGGAAACCCGTTTGAGGTGTTGAAAATGGTGAAGTACAGTGGCTTGCGAAAGTATTCATCCCCCTTGGCATTTTTCCTATTTTGTTGCTGTCACGTTCCTGACCTGTTTTCTCTTGTTTTTGTATGTGTTTAGTTGGTCAGGGCGTGAGTTGGGGTGGGCATTCTATGTTATGTGTTTCTATGTTTAGGTTCATTGTCATTTAGCCTGATATGGTTCTCAATCAGGGACAAGTGTTTTACGTTTCCTCTGATTGAGAACCATATTAAGGTAGGTTGTTCACACTGTTTGTTTGTGGGTGGTTGTCTTCCGTGTCCGTATGTCTACCACACGGGACTGTTTCGTTTGTGTTTCATGTAGTCTGTTCCTGTTCGTGCGTTCTTCGTTTATTGTAAGTTCTCAAGTCCAGGTCTGTCTACAACGTTTATTTGTTTTGTAGTTGGTTAAAGTGTTTTCGTGTTTCGTCTTACTTTAATAAACTTCATTATGTCCTATAACAACGCTGCGCTTTGGTCCAATCCCTACTCCTCCTCTTCGGACGAAGAGGAGGAGGACAACCGTTACAGAACCACCCACCAAACAAGGATCAAGCAGCATGAGAGGAACCAGCAACAGCGGCCTAAAAACCAGGACTCGTGGACTTGGGAGGAAATATTGGACGGAAAGGGACCCTGGGCTCAACCAGGAGAATATCGCCGCCCCAAAGCTGAGCTGGAGGCAGCGAAAGCAGAGAGGCGGCGTTTTGAGGAGCTAGCTCGGAAGCAGGAGAAGGATCTGGGCTACACTACGTGGGAGGAGATCGACAGGTGGGCGATCGACCCAGGGCGAGTGCCGGAGCCCGCCTGGGATTCTCTGGCGCAGTGCGAGGAGGGATACCGGCGAATGGAGGCAGCAAGGAGACGTGGCTGGAAACCCGAAAGTAAACCCCAAAAATGTCTTGGGGGGGGGGGCTAAAAGGGAGAGTGGCGAAGTCAGGTAGGAGACCTGCGCCTACTCCCTGTACTTACCGTGGAGAGCGAGAGTACGGGCAGACACCGTGTTACGCAGTAGAGCGCATGGTGTCTCCTGTACATGTGCATAGCCCGGTGCTGTACATACCAGCTCCTCGTATCGGCCGGGCCAGATTGAGCATTGAGCCAAGTGCCTTGAAGCCGGCTCTACATATCTGGCCACCAGTGCGTCTCCTCGGGCCGGCTTACATGGCACCAGCCTTACGCATGGTGTCCCCGGTTTGCCTACATAGCCCGGTGCGGGTTATTCCACCTCCCCGCACTGGTCGGGCGACGGGGAGCATACAACCAGGTAAGGTTGGGCAGGCTCAGTGCTCAAGGGAGCCAGTACGCCTGCACGGTCCGGTATTTCCGGCGCCACCTCCCCGCTCCAGGCCAGTACCACCAGTGCCTACACCACGCACCAGGCTTCCAGTGCGTCTCCAGAGCCCTGTTCCTCCTCCACGCACTCTCCCTGTGGTGCGTGTCTCCAGCCCAGTGCCTCCAGTTCCGGCACCACGCATCAAGCCTCCTGTGCGTCTCCAGAGCCCTGTACGCACTGTTCCTTCTCCCCGTACTCGCCCTGATGTGCGTGCCCTCAGCCCGGTACCACCAGTGCCGGTACCACGCACCAGGCCTATAGTACGCCTTGAGAGTCCAGTGTTACCTGTTGCTGCTCCCCGCACTAGCCTGAAGGTACGTGTCTTTAGCCCGGTACCTCCAGTTCCGGCACCACGCACCAGGCCTACAGTGCGTCTCAGCCGGCCAGAGTCTGCCGTCTGCCCAGCGGCGCCTGAACTGCCCGTCTGCCCAACGGCGCCTGAACTGCCCGTCTGCCCAACGGCGCCTGAACTGCCCGTCTGCCCAACGCCGTCTGAACTGTCCGTCTGCCAAGCGCCGCATGAACTGCCCGTCTGTATTGAGCCTTCAAAGCCGCCCGTCTGTACTGAGCCTTCAAAGCCGCCCGTCTGTACTGAGCCTGCAAAGCCGCCCGTCTGCCATGAGCCTTCAGAGCCGTCCGCCAGACAGGAGCCGCTAGAGCCGTCCGCCAGACAGGAGCCGCTAGAGCCTTCCGCCAGACAGGAGCCGCTAGAGCCTTCCGCCAGACAGGAGCCGTTAGAGCCTTCCGCCAGACAGGAGCAGCCAGAGCCTTCCGCCAGACAGGATCAGCCAGAGCCTTCCGCCAGACAGGATCAGCCAGAGCCGTCCGCCAGACAGGATCAGCCAGAGCCGTCCGCCAGCCAGGATCAGCCAGAGCCGTCCGCCAGCCAGGATCAGCCAGAGCCGTCAGCCAGCCATGACCAGCCAGAGCCGTCAGCCAGCCATGACCAGCCAGAGCCGTCAGCCAGCCATGACCAGCCAGAGCCGTCAGCCAGCCATGACCAGCCAGAGCCGTCAGCCAGCCATGACCAGCCAGAGCCGTCAGCCAGCCATGACCAGCCAGGGCCGTCAGCCAGTCCGGAGTTGCCCCTCAATCCGGTGTTGCCCCTCATTCCGGTGTTGCCCCTCATTCCGGTGTTGCCCCTCATTCCGGTATTGCCCCTTCGTCCGGTGCTGCCCCTTCGTCCGGTGCTGCCCCTTAATCCAGTGGGTTTAATGTGGAGGGTACAAAAGCGGGGATTGACTATGGTGGGATGGGGACCACGCCCAGAGCCTGAGCCGCCACCGTGGACAGATGCCCACCCAGACCCTCCCCTAGACTTTTGGTGGTGCGTCCGGAGTTCGCACCTTGAGGGGGGGGTTATGTCACGTTCCTGACCTGTTTTCTCTTGTTTTTGTATGTGTTTAGTTGGTCAGGGCGTGAGTTGGGGTGGGCATTCTATGTTATGTGTTTCTATGTTTAGGTTCATTGTCATTTAGCCTGATATGGTTCTCAATCAGGGACAAGTGTTTTACGTTTCCTCTGATTGAGAACCATATTAAGGTAGGTTGTTCACACTGTTTGTTTGTGGGTGGTTGTCTTCCGTGTCCGTATGTCTACCACACGGGACTGTTTCGTTTGTGTTTCATGTAGTCTGTTCCTGTTCGTGCGTTCTTCGTTTATTGTAAGTTCTCAAGTCCAGGTCTGTCTACATCGTTTATTTGTTTTGTAGTTGGTTAAAGTGTTTTCGTGTTTCGTCTTACTTTAATAAACTTCATTATGTCCTATAACAACGCTGCGCTTTGGTCCAATCCCTACTCCTCCTCTTCGGACGAAGAGGAGGAGGACAACCGTTAGTTGCCTTACAACCTGGAATTAAAATAGATTTTTGGGGGGGTTTGTATCATTTGATTTACACAACATGCCTACCACTTTGAAGATGCTAAATATGTTTTATTGTGAACCAAACAAGAAATAAGACAAAAACAAACTTGAGCGTGCATAACTACTCATCCCCCCCAAAGTCAATACTTTGTAGAGCCACCTTTTGCAGCAATTACAGCTGCAAGTCTCTTGGGGTATGTCCTCTATAAGCTTGGCACATCTAGCTACTGGGATTATTGCCCATTCTTCAAGGCAAACTGCTCCAGCTCCTTCAAGTTGGATGGGTTCCGCTGTTGTACAGCAATCGTTAAGTCATACCACAGATTCTCAATTGGATTGAGGTTTGGGCTTTGACTAGGCCATTCCAAGACATTTAAATGTTTCCCCTTAACCCCCTTGAGTGTTGCTTTAGCAGTATGCTTAGGGTGATTGTCCTGCTGGAAGGTGAACCTCCATCCCAGTCTCAAATCTCTGGAAGACTGAAACAGGTTTCCCTCAACAATTTCCCTGTATTTAGTGCCATCCATTATTCCTTCAATTCTGACAAGTTTCCCAGTCCTTGCCAATAAAAAACATCCCCACAGCATGACGCTGCCACCACCATGCTTCATGATGGTGATGTTCTCGGGGTGATGAGAGGTGTTGGGTTTGCGCCAGACATAGTGTTTTCCTTGATGGCCAAAAAGCTCAGTTTTAGTCTCATCTGACCAGAGTACCTTCTTCCATATGTTTGGGGAGTCACCCACATGCCATTTGGCGTACACCAAATGTGCTTGCTTATTTTTTTCTTTAAGCAATGGCTTTTTTCTGGCCATGCTTCCGTAAAGCCCAGCTCTGTGGAGTGTACGGCTTAAAGTAGTCCTGTGGACAGATACTCCAATCTTTGCTGTGGAGCTTTGCAGCTCCTTCAGGGTTATCTTTGGTCTCTTTGTTGCCTCTCTGATTAATGCCCTCCTTGCCTAGTCAGTGAATTTTGGTGGGCAGCCATCTTTTGGCAGGTTTGTTGTGGTGCCATGTTCTTTTCATTTTTTAATAATGGATTTAATGGTGCTCCGTGGGATGTTCAAAGTTTTGGATATTTTTTTATAACCCAACCCTGATCTGTATTTCTCCACAACCTTGTCCCTGACCTGTTTGGAGAACTCATTGGTCTTCATAGTGTCGCTTGCTTGGTGGTGCCCCTTGCTTAGTGGTGTTGCAGACTCTCGGGCCTTTCAGAACAGGTGTAAATATACTGAGATCATGTGACAGATCATGTGACACTTAGATTGCACACAGGTGGACTTTATTTAACTAATTATTTGACTTCTGAAGGTAATTGGTTGCACCAGATCTTATTTAGGGGCTTCATAGCAAAGGGGGTGAATACACATGCACGCAACACTTTTCCAGTTTTTATTTTAAAAAATTTTAGAAAACAAGTTATTTTTTTCATTTCACATCAACAATTTGGACTATTTTGTGTATGTCCATTACATGAAATCCAAATAAAAATCCATTTAAATTACAGGTTGTAATGCAATGCAACGAAATAGGAAAAACGCCAAGGGTGGTGAATACTTTTGCAAGGCACTGTATGCACTTAGAAAAGTGGAGTCTGTCAGTGACCAGGAGTGGTCTTATTTTGGTTAATTTAATTTCTGAAGAACAGGGGAAGATTGCAGTGAGCCTCAAAAGAACCCGAACCACAGAAGTTTTGTGTTTTGAACTTCGGAGTAGAGCACGCGTCAAATGAGTCATCTCAGGGGTGAGGACGGATGTTCAGGTTGAATACCTGAAAAACATTACTGGTGTGGTTGGTGCCCGGTGTCTGACCCGCTGGGTGAACGGAGAAAAAGAAGAAAGTCTGTCGGTTCTGTTGTTTTTTGATATAGAGCAAATACCTACGCATGTGAAGCTTGGTTATGTAAAATACGCTGTAAGAGCTTTTGTCCCTAAACCATTGCAGTGTAAGAATTGTAAAGGATTTGGCCATGTTTCAAGTGTGTGCAGAGCATATTGAAGAACGGTGTTGCAATTGTGGTGGGGATCATGATCCCGAGTTCTTGGAGTGCCCTATAAGGGTGAAGGAGATTGAGGTGGCAAAAGTTGGAGTGGTCAATTGAATCTCCTATGAGGAGGCGATTTAAAGTAATTGAGAAAACAAGTGATGCTAGTGAAGATATGGTAGTGGACACACCACAGCCTGAAGTAAATGTTTGCTGCCAGTCAAAAGATACCCTGTGTGTTAAAAAGGTGGATTTTGCCACCCGAGTGGCTCAGTGGTCTAAGGCCCTCACTACAGATCCGGGTTCGTACCCGGGCTGTGTCGCAGCCGGCTGCGACCAGGAGATCCATGAGGTGGCGCACAATTGGCCCAGCGTCGTCCGGGTTAGGGGTGGTTTTGACCATCTTGGATGTCCTTGTCCATCGCTCTCTAGCAACTCCTGTGGTGTGGCGGGCCGGGCGCATGCACGCTGACACGGTCGCCAGTTGTACGGTGTTTCCTCCGACACATTGGTGCGGCTGGCTTCCGGGTTAAGCGAGCAGTGTGTCAAGAAGCAGTGCGGCTGGATCTCGACCTTTGCCTCTCCCGAGTCTGAACGGGAGTTTGTGGTAGAAAAACTATGTATTTACTTGATTTGTTTGATATTAATAGTTAAAGATTATACACTTAACTAATAGTAAGAACTTTCTGTCCTACTAATGCTGTGTTTTTATGTTCTCCACTCTAGCTTCCTGCAGGTAGTCTGGGCATATGTTCAAGAGATGGGTTTTGCTAGAGATAGCTTGAGCTGACAATGACTTGGTGATAAAAACCTAAAGCCGGCATTCCATAGACAAGATGTGGTGTGTGTGACCCGAGATCAAATCAAAGTTTATTTGTCACGTGCGCCAAATACAACAGGTGTAGACCTTACAGTGAAATGCTTACTTACAGGCTCTAACCAATAGTGCAAAAAATGTGTTAGGTGAACAATAGGTAAGTAAAGAAATAAAACAACAGTAAAAAGACAGGCTATATACAGTAGCGAGGCTATAAAAGTAGCGAGGCTACATACAGACAACGGTTAGTCAGGCTGATTGAGGTAGTATGTACATGTAGATATGGTGACTGTGCATATATGATGAACAGAGAGTAGCAGTAGCGTAAGAGGGGTTGGCGGGTGGTGGGTAGTGGGACACAATGCAGATAGCCCGGTTAGCCAATGTGCGGGAGCACTGGTTGGTCAGCCCAATTGAGGTAATATGTAGATGAATGTATTGTTAAAGTGACTATGCATATATGATAAATAGAGAGAAGCAGCAGCGTAAAAAGAGGGGTTGGGGGGGCACACAATGCAAATAGTCCGGGTAGCCATTTGACTTCCTGTTCAGGAGTCTTATGGCTTGGGGGTTAAAACTGTTGAGAATACTTTTTGTCCTAGACTTGGCACTCCGGTACTGCTTGCCGAGCGGTTGTAGAGAGAACAGACTATGACTGGGGTGGCTGGGGTCTTTGACAATTTTTAGGGCCTTCCTCTGACACCGCCTGGTGTAGAGGTCCTGGACGGCAGGCAGCTTAGCCCCAGTGATGTACTGGGCCGTACGCACTACCCTCTGTAGTGCCTTGCGGTCAGAGGCTGAGCAATTGCCGTACCAGGCAGTGATGCAACCAGTCAGGATGCTCTCAATGTTGCAGCTGTAGAACCTTTTGAGGATCTCAGGACCCAAGCCAAATCTTTTTAGTTTCCTGAGGGGGAATAGGTTTTGTCGTGTTCTCTTCACGACTGTCTTGATGTATTTGAACCATGCTAGTTTGATGGTGATGTGGACACCCAAGGAACCTGAAGCTCTCAACCTGCTCCACTACAGCCCCGTCGATGAGAATGGGGGCGTGCTCGGTCCTCCTTAGTCTTGGTTACGTTGAGGGATATGTTGTTATTCTGGCACCACCCGGCCAGGTCTCTGACCTTCTCCCTATTGGCTGTCTCGTCGTGGTCGGTGATCAGGCCTACCACTGTTGTGTCGTCTGAAAACTTAATGATGGTGTTGGAGTCGTGCCTGGCCATGCAGTCGTGGGTGAACAGGGAGTACAGGAAGGGATTGAGCACGCACCCTGTGGAGCTCCAGTGTTGAGGATCAGAGTGGCAGATGTGTTGCTACCTACCCTCACCACCTGGGGGCGGCCCGTCAGGAAGTCCAGGATCCAGTTGCAGAGGGAGGTGTTTAGTCCCAGGATCCTTAGCTTAGTGATGAGCTTTGAGAGTACTATGGTGTTGAACGCTGAGCTGTAGTCACTGAATATCATTCTCACATAAGTGTTCCTTTTGTCCAGGTGGGAAAGGGCAGTGTGGAGTACAATAGAGATTGTATCAACTGTGGATCTGTTTGGGCGGAATGCAAATTGGTTTGGGTCTAGGGTTTCTGGGATAATGGTGTTGATGTGAGCCATTACCATCCTTTCAAAGCACTTCATGGCTACGGACGTGAGTGTAACGGGTCTGTAGTCATTTAGGCAGGTTGCCTTTGTGTTCTTGGGCACAGGGACTATGGTGGTCTGCTTGAAACATGTTGGTATTACAGACTGAATCAGGGACATGTTGAAAATGTCAGTTAGACACCTGCCAGTTGGTCAGCACATGCCTGGAGCACACGTCCTGGTAATCTGTCTGGCCCCGCAGCCTTGTGTATGTTGACCTGTTTAAAGGTCTTACTCACGTCAGCTACGGAGAGCGTGATCACAGTCGTCCAGAACAGCTGATGCTCTCATGCATGCCTCAGTGTTGCTTGCCTCGAAGCGAGCATAGAAGTGTTTTAGCTCGTCTGGTAGGCTCGTGTCATTGGGCAGCTCGCGGCTGTGCTTCCCTTTGTAGTCCGTAATAGTTTGCAAGCCCTGCCACATAAGACGAGCGTCAGAGCCGGTGCAGTATGACTCATTCTTAGCCCCGTATTGACGATTTGCCTGTTTGATGGTTCGTCGCAGGATTTCTTGAAAGCTTCCGGGTTAGAGTCCCGCACCTTGAAAGCGGCAGCTCTAACCTTTAGCTCAGTGCGAATGTTGCCTGTAATCTGTGGCATGTACGTACAGTCACTGTGGGGACGACGTTCTCACTGCACTTATTGATGAAGCCGGTGACGGAGGTGGTATACTCCTCAATGCCATCGGAAGAATCCCGGAACATATTCCAGTCTGTGCTAGCAAAACAGTCCTGTAGCTTAGCATCTGCGTCATCTGACCACTTCTTTATTGACCGATTTACTGGTTCTTCCTGCTTTAGTTTTTGCTTGAAAGCAGGAATTAGGAGGATAGAATTATGGTCAGATTTGCCAAATGGAGGGCGAGGGAGAGCTTTTTATGCGTCTCTGTGTGTGGAGTAAAGGATGTCTAGAGTTTTTTTCCTCTGGTTGCACATTTAACACGCTGGTAGAAATTAGGTAAAACTGATTTAAGTTTCCCTGTATTAAAGTCCCGGCCTCTAGGAGAGCCGCCTCTGGATGAGCGTTTTCCTGTTTGCTTATGGCCTTATACAGCTCATTGAGTGCAGACTTAGTGCCAGCATTGGTTTCTGTGGTAAATAGACAGATATGAAAAATATAGATAAACTCTCTTGGTAAATATTGTGGTCTACAGCTTATCATGAGATACTCTACCTACTTCTTAATATTAGATTTCGTGCACCAGCTGTTGTTTACAGCCCGCCACCCCTTGTCTTACCGGAGGCAGCTGTTCTATCTTGCCGATGCAGCGTGAACCCCGCCAGCTGTATTTTATCCATGTCATCGTTCAGCCACGACTCAGTGAAACATAAGCTATTACAGTTTTTAATGTCCCGTTGGAAGGATATTCGTGATCGTAGCTTGTCTATTTTGTTATCCAATGATTGTATGTTGGCTAATAGGACTGGTGGTAGAGGTAGATTACCCACTCGCAGTCGGATCCTTACAAGACACCCCGACCTACGTCCCCGATATCTCCGTCTCTTTCTCCTGCCAATGACACGGATGTGGGCCTTGTCGGGTGTCTGAAGTAAATCCTTTGCGTCCGACTCGCTAAAGAAAGAATCTTGTCCAGTATGAGTTGAGTAATCGCTGTCCTGATATCCAGAAGCTCTTTTAGGTCATAAGACACGGTGGCAGAAACATTATGTTCAAAATAAGTTTGAAATAATGCGATAAAACACAAACTGTTACATCTGCTCCTGCCCCGCCCTCTACTTCTCATCCTGGACCTCCCTAACCTGCCACCACTCCCCCAGTGCTCTCGCTCTCTCTCTCCCTCTCTCTCTGTGTGTATGTGATTGTGTGAGTGGAGACAGGTGTGCTGGAAGCAGAGCAGATTCCCACCAGCTCCAGCCTGTTCCATAATCAAGAACCCTACAAATACTCAGCCCTACCACTTCCACGCTGCCAGATCGTAGCCTCTACTCAGTCAGTCTGCATTTCTAGCTGTTTGTTCCTGCATACTGTAGAATTTGTTATCCTGTTGTTCCTGTTTTCCCTAGCCTCACGCTGCTTTTTCTCTCCACTACAGTCCTGTCTGCTCTGACTCTGGTACCTGTCTCCAGTCCCTCTTCTCCTCAGTCCTGCTTCCCTTCCCTGGATACCAGCTCTACCGCTTCATTGGATTCAGCTCCAGACCTGCTTATCAAATCAAGTTTATTTTATATAGCCCTTCGTACATCAGCTAATATCTCGAAGTGCTGTACAGAAACCCAGCCTAAAACCCCAAACAGCAAGCAATGCAGGTGTAGAAGCACGGTGGCTAGGAAAAACTCCCTAGAAAGGCCAAAACCTAGGAAGAAACCTAGAGAGGAACCAGGCTATGAGGTTATCCGGTTCCTAATCTCCTTGCCCCCAGCCTCAGCCTCAGTCCGGATTCCCTACTACCTGCTGGAGATTCCCCTGGGCTGCACCCCATCTCCTCTCCCGCTTTTAAATGAATACATTGGTTACCTATCCTTGTCTCCTCGTCTGAGTCTGCATTTGGGTTCACCTGCTCCGCCCCATGTAACACAAATTGGTTTAGAGCCCGTAAAACGGCAGCCATCTCCTCCAGCGCATGTCTGTCTTCATTGTTCTGTTGCGCAATTATGCACCTGGCCTTTCAACCAGGTGTGTAAATCTTACAGGAAAAGCCTGACTACAAAAGCTTGTTGGACACTTATTCCAACATAGCCTGCTAATAGCGTATTGGAGGAGAGATGCATTCTTGCTCGTGCTTGCTGAATGTGAAATAGGATACAGCATGAACGGGCGGGGAGTTGGAAAGTAGAAGCCCATTATTTTCCTATAGTAGGTCTATTTTAACAGCAAGCTACATCCTGACAAAATAGGCATACACCATATGAGTGGCCTGCTTTCTCAGCTGTGGAAAGTAGACCCAAACTGATCCAAATAGTTGTATAATCAGGCCTAGGCTGATGGCCTATGCAGTTATTTCGGCATGAAACAAAACAGGAGGTGTGGGTGGTTATTCAAATTAGATTACATCATTGCAGTTTACTGCACAATAATATATTCCTCTTTGCATTGTGTTGTTGTAGCCCAGGTATAATAATTTTATTGTCTAAAAACATAGGCCTAAGCCTAATCAATAGTGGAGCTTTGCGTGCAGGGGGACCACAGAGCGCAGTTTGGAGGAACGCACTACAGATCTGCCATTTCATAATCTGTTCATTTATTTTTCTTGCACTTTGACAGGTAAATATTTAGCGTATAGCCCTAATATTTTGCTAATGAATGGCCTAATATCTAGCTAATATTTAGCTTCTTACACTTTGGCTACACATAGTGTAATGGCCTTGGTTATAGCTAAATATAAGATATTTTTATCCGTAGGTTCTTTTCAATGTGTTGCCACGTTTAATAACCTATATGCCAAGTAACAAACTACATGCAACTCTATGCTAAATAGCCATGTTCACATCCCCCCTGCTTTAATAAAACATTCCCCAAATGTTTATCAATGGTATGTTTATATTCAAACCCCATTTACTGTCATTACATAATGAAGCTATCAAGATGACAATTTACAATCACAAATTAACCTTTACTGTGAGCACAACCCATTAAGTAACTTCTGATCTTCTCAAAACCATACCTGTAACTATAATGTTAAACACCACAGTTTAATCGTAAACTTAACTGTTCCGTGTTTGGCTAACCAACAAGTAAGCCCATAAACAGAATTAACAACCTTCAATGTCTCTTTTAACCATCTCCTTTCTTTTTTTATATATATTTTTTAAGGAGAGGTGCTCTTTCTTTTCAAAGTTTTACAGGTCCAGTCTCTCAACTGGCTTTCTCACTCATCCTGAACGTGTGACATTAGTCCCTATTCCTGTTTGTGTAACAGTTATATTCAAGTTCCTCGGCGTACACATCACTGACAAACTGAAATGGTCCACCCACACAGACAGTGTGGTGAAGAAGGCGCAACAGCGCCTCTTCAACCTCAAGAGGCTGAAGGAATTTGGCTTGCCACCTAAAACCCTCAAACTTTTACAGATGCACAATTGAGAGCATCCTGTCGGGATGTTTCACCACCTGGTACGGCAACTGCACCGCCGGGCTCTCCAGAGGGTGGTGCGGTCTGCCCAACTCATCACCGGGGGTAAACTACCTGCTCTCTGTTAAAATAGCCATCACAAGCACATTAGAGGCTGCTGCCCTATATAAATAGACTTGAAATCACTGACCACTTTAATAATGGAACACTAGTCACTTTAATAATGTTTACATATTTTGTATTAGTCATCTTATGTAAATACTGTATTCCATTCTATTCTACTGTATCTTACACGGAACCCAAACCAGCTGCGCATGTGCGCCATCGTGCATAAATGTATTTTGTCCCCCCACACCAAACGCGATCACGACACGCAGGTTAAAATATCAAAACAAACTCTGAACCAATTACATTAATTTGGGGACAGGTCGAAAAGCATTAAACATTTAAGGCAATTTAGCTAGCTAGCTTGCACTTGCTAGCTAATTTGTCCTATTTAGCTAGCCTGCTGTTGCTAACTAATTTGTCCTGGGATATAAACATTGAGTTGTTATTTTACCTGAAATGCACAAGGTCCTCTACTCCGACAATTAATCCACACATAAAATGGTCAACCGAATCGTTTCTAGTCATCTCTCCTCCTTCTAGGCTTTTTCTTCTCTTGACTTTATATTGTGATTGGCAACTTTCATAAATGAGTTGCATTACTGCCACTGACCTCGTTCGTCTTTCAGTCACCCACATGGGTAAAACCAATGAGAAGATGGCACGTGGGTACCTGCTTCTATAAACCAATGAGGAGATGGGAGATGCAGGGCTTGCTGCGCGATCTGCGTCACAAATAGAACTGACTTCTATTTTAGCCCTTGGCAATGCAGACGCTCGTCGGCGCGCGAGCAGTGTGGGTGCAATAATTGAATAATATAGATTTCTAAATTTATTTTGCAACGCGTGCGCGAGCGGTGTAGTCAGCCTGTTAGTCTCTGACATTGCTCGCCCAAATATTTATATATTCTTAATTCCATTCCTTTACGTTAGATTTGTGTATATTGTTGTGAAATTGTTAGATATTACTTGTTAGATATTGCTGCAATGTAAGAGCTAGAAACACAAGCATTTCGCTACACCCACAATAACATCTGCTAAACACGTGTATGTGACAAGTAACATTTGATTTGATCAGTATCTCAGCCGGCCTGAAACCTTTGGATGTTGAGGGAGTGGCCCTGTACATCATCAAGGTCAGGCAGGGGGTCTGTCTGCTTGAGTATCCACTTGGCAGTCTGTACAGCCCTCTCCACATGTCCATTACTCTGTGGGAAGTAGGGGCTGCTTGTCACATGTATGAAGTCATACTCCTTACTGAGTTATTTTAGCTCTGTACTTATCAACTGGGGGGCATTATCGCTAACCAGGATCTCAGGGACTCCGAAACTTTGCAAAGGTTGCTTTGAGCTTGGCTATGGCCTGGCTACTGGTCGTGGTTGGGAGGTGGACGATTTCCATGAATCTAGAATAGTAGTTTGAACCTACAAGGTAGTTTAGCTTCTTGCACTCACACAGGTCCATTGCTATTTGCTATTTTCTGCCATGGTCTGGAAGGAAGCTCACTAGACATGAATGGCTCCTTCCTCTGTGTGCTCCTAGTTTCACAGCTAAATGCACACATTTGCACCTCTGTGATTATTTCCTGTGATATTTTAGGCCACCCCACTGACTGGTTAAACTCTCTCACTGCACTTAACTAGCCCTTGGTGTCCATCATGAATGGACTATGTAGGATTTGTAGGATTTCTTTAGGATTTATTTCCCCATGCATGTGGGAATGACTATGCGGTTTCCCCTGATCACTAGTCCATGTTCTTCTGATAGTTCCCCTCTCACATGAAAAAAGCTTCTTACAGATTCAGGAGATTTCTCTAAGTACTCAGTCTACCCATTTAGGATGAACCACAACACTGACTGCAGCTGTGGGTCGGATTCTGTGTTCAGACTGATGTCCTCCGTTCTCTGTGGAGAAGCAGGTAGATTATTTACAACTGATGCGATAAACGCTGTCACGTTGCTGTGGGAGTATGCTGCACCTTCGTAGTTTCTCAGTGGACCCCTGGACAGAACATCATCTACTGCGAGTGTCTTTCCTGGTGCGTACTCTACGATTCCACTGTACCTCATCAACCTCAACAGTCTTTGACATCTGATAGGAACATTGTCCAAGTCCTTGCTGTTAATGAGGGGCACAAGGGTTTTAAGGTCGGTGACCAGCCTGAAGATGTTTATTCCGTAAAGGTACTTCTCGAAGCGTTCACAAGCCCGCACGCTCGCTAAACACAATTTTTCAATCTGAGCGTACCCTGGCTCGGCATCACTCAGATGCCTGCTGCAGTAGGCGACTGGTTTCCAGTCCTCTCCATGCGGTGGGAGTAGGACAACTCCTACTCTGTAGCTGCTGGCATCAGCTGACACTGCTCTAGGCTTCCTGGAATCATAATACGTTAACACTGGAGCAGTGGTTAGTGAGTCTTTAAGTCTCTGAAATGCTGCCTCCAGAATGTCTCCCCATGACCGCTCTACCAAAATATTTTATGCATATGTTTTATTTTCAGTCTCCTCTATCTTCACTGAATGATGTTAACTGTAAGGATTTTCCCTAATAATAACAATAATAATGTAAAATTACAAATGACAGAAAGACCTGTGTGAAGGACAGCTTACAGGGGAGGAACTTCTTGAGGCAATTAAATCCTTTGTCTGGAAAAACCCCATGGCTTGATGGCATACAAGTAGAGATATATCAAACCTTTCTTGTTGTACTTAACGATCCTATAAAAATGGTAGACTATCAGGTACTCAGCAAGAAGGTCTGATTTCCCTATTACTGAAACAGGACCCAGGTGATAAGTACGAAGGTCCAGTCCATTGAAAAAGCTGGAGGTCTCTTACACTTCAATGTAGTGATGCAAAAATCCTTGGGAAATGCATAGCATATAGAATTAAGGTTTTATCAGATATTGTTCATTCTGTTCAGACAGGTTTTGTACATGAATGATACATTGGAGATAATATACAACAATTGCATGAAACAATAGAACAATGAAACATCAAATAAGCTAGGCCTGATCATCAAAGCAGATTTTGAAAAGGCTTTTGATAAAGTACGACTAGAATTGATATACACTGCTCAAAAAAATAAAGGGAACACTTAAACAACACAATGTAACTCCAAGTCAATCACACTTCTGTGAAATCAAACTGTCCACTTAGGAAGCAACACTGATTGACAATAAATTTCACATGCTGTTGTGCAAATGGAATAGACAACAGGTGAAAATTATAGGCAATTAGCAAGACACCCCCAATAAAGGAGTGGTTCTGCAGGTGGTGACCACAGACCACTTCTCAGTTCCTATGCTTCCTGGCTGATGTTTTGGTCACTTTTGAATGCTGGCGGTGCTTTCACTCTAGTGGTAGCATGAGACGGAGTCTACAACCCACACAAGTGGCTCAGGTAGTGCAGCAAATCCAGGATGGCACATCAATGCGAGCTCTGGCAAGAAGGTTTGCTGTGTCTGTCAGCGTAGTGTCCAGAGCATGGAGGCGCTACCAGGAGACAGGCCAGTACATCAGGAGACGTGGAGGAGGCCGTAGGAGGGCAACAACCCAGCAGCAGGACCGCTACCTCCGCCTTTGTGCAAGGAGGAGCACTGCCAGAGCCCTGCAAAATGACCTCCAGCAGGCCACAAATGTGCATGTGTCTGCTCAAACGGTCAGAAACAGACTCCATGAGGGTGGTATGAGGGCCCGACGTCCACAGGTGGGGGTTGTGCTTACATCCCAACACCGTGCAGGACGTTTGGCATTTGCCAGAGAATACCAAGATTGGCAAATTCACCACTGGCGCCCTGTGCTCTTCACAGATGAAAGCAGGTTCACACTGAGCACGTGACAGACGTGACAGAGTCTGGAGACGCCGTGGAGAACGTTCTGCTGCCTGCAACATCCTCCAGCATGACCGGTTTGGCGGTGGGTCAGTCATGGTGTGGGGTGGCATTTCTTTGGGGGGCCGCACAGCCCTCCATGTGCTCGCCAGAGGTAGCCTGACTGCCATTAGGTACCAAGATGAGATCCTCAGACCCCTTGTGAGACCATATGCTGGTGCGGTTGGCCCTGGGTTCCTCCTAATGCAAGACAATGCTAGACCTCATGTGGCTGGAGTGTGTCAGCAGTTCCTGCAAGAGGAAGGCATTGATGCTATGGACTGGCCCGCCCGTTCCCCAGACCTGAATCCAATTGAGCACATCTGGGACATCATGTCTCGCTCCATCCACCAAAGCCACGTTGCACCACAGACTGTCCAGGAGTTGGCGGATGCTTTAGTCAAGGTCTGGGAGGAGATCCCTCAGGAAACCATCCGCCACCTCACCAGGAGCATGCCCAGGCGTTGTAAGGAGGTCATACAGGCACGTGGAGGCCACACACACTACTGAGCCTCATTTTGACTTGTTTTAAGGACATTACATCAAAGTTGGATCAGCCTGTAGTGTGGTTTTCCACTTTAATTTTGAGTGTGACTCCAAATCCAGACCTCCATGGGTTGATAAATTTGATTTCCATTGATCATTTTTGTGTGATTTTGTTGTCAGCACATTCAACTATGTAAAGAAAAAAGTATTTAATAAGAATATTTCATTCATTCAGATCTAGGATGTGTTATTTTAGTGTTCCCTTTATTTTTTGAGCAGTGTATATATATGCCTAGACTATTTTAATTTTGTGAAACATCAACCAAGATGGCGTAGCAGTCAGACGTCTTTGTCTTCGTCTTGTCGTGCCCCATGTATATATTTTTTAAACATATTTTTTCTTCGCATATATTTTTTTCTATTTTTCTTAACCTCAACTTCAACATACTCTCCTGTAACCCGCCTCACCCAATGTGGTATGGATCTGCTATTTTCTTTAGAACCGGAACCCCCAACAGAAGCTAGCCAGCTAACTAGCTACCAGCTAGCACAACTGGACAGCTAGTAGTCAGCTAGCCACTGCTAGCGGTCATCAGCTAACCTTTAGCCCGGACAACTCCTGCCAGTCTGCACAGTGTATCGGACTTCTTTTTCTCCATATCTCCTGATTCCTACCGCAAGCGCTGAACTTTTTCATCTGGATCATTTTTTTATTGCCAATACGGAGCCCCGCCGATCCATCACGACTGGATTACTAACGTAATCCGCTCGAGGGGGTTTTTCAACAGGCTCCTCCGTCGCGACGTCCCCTGAGTGCCCATTTGCTAGCCTGCTAGCCGCGGCCCGCTAGCTGTCTAGAGCATATCGGACTGTTAGCTGAAGAGGTCCATCAGCAAATTACTTGGGCTACTATACCTATTTTGCCAATTGGCCTGGACCCTTTTACTACACGGAGCCCTGTCGATCCTTCACGACTGGTCTGCCGACGTAATCCGTAAGAGGGGGCTACAACAGACTCTTCCATTGCGACGTCCCTCTAAGGCCCTTCTGCTAGCCTGCAGTCGCCGTGGAGACACGCCGTCTGAATCGCCGTGTCTCCAGCCCGCCTAGCTAATCACTGGACCCTATGATCACTCGGCTACGCATGCCTCTCCCTAATGTCAATATGCCTTGTCCATTGCTGTTTTGGTTAGTGATTATTGTCTTATTTCACTGTAGAGCCTCCAGCCCTGCTCAGTATGCCTTAGCTAACCCTTTTGTTCCACCTCCCACACATGCGGTGACCTCACCTGGTTTAAATTGTGTTTCTAGAGACAATACCTCTCTCATCGTCACTCAATGCCTAGGTTTACCTCAACTGTATTCACATCCTACCATACCTTCGTCTGTACATTATGTGCCCAGAAACCTGCTCCTTTTACTCTGTTCCGAACGTACTAGATGACCAGTTCTTATAGCCCTTAGCCGTACCCTTATCCTACTCCTCCTCTGTTCCTCTGGTGATGTAGAGGTTAACCCAGGCCTTGCAGCCCCAAGCACCACTCCCATTCCCCAGGTGCTCTCATTTGTTGACTTCTGTAACCGTAAAAGCCTTGGTTTCATGCATGTTAACATTAGAAGACTCCTCCCTAAGTTTGTTTTGTTCACTGCTTTAGCACACTCTGCCAACCCGGATCGTGTCTGAATCCTGGTTTAGGAAGGCCACCAAAAACCCTGACATTTCCATCCCTATCCATAACATTTTCTGACAAGATAGAACTGCCAAAGGAGGCGGGAGTTGCAATCTACTGCAGAGATAGCCTGCAGAGTTCTGTCTTACTATCCAGGTCTGTGCCCAAACAATTTGAACTTCTACTTTTAAAAATCCACCTTTCCAGAAACAAGTCTCTCACAGCTGCTGCTTGCTATAGACCACCTTCTGCCCCCAGATGTGCCCTGGACACCATATATGAATTGATTGCCCCCCATCTATCTTCAGAGCTCGTGCTGTTAGGTGACCTAAACTGGGACATGCTTAACAACCCGGCCATCCTACAATCTAAGCTTGATGCCCTCAATCTCACATAAATTATCAATGAACCTACAAGGTACAACCCCACATCCGTAAAAACATGGGCACCCTCATAGACATCATCCTATCCAACCTGCCCTCCAAATACACCTCTGCTGTCTTCAACCAGGATCTCAGCGATCACTGCCTCATTGCCTGCGTCCATAATAGGTCTGCAGTCAAATGACCACCCCTCATCACTGTCAAACGCTCCCTAAAACACTTCAGCGAGCAGGCCTTTCTAATAGACCTGGCCTGGGTATCCTGGAAGGATATTGACCTCATTCCGTCAGATGAGGATGCCTGGTTATTTTTTTAAAGTGCTTTCCTCACCATCTTAAATAAGCATGCCCCATTCAAAAAATGTAGAACCAGGAACAGATACAGCCCTTGGTTCACTCCAGACCTGACTGCCCTTGACCAGCACAAAAACATCCTGTGGTGTACTGCATTAGCATCGAATAGCCTCTGCGATATGCAACTTTTCAGGGAAGTTAGGAACCAATATACACAGGCAGTTAGGAAAGCAAAGGCTAGCTTTTTCAAACAGAAATGTGCATCCTGTAGCACAAACTCCAAAAAGTTCTGGGACACTGTAAAGTCCATGGAGAATAAGAGCACCTCCTCCCAGCTGCCCACTGCACTGAGGCTAGGAAACACTGTCACCACCGATTAATCCACGATAATTGAGAATTCAATAAGCATTTCTCTATGGCTGGCCAAGCTCTCCACCTGGCTACCCCTACCCTGGTCAACAGCCCTGCACCCCCTACAGCATCTTGCCCAAGCCTCCCCCATTTCTCCTTCACCCAAATCCAGATAGCTGATGTTCTGAAAGAGCTGCAAAATCTGGAACCTACAAATCAGCCGGGCTAGACAATCTGGACCCTCTTTATAAAATTATCCGCCGAAATTGTTGCAACCCCTATTACTAGCCTGTTCAACCTTTCTTTCGTATCATCTGACATCCCCAAAGATTAGAAATCTGCCGCGGTCATCCCCCTCTTCAAAGGGGGTGACACTCTAGACCCAAACTGCTACAGACCTATATCTATCCTACCCTGCCTTTCTAAGGTCTTGGAAAGCCAGGTTAATAAACAGATCACCGACCATTTCGAATCCCACCGTACCTTCTTCGCTATGCAATCTGGTTTCTGAGCTGGCCATGGGTGCACCTTTGCCACACTCAAGGTCCTAAACAATATCATAACCGCCATTGATAAGAGACAATACTGTGCAGCTGTATTTATCGACCTGACCAAAGCTTTAGACTCTTTCAATCACCACATTCTTATCGGCAGACGCAACAGCCTTGGTTTCTCAAATGACTGCCTCGCCTGGTTCACCAACTACTTCTCAGACAGAGTTCATTGTGTCTGTCACGACTCCCACCGAAGGTGGCTCCTCTTTCTGTTCGGGCGGCGCTCGGCGGTCGTCGTCACCGGTCTACCAGCTGCCGCCGATCCCTTTTCTGTTGGTTTTGTCTTATTGGTTACACCTGTTACTTGTTTAGGTTTTTAGTTGGGCTATTTAAGCCGGTAAGGCCTGCCTGCTCTTTGTACGGGCTTATTTTTCCTCTGTGTATGTTTGTGGTAGTGCATTTCCCTTTGTTTTTCCTCCGGACTGGTTGGGTCCTGGTTTTGGGCCGGTCTTTTATGTGCGCCCGGTATTAGCGTGAACATTTTTCTCTGTGCCAGAATAAAACATTGTTCTGTACCTTCTGCTTCCTGCACCTGACTCCGCACCCACTACGCCTAAGTGCTTTACAGTGTCAAATCGGATGGCCTGTTGTCCGGACTTCTGGCAGTCTCTATAGGGGTGCCACAGGGTTCAAATCTCAGGCCGACTCTTTTCTCTGCATACATCAATGATGTTGCTCTTGCTACTGGTGATTCTCGGATCCACCTCTACGCAGACGACACCATTCTGTAAACTTCTGGCCCTTCTTTGGACACTGTGCTAACTAACTTCCAGACGAGTTTCAATGCCATACAACTCTCCTTCCTTGGCCTCCAACGGCTCTTAAATGCAAGTAAAACTAAATGCATGCTCTTCAACCGATCGCTGCCCACACCTGCCCGCCCATTCCAGCATCACTACTCTGGACGGTTCTGACTTAGGTATTTGTAGTTGTCCACATATTCTAGGTGGCTGGTTAGACTGTAAACTCTCCTTCCAGACTCACATTAAGCATCTCCAATCCAAAATTAAATCTAGAATCGGCATCCTATTTCACAATAAAGCATCCTTAACTCATGTTTCCTAATATACCCTCTTTAAACTGACTATCCTACCGATCCTTGACTTCGGCGATGTCATTTACAAAATAGCCTCCAACACTCTACTCAGCAAATTGGATGCATTCTATCACAGTGCCATCCGTTTTGTCACCAAAGCCCCATTACTACCCACCACTGCGACCTATATGCGCTCATTGGCTGGCCCTCGCTTCACATTCGTCGCCAAACCCACTGGCTCCAGGTCATCTATTAGTCTTTGCTAGGAAAAGCCCTGCCTTATCTCAGCTCACTGGTCACCATAGCAGCACCCACCCGTAGCACGCGCTCCAGCAGGTATATTTCACTGGTCACCCACAAAGCCAATTCCTCCTTTGGCCGCCTTTCCTTACAGTTCTCTGCTGTCAATGACTAGAACGAATTGCAAAAATCACTGAAGCTGGAGACTCATATCTCCCTCTCTAACTTTAAGCACCTGCTGTCAGAGCAACTCACAGATCACTGCACCTGTACATAGCCCATCTGTAAATAGCCCATCCAACTACCTCATCCCCATACTGTTATTTATTTTTTATTTGCTCTTTTGCACCCTAGTATCTCTACTTGCACATTAATCTTCTGCACATCTATCACTCCAGTGTTTAATTGCTAAATTGTAATTATTTCACCACTATGGCCTATTTATTGCCTTGCCTCCCTTATCTTACCTCATTTGCACACACTGTATATAGACTTTTCTATTGTGTTATTGACTGTATGTTTGTTTATTCCATGTGTAACTCTGTGTTGTTGTTTGTGTCGCACTGCTTTGCTTTATCTTGGCCAGGTCGCAGTTGTAAATGAGAACTTGTTCTCAACTAGACTACCTGGTAAATAAAGGTGAAATAAAATAAATAAAAATAGAATGGATTCAAGTTATTTATACAACAGCTGGGTCTAATTGTAAGGACTGGGTGTCGGAGTGCGAAGTCAAACGCAGGAAACAGAGGGTGCAATAACAAATGTTCCTTTTAATGAACACTGAGAAACTAAAGCCACCCTTCTAATACACTGGGTGCTCACATAAAACTACCCCAGACACGGGGGGAATGAAAGCAGTCCAGTAACCACGTAGACATGTAGTTGAAAACAAACACCACGCTTACCAACTAACAATCCCGCACAAAGAACCGGGCGGGCCGGCTGACTGATAAGCCCAACTAATTACCAACAAATGAAAACAGGTGTAACCAATAAACACATAAGGAGGGGGAGAAAAGGATCAGTGGCAGCTAATAGGCCGGTGACGACGACCGCCGAGCGCCACCCGAACGGGAAGGAGAGCCTGCCTCGGTCGGAGTCGTGACACTAATCCTGAATGCTGATTGGTTAAAATCGCATTCCAGCCGGGGTCTATTACACAAGTTACCATTGAAATGCATATTTACTCTGTTCCATCTCACTGCACAATCCACTGTCTCATCAGCCCAGCCAGGCAATTTATAAACTTGATCTCCACTATAAAAAGCATCTGGAAATTATCTCACATTTATTTTAGACTAACATTTAGTTCAAATTCGATCTTTAGCTGTCTCATAGTAATGAATGTGTCAGGAGTCGGGATGAGATAGAGAGGTAGGAAACTTTTCTCAGCCAGTCGAAATCATGAATCAGCCTAATCTTTATGGATATACAAAGAACTATCAATGGAAAACAGGTCAAATGAAATGAAGAGCAGCTAGTTTGAAGTCTTTCCAGCTTCAGTTTGACGTGATTGTTTTCGCTGTGTTGTTGGCTCGATCCTCTTAACAACAGTGTCCTGACGAGAGAGCACATTTTCTATGCCAGGTGCAAGCACGCATCATTACCTCATTGTTATGGATGTATACAAATACATTTCACTAGAAAACAGCTTAAACAAATCCAAATGCAGCTACTTCGCTGTTATTCTGGCTGCACGGTTTGACGTGACTAAGTTAGCCGTAATTTTCTAGCTAGCAAGCAAGGGATAAGAACGTTGCCAGCCAATTTTGGCAATGGAACATTTAGAACGAACGACTAGGTCGCGTCCATAGATACAGAACAAAAAGACTGAACGACTGGGTCGCGTCTCGGGCAACCGAACCGATGAAACGAACGTCCAGCCGGCTTGGGTATTAACCCTAGATTTGTGTCATTACTATATCTTGTGGCAGGTAGAAATAGCATAAATAAATTCATAAAAAGAAAGTTTTCAATTAAAATATGTCAAATCATTATTTTAATATGTTGGTAACCCGTTGTATAAAAGTGATAATGCCCTCGAAGATGGTGTTTGGAGGATATTTTGGCACTGTTTTCTGGCCCAAGATGAAGTAAAGGGCCTAACAACATCCGTGCCAATATATCCTCCAAATACCGGCTTCTCTGGCATTATTAATTAAGTATAGCAACCCCAGGTGTACAATAGTAAATAATGGTTACTTCTCAGAAAGTATTGAACTGCCAAGAGGAGTAATGCAAGGCTGTCCACTGTCTCCATATCTATTTGTTATGGCCACTGAAATGCGAGCTATTAAAATTACAGTGCATTCGGAAAGTATTCAGACCCTTTGACTTTTTCCACATTTTGTTATGTTACAACCTTATTCTAAAATTGATTAAACTGTTTTTTCCCCTCATCAATCTACATGCGATACCCTATAATGACAAAGCAAAAACAGGTTTTTAGACATCTTTGGAAATGTAAAAAGAAAATATATATATATATCACATTTACATAAGTATTCTGACCCTTTACTCAGTACTTTGTTTAAGCACCTTTGACAGCGATTACAGCCTCGAGTTTTCTTGGATATAACGCTAAAAGCTTGGCACACGTGTATTTGGGGAGTTTCTTCCATTCTTCTCTGCAGATCCTCTCAAGCTCTGTCAGGATGGATAAGGAGTGTCACTGCACAGCTATTTTCAGGTTCGATTTGGTTCAAGTCCGGGCCTTGGCTGGGCTACTCAAGGACATTCAGAGACTTGTCCCAAAGCCACTCCTGCATTGTCTTGGCTGTGTGCTTAAGGTCATTGTCCTGTTGGAAGGTAAACCTTCAGCCCAGTCTGAGTTCTAGATATTGGCTGGAACTGGAACACGCTGTCGTACCCGTCTATCCAGAGCATCCCAAACCTGCTCCATGGGGTGACATGTCTTGAGAGTATGCAGGCCATGGAAGAACTGGGACATTTTAAGCTTCCAGGAATTGTGTACAGATCCGTGCGAAATGGGGTGATGCAGTATCATGCTAAAACATAAGGTAATGTTGGTAGAATGGCACGACAATGAGCCTCAGGATTTCGTCACGGTAAAATTCAATAAAATGCAATTGTGTTTGTTGTCTGTAGCTTATGCCTGCCTAAACCATAACCTCACTGCCAACATGGGGCACTCTGTTCACAATGTTGAAATCAGCAAACCGCTCTTCCAGCGGTTTGAGGTTTTGAGGCGTACATATTGGACGTACTGCCAAATTCTCTAAAATGAAATTCTTTGGCAACAGCGCCGGTGGACATTCCTGCAGTCAGCATGCCAATTGCACGCTCCCTTAAAACTTGAGACATCTGTGGCATTGTGTTGTGTGACAAAACTTCACAATTTAGAGTGGCCTTTATTGTCCCCAGGACAAAGTGCACCTGTGTAATGATCATGCTGTTTAATCAGCTTCTTGATATGCCACACCTGTCAGGTGGATGGAATATCTTGGCAAAGGAGAAATGCTCACTAACATGGATGTAAACAAATTTGTGCACAACATTTGAGAGAAATAAGCCTTTTGTGCATATGGGACATTTCTGTGATCTTTTATTTCAGCTCATGAAACACGGGTCCAACACTTTACATGTTACGTTTATATTTTTGTTCGGTGTATATAGCCATACCCTCGAGCCCTTGCAGAGTTTCGGTAATTTTCCTTTGAAAAATCTCAGGGGCACTGGTTATCTTGAACGGGAGACGTTTGAAGCGGTATCTCCAAAAAGGAGTAATGAAAGTAGTCGGCTTGCTACTCTCCTCGTGTAGAGGGATTTGGTAGAACCCACTAACTGCATCTAGCGTGGTGAACACTTTGGCTCCTGATAGTTGTGACACGATTTCCTCCATCGTGTGAAGAATGTAATTTTCCCTTTTCACTACTTTATTGAGTGGTTTTAGATCGACACAGATTCGGATGTTGCCATTTGGCTTTAGCACTGGCACCATAGCAGCACAACATTCTGTCGGCTCTGTTACTTTTACCGTTATGTCCTCATTTGCCATGTGATTGAGATGCATTTTCACTTTAGCCATTAGCGGCAGTGGTACTCACCTGGCTGCATGTACTGCGTATGGCTGTGCATTCTCTTTTAGGACAATTTTCTCTGGTTCAGTTTTTAGCTTTTAGCATAACTGACCTTGTTTATGCCCTTAAGCAGGCCCATATCTGCAGCAGTTACACAGCTAAGCATTGTTGACACCCCCTCCTGATATCACGTACACAAGGAAACTGTACTGTTGTCCCTTGTAGCTAGTGTTAGCCTGAAACTGACCTAGACACTTTAACTCGCCCCCTGGGCTGCTCAGACGCGCATCGGCGGGCACAATTCTCTCCTTGTGAGAGTTGTTTAAAACTATCTTCACTAATAATGTTTGTGTCTGCGCCTGTTTCTATTTTGAAGCTTATAGGGGTGTCACCTATGTTGAGCAGCACAGTCCAGTTTTCCCGCTAGCCTCCTTGCTAACTGAACTCAGAAATGTATTTATCTATCCCTTCTGTGATCTCCCTCACAGATTGTGATTTGCTTTCACACAAACATTCACAATGTCCTTTCTTATTACACTTGTTGCAAGTGCTTTAGAGCGCTGGGCATCTTTCCTGGTTAGCATGCCTGCTTTTACAACATATTTCACAGTTCCTTGCAATGTGGCTTGTTTTAGAGCTGCCATGTCCTTGACTCACGCCCTTTCCCTCCCCATAGCCCTCTCTTCCTAGCAGAGCTTCTGATAGTTACATGCTGTATTAGCCCCTGCTGCCGTTCCCTCGTCTGCAAGCTAATCTGCCTAGCAACATCCTCAGAATGCCGCACTTGTTGAATAGCCTGTGCTAAGGTCAATGTGTCATTGTAACTTTTGAGAGAGTTCTTTATCTGTGATGCCGACTACTAAACCGTCTCGGATATCGTCATCCTTTTTAGCACCGAAATCACAGTTCTCAGCTAGCTCATAAAGAGCTCTGATGTACAATTCTGCCTTTTCTCTCTCCCTTTAGCTGTGTTGGTAAAAACATGCTCGCTCTTGAATTTGATTCCGTTGTGGAATGAAGTAGTCGTCATACCTCTCCAACACTGTATCAAAGTTTGTTTTATCCTTATCCTGGGCGAATTGAAATTAACTGAGTATTTTCTCTGCCTCACTGCCCATCGCGTAGATTAGCAAATTGACCTGGATGACTTCATCATCTTTGTCCAATTTTGTAGCTGTCCTGAAACGTCAGAATCTCTGTCTCTGTTCTGGCCATTCTGCAGGGCTTTCAAACTTGAATTGCTCTGGTGGGTCGTCCTCGTCATTAGATTTTACACAAAGTATACTTCTGACACCATGTAATGGCATTGGTTATAGCTAAATATAAGAGACTTTTATCCGTAGGTACTTTTCAATGTGTTGCCAAATTGAATAACCTTAATGCTAAGTAACAAACAACATGCGACTGTATGCTAAATAGCCATGTTCACAACTGCCCTCATGCTCTAGCGCACAAGTAAACAATATGAATTGACCCATTCATCTCCCCCCTTTAATAAAACATTCTCCAAATGTTTATCAACGATATGTTTAAACACATAGCCCCTCTCTTCCAGCTGGTCCCGTGTGCAACAAGCTTCGCAACAATAGGCCATTCCTCTTCTCATGAAATCCCAGGAAAAGCTATAGACTACAAAGCTATAGGACATTTATTTCGATTTTTTTTATACTAGGCCTAAAAGCCTATTCGAGGAAAGAAGCAGTCTTGCTCTTGCTAATTGCTGAATGTAAAACAGGCCTACAGCATAAAAAAATGCATGTCGGGGACAGTTGAGGAGAGAAAGTGCATTGGCTGTGATCACTTTTTGCCGGTTATGATAACATTGTTGGACAGATTCATTGCAAATAGTTGCACAGGACATACAGAGATGAGCACAGTGAAAAATTAGAACCGAAGCTTTTGACAACCATTTGAAAAATGGAAATCACTTACAAACCACTTGAGCAACGAGGCAATGACATGCTGTAAAATATGCTCAGACTAAACAGTGTTTGTTGTTAAATTGCTACATTTAAATACGAGTTACTATATTATTTTTCATTAGGTCTACATGTACATTGAAGTATTATTTGCAGTTGTCACTATGACAATGAACACACCCTGAAAGTACTGAATGGTCTGAACCAGTATCTGTGCTTTAGAGACTTCATGAATGGTCTTGTGTTACCACCTTATTATAGGCAGCGTGCAGTAGGATGCATTGATCAGTTAATTGACAGGTGTAGGACTGTAGAACTATAATGATAAATGTTCCTTTAGTGTAGATGCTCACCAACGTTTTATAGTTATGTAGTCTAAAGTTTATCATTATAGTTATTGTTAAAGGCTTGGTCGATGACCTGGGCCTTAACTTAACTCTGACACAACACAACTAAACATACTATCACAACAGAACTAGCCTACTAGTAAGTCTAGCTATCATTAGCAAATTTAAATGAAATAAATATAAAATTACAATTATACACTTATACTTGTTTACTTGACTTTTATACTCTATAAATTGACTTTCAAATAATTGACTCTGGCAAGTTTTCCACCAGAGCTCCAGTAGGAAAGTAGAGCAAAGTCAAATCCATCACTTCCTTTGTTTGGCTGTGCCCGTAGCAATGTTAGAGGATGAGGTGGATAGAAGTCGAGGAGGTCAAGCTGCTTACCAATTATTATTTATATGGCATGTGTCACGCTGGTATAAGGGAGACAGGCGCAGGAATGCGTAACAGGGGTTTTTATTGACCCAAATTACAGCGTGCCACGTAAAGGCAAGGGGACGAAGACCAAACAAACACGTATACAAAACATAGGGTTGAGACACAAACAAAAGAGCGAGGAGTACCTTGAATAAATACACAAGCGCACAATGATACCACACTGGACGAGACCCGTAATCATCTACGCAATACACATGGCATGAAAGCCAAAACAACACAGCACAGGTACTCACACAACCAGCGGACATTGGAACAATAATCGACCGCCCAATGTTGAACCAAAGGGCACATTTATACAAATACTAATCAATGGGAATAGGGACCAGGTGTGCGTAATGACACAGTTCCGGAGGGATCCGTGACAGCATGTGGGAAAGCAACCAACGTAAAGAAATGTAAACCAACACATGGTAAATGTTGTCACCCCTGAAAGTGTCTATTTTACTGGGTTCTTCTCAGTTTGAGTGGACTAGCCCTCTGAACTCAGCCATGATCCCTTTTTCTTCACAGTACAGTATGGCCATGGGTGCATTCTTAAATTGCCTCTAGTGTGTCAAAGTGCACACTGGGTCATTGGTAAATTCAGAGCGTTTCAGAGCTGAGGAGTAGGGTTGATCTGAGTGTTCTGACCTCACAACGGCAGTCAAGCATCCAAGCTAACTGGCTAGCTTGCTAGCTACTTCCAGACACAAGTGAGAGAACACCTCACTCTGACCATTTTACTCGCCCTAGCAGAGCTGGTTGGGCTGTTTTCATGTTATCTAGAGCATTAGTGACTGTAACTGTGCTGCTACTAGCAATTTAATAACTTTTTTTGTCAACATTTACATGTTTAGAAGCTATTGCGCATTTGTAAATTCATCAGTTATTCTGCGCTCCGGCACACTCAGACGAGAGCGCTCTGAAATCGGAGTATATAGCCAGAGTGAATTTACAAACGCACCCTATGGAAGGAAGATGACAGGAATATTCATTATCCGTGTTGGCTTGTAATCCAGGGGCTCTCTGTCTCTCATTATCAGCACAATAATGAATTCATTGGAATTATCATGCTGCGTGACCTTCACATTCACCTCCTGTTCATAATGGGGACTGCCAGGGCCTACGTAGAAATGATTTCACAGTCCATCAAACTGCATGCAGGAGTGTATCACAAAGTCGGCAAGGAGGTGAGGGGGTTGCAAGGGAAAAATGAATATAAAATGGAAATGTAATTTCCTTTTTGCCCAGAAAGGAATTTAGTATTCTTGACGATGTTGGGAGATCAAGAACTCCCATTAGGGTTTTTGGATAGCCACGTGGCTCAGGAGAAGTACTCTTCTCCCATTCTGGCACCAAATATACTGAACACAAATATAAACTCAACATGCAACAATTAATTTCAAATATATTACTGAGTTAGTTCATAGAAGGAAATCAGTCAATTGAAATAAATTCATTAGTCCCTAATCTATGGATTTCACATGACAGGGCAAGGGTGCAGCCATGGCCCCACCCACTTGGGAGCAAGGTCCACCCACTGGGGAGCCAGGCCCAGCCAATCAGAATTTGTTTTTCCCCACACCTCAGATGATCCCGCATGTGAAGAAGCCGGATGTGGAGGTCCTTGGCTGACGTGGTTACATGTGGTCTGCGGTTGTGAGGCCGGTTGGATATATTGCCAAATTCTCTAAAACGACATTGGAGGCTGCTTATGGTAGAGAAATAAACATTCAATTATCTGGCAAGAGCTCTGTTGGACATTGCTGCAGTCAGCATACCAATTGTACGCTCCCTCAAAACTTGAAATATCTTTGGCATTGTGTTGTGTGACAAAACTGCACATTTTAGAGTGGCCTTTTATTGACCCCAGCACAAGGTGCACATGTGAAATTATTGTGCTGTTTAATCAGCTTCTTGATATGCCACACCTGTCAGGTGGATGGAATATCTTGGCAAAGTAGAAATGCTCACTAACATGGATGTAAACAAATGTCGGCCCAAAATTTGAGAGAAATAAGATTATTGTGCATTCGGATGATTTCTGGGATCTTTTATTTCAGCTCATGAAAAATGGGATTTTACATGTTGCATTTATATTTTTGTTCAGTATAAATAGGCCATAAATGCTTCAGTGAATAAATAGACCCTAAATGCTTGAGCAGCTGGTTTCCGTTTAAACAAGGCACTGTGGTGTACATTAGAATGAAGGTCAGGGATACTGTATATGTATGTATATTCGCTGTGGCATATTTGTGTTTACAATCCTGCAGTACTTTAAACGCATTATGTCGAATATAGTATTACTTCTAAAGGGCAGGTCAGGAATACATGGATGTGGCATATTTGTGTTTACTGTACTTATTAGGCCTAGAATACTTTAAACACATTGTGTTAAAAAAAAAAAATATCTAGCGACAGTATGCCCTAGAGAGCCTCTGTAATATGGTTGCATCCCAAATGGCACCCTATTCCCTTTATAGTGCACTACCTTATACCATAGCCCTATGTGCCCTGGTCCAAAGTAGTGCAATAAACAGGAATGTGGTGCCATTTAGGATGTAGCCTATGTGTATTTCATTGACTGGTTGAGGGAGTTCCTGTCTAGGGCATTGAGATGTAGGTCAAACGATAGAACCCAACAGTAATTAGAACGAACAGGTAACAGCACATCAAAACCAAGATGCTGAGTGGAGCATTTTAAAAAGTATCCTACAGCTTGCAGGGAGTGAAACAGTATGAGATAACAAGATAAACATTGGAAGTGACGGGCCTGGTCTAGCTGTGTAGCTCAGCCACCAGACCACATATGCCGCTGGAGGCAACGATTCAATTCCTCAATCCGCCACTAGCACTTCTATGCTATATTCCTCACCTCTATCTGTCCATCTACAATTATATTTGTATCTGATAATAAAATGTAAGAAAATACCTAATATATTTGTTTTATATCTTAAACAAGCTTTGGGCCATATATGGATATAAGGATACATACATACATAGCTATAGTATATGGCTTTGGGTACAAGTGCACAGGATATGGGATATGAAGAGGGCTCTGCCGACTCAAGCAGAGGGATAAGGAGTAGATGTAAACTGGCAGGCTAAAGGAGCTCCTAGTGGGAGCAGATCACCAGGAGGTGATTGATTGGGTGCTGGCCTCAGCAGGGGGATGATCTACTGAGGAATGTGAGGTTGATGAGGCAAAGATGGTGGCGGTGCCTCGAGTGATGTGGAGATCATCCAACTGACATTTCTCGATGGAGTGCCTTGGATGAGGAAGGAACAACCAAACAACAGAGATCATATAATAATGTATTAATTATTAATAAAAAAGGGTTTATTAAGGGTTTATAATTACGCAATTAACTGTTATTTAATCATTCGTAATTATTCAAAGTTGGCGCCGACAGAGAGGGCTGCTACGCTTCTTGCTCTTAGGAAACTTTGCAGTATTTTTTTATTATTATTTCTTACATTGTTAGCCCAGAATTTTAGGGGAGTTATTACATACAGCCGGGAAGAACTATTGGATATCAGAGTGGCAGTAACTCTTCCGAAGCAGATCCTTTGTTCGCACCCCCCAGGGCAATTGGGTTCCAGAAGCCGATCCAAAACAACGCTGGCGGAGGAGAGGTACTCAGAGTGGTCTTCTAGTCCGATTTAGGAGGCGCGCACACCCCCCACCGCTTCCAAGTATATTACTCGCTAATGTTCAGTCTCTGGATAATAAAGTTGAGGGTTTCTTTCCAAAGAGACATCAGCGATTGTAACATACTCTGCTTCACAGAAACATGCCTCTCTCAGGATATACTGTCTGAATCGTTCCAACCAGTTGGATTCTCAGTTCATCGCGCAGACAGGAATAAATAACTCTCAGGGAAGAGAGAAGAGGCGGGGGTATATGTTACATGATTAACCACTCATGGTGTAATTGTGATAACATACAGGAACTCAAGTCCTTTCGTTCACCCGATCTAGAATACCTCCCAATCCAATACAGACTGTATTATCTCCCAAGAGAATTTTATTCAGTTATAGTCACGGCCGTGTATATCCCCCTCAGGCTGATACCACGACAGCCTTCAAAGAACTCCACTGGACTTTATGCTAACTTTATTGTAGCTGTGGATTTTAACAAAGCAAATTTGAGAAAAAGGCTGCCGAAGTTCTATCAACATATCAACTGTAGTACTTGCCAAAACACTCAACCACTGTACTCCAACTGATGACACTCCCCCGCCCTCCTTTCGGCAAAACTAACCACGACGACTCCATTTTGCTCCCCCCTTCCTTTAGGCAGAAACTCAATCAGAAAGTACCCGTGCTAAGGATTATTCAACGCTGGTCTGACCAATCGGAATCCACGTTTCAAGATCGTTTTGATCAAGCGGACTGGGATATGTTCCGGGTAGCTTCCGAGAGTAATATCGACGAATACACTGATTCGGGGACTGAGTTTATCAGGAAGTGTATAGGAGATGTACCCACTGTGACTATTAAAACCTACCTTAACCAGAAACTGTGGATAGATGGCAGCATTCGTACAAAACTGAAAGCACGAACCACTGCATTTAACCATGGCAAGGTGACTGGAAATATGACAGAATACAAACAGTGTAGTTATTCCCTCCGCAAGGCAATCAAACAGGCAAAACTTCAGTATAGAGACAAAGTGGAGTCACAATTCAACAGCTCAGACACAAGACGAATGTGGCAGGGTCTACAGACAATGACGGACTACAAAAGGAAAACCAGCCACATCGCAGACACCGACGTCTTGCTTCCAGACAAGCTAAACACTTTCTTTGCCCGTTTTAAGGATAACACAGTGCCACCGACGTGACCCGCTACCAAGGACTGCTGTCTCTCCTTCTCTGTGGCCGATGTGAGTAAGACGCTGAAGCGTTTTAACCCTCGTAAGGCTGCCAGCACCGATGGCATCCCTAGCCACTTCCTCAGAGTATGCGCAGACCAGCTGGCTGGTGTGTTTACGGACATATTCATTCTCTCCCTATCCCAGTCTGTTGTCCCCACATGCTTCAAGATGGCCACCATTGTTCCAGTGCCCAAGAAAGCAAAGGTAACTGAACTAAATGACTATAGCCCTGTAGCACTCACTTCTGTCATCATGAAGTGCTTTGAGAGACTAGTCAAGAATCATATCACCTCTACCTTATCTGTCACCCTAGACCCACTTCAATTTGCTTACCGCCCCAGCAGACGATACAATCGCCATCACACTGCACACTGCCCTATCCCATCTAGACAGGAGGAATACATATGTAAGAATATTGTTCATTGACATTCAACACCATAGTACCCTCCAAGCTCATCATTAAGCTTGAGGCCCTGTGACAGGGTCCTGGACTTTCTGACGGGCCGCCCCAAGGTGGTGAAGGTAGGAAAAAACACCTCCACTTCGCTGATCCTCAATACCCCATAAAGGTGCATACTCAGTCCCCTCCTGTACTCCCTCTTCACCCATGACTGCGTGGCCAAACACGCCTCCAACACAATCATCAAGTTTGCAGATGACACAACAGTAGTAAGCTTGATTACCAACAATGACGAGACAGCCTACAGGGAGGAGGTGAGGGCTCAACGTCAACAAAACAAAGGAGATGATCGTGGACTTCAGAAAACGGCAGAGGGATCACCCCCATCCACATCGATGGGACTGCAGTGGAGAAGGTGGAAAGCTTCAAGTTCCTCGGCGTACACATCACTGACAAACTGAAATGGTCCACTCACACAGACAGTGTGGTGAAGAAGGCGCAACAGCGGCTCTTCAACCTCAGGAGGCTGAAGAAATTTGGCTTGTCACCTAAAACCCTCGCAAACTTTTGCATCCTGTTGGGCTGTATCACCGCCTGGTACGGCAACTGCACTGACCGCAACCGCAAGGCTCTCCAGAGGGTGGTGCAGTCTGCCCAACTCATCACCGGGGGCAAACTACCTGCCTTCCAGGACACCTACAGCACCCGATGTCACAGGAAGGCCAACAACCACCTGAGCCACTGCCTGTTCACGCTGCTGTCATCCAGAAGGCGAGATCAGTACAGGTGCATCAAAGCTGGGACCGAGAGACTGAAAAACAGCTTCTAACTCAAGCCCATCAAACTGTTAAATAGCCATCACTAACACATAGAGGCTGCTGTCTATATAAATAGACTTGATATCACTGGCTACTTTAATAAATGGAATACTAGTCACTACATATCTTGCATTACCCATCTCATATGTATATACTGTATCCTATACTATTTTACTGTATCTTATTCAATGCCACTCTGACATTGCTCGTCCATATATTTATATATTCTTAATTCCATTCCTTTACTTAGATGTGTGTGTATTGGGTTTATGTTGTGTAATTGTTAGATATTACTGCACTGTCAAAGCTAGAAGCACAAGCATTTTGATACACCTACAATAACATCTGCTAAACACGTGTATGTGACCAATTACATTTAAAGCGTTATAAAGGGCACCTTAATGTAAAGTGCCACCCAGATGTTGATCATGCTAAGATAATAATCAAGACTCATAATAGACTGAGGTAACTACAGATGCTGAGGAGACTGGTTATAGGGGGTCTGAATTTAAAACAAATACAACAAAGGTCACCATCACTCAAGTGTTGTTGCAATCGTCGCTGCGTTCTTAGAGAGGAGAGTTATAAAATAATTCATTCAAGCTTCCAAAAGATCACAAGGAAACCTCAAGACAGGACTGTAGATTGTATGGTATTCTCTTTAATGTTCATTTTACATGTAATATACTTTCGGGTAAAATGAGTGAACATAAAAGTGGTACGCTGGTTAAGTGGGTATTTTCGTGCACATTGCACAAAGGTGACAATTCCAATTTACACTCCTACTGTTGACAGGTATGCCTGGAGAAGGCTTGAGGCAGTGTTACCAAACCCCATGTGGATCTGAGCAGATGACAGAATATTAAGTGTTACAGAAAGTCACACAGAATGTTCATACCCATACCCAGTTCCCCTTGTATTGAAATAGCTCTGAAGCAGAAAAATCTCAAATGTAAATAGTTTGCAATAAGCAAAGATCATATATGTATATTTGTTCTATTGAGATGTTAATAAGGAAAACACAATCAAGTTGTAACAATTGAACTCACGTACAGCACAGCAAATTCTATATTTACTTATAAACAGTGAACAATAATACAATTCATGGGGCCTCATGGTTCTGTGTAAACCATGTGTAGGATCATTTCCATGCAAAGTGTGAGATTTATCAATATAAACGTTTGCTTGAGAGTGTGCGTGAATTTACTCACAGCCATGACCATGCTACGCTGTGGTGGAATAGGGAACTGCTTGTCAAGCGTAGAATAGGGAAAATATATGTTGGAAATGTGTGAAATTGTGAGAGTAATAATTTTTAGATTCAATTGTATTTCCAAAGTGAATTCATGTAACACAGTGTATATTCTGTATATAATTTGGAACACATCAGTGCATTTGTTACGATAATGATCATATAAGGTACAGTAATTACTTTATATGTAATCGTATATGAGTTTGCAAGGATTTAAGAACTACTTTAAGAAGGCCAACACATGCCATCAGGTGCACATCCAAGCGCTATCCACCCTCAGCCCTCAATGATCCAATGTTTTGGATGCAATCATCAGCAAAACGAACAGTAACACATACAATTTCCATACATGATCGCACAACAGGTTGATATGATATGTTATGAATTTTCAAAACGTATTTGCAAAATGTATGATATGTTACAAATTCTATATAGGTGGCTAACATTAGCTAGGCTAGGGGTTAAGTTTAAGGTTATGTTTAGATTAAAGGGTTAAGATTAGGGTTAGGGGAAGGGTTAGCTAAAAGGGTTAAGGTTAGGGGAAGGGCTCGCTAACATGCAAAGTAGCTAAAAAGTTGAAAGTAATTTAAAAAATGGCTAATTATCTGAAATGCTAAAGTTGCCAATGATGAGATTGGAACTCGCAACCTTTGGGTTGCGAGACATTCGCCTTATACTTTACCCATCCACCTCGATCAACCACCTTCCTTTCATTTTTGCCTTAAGTAACCATCTGTCTTATGTAACCATACGAAACATCAGGGTTGCAACTTTCACTGGGGACGGGGGGACATGACCCCCCGACATACTAAAATGGCATTTTTGCCCCCCCAGTGATACAAAAACAGAAGCGTCGGTGTGCTTTAGGACCATGCGGACGCCTCAGAGCGGTCGGAGAGGCTGTTTGGCGGTTTTAGCCAGCTGGATTTAGGACCACAACCAGCAAGGTGCTGCTGTCGGCAGCTACAGTCTCTATGTGTTGCGCTTTTTCTTAGAATAACATGTAACGTTAGCTAATGTTTCATCCCCTCTCGACTGAAGTTCTGTATGAAGAGAATGAGCTAGCTAGTAGCTACCACAGCCAGTTCAGCTCTAGCCTCTAGGTATCTGCCAGATAGCAGTATCTAAAAGCAGTTGTGTGTGTGGAAATGTTTTGTAGCCTTTTTGTCCCGTTTCAACAGAAGTAAACTAACTTGGCTAGTTTTTGCCAGTTGATGTACCATTAGAGCTAGCCAAAAGTTGTCTGTCATTAGCAAGCTAGCTCACTAACTTTAGATATTACTTTTGCCTCAACCACACTAGACCTGAATCAAAAGATGAAACCAGCGGCCAAACGATTGAAGACCGATATTCTGACGTTTTTTTGACAGCGCAATGTGAGTTTTTATTATTGTCAGTATAGCAATGTAACGTTATTGATCTGTCAGTTTCCCTAGCTAATTCCCTACTTTTCACACTGGCACGGTATAGACAGCGCTACAAACTACACTGTCATTGTGCGCAGTCAGTAAACAACACACTATTGATGATGATGAATGGATACAGATATGTTTGAATGCCCAGTCATGTTCATATCATCTCAGACATAAATTACTACAGTTTAAGACCATCCATAGAATGTCATATATGCCAGTGAAACTGAATATCATGTACTCAGAAATATAATAACTCCGGAAATGGAAATGTAAAAGACAAAAGGGGACATATTTGCATATGTTATGATCTTGTGAAGGCTGGCTGAATTCTGGCAAAGAGTAGGTTATTTTATCTCAGCATGTCTACAGATTCTCCCTTCTTCCTGTTTTTGTTTTCTTGGAAATGTTGACACTAGAGACTTATCAGAAAAAACAGTGTAACCTAGCATTTATAACGGCTAAGAAATGTATTGCCATTAATTGGAAGGTTGGTCATCCTCCCACAATGTCAATGGCTGGCAGAAATGTCAAGTTATGTATTACTAGATTTTATGTATTACAAGATTAAGGATATACTGCGCAACTTTCAAAAGGTCTGGGTCCCTTGGAATAGTCTGCTGTATGACAAAAGGGGTCTGTATTGAAAACATGAGCTTTTTTAGTCGAGCAGTCGCAAATTGATTTTTTATTTTCATGAGACACCTGTGTGATTTGCGCCTGTCTCAGTGGACTAATCCATTGAGGAGGCCGCGGGGATGCCACGGTCCAAGAATAAGGGCAGTGTGGCTCAGATGCACAAGGCATGTTTCTCTCCAGAATGTGCTCTCTCCTGCCATTTCATGGGTATTCATTGTTTCATAACTTCGTGTGCATTGTTTGCTGTGTCTATCAATTCCCCATTACAAACATCACCAGTAGTAGCCTACATTTATCATTAATTCCCATCATTTCTAATCTGCAATAATTGTTTGGTTATGGTCATTTCTGTTACTGTATTCAATATATTATTATTACAATCATTTACCGTTCGTTCTCATTGTCGGAGTGGACATGTGCTTTGCAGAACTCACAACCTCTACTACACTTGTGAGAAACAAGTTTTTGTTTATATCATTACAGTTATGAGTTGTCAATTTATTCATTATCTTCTGTTTGAAACGCTCCTGTCAATGTTGATTACACATAATAGAGGTAGGATTAGTCTGTGCCCATTTTGGGATGTCTGATAGTATTTCTGATTATCTTAACTCACCGGCACTAATGAGCTGTGAAGCTTCTCAAAGTAATTTTTCTTCACCTAAAACAGCAAGTAAGCTAAGTCTATTTTTAGAATCAATTGAGAATGACAAAGTATTAAACAAATATTTCCAGCTCTATCCCTTTCGATAATCACTCAGCATAAAAAGGGAAAATCGTAATGCTCCGATCCAGTGGAAACGTCATAAAATACTTGATTACTTCTTATCCCTTGCACAGATAGCCTGCAGCTGTGTCTGTCCCGAGCTCACTGGCGTGGGAAACTCTGAAGGCCCAGAATATTTTATGGAACATTTCAAGTTTGCGAGCACGAGTTTTGGGGAGACCCAATTGATAGTTGATACAATGTTTCAAGATTGTGGCAGACAAGGCCATGTGTAGCCAATGTGATTTAAAGGATATTTATTTTCATCAGGATATTTTCGACCTGCAAGCTGCAATGTTTTTATGTGGATATTATTACATAGTTGGCAGTGGCAATAAAAGTTACTTTTAGATTTGCATTATTTTCATTTAGATTTAGATAGAATGTAGATTAACCACAGACAATGATTTTGAGATACAGACTATATAAGTGAAATTAAGCTGTTTCACGAAAATGTGAAAATGAAAATCATAACTGGCGAGCAGATTGGTATAAATAGTAAGATAAATTGGCACTTCAAATGGAAAAGTTTGCTGACCGCTGGTGTAGCCTATTACCGGCAACGTCAGGAGCATAATGTCAGAATCTGTGAAGTCCAGCAGCAGCTATCTTGATCTCCGTCTCCCTCTTGAGTCATTTGTGTTCTTCATTATTTAATCAAACCATGTGCTTAAAGCATCAGACAAGTTCAGTACATACAGTTGATTTTATTAAAACACATAGGGTGTGTCTATATATGGAAAAATACACGTTTTAATTTTTTTTTTTTTAGATTGGTCGAAAGAAAAGACTACTCTTGGCGGACTAAGATTTGTGTTAGGTCGGGGACAGCCCTAGTAGGAATGCAACAAAACATCTGAGGGAGGACCATCTGCCAGGTTATGTCCCCCCCACTTCTATAACCAAAGTTCCACCCCTGCAAATCGTAACATATCAGAATAATATGAAATGCTCTGAGACCAGGTTGGGCACTAACATCGCCATAAAAGAACCATCCTAAAACAATTTCAACTATGTGAACAGAAAAGGTTTCCACTCTTAATGTGCAGGTGATGTGATGCGCAAAAAACGCTCCTGAATGTGGTGGCAAGGCGGCTAGTGGAACGCACAACTTGTTCATTCTGCAGAACTGCAATGTTGGCCTATATGCCAATGGGAGGAAGCTGTTGAGGATGGTTGACTTATTGGTGAGTGCTGCCTACTCATTTGAAGTATATTTGCCATGGCTGAAGCAAGTTGAATTGTCCTAATGGTCCTCTCTTTGCAGCTATATTTTAATTTTTACTGGTCAAGCCATAACTGAGAGAGCCAAATAAAACCTTTTGGTTGTACTCAATCTCTGACACTAGCACCTCTATTTGAATCTTGGGAAACTATTTTTCTTCGCTTTTTTTGTTGCGTCATTGTATTTCATGGTATGGAGTTGTATATTCCCCACTGGATTTAAAGGGATCATTTTGACCATATATGCTTAATTAGGAGCGTTTCTAAATGCTAATAGCCAAGGTCGTGAACGAGCGCTGAGAACAATTGTTTGATAACTCACTCTTTTTCTATGTGTACGAACATTAAAAATTACATTCGTAAGTAGTAATTTAGAATAGTTTCTATGCAATATTGATAAATGAGGCCCCTGGACCTCAGTGGGGCACAATAGATTATCCTTTGCCATATCTAAAGTTGTTAACCTTCTTCCTGCCTCCACCATCTGACCTCAGAGCCCCCCAAACCCCCCTTAACGCCAGCAGCCCATAAAGCTGTGATCCTGTCACTGTGGTTTCACAAGTCATTTGTAACTGATGTGTGGCAGACAAGAGTCGTCTTACTTCCCTTGCAGTTCAGATCAGATCGATGATTTTACCATTCCCTCTACAATGGTGGGGATACGAAAAGGTAATTCAAAATTGTTTGTGCCGTCATAACAATGTCTGTCTGTCTCCCTGCAGTCCTGTGTTTGCTAGCTGGAACTTGTTTGAACACAGCTCCAAGCGTCAGTGTTCAAAGTGTGAGACTCACAAAACATACACACATGCTGTAAAACAACAATGAACATCTCACAAAGAGAGCTGTGTATTGCTGTAATGTCATGTTTGTGTATGATAATGAAGGCATCAGCAGGATCAATAGATGTACTGCATAATCATACGGCACACATATCTGGTGAGAAACATGGATTTTTTTTCATATTAGCATCAAAGCAGATAAATCAGTAATACGGTTATCTTTTCTTCTTGCCTGCAAAACATTTTAACTCTTAGGTATACTTTGTAAGAAACGAGAACATGCTGTCGTGCCAGGAGAAAAGTCTTGTAATCGATGCTTCTTAGTGATCTGTTTTTGTAAGATACAATAAAGGACAATAGACTGTCAACCACATTCACCATCTGCCACACTTAGCATACCATGATGTTAGTTAAATACAGTGATACAAGGGGAAGCAAATCTTAAAATGTAATGTTTTTGTCATTACTATACGCTAGCACTCAAAAAACTGTTACAATACTGTTATGCTAAGCTTCATGACTTCTCTCTTCATTTGTAAGAACCCTGTTATGACAGATATGAATCCACAGACCAGAATGAGCAGACAACAAATGCCTGATGGTTTTTTCTCTACATCTCTCGTCATACAACAGAAAGTGTTAGGCTCTGATTATCAAGTGAAATACCAATGCATGCTTGTTAATGAGGCGAAAGAGATCCACAGAAAAGAACATTACTGTATTACATAGATGGGTTTAAAAGTAAATGTTTATATGGCACAGAGAGCACTTTGAGGAATAAAATCAGGCTGCACTACACCTGAAAAATGCCCTCACACTGGAAGGTAAAGGTAGACTGGCCCAACATGCTTTGTAGACTTGCTAAAACACAGAACATAACTGCAATCCATTCACACTGTATTCATTCAAATATTCAGAGAAATGTATGTTTCTTAGAGCAAGGGTGTCAAACATATAGCCCATGGGCCAGATCCAGGGGGGTTCAAAAACGATCTCAATTGACATTGAAATCACGAAAACCAAATGGAATCTGTGTAGCTTGCTAACAGCCAGGGAGCATTGAAAATTCCAAAGTGATGGATAGAGGAATATGTTTTTCAAATTTTGACAGCGAGGAAATAAATAAAATGTGAAGTGCGACTCCTGGACCTCAGTGAAGACCGAATGCAGCCCGTGGGGCAAAATTTGTTTGACACCCATGCTTTAGAGCTATTACTAAAATAGATACCATCTTGTATTTGCCTCTATCTTAATGGGCACCTGACTTGCAAACCTAATCAGCACATTTATACAAACAAAATATGCAATGAGTATTCATAAAAACCTTGGCTGGTGAATTATCTCACAGAACCATCAGCAGAAATGATTAGCTTTAAAAAAAGACCCTGAAAAAAAACGAAATCTGCACTATATCATCACCATTAATGTGCTTGCAACAACGGGTGTTTTTTCTCACCGCCAAGCTACAGAGAAATTACTCAGTCTCACAGAAGAATAACAATCAGTAAAAACTGTGAAGTCAAATAGGGTATTTTACATTGCTTATGAGTATGAACTTATAAATCATTGAGGCCATTAACATAAAGCTTTTTGCTGTATAAATAAAATCTCTATAAAATAAACAAATATTTTAATTCAACATACAGTCTTGCATTTCTTTTTGAATTTCCCTCCTGACAGTCTTATATGAAATATGGAAATATTGGAAATCATGTAGGTGTTTAAATTGGTGCTGTGAGTATTGAACCTGTAGAATCAGCAAATCTGTGGCCACATCCATTAATAAATCCCCTGCTACTGCCCATGTGTAAGCTATGCATAGAGAAGCCACCATAAAACCACCTAATTAGTCCAAAAGTTATTTCTAACTTCGGTAGCCTAGTGGTTAGAGCGTTGGGCCAGTAATCAAATCCCCGAGCTGACTAGGAAAAAATCTGTTGTTCTGCCCCTGAGCAAGGCAGTGTTCCCCGGGCGCCAAAAAAATGTGGATGTCGATTAAGGCAGCCCCCGCACCTCTCTGATTCAGAGGGGTTGGGTTAAATGCAGAATACACGTTTCAGTTGAAGGCATTCAGTTGTACAACTGACTAGGTATCCACCTTTCCCTTTCACCATTGCATGTCAGAAAAGTTTCTCAACATCTGTCCAGCAGGGGTTGTTTATGTCAATGTGATGCATCCAAAATGGTACCCTATTCCCTATGGGCCCTGGTCTAAAGTAGTGCACTATAAAGAGAATAGGGTACCATTGAACTTTAGATCACTCTTCATGTTTGTCTGTCCGATTGCCTTCAAGGGGATGTTCTGTTCTTTTCTAAACTTCATTTTGGGGAGGAACAATATCAGTGGATGGACAAACATTCCAAACAAGCAAACGAGAATGAATGCATTGCATAATCTGCATTCTGTTCATTCTACTTCCAGCTGTGCCTTTCCCAATGTACACCGTTTTAGGCTAGTAGCGAGGTCTATCCCTCAACTTCAAATTGATTTTTACCTTATTAGGAGGGATGCAAAGCTGATTGCTTGCTTCTCTTCTTGCCAGGGATTCAAAACATCCACTCTTGCATTTCAAATGCTTTTGAGCGATGAAGAAATTATAGAATTTGTACACACTATTCCCAATATTACCTTTAGGAAATAATAATTCACATCCCACTTTTATCTTTAATCGAAATGGATCAAATGAGATTTGCTCTTAGCAAACAGAGAGAAAGATCCAGAGCTGGGCTTATTAATGGTACCCACTCCTTACCGAGGCAGAGGTGACTGTCCAGATCGCTACCCCTTGACTGGGACACAGAGCTGCTGTGAATATATATATATATATATATACACACACACACTGCTCTCTGTACTAGCCAGCATTCCAGCAAGGTAATCAGAAGGTCATTCCATCTATCTCCTACTACTGTATGCAATACAGTTAGTGTGAGTGGCAATGTGCTCTGTCTGTAGCAACAGAAAAAAACCTTAATTTAAATTCCGAGGCTCATGTGTAGTGTAACCAGCACCGTTATTAATGATGTCAGTTATAGTCCTGCTACAGCAATGTACAATAAAGGATATCCTCAGATCACCTATTACAGCTACACTGTAATCTATTCTACAGAGGCTTCATACTACAGATGGTACTTAACATAACACGGATGGATCTCCAAAGCTTAATTATACGTCTCTAATAAAGGGCATTTTTACCTCCATTTATTAAATTGGACTTACAATTTTCTGGTCACAACATGGCACTGGCAGATGTTTTAAGAGGCCTTACGTGAAAATCAATAGCTGTTGCTAAACAAGTTTAAAATCAAGGTGTAATATCCATTATAATTTGCACAACGAACCCCAAATAATCCAGCGGAGATCAACATCAAATTAAAATCTTAGTCTGAATGAAATGATTCCCCCTAAATGATTGGAATAAAATGGCACAGGGGGATATTTCTGAGCAGAGCTGAGATGCTCAAGCACCATGTCGGATTACATACCGTGCAAGTCGTCTGCACAGAGACATGCTGCGAGGGGAAAGTGTGTGCTTCTTTCTTGGTTTGTTGTTGGGTAGTCGGAGAGAATTCAATACTACAGAAGTCCAGAGAGGACATACAGTATGAATAAAAAAAGCACAGCTATTTTCAAATCAATTCAAGTTGTATTTGTCACATACACATGGTTGGCAGATTTTAATGCGAGTGTAGCGAAATGCTTGTGTTTCTAGTTCCGACAGTGCAGGATTATCTCACAAGTAATCTAACAATTCCCCTACAACTACCTAATACACACAAATCTAAAGGGGTGAATGAGAATATGTACATGTAAGTACATGGATGAGAGATGGCCGAGCGGCATAGGCAAGGTGCAATAGATGGTATAAAATACAGTATATATATGTGATATGAGAAATGTAAGATATGTAAACATTATTAAAGTGGCTTTGTTTAGAGTGGCATTGTATAAGTGACTTGTGATCCATTTATTAAAGTGGCCAGTGATTGGGTCTCAATGTAGGCAGCAGCCTCTCTGAGTTAGTGGTTGCTGTTTAGCGGTCTGATGGCATTGAGATAAGCTGTTTTTCAGTCTCTCGGTCCCAGCTTTGATGCACCTGTACTGACCTCACCTTCTGGATGGTACCGGTGTGAACAGGCAGTGGCTCGTGTGGTTGATGGCCTTGATGATCTTTTTGGCCTTCTTGTGACATCGGGTGCAGTAGGTGTCATGGAAGGCAGGTAGTTTGCCCCTGGTTATGTGTTGTGCAGGCCGCACCACCCTCTGGAAAGCCTTGCAGTTGAGGACAGTGCAGTTTCCGAACCAGGCTGTGATACAGCCCGACAGGATGCTCTCGATTGTGCATCTGTGAAAGTTTGTCAGGGTTTTGGGTGACAAGCCAAATTTCTTCAGCTTCCTGAGGTTGAAGAGCCGCTGTTGCGCCTTCTTCACCATACTGTCTGTGTGAGTGGACCATTTCAGTTTGTCAGTGATGTGTACGCCGAGGAACTTGAAGCTTTCCACCTTCTCCACTGCAGTCCCTTCAATGTGGATAGGGTGGTGCTCCCTCTGCTGTTTCCTGAAGTTCACAATCATCTCCTTTGTTTTGTTGATGTTGAGTGAGAGGTTGTTTTCCTGACACCACACTCCGAGTGCCCCCACCTCCTCCCTGTAGGCTGTCTCGTCATTGTTGGTAATCAAGCCCACTCCTGTTGTGTCGTCTGCAAACTTGATGATTGAGTTGGAGGTGTGCATGGTTATGCAGTCGTGGGTGAACAGGGAGTACAGGAGGGGGCTGAGCACGCACCCTTGTGGGGCCCCAGTGTTGAGGGTCAGCAAAGTGGATATGTTGTTTCCTAACTTCACCACCTGGGGGTGGCCCGTCAGAAAGTCCAGGACCCAATTGCACAGGGTGGGGTTGAGACCCAGGCCTCCAGCTTGATGACGAGCTTGGAGGGTACTATGGTGTTGAATGCTGAGCTGTAGTCAACTAACAGCATTCTTACATAGGCATTCCTCTTGTCCAGTTGGGATAGGGCAGTGTGCAGTGTGATGGCGATTGCGTTGTCTGTGGACCTGTTGGGGCGGTATGCAAACTGAAGTGGGTCTAGGGTGGCCGGTAGGGGGAGGTGATATGATCCTTGACTAGTCTCTCAAAGCACTTCATGATGACAGAAGTGAGTGTTACGGGGCGGTAGTCATTTAGTTCAGTTATCTTTGCCTCCTTGGGTACAGGAGCAATGGTAGCCATCTTGAAGAATATGGGGACAACAGACTGGGATAGGGAGCGATTGCATATGTCCATAAACACACAAGCCAGCTGGTCTGTGCATGCTCTGTGGATGTGGCTAGGGATGCCCTCTAGGTCAGCAGTCCTTGTTAGCATGCCACGACGGTGGAACTGTATTTACCTCAAAACAGGCAAAGAAGTTGTTTAGTTTGTCTGGAAGCATGACGTCGGTGTCCGTGACGTGACTGGTTTACTTTTTTTAGTCCATGATTTCCTGTAGACCCTGCCACATACGTCTCGTGTCTGAGCCGTTGAATTGCGACTCCACCTTGTCCCTGTACTGGCATTTCCTTGTTTGTTTTCCTTGCGGAGGGAATAACTACACTGTTTATATTCAGTCATATTCCCAGGTTAAATACGATGGATCGCACTTTCAGTTTTGCATGAATGCCACCATACATCCACAGTTATTGGTTAGGGTAGGTTTTAATAGTCACAGTGGGTACAACATCTCCAATGCACTTCTTTATAAATGCACTCACCAAGTCAGCGTGTAGGTCGATGTTGTTCTCTGAGGCTGACCGGAACATATTCCAGTCCGTGTGATCAAAACAATCTTGAAGCATGGCTTCCGATTAGTTGGACCAGCGTTGAATGGTTCTCGTCACTGGTATATCCTGTTTGAGTTTCTGCCTGTAAGACGGTAGGAGCAAGATGGCATCGTGGTCAGATTTGCCGAAGGGAGGGCGTGGGAGGGCTTTGAATGCATTGTGGAAGCTAGAGTAGCAGTGATCAAGGATTTTGCCCATACGCGTAGCGCAATCAATATGCTGGTAGAATTTAGGTAGCCTTGTTCTCAAATTTGCTTTGTTAAAATCACCAGCTACAATAAATGCAGCCTCAGGATATGGTTTCCAGTTTGCATAAAGTCCAGTGAAGTTCCTTGATGGCCATCTTGGTGTCTGCTTGAGAGGGAATGTACACAGCTGTGACTATAACTGACGAGAATTCTCTTGGTAGGTAAAATTTTCAGGTCTCCAGAGATGTTCGATCGGGTTCAAGTCCAGGCTCTGGCTGGGCTACTCAAGGACATTCAGAGACTTGTCCCGAAGCCACTCCTGCATTGTCTTGGCTGTGTGCTTAGGGTCGTTGTTCTGTTCGAAGATGAACCTTCAAATTGAATTTGTCACATGCGCCGAATATAACAGGTATACAACAACCACATTTTATTTTTACCTTTATTTAACTAGGCAAGTTAGTTAAGAACAAATTCTTATTTTCAATGACGGCCTAGGAACAGTGGGTTAACTGCCTTGTTCAGGGGCAGAACCACAGATTTTTACTTGTCAGCTCAGGGATTTGATCTTGCAACCTTTCGGTTACTAGTCCAACGCACTAACGACTAGGCTACCTGCCGTGCCATACAACCTATGGGTACAGCCTTACCGTGAAATGCTTACTTACAAGCCCTTAACCAACAATGCAGTTCAAGAAATAGAGTTCAACCTGGAGCAGGTTTTCATCAAAAATGTCTCTGTACTTTTCTCTGTTCATCTTTCCCTTGATCCTGATTAGTCTCCCAGTTGAAAAACATCCACAGAGCATGATGCTGCCACCACCATGCTAGACTGTAGGGATGGTGCCAGGTTTCCTACAGACGTGACGCTTGGCATTCAGGCCAAAGAGTTCAATCTTGGTTTCATCAGACCAGAGAATCTTGTTTCTCATGGTCTGAGAGTCCTTTAGGTGCCTTTTGTCCAACTCCAAGCGGGCTGTCTTGTGCCTTTTACTGAGGAGTGGCTTACGTCTGGTCAATCTACCATAAAGGCCTGATTTATGGAGTGCTGCAGAGATGTTTGTCCTTCTGGAAGGTTCTCCCAACTCCACAGAGGAACTCTAGAGCTCTGACAGAGTGACCATCGGGTTCTTAGTTCTTGGTGACTAAGGCCCTTCTCCCCCGATTGCTCAGTTTGGCTAGGAAGAGTCTTGGTGGTTCCAAACTTCTTCCATTTAAGAATGATGTAGGCCACTGTGTTCTTGGGGACCTTCAATGCTGCAGACATTTTTTGGTATTCTTCCCCACATCTGTCTCGGCACTCAATAGACAATTCCTTCGACCTCATGGCTTGGTTTTTGCTCTGACATGCACTGTCAAGTGTTTGACCTTATATAGACAGGTGTGTGCCTTTCCAAATCATGCCCAATCAATTTAATTTACCACAGGTGGACTCCAATCAAGTTGTAGAAACATCTCAAGGATGATCAATGGAAACAGGGTGCACTTGAACTCAGTTTCGGGTCCCATTGCAAATGGTCTGAATACTTATGTAAATAAGGTATTTCCATTTTATTTATTTTTATACATTTGCAAAAATGTCTACAAACCTGTTTTCACTTTGTCATTATGGGGTATTGCGTGTAGATTGATGAGGGGAAAAAACGATTTAATCCATTTTAGGCTGTAACATAACAAAATGTGGAAAAAGTCAAGGGGTCTGAATACTTTCCAAATGCACTGTATGTGTTTAATTGTAAGGGACACTTAATATAATATTCAAATTTACAGAATTGGTGAGCTGCATTCCTGACAGGCTGTTCAGATTCAATTTCAGCCTCAGAGCTTGAGAGGTACCTCTTTGTCCCAAAACACACGTTTTCTGGAGGAGTGAGAGGAGTGCTGATGACGTCGCCCACTGTATGCGCTTTCAGTAGCCTGATTGCATCCAGCCTAAGAAGACATCCACACACAATGCATCCCTGAAATGGCCTCCTGAAATGGTCAGCCAGATCTGAATACAATCAGACCACATAGCGACTTTTGTGCATCTAGACCTGTCTTTCAATGCAATCGTCATATTTTGATAGCGGAAGTCGCATGTAAGTGTCAAGTTTAGACAAGACCTCAGCCTCTGAAGCTGTAATTGAATCTGATCAGCCTGTCAGGAGTGTTCACCCACCGTAAATTTATATTATATTATATATTTATAATATTATCCACAAAACATGAAGTATCCCTTATAATTATACACATATCAGTTATGCAAGCTAACAACCAGCATAGATAACAAGCTAGCTAGCTAACAAGACTACCTAGCTGACTAGCTAACTCACAAGACTAGCCAAGTTAGCTGTGTTGTTCCTTACATGCAATTATCTGTGGTCTTGGGGGCGGTGCTGCCTGTCAGGCATGTTCAGGGCTTACATGTCCTGATCAATGCAGCCACAGGGCGATCAACGCAGCCACAGGGCTCCTTGATGAAGTGGTTATCGTGCATCTGAACAAATTTATGGATGATGCGTGGTAATTTTGATTATCTCGTGATCTCTACAAAACAACTTTTGTTATGTAGTGATCATGAGTTAAAGAAGTTGTGATCTAGACATAACAAGGGAACCTTTTTTTCTATTCATATGTCCTCTCTGGACTTCCTTACAATAGAGTTTCTAAACTTCTGCAAAAACAATTTGCCAAGATCTTTGGAATGAGGAGCCTGCACTTTCAGTAGGAGACCTACTTTTTTTTTTAAACACTACACTACACTACAACTTACCACTTTAGTTTTTGCTTTATTAAGTACAAAAGGGAGCAAGTAAGTCCCTTGCAGTAATAAAGGCCAAAAGTAAGTAACAAAGTGACTGCAGTGCTAAGGGGCTGTTTACTACTTGTACAAAGTCCTGTCAGTCCCCAGTGTTTATACCCCAGACACACACTCCCTTTCACTGTATGATTCAGACATTTCGTACCAAACAGCAGTTGGGGAAACAATTAACTAAGCCCATCACTGGAGGGAGCGGGTGCACAGGGCTCAGTTAATGAACTTTTATTCCCCTCCCCACACACACACACAGTTCCTCAGAAAAATGTACGTGACAAATTTTCCCAAACACTCTTTGTTCCATCCAATACTCTCTGTGAACCTCTATAGAGCCAACAGATGTGATGGATGGCTACTTCTTAAGTTGAAAAACCAGTGCACAGTGCACAAGAAGTGAGTCAACAATAGTAGAGGCATTTTGCATTTACAAAGCTCTCCCCTGCGCCAAGATCCCAAATTGTCATGAATTGCACTTGTGATTTTAATTTAAATGTTTTATTGTGTATGTAGTGTAATATACAGTTGAAGTCGGAAGTTTACATACACTTAGGTTGGAGTCATTAAAACAAATTTTTCAACCACTCCACAAATTTCTTGTTAACAAACTACAGTTTTGGCAAGTCAGTTAGGACATCTACATTTGTGCATGACACAAGCAATTTTTCCAACAATTGTTTACAGACAGACTATTCCCCCAGTCTAATAAACAACACTTTTCTCTATTATTTCAAATGGCATGCAGTGACAGACTGCTGTGTCTAATTTCACATTGCAAATATTAGAGTGAGGATTATACACACTTGGCTATGCCAAAATATGATTCAGTTCACTGTATCAACAACTCCCCACTTGGCTATGCCTTTTCATGCTTTTCTCTAAATGTTGTCACTTCAAGTCAGTAAATTATAATTCCCAATGGTTCCCCGACATTGATGAATCAATAAGCCAACCATTAGAATGATAATTTATTGATTCTAAACCTCAGCCCTCTCAACAGGAAAATTTATTCTAAAAGTAATGTGATGATTTCTGTTCGAGATACAGTTGAAGTCGGAAGCTTACATACACTAAGGTTGGAGTCATTAAAACTCGTTTTTCAACCACTCCACACATTTCTTGTTAACAAACTATAGCTTTGGCAAGTCGGTTAGGACATCTACTTTGTGCATGACACAAGTAATTTTTCCAACAATTGTTTTCAGACAGATTATTTAACTTATAATTCACTGTATCACAATTCCAGTGGGTCAGAAGTTTACATACACTACGTTGACTGAGCCTTTAAACAGCTTGGAAAATTCCCCAAAAATATGTCATGGCTTTAGAAGCTTCTGATAGGCTAATTGACATAATTTGAGTCAATTGGAGGTGTACCTGTGGATGTATTTCAAGGCCTACCTTCAAACTCAGTGCCTCTTTGCTTGACATCATGGGAAAATCAAAAGAAATCAGCCAAGACCTCAGAAAAAAATTGTTGACCTCCACAAGTCTGGTTCATCCTTGGCATCATGAGGTAGGAAAATTATGTGGATATATTGAAGCAACATCTCAAGACATCAGTCAGGAAGTTATATCTTGGTCGCAAATGGTTCTTCCAAATAGACAATGACACCAAGCATACTTCCAAAGTTGTGGCAAAATGGCTTAAGAACAACAAAGTCAAGGTATTGGAGTGGCCATCACAAAGCCCTGACCTCAATCCTATGGAACATTTGTGGGCAGAACTGAAAAAGCGTGTGCGAGCAAGGAGGCCTACAAACCTGACTCAGTTACACCAGCTCTGTCAGGAGAAATGGGCCAAAATTCACCCAACTTATTGTGGGAAGCTTGTGGAAGGCTACCCTAAACGTTTGACCCAAGTTAAACAATTTAAAGGTAGTGCTACCAAATACTAATTGAGTGTATGTAAACTTCTGACCCACTGGGAATGTGTAAATAATTATCTACTATTATTCTGACATTTCACATTCTTAAAATAAAGTGGTGATCCTAACTGACTTAAGACAGGGAATTTGTATTAGGATTAAATGTCAGGAATTGTGAAAAACTGAGTTTAAATGTATTTGGCTAAGGTGTATGTAAACTTCCGACTTCAACTGTACATGTATTTCAGTGACCATGTGGATATCAGTAAAAACTCTAAACCGACATTAAAATGTCCAAATATCTTTTCCCAATTTAGCCAGGGCTTCAGATTCAGTGGGTATGCTGCTTAGCCTCTGAACAGTCAAAGGGAAAGACAGTGAGTGGAGCTGCCTCTTTGATATTCAACAATAATGGCCTGCATCTCTTTGCGTCCTTCTGATGGTTTTATACCATAGACTTTGGAAAAAGGGGGATTATGGTTATCCACAAATAGATGAAGGACTCCTCGTTAACTTTGTACTTCTGAAAGCTTTCTCCTTCCTTCTCCTCTTCCAATGAGAGCTGCTGTGGTCTAAGCACAGCAAACTGACTGGTATCAAAACCCTGCTGTTTGTCAATTCTCCACACTTCAAAGTGCCCAGTAAGCCTACCATACATTGTGTTGATATGTAGGCTACGTGTGCCTTTTCAACAACAGAGAAATGTATGTAGTTCTGTCCTTGAGCTGTTCTTGTATATTAATGTTCTGTATTATGTAATGTGGAACCCAGGAAGAGTAGCACATAACACATACCGAATATATTGCGATGGCACAAATGACGAATAACTGTAAGCGTGTGCAGAGGCCCGTTGGTCGGCCACTTGAGCACTTTGAGAGGGCCAAATCTGACATAACAAGAACAGCCACAGACAGAAAACTCGACCTGGGGTTGCTAAAACGTTTGTCCTCAAATCAAAGTGTATGTCATGTGCGCCGAACACAATAGGTGCAGACCTTACAGTGAAATGCTTACTTACAACTAACCAACAGTGTAATTTTTAAGTAAAAAATAGGTATCAGGTAAACAATAGATAAGTAAAGAAATTTAAAAAACAGTAAAATGACAGTGAAAATAACAGTAGTGAGGCTATATACACGTGGTACCGGTACAGAGTCAATGTGTGGGGGCACCGTGACTATGCATAGATGATAAACAGAGAGTAGCAGCAGTGTAAAAGAGGGGTTTGGCGGGTGGCGGGACACAATGCAAATAGTCCGGGTAGCCGATGTGCAGGGGCACAGGTTAGTCGGGCTAATGGACGTAATATGTACATGAATGTATAGTTAGTGACTATGCATCGATGATAAACAGAGTAGCAACAGCGTAAAAGAGGGGTTGGCCGGGGGGGGGGGGGGGGGGGGCAAATAGTCCGGGTAGCCATTTGATTTCCTGTTCAGGAGTCTTATGGCTTGGGGGTAAAAGCTGTGGAGAAGCCTTTTGGTCCGAGACCTGGCGCTCCGGTACCGCTTGCCATGCGGTAGCAGAGAGAACAGTCAATGACTGGGGTGGCTGGGATCGTTGACAATTTTTAGGGCCTTCCTCTGACAGGGCTTGGTGTAGAGGTCCTGGATGGTAGGCAGCTTAGCCCCAGTGATGTACTGGGCCGTACGCAATACCCTCTGTAGTGCCTTGCGGTCGGAGGACGAGTAGTTTCCGTACCAGGAAGTTTGTTATGGAATTGGAGCTCTTGTATGACGCACTTGAACTCAAATCAAATAAAAGTTTATTTGTCACGTGCGCCGAATACAACAGGTGTAGACCTTACAGTGAAATGCTTACTTACAGGCTCTAACCAATAGTGCGAAAAAAAGGTTTGTGTGTGTGTGTGTGTGTGTAGGTAAGTAAAGAAATAAAACAACAGTAAAAAGACATTTGAAAATAAGAGTAGCAAGGCTATATACAGACACCAGTTAGTCAGGCTTATTGAGGTAGTATGTACATGTAGGTATGGTTAAAGTGACTATGCATACATGATGAACAGAGAGTAGCAGTAGCGTAAAAAGAGGGGTTGGCGGGTGGTGGGACACAATGCAAATAGTCCAGGTAACCATTTGATTTCCTGTTCAGGAGTCTTATGGCTTGGGGGTAAAAACTGTTGAGAAGCCTTTTTGTCCTAGACTTGGCACGCCGGTACCGCTTGCCATGCGGTAGTAGAGAGAACAGTCTATGACTAGGGTGGCTGGGGTCTTTGACAATTTTTAGGGCCTTCCTCTGACACCGCCTGGTGTAGAGGTCCTGGATGGCAGGCAGCTTTGCCCCAGTGATGTACTGGGCCGTACGCACTACCCTCTGAAGTGCCTTGCGGTCGGAGGCTGAGCAATTGCTGTACCAGGCAGTGATGCAACCGGTCAGGATGCTCTCGATGTTGCAGCTGTAGAACCTTTTGAGGATCTCAGGACCCATGCCAAATCTTTTTAGTATCCTGAGGGGGAATAGGTTTTGTTGTGCCCTCTTCACGACTGTATTGGTGTGTTTGGAACGTTCTAGTTTGTTGTTGATGTGGACACCAAAGAACTTGAAGCTCTCAACCTGCTCCACTACAGCCCCGTCGATGGGAATGGGGGTGCGCTCGGTGCTCCTTTTCCTGTAGTCCACAATCATCTCCTTAGTCTTGGTTACGTTGAGGGATAGGTTGTTATTCTGGCACCACCCAGCCAGGTCTCTGACCTCCTCTCTATAGGCTGTCTCATCGTTGTCGGTGATCAGGCCTACCACTGTTGTGTCGTCTGCAAACTTAATGATGGTGTTGGAGTCGTGCCATGCAGTCGTGGGTGAACAGGGAGTACAGGAGGGGACTGAGCACGCACCCCTGGGGAGCTCGTGTTGAGGAACAGCGTGGCAGAAGTGTTGCTACCTACCCTCACCACCTGGGGGCGGCCCGTCAGCAAGTCCAGGATCCAGTTGCAGAGGGAGGTGTTTAGTCCCAGGGTCATTAGCTTAGTGATGAGCTTTGAGGATACTATGGTGTTGAACGCTGAGCTGTAGTCAATGAATAGCATTCTCACGTAGGTGTTCCTTTTGTCCAGGTGGAAAGGGCAGTGTGGAGTGCAATAGAGATTGTATCAACTGTGGATCTGTTTGGGCGGTATGCAAATTGGAGTGGGTCTAGGGTTTCTGGGATAATGGTGTTGATGTGAGCCATTACCAGCATTTCAAAGCACTTCATGGCTACGGACGTGAGTTCCACGGGTCTGTAGTCATTTAGGCAGGTTGCCTTTGTGTTCTTGGGCACAGGGACTATGGTGGTCTGCTTGAAACATGTTGGTATTACAGACTCAATCAGGGACATGTTGAAAATGGCAGTGAAGACACCTGCCAGTTGGTCAGCACATCCCTGAGCACACGTCCTGGTAATCCGTCTGGCCCCGCAGCCTTGTGTATGTTGACCTGTTTAAAGGTCTTACTCACGTCGGCTACGGAGAGTGTGATCACACAGTCCTCCGGAACAGCTGATGCTCTCATGCATGCCTCAGTTTTGCTTGCCTCGAAGCGAGCATAGAAGTGATTTAGCTCGTCTGGTAGGCTGGTGTCACTTGGCAGCTCGCGGCTGTGCTTCCCTTTGTAGTCTGTAATAGTTTGCAAGCCCTGCCACATCCAACGAGCATCGGAGCCGGTGTAGTATGATTCAATCTTAGCCCTGTAGTGATGCTTTGCCTGTTTGATGGTTCATCGCAGGGCATAGCGGGATTTATTGTAAGCTTCCGGGTTAGAGTCCCGCACCTTGAAAGCGGCAGCTCTGCCCTTTAGCTCAGTGCGAATGTTGCCTGTAATCCATGGCTTCTGGTTGGGGTATGTACGTACAGTCACTGTGGGTACGACGTCCTCAATGCACTTATTGATAAAGCCAGTGACTGATGTGGTGTATTCCTCAATGTAATCGGAAGAATCCCGGAACATGTTCCAGTCTGTGATAGCAAAACAGTCCTGTAGTTTAGCATCTGCTTCACCTGACCACTTTTTTATAGACCGAGTCACTGGTGCTTCCTGCTTTAATTTTTGCTTGTAACCAGGAATCAGGAGGATAGAGTTGTAGTCGGATTTACCAAATGGAGGGCGAGGGAGAGCTTTGTACGCGTCTCTGTGGGTGGAGTACAGGTGATCTAGAATTTTTTTCCCTCTGGTTGCATATTTAACATGTTGATAGAGATTTGGTAGAACTGATTTAAGTTTCCCTGCATTAAAGTCTCCGGCCACCAGGAGCGCTGCCTCTGGGTGAGTGGTTTACTGTTTGCTTATTTCCTTATACAGCTGACTGAATGCGGTCTTAGTGCCATCATCTGTTTGTGGTGATAAATAAACAGCCACGAAAAGTATAGCTGAGAACTCTAAAGTAGTGTGGCCTGCAATTTATCACAATATACTCTACTTCAGGCAAGCAAAATCTAGAGACTTCCTTAGATTTCATGCACCAGCTGTTGTTTACAAATATGCACTCGTCTTACCGGAGTGTGCTGTTCTATCTTGCCGGTGCAGCATATATCCCGCTAGCTGAATATCCATGTCGTCATTCAGCCACGATTCCGTGAAACATAGGTTATTACAGTTTGAGGTCCCGTTGGTAGGATATTCGTGATCGTACCTCGTCTAGTTTATTGTCCAATGATTGCACGTTGGCGAGTAATATTGACGGTAACGGCAGCTTTCCTACTCGCCTTTTGCGGGTCCGGACGAGGCATCCGGCTCTTCGCCCTCTGCGTCGCTTCCTTTCGCGAATAATTGGGATGTCTGCCCTGTGGGCTGTTTGGAGAATATCGTGTGAGTCCTACTTGTTGTTGAAAAAATCTTAGTCTAATCCGAGGTGAGTGATCGCTGTCCTGATATCCAGAAGCTCTTTTCTGCCGTAAGATACGGTTGCAGAAACATTATGTACAAAATAATTTACAAATATCGCGAAAAACCCCCACATAATAGCACAATTAGTTAGGAGACCGTAAAACGGCAGCCATCTCCTCCGGCGCCATTATCCTCGCCATTATCCTCGCCCTACTGTCCGTGTGCTTAGCTTACATAAACATACCACCTCTATTACATATGCAGACAATTTTGATCCACCGCATGAACCTTATCACACCAACGAGAACTAGGATCCAAATTCACTGTGTCTGCTTTGACGTTCATAAAACTCCATGGACCCCCTTGCGCAGTGGAATCCAGAATGATACAGTTGAAGACAGAAGTTTACATACACTTAGGTTGGAGTGATTAAAACTTGTTTTTCAACCACTCCACAAATTTCTTGTTAACAAACTATAGTTTTGACAAGTCGGTTAGGACATCTACTTTGTGCATGACACAAGTCATTTTCCCAGCAATTGTTAACAGACAGATTATTTCACTTATAATTCACTAAATCACAATTCCAGTGGGTCAAAAGTTTACATACACTAATTTGACTGTGCCTTCAAACAGCAACAATATGTCATGGCTTTAGAAGCTTCTGATAGGCTAATTGACATAATTTGAGTCAATTGGAGGTGTACCTGTGGATGTATTTCAAGGCCTACCTTCAAACTCAGTGCCTCTTTGCTTGACATCATGGGAAAATCTAAAGAAATCAGCCAAGACCTCAGAAAAACAATTGTAGACCTCCACAAGTCTGGTTCATCCTTGGGAGCAATTTCCAAATGCCTGAAGGTCCCACGTTCATCTGTACAAACAATAGTACGCAAGTATAAACACCATGGGACCACACAGCCGTCATACCACTCAGGAAGGAGACTCATTGGAGTGGCCATCACAAAGCCCTGACCTCAATCCTATAGAAAATTTGTGGGCAGAACTGAGAAAGTGCATGTGAGCAGGCAGGCTTACAAACCTGACTCAGTTACACCAGCTCTGTCAGGAGGAATGGGCCAAAATTCACCCAACTTATTGTGGGAAGCTTGTGGAAGGCTACCCGAAACATTTGACCCAAGTTAAACAATTTAAAGGCATTGCTACCAAATACTAATTGAGTGTATGTAAACTTCTGACCTACTGGGAATGTGATGAAATAAATACAATTTACATAATAATAAAATCATTCTCTCTACTATTATTCTGACATTTCACATTCTTTAAATAAAGTGGTGATCCTATCTGACCTAAGACAGGGAATTTTTACATGGATTAAATGTCAGGAATTGTGAAAAACTGAGTTCAAATGTATTTGGCTAAGGTGTATGTAAACTTCTGACTTCAATTGGATATACTTTGAAATAGCCTAAAAGTAAAATAACATATTTGAGTATATCATCAGGGGTATTTTATATCAACAATATTGGTGTAAATATTGCATATCAGTTGAAACAAAACAAAAACTTGCAGATGTTAATAACACAGCTATTGAATCTATTTTAATATTATTTAGGATGCTGCTATTAATGACTTTTAATCATTCAATAGGCTACAGAGATTTGTCAAAGCTAAATGGAATTTGGAATAATTGAGACCATGTGTATTCCAAGCATAAAACAATTCCAACCTTGAAGTAACCCCGTTTCTCTATCCTTTCCTTGTGCTTCATCCACACTGTTGTAGCCAGTAACATGTTGGCCACCAAGACTACATCTCCTGAGATATAGAAACAGATCATCAGAAAACATGATATTTACATGGGCTCTAAGATAGCAGCTGTTGTCAAATGAAATAACACGTTATTTGTCCAATGTGCTGAATACAACAGGTGCAGTCCTTACCGTGAAATGCTTACTTGCAAGCCCTTAACCAACAATGCAGTTCAAGAAATAGAGAAAATATTTACTAAACAAACTAAAGGGGGTACCGGTACCGAGTCAATATGTGGGGGTACAGGTTTGTGTGTGTGGGGGGGTAATAATGTAAATAGTCTGTGTGGCCATTTGATTAATTGTTCAGCAGTCTTATGTTTTGGGGGTAGAAGTTAAGGAGCCTTTTGGTCCTAGACTTGTTGCTCTGGTACCGCTTGCCGTGCGGTAGCAAAGAGAACAGTCTATGGCTTGGTGGGTTGGAGTCTTTGACAATTTTTGAAGGCCTTTCTCTGACGACGCCTGGTATATAGGTCCTGGATGTCAGGAAGGTTGACCCCAGTGATGTACTGGGCCGTACACACTAGTTGTGTTCCAATTTTTGGGCATCAATTAAGTACCTTACTGTGATTGTTTTCAATTAAAATTGTGGAAAATTAACAAAAGTAGCTTCTTAGCAAAATTCTATTTCTCAAGCAAGAATTTTGCTAGGACTGTCTGGGAGTGGTCTGAGAGAGGGGTCTAATGGGAAGGATGTGGAACCTGAAAACTAGCTGTCATTGGCAGAGAGGAGGGCAAACTCTCTTTTGTTATTGGTCTATTAACTTAGAGGGCTTGCAGTTGACGAGTGGCTACTCCAAACTGCATGATAACGGCGCGTAAAACTAGTTGATTCATCACCACCATCACCATTTTCTGAAGAGTATTTATTGCTTTAACAAGGCAGGAAAGACAACAGGATTTTTTTTTTTTTACAGTTTCCCTCAATCATGAAGCACCATTGGTGACACCTTTTTTTCCACCTTTATTTAACCAGGTAGGCCAGTTGAGAACATGTTCTCATTTACAACTGCAACCTGGCCAAGATAAAGCAAAGCAGTGCGACAACGAACGACACAGAGTTACACATGGGATAAACAAACGTACAGTCAATAACACAACAGAAAAAACTATATACAGTGGGGCAAAAAGTATTTAGTCAGCCACCAATTGTGCAAGTTCTCCCACTTAAAAAGATGAGAGAGGCCTGTAATTTCCATCATAGGTACACTTCAACTATGACAGACAAAATGAGAAAAAAAAATCCAGAAAATCACATTGTAGGATTTTTTATGAATTTATTTGCAAATTATGGTGGAAAATAAGTATTTGGTCACCTACAAACAAGCAAGATTTCTGGCTCTCACAGACCTGTAACTTCTTCTTTAAGAGGCTCCTCTGTCCTCCACTCGTTACCTGTATTAATGGCACCTGTTTGAACTTGTTATCAGTATAAAAGACACCTGTCCACAACCTCAAACAGTCACACTTCAAACACCACTATGGCCAAGACCAAAGAGCTGTCAAAAGACACCAGAAACAAAATTGTAGACCTGCACCAGGCTGGGAAGACTGAATGTGCAATAGGTAAGCAGCTTGGTTTGAAGAAATCAACTGTGGGAGCAATTATTAGGAAATGGAAGACATACAAGACCACTGATAATCTCCCTCGATCTGGTGCTCCACGCAAGATCTCACCCCGTGGGGTCAAAATGATCACAAGAACGGTGAGCAAAAATCCCAGAACCACACGGGGGACCTAGTGAATGACCTGCAGAGAGCTGGGACCAAAGTAACAAAGCCTACCATCAGTAACACACTACGCCGCCAGGGACTCCAATCCTGCAGTGCCAGACGTGTCCCCCTGCTTAAGCCAGTACATGTCCAGGCCCGTCTGAAGTTTGCTAGAGAGCATTTGGATGATCCAGAAGAAGATTGGGAGAATGTCATATGGTCAGATGAAACCAAAATATAACTTTTTGGTAAAAACTCAACTCGTCGTGTTTGGAGGACAAAGAATGCTGAGTTGCATCCAAAGAACACCATACCTACTGTGAAGCATGGGGGTGGAAACATCATGCTTTGGGGCTGTTTTTCTGCAAAGGGACCAGGACGACTGATCCGTGTAAAGGAAAGAATGAATGGGGCCATGTATCGTGAGATTTTGAGTGAAACCTCCTTCCATCAGCAAGGGCATTGAAGATGAAACGTGGCTGGGTCTTTCAGCATGACAATGATCCCAAACACACTGCCCGGGCAACGAAGGAGTGGCTTCGTAAGAAGCATTTCAAGGTCCTGGAGTGGCCTAGCCAGTCTCCAGATCTCAACCCCATAGAAAATCTTTGGAGGGAGTTGAAAGTCCGTGTTGCCCAGCAACAGCCCCAAAACATCACTGCTCTAGAGGAGATCTGCATGGAGGAATGGGCCAAAATACCAGCAACAGTGTGTGAAAACCTTGTGAAGACTTACAGAAAACGTTTGACCTCTGTCATTGCCAACAAAGGGTATATAACAAAGTATTGAGAAACTTTTGTTATTGACCAAATACTTATTTTCCACCATAATTTGCAAATAAATTCATTAAAAATCCTACAATGTGATTTTCTGGATTTTTTTTTCTCATTTTGTCTGTCATAGTTGAAGTGTACCTATGATGCAAATTACAGGCCTCTCTCATCTTTTTAAGTGGGAGAACTTGCACAATTGGTGGCTGACTAAATACTTTTTTGCCCCATACTTTTTTGTGTATGCAAATGTATACTGGGGTGCAAAGGAGCAAAAAATAAATAACAATATGGGGATGAGGTAGTTGGGTGGGCTATTTACAGATAGGTTGTGTACAGGTGCAGTGATCGGTAAGCTGCTCTCACAGCTGATGCTTAAAGTTAGTGAGGGAGATATAAGTCTCCAGGTTCAGTGATTTTTGCAATTCGTTCCAATGAGATAGGACTCAGAAACTGTCCAAAAAGCAAAGAAATATTTTTGCCCATCAAGACCTGAACCCAGACAGCTGTCTGTAACTGGTCTGCTACTATCATTTCATCACTGGTAAGTCAAGTCTGATCGATTTTGAGTTTAGTTTAGCTGTTATTCTAACCAGGTGTTAACAACAACATCAAGTTAGCCAAAATAGGCTAGCTAGATAGCTTGTAGTCTAGCAATTAGCATGTATCGCGTGAGAGTAAAGTTTAGGGGAAGCTATTTTTCACACAAAAAATGCACCTTTATAACAAAGGATTGCATGCCTCTATCATCACATTTGCAGACTAATGTAAGCCTACTGTGATAATTTAGGCAAATAATAAATGCGGAGCAGCATAGGTTTATAGGCTATATCAAAGACGTTTCTTTTGCACAGGGAAAATGTGGCCTTTTCATAACTCCAGTGGTTATCATATATTCATGTGATAACCCAATGATCATTTGTTGAGAACTTTATTAATAAGAGGGAAAATGGGAAAAGAGGGAAAATGTATGGACATTACAGCATAGGACAAAGGCCTCAATGGGATACGACAACCTTATGTGTTGACTATTGGTTGTTCCAGCTCAACAATATATTTAATATTTAAATGGCACTAAAACACCTGAATGAATTAAACACAACCAAACATTAAGAGCCCTGATGGTATAGGTCACCTGAAGAAGTGATATTCTAACATCAGGTGTGCTTTTCACTTGTTTATGTACTACTGTAGGTTCACCAGCTGACCAAATGGATTCCCACTGTGAAAATGAGCAATGCTGCAGCAGCATCAGTTTCTACTTCTACTACTTTTTCAATTTCCAAATATGAAAGGAGACATCCCTCAATTATGCAAGATGGTTGTTATATGACATGCTTTGGTCAATCCGAATGATTCTGTTGTGCCGTTTGAGTAGAGCACCTTCACCTTGTCGCAATGACAAAAGTGCCCCCTTTAACCATATGAATATATAAAATGTAATTTGGAACGTGTAAAAGACTATTGTTTATGATATTGTAAACATGGTGTACTTTATTAATAGGCTATATTGTTGTATGCGTGAAATAAAGTATTTTGTCATTTCTGCATTGCCTAGCCCATTGAATAAAAAGTATTTCTTCTAGCTCAACTATTTTCTTTTTTTACAATTTAAACACACTTAGCATAGACAATGTAATTATTGTTGTAGTCTTAGGCCAGTGGTCGCCAACCGGTCGATCTTCAAGGCACTCCTAGTCAATCACCAATTATTTATGTAGAAAAGCCAACGAACGATAAAGGCTTACGCTGTTGCCGATAGGTGCACTTGATTCAAAAGTCCGGTGCACCGGGTAAGCAAAGTGTTCCCTTGAGACAAACTCCGCCTACCCGGCGGACCGGCAAATCTGTGACTAAATCGAGTGCACCTACTGCGCTGCCCAATCGGATAGCTCAAATCACCATCAGTGTTGCCAACTTAGCGACTCTGTCGCTATATTTAGCGAGTATCCAGACCCCTCTAGCGACACATTTTCAAAAAAGTGACTAGCGACAAATCTAGCAACTTTTTCTGGTGTTATTGGAAACTTTTGGAGACTGATATGAAAGCAGGTATCATTCTTACACTTCTCAACGAGCAGCGGGTGCTGCCGTGGGCCCCACCCACCATCCCAAAGCACTCACAGTCTTCTTTTACTCACTTTTTGTCTCTCCCACGAAGTTATTCCTCTCTCCTACAGCGTCCATCACAATTACATGCACATGGCCAATTATGCAAATTAGGTGATGACGTCATTTAGTGACTTCTAGTGACTTTTAGGACAGCCAATAGCTACTTTCCTTACTGAGGAGTTGGCAACACTGATCACCATGGCTACAGAGCTTCCATGACCCTGGCCACAGCCAAGTTTAATAGGCTACTAGCCTACGTAAGATTTAATAACTTTTAAAACCATGACCACAGAGAGACTGTCAACGAATACAGCAAAGAGCTGCTGTTTTTATGAGTGAGTTCATGTTTAAGTTTATACACTGCTCAAAAAAATAAAGGGAACACTTAAACAACACAATGTAACTCCAAGTCAATCACACTTCTGTGAAATCAAACTGTCCACTTAGGAAGCAACACTGATTGACAATAAATTTCACATGCTGTTGTGCAAATGGAATAGACAAAAGGTGGAAATTATAGGCAATTAGCAAGACACCCCCAAAAAAGGAGTGATTCTGCAGGTGGTGACCACAGACCACTTCTCAGTTCCTATGCTTCCTGGCTGATGTTTTGGTCACTTTTGAATGCTGGCGGTGCTCTCACTCTAGTGGTAGCATGAGACGGAGTCTACAACCCACACAAGTGGCTCAGGTAGTGCAGTTCATCCAGGATGGCACATCAATGCGAGCTGTGGCAAAAAGGTTTGCTGTGTCTGTCAGCGTAGTGTCCAGAGCATGGAGGCGCTACCAGGAGACAGGCCAGTACATCAGGAGACGTGGAGGAGGCCGTAGGAGGGCAACAACCCAGCAGCAGGACCGCTACCTCCGCCTTTGTGCAAGGAGGAGCACTGCCAGCGCCCTGCAAAATGACCTCCAGCAGGCCACAAATGTGCATGTGTCTGCTCAAACGGTCAGAAACAGACTCCATGAGGGTGGTATGAGGGCCCGACGTCCACAGGTGGGGGTTGTGCTTACAGCCCAGCACCGTGCAGGACGTTTGGCATTTGCCAGAGAACACCAAGATTGGCACATTCGCCACTGGCGCCCTGTGCTCTTCACAGATGAAAGCAGGTTCACACTGAGCACACGAGCACATGTGACAGACGTGACAGAGTCTGGAGACGCCGTGGAGAACGTTCTGCTGCCTGCAACATCCTCCAGCATGACCGGTTTGGCGATGGGTCGGTCATGGTGTGGGGTGGCATTTCTTTGTGGGGCCGCACAGCCCTCCATGTGCTCGCCAGAGGTAGTCTGACTGCCAATAGGTACCGAGATGAGATCCTCAGACCCCTTGTGAGACCATATGCTGACACATGCACATTTGTGGCCTGCTGGAGGTCATTTTGCAGGGCTCTGGCAGTGCACCTCCTTGCACAAAGGCGGAGGTAGCGGTCCTGCTGCTGGGTTGTTGCCCTCCTACGGCCTCCTCCACGTCTCCTGATGTACTGGCCTGTCTCCTGGTAGCGCCTCCATGCTCTGGACACTACGCTGACAGACACAGCAAACCTTTTTGCCACAGCTCGCATTGATGAGCCATCCTGGATGAACTGCACTACCTGAGCCACTTGTGTGGGTTGTAGACTCCGTCTCATGCTACCACTAGAGTGAGAGCACTGCCAGCATTCAAAAGTGACCAAAACATCAGCCAGGAAGCATAGGAACTGAGAAGTGGTCTGTGGTCACCACCTGCAGAATCACTCCTTTTTTGGGGGTGTCTTGCTAATTGCCTATAATTTCCACCTTTTGTCTATTCCATTTGCACAACAGCATGTGAAATTTATTGTCAATCAGTGTTGCTTCCTAAGTGGACAGTTTGATTTCACAGAAGTGTGATTGACTTGGAGTTACATTGTGTTGTTTAAGTGTTCCCTTTATTTTTTTGAGCAGTGTATTTCAGCACTATCACTGTTTTTATTCAACACTATTACAAAACGTTCTTCTTTGTACTTCCGCTCGGGCTGCAGCTGCAATGAATGAGTAGCCAAGTATCGATAGCCCTGCGTTTTATTGTTATTAGCAGCTCGTCGTGTCGATTTGAATATTAAGGAATATTTCACTTTCTCTGATCATAGGAACAACATGAATTTGTGCATGAGGCAAATGCGGTGCGACTCGAGTTTCGCCATCAGGTGGAAGACGGTGTCCCCTCTCTCTGGTCAGTCTCAGGAAGGAGAGAGCAGGGACCGTGAGAGGCAGTTAGGAAAAATAGTTTTGAACAGTCATCCAACTCTGAATTCCAAGTCGGAAACTCGGGCGTCTTTCTAAAGCTCCAGCTTTTTGACCTGAAGATCACTGACGTCGTGATTTGACCTCGTTGACCATCAGATACAGGTACCATCAGTCCAGTAAAATAAAAAAAGCTAATTATTTAAATTCATGCTCCACAGTGCCTCACAAGTGCTAAACCAACTGATCTATTTTGTTATATAAGCTTGAGTTTTGAAATATAATATGGTCTGACAATATTGGCAGGCCAATCATATAGTCAATATGCTGTGATAATGTATTAGGCCTACTGCCCAAACCTCATTCCTACAAAACTGTTTGTGTGAGGTTAATGTAAAAAAAAAGAAAGAAAAAAAAAAAAGATCTGAGCAGTAGATCTCAGCTTGCTTTTTGACTGTGAAAGTGATCTTGACTCAGAAAAGGTTGGTGACCACTGTCTTAGGCAAACCATCTTCATTATCACAGTGGCACCTTCAAGTGCCACTCAGACCTTATTGGAAAAAAGTATCTGGCATTGGACTTGGTAGTAGTTGTATGTATGCTCGTGCTACTAGGGGACCTAAACTGGGACATGCTTAACACCCCGACCATCCTACAATCTAAACTTGATGACCTCAATCTCACACAAATTATCAATGAACCTACCAGGTACAACCCCAAATCCGTAAACACGGGCAACCTCATAGATATCATCCTAACTAACTCCCCCTCCAAATACACCTCTGCTGTTTTCAATCAAGATCTCAGCGATCACTGCCTCATTGCCTGCATCCGTAATGGGTCTGCGACCAAACGACCACCCCTCATCACTGTCAAACGCTCCCTAAAACAATTCTGCGAGCAGGCCTTTCTAATCGACCTGGCCGGGGTATCCTGGAATAACATTGACCTCATCCCATCAGTAGAGGATGCCTGGTTATTCTTTAAAAGTGCCTTCCTCACCATCTTAAATAAGCATGCCCCGTTCAAAAAATGTTTAACTAGGAATAGATATTGTCCTTGGTTCACTCCAGACCTGTCTGCTCTTGACCAGCACAAACATCCTGTGGCGTTCTGCATTAGCATCGAATAGCCCCCGTGATATGCAACTTTTCTGGGAAGTTAGGAATAACTATACACAGGCAGTTAGGAAAGCTAAGGCCAGCTTTTTCAAACAGAAATTTGCATCCTGTAGCTCTAACTCAAAAAAGTTCTGGGACACTGGAAAGTCCATGGAGAATAAGAGCACCTCCTCCCAGCTGCCCACTGCTCTGAGGCTAGGAAACACTGTTACCACCGGTAAACCCACTATAATTGAGAATTTCAATAAACATTTCTCTACGGCTGGCCATGCTTTCCACCTGGCTACCACTACCTCGGTCAACTGCCCGGCACCCTCCACAGCAACCGGCCAAAGCCCCCACCATTTCTCCTTCACCCAAATCCAGATAGCTGATGTTCTGAAAGAGCTGCAAAATCTGGACCCCTACAAATCAGCCGGGCTAGACAATCTGGACCCTCTCTTTCTAAAATGATCTGCCGAAATTGTTGCAACTCCTATTACTAGCCTGTTCAACCTCTCTTTCGTATCGTTTGAGATTCCAAAAGATTGGAAAGCTGCCACGGTCATCCCCCTCTTCAAAGGGGGTGACACTCTAGACCCAAACTGCTACAGACCTATATCTATCCTACCCTGTCTTTCTATGGTCTTTGAAAGCCAAGTTAACAAACAGATTACCGACCATTTCGAATCCCACTGTACCTTCTCCGCTTTGCAATCTTGTTTCAGAGCTGGTCATGGGTGCACCTCAGCCACGCTCAAGGTCCTAAACGACATCATAACCGCCATCGATAAGAGACATTACTGTGCAGCCGTATTCATCGACCTGGCCAAGGCTTTCGATTCTGTCAATCACCACATTCTTATAGGAAGACTTGACAGCCTTGGTTTCTCAAATGATTGCCTCGCCTGGTTTACCAACTACTTCTCTGATAGAGTTCAGTGTGTCAAATCGGAGGGCCTGTTGTCCGGACCTCTGGCAGTCTCTATGGGGGTGCCACAGGGTACAATTCTCGGGCCAACTCTCTTCTCTGTATACATCAATGATGTTGCTCTTGCTGCTGGTGATTCTCTGATCCACCTCTACGCAGACGACACCAACCTGTATACTTCTGGCCCTTCTTTGGACACTGTGTTAACTAACTTCCAGACGAGCTTCAATGCCATACAACTCTCCTTCCGTGGCCTCCAACTGCTCTTAAATGCAAGTAAAACTAAATGCATGCTATTCAATCGATCACTGCCCGCACCTGCCAGCATCACTACTCTGGACGGCTCTGACTTAGAACACGTGGACAACTACAAATACCTAGGTGTCTGGTTAGACTGTAAACTCTCCTTCCAGACTCACATTAAGCATCTCCAATCCAAAATTGTATCTAGAATCGGCCTCCTATATCGCAACAAAGCATCCTTCACTCATGCTGCCAAACATACCCTCGTAAAACTGACCATCCTACCGATCCTCGACTTCGGTGATGTCATCTATAAAATAACCTCCAACACCCTACTCAACAAATTGGATGCAGTCTATCACAGTGCCATCTGATGACCTGTGCCATCACCAAAGCCCCATACACTACCCACCACTGCGACCTGTACGCTCTCGTTGGTTGGCCCTCGCTTCATACTCGTCGCCAAACCCACTGGCTACAGGTCATCTACAAGTCTCTGCTAGGTAAAGCCCCGCCTTATCTCAGCTCACTGGTCACCATAGCGGCACCCACTCGTATCTCACTGGTCACCCCCAAAGCCAATTCCTACTTTGGTCGCCTTTCCTTCCAGTTCTCTGCTGCTAATGACTAGAACGAACTGCAAAAATCACTGAAGCTGGAGACTCAAAACTCCCTCACTAGCTATAAGCACCAGCTGTCAGAGAAACTTACAGATCACCCCACTGTACATAGCCCATCTGTAAACAGCCCATCTATCTACCTCATCCCCATACTGTATTTATTTATTTATTTATCTTTCTCCCCATTATCTCTACTTGCACATTCATCTTCTGCACATCTACCATTCCAGTGTCTAATTGCTATATTGTAATTACTTCGCCACCATGGCCTATTTATTGCCTTAACTCCCTTATCTTACCTCATTTGCACTCACTGTATATAGACTTTTGTTTTCTTTTTTTCTACTGTATTATTGACTGTATGTTTTGTTTATTCCATGTGTAACTCTGTGTTTTATGTGTCGAATTGCTATACTTTATCTTGGCCAGGTCGCAGTTGCAAATGAGATCTTGTTCTCAACTAGCCTACCGGCTAAATAAAGGTGAAATCAAATTGAAAAAATGTACACTACCATTCAAAATTGTGGGGTCACTTAGAAATTTCTGTGTTTCTGAAAGAATAGCACATTTTTTGTCCATTAAAATAACATAACATTTATCAGAAATACAGTGTAGGGATTGTTAATGTTGTAAATGACTATTGTAGCTGGAAACGGCAGAATTTTAATGGAATATCTACATAGGCGTACAGAGGCCCATCATCAGCAACCATCACTCCTTTGTTCCAATGGCACATTGTGTTAGTTAATCCAAGTTTATAATTTTAAAAGGCTAATTGATCATTAGAAAACCAATTTTCAATTATGTTAGCACAGCTGAAAACTTTTGTGTTGATTAAAGAAGCAATAAAACTGGCCTTCTTTAGACTAGTTGAGTATCTGGAGCATCAGCATTTGTGGGTTCGATTACAGGATCAAAATGGCCAGAAACAAATAACTTTCTTCTGAAACTCATCGGTCTGTTCTTGTTATGAGAAATGAAGGCTATTCCGTGCGAGAAATTGCCAAGAAGCTGAAGATCTCGTACAACGCTGTGTACTACTCCCTTCACAGAACAGCGCAAACTGGCTCTTACCAGAATAGAAATAGGAGTGGGAGGCCCCGGTGCACAACTTAGCAAGAGGACAAGTACATTAGAGTGTCTAGTTTGAGAAACAGGCACCTCACAAGTCCTCAACTGGCAGCTTCATGAAATAGTACCCGCAAAACATCAGTCTCAACGTCAACAGAAGAGGCGACTCCGGAAGCCTGGCCTTCTAGGCAGAGTTTCCATGAAAAAGACGTATCTCAGACTGACCAATAAAAAGAAAAGATTAAGATGGGCAAAAGAACACAGACACTGGACAGAGGAAGGTTGGAAAAAAGTGTTTTGGATCTAAATTTGAGGTGTTCGGATCACAAAGAAGAACATTTGTGAGATGCAGAAAAAAATGGAAAGATGCTGGAGGAGTGGTTCACGCCATCTGTCAAGCATGGTAAAGGCAATGTGATGGTCTGGGGGTGCTTTGGTGGTGGTAAGGTGGGAGATTTGTAAAGGGTAAAAGGGACGTTGAAGAAGGAAGGCTATCACTCCATTTTGCAACACCATGCCATACCCTGTGGACATCACTTAATTAGAGCCAATTTCCTCCTACAACAGGACAATGACCCGAAGCACAGCTCCAAACTATGAAAGAACTATTTAGGGAAGAAGCAGTCAACTGGGAATTTTGTCTTTAATGGAGTGGCCAGCACAGTCACCGGATCTCAACCCTATTGAGCTGTTGTGGTAGCAGCTTGACTGTATGGTACGTAAGAAGTGCCCATCAACCAAACCCAACTTGTGGGAGGTGCCTCATGAAGCATGGGGTGAAATCTCTTCAGATTACCTCAACAAATTGACAACTAGAATGCCAAAGGTCTGCAAGGCTGTAATTGCTGCAAATGGAGGATTCTTTGACGAAAGCAAAGTTTGAAGGACACAATTATTATTTCAATTGAAAATCATTATTTATAACCTTGTCAACGTCTTGACTATATTTCCTATTCATTTTGCAACTCTTTTCATGTACGTTTTCATGGAAAACAAGAACATTTCTAAGCGACCCCAACTTTTTGAAAGGTAGTGTATGTTTTAAGCTAAGGATCCCATCTCCTGCTTCCAGACATTTCACCACCTACATTACAAGGGTTGGATTTGCACCAAAAAAATGCTATGTCAGCACAAGGCATGTACAGAATCTAGTATAATGATTAGCCTCATATACATTGTCTACTGGTATCTTTTTTAATTTGATAACATATAGCTTAACAATATGTAAACAGCATGTGAGTTAAGCTATTCTCTGCTTCATATGCACAATGTCAATGTGTGCATTGCAAATGCCCATAAGGCTAATGCCATCATACTGTAGGTCAGTGGTTCCCAACTCTGGTCCTCGAGTACCCCCAACAGAACAGTTTTATTGTAGCCCTGGACAAACACACCTGATTCAAAGGGTCAACTAATCATCAGGCCCTCAATGAGTTGAATCAGGTATGTTTGTCCGGGGCTACAACAAAAATGTGTGCCGTTGGAAGTACTGATAATGGTGTTGCATGCCATTATCAGCTGCAAAATGGGTTCACATGGCTGATATCCTGAAAAAATTGTGACAATCAAATAAAACAATATAATTGGAGAGCTTATGACTGAACAAAAAGGTCATGTTCATTTGAAAATACAACACAGAAACACAGAAAAATTAGAGACAGACTCCCTTCCCCTCTTTATTGCAGGACTGTGATATGTGCTTAATCAACATTAACGCTAGTTCATCCTGAATAATAGTTAAGATAACAATTAAAACAAGTTTTTTTTTATTACTTAAATGAATCAACACTTTCATGTACACTTTGAAATTATAAGTAAGGTAACTCCTATGTAAAGGTTAGACATTTTAGTAACAAGAAGGCTATTTTTACTAAAACGTAATTTCAGGTGAACAAAAAAAGTCAATACCAGTGGCCAACCTCGCTCCATTGATCCCTGATCTACTGGGTGAGCAGACTTCTGTTCCAGCCCAGTAATAGCACACTTGATTATTAACTAATTAAGTTTCATACATTGAATCAGGTGTGTTAGTGCTGGGCTGGAACAGAAGCCTGCACACCCAGCAGGGTTAGCCTGCTCCAGGTGTAATAGTTGTATAAATTGTGTGACTTTTAAACTGTATTTTTGTTCACAAAATTTGCTAACATAGGTACACATATAATACATGGTATACAAGGATTTTCCCTTATTCATTGGGACCTCTTCATCTGCAGACAGGTTTTGACGCCTCTCTGTATCTGAGGACAGAAAACATTACAAAGAAACAGGCTGCATTATACTCAAGTTACAGTAGACAGCCCTGAATATTATGTTGCTATATCTCTCTGTCCACAGTTTCTTGCTAGGGACTGGAACTGGAGAATAGTTTCATAATGTCCTCCCACAAAGGTACCTGCCATATCCGAGAAGCCTAATCTCCCTTCTCTGACAACTGAAAGTGCTAGCTAATCCTTTCACAATCTTCCATGGCTGTTAGCTAGCTACCTACCTAGCTAAATAAAATAAAATTGTATTTGTCACAGACCTTACAGTGAAATGCTTACTTATAAGCACTTGATCAACAATGCAGTTTTAAGAAAATACCCCCCCCCCCCCCCCCAAAAAAAGTAAGAGATAAGAATAACAAATAATTAAAGAGCAGCAGTAAATAACAATAGCGGGGTTATATACAGGTGGTACCGGTACAGAGTCAATGTGCGTGGGCACCGGTGTCAAGGTAATTGAGGTAATATGTACATGTAGGTAGAGTTATGTGACTATGCATAGATAATAACAGAGCAGCGTAGAAGAGTGTGGGGGGGTGGGGGCAATGCAAATAGTCTGGGTAGCCATTTGATTAGCTGTTCAGGAGTCTTATGGCTTGGGGATAAAAGCTGTTTAGAAGCCTCTTGGACCTAGACTTGGCGCTCCAGTACGGCTTTCCGTGAGGTAGCAGAGAGAACAGTCTATGACTAGGGTGGCTGGAGTCGTTGACAATTTTTCCTCTATACCGCCTGGTATAGAGGTCCTGGATGGCAGGAAGTTTGGCCCCAGTGATGTACTGGGCCGTACACACTACCCTCTGTAGTGCCTTGCGGTTGGAGACTGAGCAGTTGCCATACCAGGCAGTGATGCAACCAGTCAGGATGCTCTCGATGGTGAAGCTGTAAAACCTTTTGAGGATCTGAGGACCCATGCCAAATCTTTTCAGTCTCCTGAGGGGGAATAGGTTTTGTCGGTTTTGCCCTCTTCCCGACTGTCTTGGTGTGCTTGGACCATGTTAGTTTGTTGGTGATGTGGACGCCAAGGAACTTGAAGCTCTCAACCTGCTCCACTACAGCCCCATCGATGAGAATGGGGGCGTGCTCGGTCCTCCTTTTCCTGTCGTCCACAATCATCTCATTTGTCTTGATCACATTGAGGGAGAGGTTGTTGTCCTTGTACCACACGGTCAGGTCTCTGACCTCCCTGTAGGCTGTCTCATTGTTGTAGTTGCAACGAAAAAATACAACAAGATAGCTTACTAGCTAATATGAAGTTAACAAGATGGTGATATTTAATTCACATAGCTAGCTACAGTATATAAAGTTAGCTAACTATCAAACATTACGTACCAGCTCATTTGAGTTGGCCTGCACACTAAGCTTCTGTATCAAGCTAGTTAGTTAATAATACATCTCTTTCAAAATATATTTACTTACTTGAATAGGTTCTCCCACTGACTCCATTTTTTGGGTCCTTAATAGTGGGCCATCTTCCCAAAGTTTCCGGCGGTAGCAAAACGTAGCCAGGCATGTGGACGATTGAAGGATTTCCAACAGACTGAGTTTGGTCTTCCAACATGGTGTTCGGTGCAGTTGTTAGGTGATTTGTGATGCAACTGCAAGCCTTCTAATACCGCCTGGTGATGTCACCAGGTGGTCCAAAAACCCCATCCAGCCAAACAAGCTGACATTTCAGGCGGTCTTTTCAAACACTAAAAGTGCATTATGATACTGTAATGTAACTAGCTAAATACATAGCCTCTCCCTAATGTGTATAGCTAACATTGCACCTGACGATACGGTTTGATATGATGTAACATTAGCCATGGTTCAATTTGAACTGGCTAGCTAAGAAGATTTCAACTTATTTTAATTTGCTAGGTAAAGTTTAAGCCTACTGTCTTTACAAGCAAATCAATATGATTGCATAATTGCATATTTACAGCAGAAAATGTTGTATTTTTAACACAAACACAATTTTTTTGATAAAGGTATCTACATTCAAGCTGGCCATGTTTGTGCAATGTTCATATACAGCCTACACTTGTAGGGATATTAGTTCTAGGATTTGTCCCCCGGGAAATAAGCAAACTAGACCGTTGTAGAATATTGTGTTGACAGCTGAGCTGACTGAAGACCGGGCATTCAAATTGCATTTGTTGATAGTCCCAGTCGGTTTTCGAACGTTGCGTCTCCGCCAGCTCACAGTAAAAACTAAATTTTCTTGTTGTCTGCTTGTTTTAGACAATTAAAAACTACATTTAAGAAATGTACAACATTTGTAAAGATAATATTTAAACATTGCCTGCTTCCAATTAGAAAAACGTAATATTGTAGGGCGTCCCTCATGACTCTTTCATGATGATGCTAGCAGCCACTTGAGTGCTACCTAGTCAATAATCTAGCAAAGACTAACAACACAAACTAATGGACTTTACAGGTAGTGAGTTGCGTCACAAACGGACTATTCTAAACAAGTTTAAATGGGTTACCTGTGATAAAATGTTTTCCACACATGTAGCTACATGTAGCCTACTTGGACACCGGGTTGCCACATTTCCCTCTCTCCCACACCTAATAGCCTGAAGCCACAAGGCTCTTCTCACAGGCTCTATTTCCCTACCTGGGTCAGGAGGTCAGAATTGTTCACCTGGTTACATGTACATTGAACAACACGGCAGCTTTTCGGCATTTTTTGTTATTTCTGTTTAACTTAAAATCAACGACGAAGTGGTCACTTTTTTAACGGGGTTCAATGGGAAAGAATGTTTGTTTTCCCAATTTATGGGCGTGGTCGAGGGGAATTCATTCTTATGATGTGAATATCAACTTGGAGTATATCATTTCCACCAGTGGTGTAGTGGAGGGTATACGCAGATATATGCCGTATACCCACGTTTTTGGTGGGCATTACGTATACTCACTACTTAATCCCCACAATGCATATCAAAGTAGTGGTTTGGAGGTATACACCGCCGTATCAATTAATACGGCTGATGGAACAGATCCGAATGTTTAGCTTAAAATGTTGATAAACTATTGTTTCACATTTTAAGAGCACCAATGTGCACACTGTGGTAGGCCTTCCAAAATGCAATTAGAAAATACTGTTCTAAAATGTGCACCGCACATGCAGGTAGTTTCATTGGCAGAGATGGAAATATCCGTTAGAAATTTAGAAAGAGGGGAGATCTATAGATGCAACAACTGTCATGGGTTCCTAATATGACTAGGGTAATGCCTTTGGCTGCTAGACAATTAAAGAAAGTCTTTATAAAATAATTGCCTCCACGTTTCTATGGTGGGATTTTGGCTATTGTCTACTTTGAAGCAAGGTAAGACATGCCTCATAATATGAAGTAAAATGTCCAGGTTTCAAACAATTAAGGAACAGGAAAAATATAGCGATGCTAATGATAGGCCTAACCGATAGGCCTAAACTTTTCAATTAAACTAGATACAAAGTAGCCTATACCTACCTGGTATAATGATATCATGACTATTTGCATCAATCCAGTGGCAATTTGTTTTGCAAACTCCATCTCATGCACGCAACAGAAACACCACTAACCAAACAACAGTGCTTGCTGCCAGCTCAGTTTAATTAAAGGGTAACTACACTCAAAAATCTAAATTTCAGTAGTCAACGGCCTTTCTTTCAATTATTATAGCAGCCGCGAACAGATTTGTTTTTCTAACAATAATATATGTTTCAATATCGCAAAATGAATTTGCTAACAACCTGTTGTCATATTCGCGTGGCTGTTGTCATCAACCAGAAACAGGGTATGCTGTCTTCTCAACGTTCTTTTTACTTCATTACTCAAAATGATGACACCGAAGCAGACATGACTTTTCACTGTGAAAGAGGCTGTTGGTTGGTGATACGGATTCGGACGCGTACTTGCACTTTGAAAAGCGATGTCGAGGTGAGTGAAATAAGTAAACAGCAAATATATGTTTGGTGTTGTCGATGTTTGATGCTGTGAAACTTGAGGAATAGCGCTCAGATTAGCAAATCATGTCATGATAGCTTGGTTGGTACAGGTGAGCACATCAGCGGTGGAGCTCAAATGATTGACCTCTGTCTCATGGAAATAGTTGCTGTGCTTAGCTGTATATAGTCACCTAACTATATAGTTGGTTGTTTTGTCTTGTTTCTGCTGATGTAATTCATATGGGAACAGCCCATTTGCTTGCTATAGCTAGCTAACTAGTTAGACTGTCAGGCAAGAAAAGTTGAGTGTATCGGTAAATTCACTAGCCAGCCATACAGACAACCAGCTAACTAGCCACCGAAATGAAGGCTAGTGTCTTCGTTTTTATCTGTTGGGTTTAGGTTATGGTTTGTAATGTTTGTTAGGTGTAGCTATTCATAGGCTATACATTGCCTCGGTTTTCCTATTATTTGACAGTTTAGCTGTCACATTAGGGTAGTAGATGCCCGCGCAGTGGAGCTCATAAGATGAGTTGGATATTTGTTTACATAGCCAACTAACCTGTTGCTTGTTTTTCCTGTTTCTACCGATGCAATTAATTTGGAAACTGTCCCAGCATTGGAACTAATCAGCTAACATTGGCGAACTCTGTAGTTAGTCTGTCAGACAAGAAAGCAAAAGTTGATGACCGAGAAAGAGAGAGTGACATTGGAATGGGAGGTGTGTAACTGTATCACACAATTTATTATGGAAACTCCATATTATGAAGAGAGTGTGTGTATGTTTGAGAAAAATAAACAGGAAGGAAGAAAGAGACAGTGGGAGAGAGAGAGATTATGTTCCTGATCACAATTGAAGCCCATTTGTTGCTCCTCTCCTCTCCCTCTGTTACTCTGTTCCTCTAGGTCAGTGAAAGCGAAGGAAGTGATGTGAAGAGTCAGGGCTCAACAGCAGAAGGCAGGGAGGAAGGAAGAGGAGTTAGAGATGATTGGAGGGATAGAGATGTGGAGCAAGGAGGGAGGAGTAGAGCAAGAGGAGAGTGAAAAGGAGGGAGAGTATAACGAGAGAGGAACATGGAGAGGAGGAAGAAAAGGGAGAGGAGGAGGAGGGAGAAGGATAGGAAGAGAAGGGAGAGAGCGAGGGATAGGAAGAGAAGGGAGAGGGATGGAAGAGGAGGGAGAGGATGAATCAGAGGGAGAGGAGGAGGAAGAGGGAGAGCATGCTTGAGTGTGTCTGCCCCAAGTCCCGCCATTCACCCTTGTACCACACAACCTGTACCACACAGTGGCAGGGGTTTTGGAGTTGTTTTTAAAATTGGCAGGAACTTAAATCTGTTCCAGATATTGTAATGGATTATAACAAGACAATGGGCGGGGTTGACCATCTTGACCAACTGAGGAGCTATTACAATGTTGGACGCACAGGCAGAAAATGGTGGAAGTATGCGTTTTGAGGGATGCTCAACATTGCCATCATAAATGCGTACATTGTGTGGGGGACCCTGCAAAGGTCCCTTCCCAGAAACCGCAGGTGCTGGTCCCTGAAGGCATTCAAAATGCAGCTTGTGCATTCCCTTTGTGATATTGCAGGAAGTGGGGAGCCAAGAGTGTGGAACCAAGGCATGTGGACCGAGTTGTAACTCATTTGGAAACAGGTGAAGTTTGAAGGGCTCAAGAGAGGGTGTGTGGTGTGCATCTGGAGTGGATGCAGGGCACAGAGTGGGAGATATGTAGAAACCTCCTTCGGTGCTCTACATGTTCTGTGCCACTTTGCAGGATGGGGCAGTGCTTCCAAAAGTTGTTGTTTTGTATGTTCTTTCTTTATGTCTCTATATAACACTAGTTGCATTCACGGAATTGTTGTCAAAGTAGGCTACTATTTCCACATTTTGTGTCAGGCCTGGTCTGTACTAAATCTTACTGACCTACATTTCAAAATAGTCTCTGCATTTTTACATTGTTGCAGAAGTAAGAATCATTGTCATTGTCAATCAAATAGCCTACTTTGTGTGGATTTTGAAATACTTTTGGAATATTGTCCTCTGGTCACATTTTGGATAATTGTATTTATAAGTATAATATATTATACCTGGTACATTTTTAGTGAGTAATTTTGTCAAATTTACTACAATTTAAATACTCTTATGTTTTTTTTGTTGTGTTGCGTGTTCATTTTTTTATAGTGAACAATGGAAGACAAAATGAGTGTTATTCCTATTGACATGAATGTGGTGTCACATTAAAGAGGTGGTGCTCTTTAAAAGTATGTTAATTTATAATTGTTATTTGTTATTTGTTTTTGAGCTATGTCTGTTTGTTTGAAATGTGTGAGAAAATGAGCTTTATCTTGAAAATTCTCAGTAATCTACAGCATCATTCTAGAATTCTATTGGGGTCTAAAGGGTTTAGCATTGTTGTGGACATAGAACATCCAGTTTGTTGTTTTTCTATTAAAAAAAGTGTGACTTTGAGAGTGAACCTGAAAGAAATGGTAAAAATCCATTTGACAGCCTCATTTATCTATTTCAATAGTAGGCCTACTATTAGCCTACTTGCACAGTACAGCTTGGGTTGACCTGACTGTGAAAGACCAATATGGTATTCATAATTTTAGATTATTCAGAGTGTATTTCACTGTCATATAATTTTTCACACAGGGCGCCTTCACTTGCCGGGTCGGCTGTTTGGGAAATGTTTGGAAAAATTTGAGTATACCCACTTTGAGGTACCATTACACCACTGGTTTTCACGGTAACATGTCTTTACATGACGTGCTAAAATGTACATGTCGTGATAAAAAATAGTTGCATGCTACTTTCGCAGTAAGGTGTCTCATGAAACACATTCCAGACAAAGGTACTTATTGCTATCTTGGCATAACTGTGATTTGACAGAGAAATATCAGCTAGCTACACTAAGGAAAAATCTAAACGCAACATGTAAAGTGTTGGTCCCATGTTTCATGAGCTGAAATAAAAGATCCCAGAAATGTTCCATACTCACAAAAAGCTTATTTCTCTCAAATGTGGTGTACAAATTTGTTTACATCCCTTTCAGTGAGCATTTCTCCTTTGCCAAGGTAATCCATCCACCTGACAGGTGTGGCATATCAAGAAGCTGATTAAACATCATGATCATTGCACAGGTGCAACTTGTGCTGGGGACAATAAAAGGCCACTAAAATATGAAGTTTTATCGCACAACACAATGCCACAGATGTATCCCGTTTTGAGGGAGCGTGCAGTTGGCATGCTGACTGCATGAATGTCCACCAGAGCTGTTGCCAGATAATTGAATGTTAATTTCTCTACCATAAGCCACCTCCAACGTCGTTTTAGAGATTTTGGCAGTACATCCAACCGGCCTCACAACCGCAGACCATGCGTATGGCATTGTGTGGGCGAGCTGTTATCTGATGGCCATGTTGTGAACAGAGTGCCCCATGGTGGCGGTGAGGTTATGGTATGGGCAGGCATTACGGACAATGAACACAATTGAATTCTATCAATGGCAATTTGAATGCACAGAGATACCATGACGAGATCCTGAGGCCCATTGTCGTGCCATTCATCCACTGTCATCACCTCATGGCCTGCAAACTAACCAGCCATGATACCCATTGAGCATGTTTGGGATTCTCTGGATCGACGTGTACCACAGCATGTTCCAGTTCCTACCAAGAGAAACACACCCAAAAAACACCCACATTAAACCACACCCCAAAGTCCACTCTCATTTGGGCTTCAGTAATGGCCACTGCATTTCTTAATGAGCACCGGAAGATTCACATGCGGAATAGGTGAGTGCAGTTCACATTTAAGAAAGATTATTATGAATGTGTTTAGGCTGAAACTCCCCCTCCCCAAAGACTGGGATATGTCTCAAATGGCACCCTATTCCCAACATAACACACTACTTTTGACCAGAGCCCTACGGCACTATATAGGGAATAGGGTGCCATTTGGGATGATGCCTGGGTAACCACAGTACAGTATCCACTTTGACCATAATGACCACCTGTGTAGCAATACCTCTGAATATTATTTGTTCAAGCAGCATATCAATTATCTGCATAATTCAACATAGAAGAGCTTAATAGCTTATTACTCACTTGCACCGTTTCATTTGCTCTTAACCATATCGTTTTTGTTTTTACTTCAAACATTCAGAATTTAGTTCCATTTTATATTTTCACAACAATATGAGATTCTATATTTCCAAAATGCTTTTCATAACCTACCAAAAAAATTCAATGATAATTTCTGAAAATACATTACATTTTACTTAGACCATGAAACTACGCCTCAGTTTTCAATGAAAGTGAACGAATGACTACGTTAGCTTCAAACCGCCTCCACTAAATTGACATTTCAGTAAATAACATTCAACAGTCACTCACTGAGTGACTTCCAATGTTCAATGTGTCAAAAATCTAACAATGTGCCATAAATCTAACATTCTGCTTGACAATGTGTTGCTGCTTACTGCTATGTAAGCACTGATTGGTTTAAACCCCGAACCAGCTACTCTGAAACGCAGAGGAGGAAGAGCGAGAGCTTTTTGAGTATTGTGAATATCAGTTCAATGTCCTGAGTGTGGGTGATAAAGGCTTTCTTCTCCAGGTACAAGCAGCCAATTCTTGGATTATTATCCGGTAAGGGCTTTTCTGGAAGTAATTTACAGCTCCCCAGCCACCCATCAGCAGCGAGCGTGTCCGTGAGTGTGCTTCATGTCTTGTTTAGGAGCAAGTCTCTGTCATCACAACAAGCACCCTCCTCTGTCTCCATTCTGAGGCTGCCACTTCTGCACAGCATCACATCAACACAGAGAACTGCGACAACCAAGACCTTCACTGTAAATGAGGAGCAGTGAGAGAATACAAAGAAGCGCTAGAACACTGAGATTATATTCCAACATGACTGAGGTCACAGCTAATATCCAACAAATAAATGATGAAGTATAATATTGATGTTTTACAGTGTATGAAAATAAGTTTGAATTGGAGTTCAATTGTTATTGCAGATTCTACATTTAACTAGTTTGACGATGATCTGCCCTCAATTTGACCTCCTATTCATTTTTAATATACATTGTCACAAAAAGCGTACATAGATGCAATCGTAGGTTACAGAGGAGCCATATACAAGTCCACGGTTCAAGTGGTTATCTATTAACAGGCAGCTAGCTCTACCTTGGTGACATTACACACAAAAAAGACATAGTTCATTAAAGCTCCTCTAAATCCTTTTAACTCTACAGGGACCATCCAGAGACTACCAGGTCAATACTGCCCTCTACAGACAAAACATAATTTGGATGGCTCTTCATTTGTCAAGCTCCACAGGTAAATAGTCCATGTTCACACCACACAGGGAGTAGGAAAAAAATAAATGATAGATGACGAAATGCTGTTTAAGCTAAAGCTGCATGTGTTAGTTTATCAGTGAAGCTCAGACATTTTATTGAGAGTGGAAATTAGATGGCCACTTTATCTTTGATAGAGGTCAAGCCTCACAAGGAAAATGGCAGCAGGATAAGATAGGGGGATTAAAACAGTCTTGTAATTACAGACCACAGAAAAATTATGCAAAACATCATCAATCAATGCTGGAGGTCATACTAATACCTGGGCAGAGTGCATGATGGGACATGGCATGGAAATTGGTTCAGTACCTCCAACGGTGGCTATCTCCTCAACCAGGTGCAGCTGTTATATTCCCCCACTGTCTTTGGAAACATGTTCAATTGGTATGTTTAATTGACTCTCGTAGTACACCTGTATTATAATCATCGGGTCGTTCCATGAAATGAGCGCCTTTTGCATCCATTTGATATATTAAGTAGAAATTGTGCACTAATTTTGCATTTTAAAAGCCTGTTATATTAAGTGATGTGTCCTTTACTATAGACCACATGGAGAATTCAATAAATCTGATTTTTATATGAATAAAGGCTTGCTAAAGTGCTGAAATTCAGCATTTTGACATGTCCTTGTCACTTCTAGGAGGATTTTAACCCACTTGTTCCCAAAATGTTTCAAAATGTCCTAGTTATTTTGTTGCTTTGACAAAGCCATTTCTGAAGATGATTATTTATTTAATGTGATTAGTGATTAATTTACCTCTGTCCCTCATTTTAAGGTCAACCCTGTTATGTGAACTGAACTTTCGTTTTAATATGGTGAAACTATTCTTTTTTTGAATATTTATTTTCGAAAGGAACATTGAACATCTAATATTCAAATTAGAGAGTAAAAGGTGAGCTGGTTTTACTCTTTTTTTTTTTTACATTTTCTCATGTTTTGTGGTGGAAAACTGAGCTGGTCAAGCATAACACCCTGTTACCCATAGATAGACGGGCTAGAAATGTTTTAACAATTTCCTTTTTTTTGCGAAGCTTGCATTTAATTGCCACTCCCTGTTGCACACAACACGCCTCCATTCCTCTGTCACAAGGGTTTTAAGATGAAATCATCAACCCTGTTACTTTATTTGGCACTATTTCTTTTTATTTAACCTCTTGAGATGGGAATTATTATTTAATTTTTTATGAAGCTGAATTCTTTAATTAATTGAAATCAGTTGTTTTTTTTACCAAGTTACACTTCTCAAAAGGCACTGAATTTGTGGAACGACCCTAGTACACTTGTGTATTTCTTATTTTCATTCTGTTTTTATATAAGAGCATAAGAACAATTTGACCCAAAATGAGAGGGGGGGGGGGGGTTGTGAAGTACAGGCTCAAGGTTATCCCAGGTAAGGTGTGACTGGCTGCTTTAACAGAGCTATAATACGAGCTGCCAACCTGTTCCGACACTGTGTGCGTCCCAAATGGCACCTTATTCCTGATGTAGTGCACTATATAGGGAAAAGGATGCCATTTGGGATGCACACTTTCATATTAATGATATGAATAGAATTTCAACACATCCCCAGGACAATAGTCACTGTTTTGATAACTTTTTTTTAAAAACATGTCAGGGGCATTGTATAAATCTCGATGAATAAAATGACCTGAAATATCACAGTGGATATATCTGAAAAATATTAAAAATGTGCAGTTATTAAAAAATAAAATAGAAGTGGAAGCTTAGCAGATGGGATCTATTTGAACTCTGTTATAACTGATGTGTCCTGCGCTTTTATATCTCAGGATGGTGGCGACATCCATCATAACACCACAGAGACAGAATGTGTTGCATATGGCAGCGAGAATATGGGATTTGTCCCAAATGGCAACCTATTCCCTTTGAAGTGCACTACTTTTGAGCAGAGCCATATAAGCCCTGGTCACAAGTAGTGCACTACATAGGGAGTAAGGTGCGATATTGGATGCAGCGTAGTAATAATTCCAGTTAATCACTGTCAGCAGATGCCGGTATTAATAACTATTCACTCATGGTCGCCGGCATACCATGTCATAAATGATTGTGTGTAGAATTTATGAATCTGAGAAACAAATTAAGCTGGAGGGAGGCATGTGCCATTGGTTTGATAGTAGAGGACGAGGGGTGTAGTGTTTAGGATTCTCAACATATCCCTTTCCTGTCCTCTCAACCAAGTCATTGCATGCACAGAGAGCAGAGAACAGGGGTGCTAAAAAATGCATTCTATGTATTATTTATGCAACTTTCACAGCAGTGCGAGCTGCAGAGACTGAAAATGCACCTTGTCGGCTTTTGGTCCCCACGTTGAAATCAATGGAAAGCCCTGCTGACCTGCCACCAGCCACATGAGCGATTGAATTCAAATAGACATTGAGGCTTAAAATACTTCTGCAAGGAAACTGGGGGGGCGGTGGACTTTCAACGCCTTACGTTCCACTGTTGCCCCCTTGCAGTTCAGTTCTGCTCCCACCAACAATGAATAGTCAGTCATCTGTATTCTCAAACAGCAGGTCTACATATCATTGCATAGCAGGGCCCCATTTCCATATGTGTCTTGTCCTGGGGATGTTTCACTCAGGCTTCTTCATGTCTGAGCAACCACGCAAGCACTAATTTATTGACATGAAATAACTGTCATTACATCTGATGCACACACACTTTGTTTGATCCACCATGGTCAGAAAGAGAGAGTGCCTGAGTGACGCATGCAGTTGCAAGCATCAGTCAGACCACACACCAGCTATAAGGGAGGTGGTGTCTAGCTCACCAGCCATTTCACAGAGTGTTTACACTATTAAAGAGTGAGGCCCACGGTTCCTAAGCTCCTTCTCTCAGATCCGGTTTCCCCCCAAGGTATTACAAGAGGAATTTGACCACCTCTTTAAGATCAAGGAGGGGCTCAACATGTAATGACGCAGAGCCCTATGGGATTTTAATTGATACATTTGAATGTTGACAAGATTCATAGGAAAGTAGGAAGCCTACATCAAAAACTAAATTGGAATAATGTGCAAGAACCAAGGAAATGTCGTTCTGATTGTGACTTCAGTACTGTTTATTTTTCTATATATTTTTTATGTATTTCTAATTACCCTTTGAAAATCCATGCTATAAGGATCCATCCTAGTAATGTAAAAACCACCAGCACACTGGTAATCTTGATGGTTCCAACAATATAATAGATCTTATTTCAACATAATGTAAAAGTTAAGTGCTTCTTGGTATGATACAACCTAAATTCACACAGAGCATATCTTGGTTGCAAAATGATGGATATTTGTATTTCCCTGAGAGAAATTCTCCTAAGGATGTTCCACCATAAAGTGAAACCTACCATGACCAGACCCTTACTGTTTGAGCCAAGAAAATGTCTCTCCTTCACACTCCCTGCCTGCAGAGCTGTTTAGAACCATATATAAACCAGACTCACAATTCCCCCAGTCTAATAAACAACACTTTTCTCTATTCTTTCAAATGGCATGCAGTGGCAGACTGCTGTGTCTAATTTCACATTGCAAATATTAGAGTGAGGATTATACACACTTGGCTATGCCAAAATATGATTCAGTTCACTGTATCAACAACTCCCCACTTGGCCATGCCTTTTCATGCTTTTCTCTAAATGTTGTCACTTCAAGTCAGTAAATTATAATTCCCAATGGTTCCCTGACACTGATGAATCAATAAGCCAACCATTAGAATGATAATTTATTGATTCTAAACCTCAGCCCTCTCGACAGGAAAATTTATTCTAAAAGTAATGTGATGATTTCTGTTCGAGATACAGTTGAAGTCGGAAGTTTACATACACTTAGATTGGAGTCATTAAAACTCATTTTTCAACCACTCCACACATTTCTTGTTAACAAACTATAGCTTTGGCAAGTCGGTTAGGACATCTACTTTGTGCATGACACAAGTAATTTTTCCAACAATTGTTTACAGACAGATTATTTCACTTATAATTCACTGTATCCCAATTCCAGTGGGTCGAAGTTAACATACACTAAGTTGACTGTGCCCTTAAACAGCTTGGGAAATGATGTCATGGCTTTAGAAGCTTCTGATAGGCTAATTTACATAATTTGAATCAATTGGAGGTGTACCTGTGGATGTATTTCAAGGCCTACCTTCAAACTCAGTGCCTCTTTGTTTGACATCATGGGAAAATCAAAAGAAATCAGACAAGACCTCATAAAAAAAATTGTAGACCTCCACAAGTCTGGTTCATCCTTGGGAGCAATTTCCAAATGCCTGAAGGTACCACGTTCATCTGTACAAACAATAGTACGCAAGTGTAAACACCATGGGACCACGCAGCCGTCATACCGCTCAGGAAGGAGACGCGTTCTGTCTCCTAGAGATGAACGTACTTTGGTGTGAAAAGTGCAAATCAATCCCAGAACAGCAGCAAAGGACCTTGTGAAGATGCTGGAGGAAACATAAGTATCTATAATACAAAAGTATCTATATCCACAGTAAAACGAGTCCCCTATCGACATAACTTGAAAAGACGCTCAGCAAGGAAGAAGCCACTGCTCCAAAACCGCCATTAAAAAAAGCCAGACTACGGTTTGCAACTGCACATGGGGACAAAGATCGTACTTTTTGGAGAAATGTCCTCTGGTCTGATGAAACAAAAATAGAACTGTTTGGCCATAATGGCCATCGTTATGTTTGGAGGAAAAAGGGGGAAGGCTTGCAAGCCGAAGAACCACATCCTAACCGTGAAGCACGGGGGTGGCAGCATTATGTTGTGGGGGTGCTTTGCTGCAGGAGGGACTGGTGCACTTCACAAAATAGATGGCATCATGAGGTAGGAAAATTATGTGGATATATTGAAGCAACATCTTCAAGACATCAGTCGGGAAGTTAAAGCTTGGTCGCAAATGGGTCTTCCAAATGGACAATGACCCCAAGCGTACTTCCAAAGTTGTGGCAAAATGGCTTAAGCACAACAAAGTCAAGATATTGGAGTGGCCATCACAAAGCCCTGACCTCAATCCCATAGAAAATTTGTGGGCAGAACTGAAAAGCGTGTGCGAGCAAGGAGGCCTACAAACCTGACTCAGTTACACCAGCTCTGTCAGGAGGAATGGGCCATAATTCACCCAACTTATTGTAGAAAGCTTGTTGAAGGCTACCCGCATTTGACCCAAGTTAAACAATTTAAAGGCAATGCTACCAAATACTAATTGAGTGTATGTAAACTTCTGACCCACTGGGAATGTGATGAAAGAAATAAAAACTGAAATAAATCATTCTCTCTACTATTATTCTAACATTTCTAACACTTAAAATAAGGTGGTGATCCTAACTGACCTAAGACAGGGAATTTTTACTGGGATTAAATGTCAGGAATTGTGAAAAACTGAGTTTAAATATATTTGGTTAAGGTGTATGTTAACTTCCGACTTCAACTGTATAAAGTTTAATAAATCGTGTCTCAGCTTATATTTGCATTGTATGACAGAACAGAAAACTGGGACCCATTTGAAACTGTCCAAACAGGGTGACCTCTGAAGTCTAGTTAGTGATGTGTTCCTGCCTGCCTTTCTGCCTGCCCACCCTCAGTTTATTATTACAATGCAGTATAGATCCTTGCCTTGAGACCTGCTGGCATTACTCAGATGCCTAACAACACTTGGCACAGGTGACTCAGGCTTTCCTGCTTTATATTCACTCAGTGTGATACCTAAATAGCAGAGCAATCCCATAATGCTTTGCATTTGACAGATTTTTATAAATCTAATATAGCCTGTGCACTAAGTGTTATTGCTTGTAATATGGTGTGAAACTGTCTCTGGGTTTTATAGGAACAATAGCTGTAATGATAATTGAGAAACCTTGCACCAGAACAGTGTGATTGGTATATTTGCGCTCCATTGTACTCAGTCCATGGTTGTATGTGAGAACTTATAGGATACCATACAATTGTCAGCTCACTTTCAGCAAAGGAAAGAGTCAAAAAAATGTCAACTGAGACTTATAGTATAAACATCAACACCTAAATGGCAGGGACATACTGTATCCTGGACAAAGATTTTAAAGAGGAGAGAAATTGGTATTTTAGACTATCATACCATCTGCGTGATATCAATAGACATCTAGGGTATAGTGATTGGAGTGGTTTTATTACTCGCCCTATCATTTAAAAAGGACATGTGCCATTATTGTTGCCTACACTCCTCAATCTTCAGAGGAGAGACAGAAAGCAGATATCCTTCTGAGAGTTAAATATTAACGATAGTATCAATAAGGCTTGAAAAAGCCAATGGCTAATTGATTTAAACGTCATCTCTCGCACAAGATACAGAGGTAACTATTTAACTTGGTCAAAAACAAATATTCCCCACAATAAAAGATCTATATATACTGTATGCATTATATTCTACACTCAAAATGTTGGAGAGCAATAAACATTTGAATAAATACAAAGCAGGCCATATTTCCTGTATTGATCACCTTACTATTCCAACATCCTGGGGAATGTTTGCAACCAGTAAAAGAGCCCTTAATGTCTCCCCGAGAACCGCATATTACTAAATGGTTGACATGCACAAAACAGATTGGATAACTGTTCCCGATTATTCCAGCAGCATCCAAGTAAACTGTGCTAGAATTGAAGCAACCCCTAAGCATATTCAGATTTGTTTTTTGAAACAATTACAATTTGAGGTACTCTGTTCTGTTGTTATACTGCTTATAAAAGCTACACAAGCATGCAATTATAAAATGTCTCTTTCAAGTTACATTATGGTGATTTAGATGCTTCAATTTGTTTCCACTGTATCTAACCATGTCTAAGGCATGCCTAATCAATGATCCAATCCTACACCACACATCCAACTACCCACTGCTCTGGAAGTCAGTTCTTATTGGTAAATACTGTATGTCCAAAAGCTGAAGAACATACGCACATCCAGGTACTTTCCGCAGGTGCTGGAGTTGTAGGTGAATTCATGGAAAACAGGAAGGAAAACACCGCACACTGCTGCTCATGCTCCCAGGTGATATTTATTTACAATGTTTCCACCCCTAGGTCTTCATCAGGCATACATTTCCCATGTGGGGGTGGAAGGTCCTATATATAGGGGCAGTACTCAGTGACAATACTGTATGTCAACATAGAATATTCCATTTGTTTATATTTGTCCACAGAATACATTAGCTCCCTGGTGCCGTCTAGTTCTTGTGACTGTACCTTAGAGTCCCTAGCATACTGTTACACAAGCTGCTAGAATATTGACAGAAACTGACATCCGCTGACATGACAATCTCTCATTTCATCTTCAAAACATTGTGCCGGGTGGCAGGAGAGAGAGCACGCTCAATTTATCTGAAGGAATGGATGCTGAAAATGTTATAGATAAAATTGCTAACTATTGCTGATACTGATCGGTGCTTAGCAAGATAATAAATTATAGGGAGAAAAATATATGCTGCTATATACATACATTCATTCTAGACTAGTTACATCCTAATTAATGTGAATACACAAACTGTCAAAATAATGTACAATTGGATGTAGCAGAAAATTACACATTGCAATCTTCCTGTTTATTTTTGGTCAAGTGCTTTCCATAACAAATGTCCATTAGGGACAAAGGACGTGCCAGAGAGCTCATTATCCCAGGGCTTGTCTCAGAGATGCCGGTAGAAACCCCCCGACCACATCAACCTGGATTACACTCTTGAGACTGCTTGTCCTAAGAGATTACAAAATGTTTGGAATTATACAGAGTCTCATTAAATTGAGGACGATGGTAGCTGAGCTGCTGGAATTCATTATAATTATGCCTCAGTCATGGTTATGCAGTGTTACTTTCAACTTGCAAGCTCACACCATTTTGCAGAGGGTAAACATCATTGTCCTCTCTTTGCCCTTTTATGTTTGATGCATAATTGTTCATGGACCACAGGTAATTTGGCACGCCAGTGACTGAATAAATTCACAGCTTCAACATTTTGTAAAAAATATGCAGCAAGACAATGTGTCTACAGTCAGTAGCCTTGCAATGCTATTCATTTTGCACCAAGTGCCTTCCCTCTGCAATGCACATACATGAAAAGGCATAGTCGGGCCTCACATCACAATGTGGAACTAGTGTGGGTTGGCTCTGAGGGTTGCATCAGCTCTCTTTCTTTTCACTGCCCTCTCAACACTGACTGTGGAGAGACAAGCGAGCCATTCCCCTTTCCTCAGCCATCCTCTTAGCCAAAAACCTACTTAAAAAAGAACATCTTTGAACTTCCCTCTATGGTCGCCAAGGCATGGGGAAAGCCTCTCTCCACCACTTCCATCTTCACCCCTCAGACGACAGACAAAATGGCATCCAGGACAAGCTGTAGTGTGGGCTGTATTTTGTGCACTAATGAGAACATCTGTGTGGTACCCGCCAGCCTTAGCAACTGTCTCCTAGCAAAGGTGGCGGGCGGCTTGGGCAGGCAGCTGTTGTAAATGTGTCAGTTTACACTGACACAGAGGTTACATCAGCGTGGCACTAAAATAACTCTGCAGTCAGAAGGGGAATTAATACATTCTCACTGCCATTTTTTTATTTCAATCTCCAGAATTTAACTGGTCTCTGAAGTTCCCTTTCTGTGTAATATTTTTTGTGTGGAATTTAATCTTATAGAAAAACAACATTGGAGGGGATTGACCTCACTACTTGATTTAGTAGTGAGGTGGTAAAGATGTTGTAAAAGGTGATCTGTAGGTTGAATGTATGTGAGGCTTACTGTACTAAAGGTTAATGTAGTACCCTGGATAAATGTTCTTAACCTTAATTGCTTCAGTTAATGTCATGTTGTCCGAGATAAGGTGGTCTGAGGGGAAACATTTTACAAGATCAAATGGAACAATGCTCCCCCCTATTGGACATTCCATGTTTTCACAAAGTCTGAGTAACAGATTTGATGCATAATGTATACAGGATTTTATTGTGTAGCATGAGAATTATAAGCAAGAAACATGAATTTGTCAAACCATAACAATTTAATGGTGACAGTGTCTTCCGTCTACATTGTACATATATTATGTCACTTTCAGGACAGTAGTTTGGCTAGCAGAGGAGCTGCCCCTGAGAACAACTACAAGTTAGCAAAAAAGCAGGATTTCAGAAATGGAGCCAACTGGAAAAGTCTTCAACCAGAAACTGGAGCCAAGTGGAAACATCAATATATGAGTAAGTCTCAGCTTCAGGACAACAGTGTAAACTGGGTTTAAGTTGTGGAGACGTGGAAACGACAGTTCCAGCTCCGACACCACAGGCCGACACAAAATGTATACTGGTGCGATTAATGGTCATCCACGGCTTGCACAAACCTAAAGTGCCAGCATGTCAAGCAACAATATTCTCCAGGAGAATCGAATAGAAGCGCATCTGACTGCTCCGAATTGTAATTCACATATATAAGTCACGGTACTTAGTCATCCCACATCTCCCCAATGTAAACCCACCTTTAATATGAGTCAGAGTCTCAGCTTTAGGACAAAAGTGTAACAGCAATGTCTATTTCTCCTGGTTCCCTTCGCCATCTGCTGGCCATTTGACAGAGATGTGATAGGGTTTCAGCTCATTTTCAGAGACAAAATCTGGGGCATGACTCATCAGGTCATGGCCCCTGAATGATTTGGGGAAGGCAATCACGTCCCTGATGCTGGGGGTTCTGACTATAATGGACATTAGGCGGTCCAAACCTAGAGAAGAAGTGAACAAGGGATTTTAGTTAGGGGAATGAAATGATGACTCACAAATGATGCATCACACTTGGCTGCAGGAAGACAAGGGGCCTGGTCTACTAAGTCTACTACTTAGCATCTGTAGAACAAATTGTGAAATATCAAAGCATGAGAAACACAGCTGGGTTTGTCAGTTATGATGGTTATTATGGCTGATAAACCCCATGCAATTCCACCATGAGGGGGAGCCCCAGAGTCCAGTGCCTCGAGCAGGTGAGAGAGGAGAGACGGATCGTCCTGGAAGACAGAACAAACCAGTCAGGGCCCGGTTTCCCAAAAACATCTTAAAGGGATACTACTCCTGGGGACCATTTTTGTCTCTGCATCCAGTATGAATGAAGATAAAGGAAGTTTTGTGAGCCAATGCTAATTAGTCTATGGTATCTAGTAGCATGCTTCCAGTTATTGTGCTAACGCTAGTAAGCAATTGCGCTAATGCTAGTCACCAACTTTATCAGAAAATAAAAGATCAACACCAAACTGATCCTTTGGTCATATGTAAGGCGATCAAAACAAAATGCAGAGGCAATCTGCACCAGTAACGCTAGCTTAGTGTGCAACAACTGGTGGTGGTGAGTATAACCAGAGATACTGGAATATAATCACTTCTCTGGTATAACTTAGCTAACAATGTTAGATACGTTTATTGCTGGTTATGTAGGTAGCTACAGTTGAAGTCAGAAGTTTACATACACTTAGGTTGGAGTCATTAAAACTCATTTCAGCCACTCCACACATTTCTTGTTAATTAACAAACTATAGTTTTGGCAAGTTGGTTAGGACATCTACTTTGTGCATGACACAAGTAATTTTTCCAACAATTGTTTACAGAGATTATTTCACTGTATCCCAATTCCAGTGGGTCAGAAGTTTACATACACTAAGTTGACTGTGCCTTTAAACAGCTTGGAAAATTCCAGAAAATTATGTCATGGCTTTAGAAGCTTCTGATAGGCTAATTGACATCATTTGAGTCAATTGGAGGTGTACCTGTGGATGTATTTCAAGGCCTACCTTCAAACTCCGTGCCTCTTTGCTTGACATCATGGGAAAATAGGAAGGATACGCGATGGGTCTCCTAGAGATGTACGTATTTTGGTGCAAAAGTGCAAATCAATCCCAGAACAACAGCAAAGTACCTTGTGAAGATGCTGGAGGAAACGGGTACAAAAGTATCTATATCCACAGTATCGACATAACTTGAAAGGCCACTCAGCAAGGAAGAAGCCACTGCTCCAAAACCGCCATAAAGAAGCCAGACTACGAAACAAAAATAGAACGGTTTGGCCATAATGACCATCATTATGTTTGGAAGAAAAAAGGGAAGGCTTGCAAGCCGAAGAACACCATCCCAACCGTGAAGCACGGGGGTGGCAGCATCATGTTATGGGGGTGCTTTGCTGCAGGAGGGACTGGTGCACTTCACAAAATAGATGGCATCATGAGGATGGAAATTATGTGGATATATTGAAGCAACATCTCAAGACATCAGTTAGGAAGTTAAAGCTTGGTTGCAAATAGGTCTTCCAAATGGACAATGACCCCAAGCATACTTCCAAAGTTGTGGCAAAATGGCTTAAGGACAACAAAGTCAAGGTATTGGAGTAACCATCACAAAGCCCTGAGCTCAATCCCATAGAAAATGTGTGGGCAGAACTGAAAAAGCATGTGCGAGCAAGGAGGCCTGCAAACCTGACTCAGTTACACCAGCTCTGTCAGGAGGAATGGGACAAAATTCACCCAACTTATTGTGGGAAGCTTGTGGAAGGCTTCCCGAAACGTTTGACCCAAGTTAAACAATTTAAAGGCAATGCTACCAAATACTAATTGAGTGTATGTAAACTTCTGACCCACTGGGAATGTGATGAAAGAAATAAAATCTGAAATAAATCATTCTCTCTACTATTATTCTGACATTTCACATACTTACAATAAAGTGGTGATCCTAACTGACCTAAGATGGGGCATTTTTACTAGGATTAAATGTCAGGAATTGTGAAAAACTGAGTTTAAATGTATTTGGCTAAGGTGTATGTAAACTTCTGACTTCAATTGTATGTTTTGATAAAGCGAGGCAGGCTAGCTAATGTTTTAGCTAATGTTAGCGTAGCTAGCTACCACATTACAACTTAGTTAGGTCATAGATCATACATGTTTATTGTATATTGTCTAGATACTGCTGGTTATGTAACATTATCATTTGATAATGCTAGCGAGGCAGGCTAGAAAACTTGAGCTTGCAAGTTAGTTCATATTTCATACGTATTGTATTGTCTAGGGCAAAACTAAATAATGAATGCAGCTACGGTTTGGTGGTAGCCAACTCATGTCTGAGTCTGACTAATTCAGTGAACTAGGAGCAACAAACTATAATGTCGTCAACGGCCTGAATCAAATCCAACCTGGAGCTACAGTCAGAAAAGCATAGAATTAGCTTGACTCAAGTTACTACCCTGATGACACAGACGGCTTCATCAACAATGGTTATGAGAAAAGTTGTATTTAAAAAAGCCCCAGTTTGGTAAACTACTCGTCTATTACCAAGCAGATACAACTAGTAGAGTCATATTGGTTGTGAAGTGCATTATCAAAAAGCTTTGATCTTTCTTTATAACAAAATGCTATTTACCATTTGGCTGTCTATTGTATCACCCTGTCACAGGCCCTCCCAGTCAACACCACTTCATAAAATGAGGAAGTACATTGTTTATGAGGATTGCCTGGTCAAAGGTCAAAACAGTTTAGAGTTTTGTCCCAATTTACCTTCATAACCTAGCCTGGTGGAACCAGCCTGATAGCTGCGTTTACCATTCCATTTCACATCACATAATGAAATCTGAAGTGAAATAGAAAGGAGAATGCAGCGATCAGGTGGAACTACTGTGGGTTGGCTCTGAGGGTTGTATCAGCTCTCTTTCTTTTCACTGCCCTCTCAACACTTACTGTGAAGAGACAAGCGAGCCATTCCCCTTTCCTCAGCCATCCTCTTAGCCAAAAACCCACGAAAAAAGGAAAGTCTTTGAACGTCACTCTATAGTTGCCAAGGTATGGGGAAGGTCTCTCTCCACCACTACTATCTTCACCCCTCAGACAACAGACAAAATGGCATCCAGGACAAGCTGTAGTGTTGGCTGTATTTTGTGCACTAATGAGAACATCTGTGTGGTACCTGCCAGCCTTAGCAACTGTCTCCTAGCAAAGGTGGCGGGCGGCTTGGGCAGGCAGCTGTTGTTGTAAATGTGGCAGTTTACACTGACACGGAGGTTACATCAGTGTGGCACTAAAATAACTCTGCAGTCTGAAGGGGAATTAATACATTCTCACTGACAATTTTTTTTATTTCAATCTCCAGAACTTAACTGGTCTCTGAAGTTCCCTTTCTGTGAAATATTTATTTGTGTGGAATTTAATCTTATAGAAATACAACATCGGAAGGTGTAGATCCTGTCAAGCTCTGTCAGGTTGGATGGGGGAGCGTCACTACACAGCTATCAGGTCTCTCCAGAGATGTTCGATCAGGTTCAAGTCCGGGCTCTGAATGGGCTACTCAAGGACATTCAGAGACTTGTCCTGAAGCCACTCCTGCGTTGTCTTGGCTGTGTGCTTACGGTCGTTGTCCTGTTGGAAGGTGAACCGTCACCCCAGTCTGAGGTCCTGAGCACTCTGGAGCAGGTTTTTAATCAAGGATCTCTCTGTACTTTACTCCGTTCATCTTTCCCTCAATCCTGACTAGTCTTCCAGTCCCTGACGCTGCAAAACATCCCCACAGCATGATGCTGTCATCACCATGCTTCACCGTAGGGATGGTGCCAGGTTTCCTCCAGACGTGACACTTGGCATTCAGGCCAAAGAGTTCAATCTTGGTTCCATCAGACCAAAGACTGTTTCTCATGGTCTGAGAGTCCTTTAGGTGCCTTTTGGCAAACTCCAAGGAGGCTGTCAAGTGCCTTTTACTGAGGAGTGGCTTCCGTCTGGCCTCTCTCCCATAAAGGCCTGATTGGTGGAGTGCTGCAGAGATGGTTGACCTTTTGGAAGGTTCTCCCATCTCCACAGAGGAACTCTGGAGCTCTGTCAGAGCGACCATCTGGTTCTTGGTTACTTCCCTGACCAAGGCCCTCCTCCCCGGATTGCTCAGTTTGCCCGGGCGGCTAGCTCTAGGAAGAGTCTTGCTGGTTCCAAACTTCTTCCATTTAAGAATGAAGGAGGCCACTGTGTTCTTGGGAACCTTCAATTCTGCAGAAATGTTTTGGTACCCTTCCCCAGATCTGTGCCTCGACACAATCCTGTCTCGAAGCACTATGGACAATTGCTTCGACCTCATGGCTTTTTTTCTGACATGCACTGTCAACTGTGGGACCTTATATAGACAGGTGTGTGCCTTTACAAATCATGTCCAATCAATTGAATTTACCACAGGTGGACTCCAATCCAGTTGTAAAAACATCTCAAGGATGATCAATGAAAACAGGATGCACCTGAGCTCAATTTCAAGACTCGTATCAAAGGGTCTGAATACTTATGTAAATAAGGCATTTCTGATTTTTCTGAAAAATGTCTATAAACCTGTTTCCACTTTGTCATTATGGGGTATTGTGTTTAGATTGATGAGGGCAAAAAATTATTTCAGAAATTTTAGAATAAGGCTGTTACGTAACAAAATGTGGAAAAAGTCACCGGGTCTGAATACTTTCCAAATGCACTGTGTATGTTTGTTTGTCAGATATCACCTCTCCTAACTGCCATTGATAATAGAATAGTGACTATGTATGTGTTCACAGATGCATCTCCACCACTTGGAGACTTGCAAGATGATGTGATGGAGTCCTGACCGACAGACATAATGCTGACGTCTCTGAATGGAGAGAGACCTGGCACTCAACACATCCACACTGTGGAAGTGAAGGTGATTACTAATAATACAGTACAGCACAAATGTCCAGTATTTGCAACACCCTTTTCATTCCATGTGTCACTGATGAACTCTGCCTCAACTTTGCCTATTTCTTCAGATGTAGAGGACTGGAGATGCTTTTGCCAGACGCCTACCTCTGTTGTTTGATGGGGAGACCATAAATGGATTGGCTTTATCTGACCTGTTCAAACTCCAACATAGTACCTGTTTGTGTGTCAGATATTACCTATCCTAACTGCCATTGGTAATAGAACAGTGACTGTGTGTATGTGTTCACTGAAACGTGTATGGAGCCAGCACATGGAGACTTGCAAGATGATGTGATTAAGTCCAGACTGACAGATGGGCTTGATACTGATGTTTCTAAATTGAGAGAGACCTGGCACTTGGCTTGATCATTTTACGAGACAACTTTTACTTGTATTGCCTTTTTTGTAAAATAATCTTTCTATCAGTCAATATGGGGAGAAAGAAACCCTGTATATTCTGCACCAGGATCAGTGAACTCCTGTTGTATACAGGACACCACATAGGGAGATATGACCAGTCTGACATGTTTGCCAAGGTACTCACATTACCACCAGACAAAATGCCGATAGGCACAGTAAATATATCGGCTGGGAATGACAAGGAAAGTTGCACATTAGCAGAACACTACTTCTACGGTATTATGTAAGGGGTTGTTTATTCTACATGGACCTGTTCCTACAATTGAAAGTTAGCAAAACACTTTTTTTTTTTTTTTTTTTTTTTTATATATCTACATAAATTCAACAATTGCATTTATCATATTACTCTGTAGGCTACTGAGCTAGTCAAAGCTTCTTCTGGCATCTCACTGTACATCTGCCTGTAGTTATTGAACTCAACCTGCAGGAGGTTTGCTTATAAAATGGCACCGGAAGAAATGGCAGCAGTTTTACGGGCGCCCAACCAATTGTGCTATTATGTGGGGGTTTTTTGCGTTATTTGTAACTTATTTTGTACATAATGTTTCTGCAACCGTATCATATGGCAAAAATGAGCTTCTGGATATCTGGACAGCGATCACTCACCTCGGATTAGACAAAGATTTTTACTTCAACAAGCAGGACGCACAGGACATACTCCGAACACCCAACAAGCCAACATCCCAGTTATTTGCAAGAGGAAGAGACGCAGGTACAGAGGACACAGAGCGGGGTGCCTCGTAAAGATCCACAGAAGGTGAGTGGGAAAGCTGCCGTTACCGTCAATATTACTCGCCAACGTGCAATCATTGGACAATAAATTAGACGAGGTACGATCACGAAAATCCTACCAACGGGACATCAAAAACTGTAATATCTTGTGTTTCACGGAATCGTGGCTGAATGATGACATGGATATTCTGCTAGCGGGATATACGCTGCACCGGCAAGATAGAACAGCACACTCAGGTAAGACAAGGGGGGGCGGTCTGTGCATATTTGTAAACAGCAGCTGGCGCACGAAATGTAAGGAAGTCTCTAGATTTTGCTCGCCTGAAGTAGAGCATCTTGTGATAAAATGCAGACCACACTATTTGCCTAGAGAGTTTTCAGCTATACTTTTCGTGGCTGTTTATTTACCACCACAGACGGATGCTGGCACTAAGGCCGCGCTCAGTCAGCTGTATAAGGAAATAAGCAAACAGGAAACCGCTCACCCAGAGGCGGCGCTCCTAGTGGCCGGAGACTTTAATGCAGGGAAACTTAAATCAGTTCTACCTAATGTCTATCAACATGTTAAATGTGCAACCAGAGGGAAAAAAAACTCTAGATCACCTGTACTCCACCCACAGAGACGCGTACAAAGCTCTCCCTCGCCCTCCATTTGGTAAATCCGACCACAATTCTATCCTCCTGATTCATGCTTACAAGCAAAAATTAAAGCAGGAAGCACCAGTGACTCGGTCTATAAAAAAGTGGTCAGGTGAAGCAGATGCTAAACTACAAGACTGTTTTGCTATCACAGACTGGAACATGTTCCGGGATTCTTCCGATGGCATTGAGGAGTACACCACATCTGTCACTGGCTTTATCAATAAGTGCATCGAGGACGTCCTCCCCCCAATGACTGTATGTACGTACTCCAACCAGAAGCCATGGATTACAGGCAACAGTCGCACTGAGCTGAAGGGCAGAGCTGCCGCTTTCAAGGCGTGGGACTCTAACCCGGAAGCTTATAAGAAATCCTGCTATGCCCTCCGACGAACCATCAAACAGGCAAAGCGTCAATACCGGGCTAAGATTGAATCATACTACACCGGCTCTGACGCTCGTCTTATGTGGCAGGGCTTGCTAACTATTACTGACTATAAAGGGCAGCACAGCCGCGAGCTGCCCAGTGACACGAGCGTACCAGACGAGCTAAATCACTTCTATGCTCACTTCGAGGCAAGCAACACTGAGGCATGCATGAGAGCATCAGCTGTTCCGGATGACTGTGTGATCACGCTCTCCGTAGCTGACGTGAGTAAGACCTTTAAACAGGTCAACATACACAAGGCTGCGGGGCCAGATGGATTACTAGGACGTGTGCTCCGGGCATGTGCTGACCAACTGGCAGGTGTCTTCACTGACATTTTCAACATGTCCCTGATTGAGTCTGTAATACCAACATGTTTCAAGCAGACCACCATAGTCCCTGTGCCCAAGAACACAAAGGCAACCTGCCTAAATGACTACAGACCCGTAGCACTCACGTCCGTAGCCATGTAGTGCTTTGAAAGGCTGGTAATGGCTCACATCAACACCATTATCCCAGAAACCCTAGACCCACTCCAATTCGCATACAGCCCAAACAGATTCACAGATGATGCAATCTCTATTGCACTCCACACTGCCCTTTCCCACCTGGACAAAGGGAACACCTACGTGAGAATGCTATCCACTGACTACAGCTCAGCGTTCAACACCATAGTACCCTCAAAGCTCATCACTAAGCTAAGGACCCTGGGACTAAACACCTCCCTCTGCAACTGGATCCTGGACTTCCTGACGGGCCGCCCCCAGGTTGTGAGGGTAGGTAGCAACACATCTGTCACGCTAATCCTCAACACCGGAGCCCCTCACGGGTGCGTGCTCAGTCCCCTCCTGTACTCCATGTTCACCCACGATGGCCAGGCACGACTCCATCACCATCATTAAGTTTTCAGATGACAACAGTGGTAGGCCTGATCACCGACAACGATGAGACAGCCTATAGGGAGGAGGTCTGAGACCTGGCCGGGTGGTGCCAGAATAACAACCTATCCCTCAACGTAACCATGACAAAGGAGATGATTGTGGACTACAGGAAATGGAGGACCGAACACGCCCCCATTCTCATCGACGGGGCTGTAGTGGAGCAGGTTGAGAGCTTCAAGTTCCTTGGTGTCCACATCACCAACAAACTAGAATGTCTTGGTGTGTATGGACCACTCGTGAAGAGGGCACGACAAAGCCTATTCCTCAGGAAACTAAAAAGTTTTGGCATGGCTCTTCAGATCCTCAAAAGGTTCTACAGCTGCAACATCGAGAGCATCCTGACTGGTTGCATCACTGCCTGATACGGCAATTGCTCGGCCTCCGACCGCAAGGCACTACAGAGGGTAGTGCGTACGGCCCAGTACATTACTGGGGCAAAGCTGCCTGCCATCCAGGACCTCTACACCAGGTTGTGTCAGAGGAAGGCCCCCACCCCAGTCATAGACTGTTCTCTCTACTACCGCATGGCAAGCTGTACCAGAGTGCAAAGTCTAGGACAAAAAGGCTTCTCAACAGTTTTTACCCCCAAGCCATAAGACTCCTGAACAGGTAATCAAATGGCTACCCAGACTATTTGCATTGTGCCCCCCCCAACCCCTCTTTAACGCTGCTGCTACTCTCTGTTTATCATATATGCATAGTCAGTTTAACTATACATTAATGTACATACTACCTCAATTGGGCCGACCAACCAGTGCCCCCGCACATTGGCTAACCGGGCTATCTGCATTGTGTCCCGCCACCCACCACCCGCCAACCCCTCTTTTACGCTACTGCTACTCTCTGTTCATCATACATGCATAGTCACTTTAACCATATCTACATGTATATAGTACCTCAATCAGCCCGACTAACCGGTGCCTGTATATAGCCTCGCTACTGTTACAGCCTCGCTACTGTATATAGCCTTGCTACTGTTATTTTTCACTGTCTTTTTTACTGTTATTTTTATTTATTTACTTACCTATTGTTCACCTAATACCTTTTTTGCCCTGTTGGTTAGAGCCTGTCAGTAAGCATTTCACTATAAGGTCAACCTGTTGTATTCGGCGCATGTGACAAATAAACTTTTATTTGATTTGTTTGCTGTGATTGAGGTGGGGGGAAACAGCTGACAGATGGGTGTGTCTTGGTGGTGGCAAGGACACACCCAAGAAACACCCACATCAAACCACATCCAAGCCAACTCACGTTTGGCTTCTGTCACCATTTCTTGAGGAGCAAGCCAAAATACAATGCCAAATCAGCAGGTGCAATTCCACTTTAAAAAGTCAAACATAACACAATATCTGCTAAATCATTTCAAGCAATATTGTCCCTGTATGTCTGTGTGGTGCGTGTGTTTGTCTACCATTCACTTTGTGTAGCCAGTTAGCAATAATGATAAATGTCTTCTGGGTAGAAAGACTTTTCCAAAAACGTTCTTAAATGAATGTTAATTGCAAAGTAGGCTTATTGGGCAGAATTATATGATTATTTGTATCACTCAGTTGGCCTTTAGTTTTGAAAACTCTGTCATGACATATGCAGCAGCAAAAACATAGCTAGGCCAGCACATTCCTTTCTTGCAAAATGCGCAATGAAAGTGGTATGACACTCAAATCAAAATGAGTTTATTTTTTTTCAGCCCTCAAAAATGGTCTTCTGATGTGATTTAAGCATTGCCATGGACTCAGAACATCCAATGTCATTTTTTCTCTATGAAAAATTGTACGTTTGAGAGTGTAAAACCGAGAAAAGGGTGCCTATTTGAAAGCTAGAATTAATGAGTAGCTCGGACAATTTAAAAGTAGCGCTCATGCTGGAGAAGGTTGGAGTCGCCTGTTATAGGGTAAGCATTAGAACAAGCTGCCTCATATTTGCAGCCCTAACGTAATATCGCTCTAGGAGCTGATCCATTGTCAGTATTATAATGTTAAGGTAAGATTTGAATGGAGAAAGCTGATCAGATAGCTCCTACAGAGAAATTAACTTAAGGCTAAGACACACCATTACAAAAGTTGGCCATGCGCAGCAGATAACCTGCTGGGTGTTGACGAACGTTGGCGATTCAACATGCAGAATTCAGGAAATAAACAGAAAATGACACCCGATGTTCTGTTGTCAGAGGCGATAGGGTGGCCACTGTTGCTTTTAACCATTCGTTGGCACAGTCTGTTTAGTCCTCATGTCTGGCTTATTCTATTCATCACTGAGCTGGAAGGCTAGTGACAGTATAATCTAGCCTATAGCTACAGTAGTGAATATTGTCTTATTACCAGTAATAATAAATATTACCTTCCGACCTTGCAGCAATTTAGGAGATCCGTGCAGCTCAGAAACTTTTAGATAAAGAGGGAGCAACAATGAGCGCTGTGATTACCAATCCTAATCAGTTGTTTATTTTGAGAGGCTATAATTGCAGTACTAATGGTAACTGCTTGCATATCATCCTCAGCCTGATAGAAATGACTATGTTTGGGAAATCAGCATTCTGGTGCTCTTACTTATCCAGTCCAAGTTCATTACCTTGAGGATTGTCTCCAGGACATGCTGCTGCTCTGAGGCCTTGTGAATAAGAATGGATATTCTCCCCCGATCTCACACCTGTTCAAGACCAGGTCATAATGCTGGCCACGTACCTGCCATAATGACACAGGAGGAATAGATGAATGATACAGACATACGGATACAGACGGTCTCAGTGTAGGCCGTTAAAGGATGCTCTCTGATTTAAAGTTTATTTATATTGACTTATGGGATACTCTTGTTACGATACAAATTAAATATACTTGGCTATGAATTTTGCTTGAATATATAGTTTGGTTTGCTAAACTTCTTGTTTGGACTACATCTTGTTTGAAAATAGCAGTGACAGCAATGTTAGATTTGGATATGAAGATTTGGATATGAAGCTCGAAAATGCTAAAATAGGTAACATTGACTTGAATTGGATTTGTGCCACAAATGCCAAAAAGTTATTTGAAACAGTGGCCAGGTAGACAACCAAAGTATGGCTTGCTGTCATACCTTGTCCATAAACTGCTTACAGGTTAAGGAAACCAAGATGTAATTTGGGTGAACTATCCCTTTAATATTGGGGGGGGGGGGGGGGGGGTCTTTAAAAAATAAAATCACCTGAAACAGCACCACCTAGTTGTCAGAACCTGGAAATATCAGGATGTAGGATTGGACATAAACCTAACAACTTCAATTACTAATTTCCTTGAACAGTGTGGGGGGGGGGGGGGGTCACCAAATTCACTGAGAATACATTACATAGGAAGAAGAAACAATACTGCGAGCCGCAGCTCCATACTACTTGTTAGACATAGAGAACTGATACTGTATACTCGATGTTAGGGTGGGATTTGTGTGGTGTGTGGGGAGTCCATTGTTGGCTTTTGACCATTTCTTTGGATTCCTTACTGATTGTTAGAAAAAAGTATGGTCCAAATTGGATGTACTATATTTATTGAATATTATCTGAATCCTATACATTAAAATTGCCAATTTGGATGCAATCAATTAGCTTAATTTCTAACAGATCAAATTTATATTTCAACAAAATAATGTTGCAGGAACGCTAATCTTATCTGTTTTCTAACTACAGAAATTATTTCAGAACCATCTGAGATGGTGGGTGTCATGGCTTGCTGAAATGACATGGAACAACCCCAGCACATTTCAAAGAGTTTATTTGTACAAAACAGCAAGCAAGGGCACAGAAACAAGCTTCATAAGGTCAGTCAACACTGTTGAGAGGGTTTCTTCTCTCTATAAATATGTGCCCAAGGAGACACTGTGAGGCTGGTAGTAGAAGAGGTGGGTATCCTCAGGGAGAGGTGCGGTGAATGGATGGTGGGCTGAATCAAGCTGCCCAGGGTCGTCTTCTTTTGGCAGGAACAGTGGGAAGTCTACCACCCACAGGGAGTGAAACACTGAGGGGTTTCGAACAGCCATGCCTGAGCCTTCTAGGAGTTCAGCACACTGAAGCCTCAACTTGCCCAACAAAGGGCGCTGTGGGAGGAAATAATAGAAATCAGGAGACTGAAAGCTGCATTCATCGTGAAATAAAATTATATTTATTTTCAGAATGCACTGGCCTTCAACTGCTTGTTCACAAAATAATCTTTGATGCCTGACAATTGACTATTGCGAGGGTGGATTGTTCTCTTTCTTCTATTCTGACATTTGATTGCAATTGCTTCCACATCTTTTAGACAAACGAACACTATTGATCCACAGCTATTTGAAAGACTGTTTCTTTTCAACAAAACAGCCATAATTTTTGGTGCACCAGGCCCAATTACGTGTCTGAGAAAAGATAAAACAGTAACTCAAACCTTGAAGTGTGTTGTGAGTATGAATTTTCCTGTGCAGTTCATATCAAAGCAGCCACTTTGACCACCACATCACTAATTTCAACTAAAAGGGTTATCTTTAATGGGGTGAGGTATGCAGAAGGACATGCTGTATCCCAAATTGCACCATATTCCCTAGCTAGTGCACTACTTAGGCAATAGGGTGCAATTTGGGATGCACCCAGGGTGACCAGATTAGAGTGTAACTCACCACACATTCCTGCATACTAGCAGAGATGAGCAGCAGGTCCCCAGGTCTGGCCTGGGCCATCTGAAGCAGACTTCAATGCACCATCTGCCTTCACCATTCCTAGGAGGAATGGACAAAACACACCACAACCAAAAACACCACGCTTATTTGATATTCCTCTGAAGCAGCTAGCCCCTGGACATGGCGCTGACAGCCTTGAATGCCAAGGAGTCATCAGGTTTTCATATCCCTCTAACCATAAATTGCTAAACCCACAATAATCTTGGTTTATTGATCATATTCCAGATTCATATTTCATGAAGACTGTCTGTTTTCTTTTGCTGAGTGTACTGTAAAAGCAGCAGGGTTTTTTTTAAACATGAGGTAAACATATCTGGTTGAACTGTGTCCTGGCAGTTTTTTTTAGGGGATCCTGATCCTTGCCCCTCAAATGTTTCTGTAGTGAAATAAAGAATGTTCTAATGCACTGAGTGTACAAAACATTAAGAACACCTTCCTAATAATGAGTTGCACCCCTACCCCCCCACTTTTGCCCTCAGAACAGCCTCAGTTCGTTGGGGAATGGACTCTACAAGGTGTTGAAAGCATTCCACAGGGATGTTGGCCCATGTTGACTAATGCTTCCCACAGTTGTGTCAAGTTGGCTGGATGTCCTTTGGGTGGTGGACAATTCTTGATACACACAGGAAACAGTTGAGTGTGAAAAACCCAGTAGCGTTGCAGTTCACACAAACCAGTGGGCCTGGCACCTACCACAATACCCCGTTCAAAGGCGCTTAAATCTTGTGTCTTGCTCATTCCCCCTCTGAATGACACACATACACAATTCATATCTCAAATGTCTCAAGGCTTAAAAATTCTTCTTTAACCGGTCTCCTCCCCTTCATCTACACTAATTTGAAGTGGATTTAACAAGCGACATCATTAAGGGATCATAGCTTTCACCAGGTCAGTCTATGTCATGGAAAGAGCAGGTGTCCTTAATGTTTTTTACACTCAGTGTAAACCATCATCACAAACTTAGACAATCTTTATTTGACCCACAAATCTTAACAAAAGTAATAGGTTATTAGAACCTACTAGAACAGTCTACTAGAATGCTATCTCAAATCCAGTGTTTGCAAGAAATATATAGGTTTTTGTTTCACTGTACTTACTGCTCCATCCGGGACACATATTGCCTGGAAACAGCCTCCTGGTTGGTTGAGGGCCTCTTTCAGGAACTCTATTTCTGTGTTGGGAAATGTTTCACTGATGTCCATGAGCTATACAAGTGCAGTAGGAAACACACATTTTTTGCATTTCAACTTAATTAAGATACTGAAGCAGGATATTATATTTTCTTCCTTCACTATTAGACTGTAGCTTTTAAAAATACCCCACCCCCCAAAACATGGGATAGATCCTCAAAAGGTTCTACAGCTGCAACATCGAGAGCATCCTGACTGGTTGCATCACTGCCTGATACGGCAATTGCTTGGCCTCCGACCACAAGGCACTACAGAGGGTAGTGCGTACGGCCCAGTACATTACTGGGGCTAAGCTGCCTGCCATCCAGGACCTCTACACCAGGTTGTGTCAGAGGAAGGCCCCCACCCCAGTCATAGACTGTTCTCTCTCGAACAACTGTTCGACGCTCATCTGCAAATATTTTTTTACTGTATCTGCCCTCAGAAGTAGTTAATCAAGTCTCTTTATAGAGCTAATCACCGCATTACCTGGGTGAATTCTGGCTGTCTGTCTGGTTTGGAACCTTCATCTCTGTAGCACCGGGCCAGTTGAAAGTACTTGCCAGATATTTTTTTTTACATCCAATTCAGTTCCAATTCACATGCCAATTTTCATGTTTAAAAAATTGCTTAAAACCTCTGAACTAGGCAGGCACATCAAAAGGCAGGGTTGCACCTGTGCATGGATTTATCTAACTTTTTTCTTCCTTCCTCCCACATTCACTCTAAGAGTAAATGTAAATCAGTTTCCCGACAGATGTTTATGTATGAAACAATGGACACAAGGCATCAACTGTATCAATGCCTTGGTGATTCAATACAACCAATCCATGTTCTTTACCTATCTATGACAACCACCATGAGAAGCTGTTTAAACTGTTGAGGACTCGACCAGGTTCTCTTGAGGGCACCACAAACTTCTTTGCACCCTGGAAAATACATAAACATGAGGGGAGGACTGGGTCCTCACTGTTCTATAAATAATTTAATAGAGGAACTACGAGACTATAATCCACATAATTTATCCAAAATTGTGTTTGGATAAAGTAAAATGTTGTGTGAAGTGCACCTACCCCTGGAGTCCTCTTAAATAAGGTGGGTGTTTTCAACATCCACAAACCCTAGAATGGAAACAAAAAAGAATGAACACAAATAGACTACAATACAGTAGGAAAGGAACTGGAGAGGTAACTCAAGGACACACACCATGCACATAGCAGAGGTACTCTCTTATCTTCATCACTAGCTGGGACCTCAGTCTCAGGTTATACTGCATTTGTGACGAATGAAGGTCCAGATACCGATATTATCACTCCCTGATGTGTTTCACCTGTCTTTGTACTTGTCTCCACCCCCTTCAGGTGTCGCCCATCTCCCCCATTATCCCCAGTGTATTTATACCTGTGTTCTCTGTTTGTCTGTTGCCAGTTTGTTTTGTTTTGTAAAACCTACCAGCTTGTGTCCCCTTGCTCATGTCTGTTCTTGTTCCTGTTTTCTAGTCTTTCCCAGTTTTGACCTTTCTGCCTGCTCTGACCCTGAGCCTGCCTGCCGTTCTATACCGTGCCACACCTCTCTGGATTATTGACCCATGCCTGCCCTGACCCTGAGACTGCCTGCCATTCTGGACCTGTTGCACCCTTTCTGGATTCCTGACCTATGCCTGCCTTTGACCTGTCGTTTGCCTGCCCCTGTACTGGAAATACACTTTTGTTACTTCGACACTGTCTGCATCGGTGTCTTACCTGAAACCTGATAGATATTGCATCCGAAGGGATTCAGATTTCTTTAAACACAGAGTAAAGCTCATCAATACTGAAATAGTATTGATAACTGAGAGAAGAAACCACATCAGCCCCTCGAAAGTGAGGCAGCTTGCATTTCTGAATGCAAATCTCTCATAAAAGAAAAATATGGCCAGCATTGCTGTGTGCTGCTTGTTATAACATGGCAATAAAGAAGAGAGAGAAAAGAAGGACCAGTTTAATATTTTAAGTGGGATGCTGCAGTTTTGCACATTGTTACTTATTTTTCTTTGGTATGGTGTAATATTCTATTATGCTGTTCAGATTGTATTCGTTTTGAATGGTTAGAATTATATGCACTTTGTTTACATACATTAAAAAGTTATTCTTTAAATGCAAATGTTTAATAAATTAAAAAAATCGGAACAAACCAATGCATTTTTAAATACATTGTGGTTAAGGTAGAGTATTATTTCATTTAATAATTGAATTAGAATTATTTTAACACCAATCATAGTCAAACTATCGCAAACTGTTTAACTTGAAAAAATACATAACATATTTTTTGAAAGAGCCGTCTCTTTTTGGTGAGCTGAGCCGAACGAGCCTGCTCACTGAAAAGAGACGGAATGCCCATCACTAATACTTACTAGCTAAACAGAAAGCTAGCTTTCATCTAAACTTGTAAAGATCTGCCTTGTAAATTGGCCGCTTGTTGTACATGGGTGCTAGATAGCTACATAGATGAACATGATTTACTGGCAACCTCGATGTGGAAAATTAAACGTTAGTTGCATCATGTCGATTATTCTCAAAACGACAGCGTTTGTTGATTTCTCCAGCCCATGATTTCACCGTGTTCAGTCTGAAAAGACAGCGCCATTGACAAAACTCAATAAATGTGGATGTGCTTGGTACCGACAGTTACGTTGTAGTGTGTCCATTCGTTAGATTTACAGATCAGTAATTTGTGTAACACATGGCGGGGTAGAGCGTTCTATTTCTGGCCTAAGTAGTCAAACGACGATAAGGATATATTACAATATTTGTTTTCTTTATGCTACACATTATCATGAGAGCATTTGAAGATTCAGCTGTATGAAAATATAACTAGATTTTTAGAGGTGGATCCATGACTTATCCGGCATAATTGCCGAGTGAACATAAATCTGCAATTCGACTAAAATGTTGAATGATGCTGTACTTGACTACATTTTCTTATCAAGATTCCAGTTGCATCATGGGAAAGCGCGATGTTCAAATCCACTTCCTGGCTTTGCTGGTGTTATTTTTTTTTTCCAGTGATGGAGGAACGAAACAGGTACAAATATAGTGCACTTTCTTACCTATTTTTAATTAATGTCGATAGACAGCTATGTTATCGAGGTTAGCATATAAAAAGATTGCTAACTAAGCTGTTGGTCAGCGAGGAAAACGAGATCGTATCAAAACAGCGTCTGCTTTGCCAAAACAAAGCTAGCCAGCTAGCGTTAGCAACCCTTTTTGACAGAGAACAAGGCCATGATAGTTAGTATGTGGAAAAGGGGATATAGAGTAATAGCATATTTTTGTGGGTACTAACTCCGCCATGGCTCGTTGGACAAAGCCTACGGGGAAATGTCTGGGGTTGTTGTAGCTAGGGTTTTTGGATTAACTGCTCAAATAGGTCGGGGGTGTGGTATATGGTCAGTATACCACGGCTAAGGGCTGTTCTTACGCACGATGCATAGGGACACAAGCCCTGAGATGCCTAATTGCTATTATAAACTGGTTACCAGCGTAATTAGAGCAGTAAAACATACATGTTTTGTCATACCCGTGGTATACGGTCTGATAAACCACGGCTGTCAGTCAATCAGCATTCAGGGCTCGAACCACCCAGTTCATAAACGGGCTTAGAAGCTCTTATACGCTCAAATCCAAATGTTATTCGTCACATACTTCACAAACAACAGGTGTAGAGGCTAATGGCGAAATTGAGAAAATAATAGCAATGTGAAACATGTAATAATAACCGTAGTAATACATAATGGGTAACACAATGAGTAATGATAACTTGGCTATACATGGGGTACCGGGACTGTACTGTACATTGTTTTAACTGTCTTTATCACAGTTGCAGCCAACAGTATTTTTCAGTGACATGTTTCTGGCAGCCTTCTTCAATTACACACAGGTGTTCAGAACATGCACATGCTAGATGGCTAATTAACACAGGCCTTCCATATACACGTAAAATATCATGGAGATATGGCCGTGTGGGAACAGTAACACTATAAAGGTGTGTATCGATTTAAGGTTTTGTTTTTTGAAAAGTATTTATTGCTGATATGAAAGACCATACCGCAAGCGATGCATGTTAATGTTCAGACCGAGCAATGGGCTCTTAACAAAGTTCCCCCATACGGAAGACACCTTTGTCCAATGACTCTTGTGTAATTTTAATTGAACTTAGTCATGATTAAGAGCTAGGGTACGAGGTAGATATGTACATATAACTTGGAATAAATTAACAGATAAACAGTAGCAGCAACGTATGTAATGAGTCAAAGTTAGTGCAAAAAGGGTCAATGCACATAGTCCAGGTAGCTATTTGGTTAACTATTTAGCAGTCTTATGGCTTGGGGGTAGAAGCTGTTCAAGGTCCTGTTGATTACAGACTTGATGCATTGGTGCCATGCAGGGTGTGGTAGCAGAAAGAACAGTCTATGATTTGGGTGGCTGGAGTTTTTGACAATTTAAAGTCTTCCTCTTACACCGCCTGGTATAGAGGTCCTGGGTGTCAGGGAGGTCGGGTCCAGTGATGTATTGGGCCGTACACACTACACTCTGTAGCGCCTTGAGGTCAGATGCCAAACAGTTGCCGTACCAAGCGGTGATGCAGCCCATCAAGCCTCTAAGGTGCAGTGTTGAGTAACCGGGTGGTAGCCGGCTAGTGATGGCTATTTAACAGTCTGAACACCTTGTGATAGAAGCTGTTTTTCAGTCTCTCGTTCCCAGCTTTGATGCACCTGTACTGACCTTGCCTTCTGGATAGTAGCGGGGTGAACAGGCTGTGGCTCGGGTGGTTGATGATCTTTTTGGCCTTCCTGTGACATCGGATGCTGTAGGTGTCTTGGAGGGCAGGCAGTGTGCCCCCGGTGATGCGTTGGGCAGACCGCACCACCCTCTGGAGAGCCCTGCTGTTGCGTGCCGTGCAGTTGCCGTACCAGGCGGTGATACAGCCCGATAAGATTCTCTCAATTGCAGATCTGTAAGTGTAAGTTTGTGAGGGTCTTAGGGACCAAGCCAAATTTCTTCAGCCTCCTTCATCACACTGTCTGTGTTTGGACCATTTCAGATTGTCAGTGACGTGTATAGGGTTGCACATTTTGGGGAATATTCAGAGGTGGAAACTTTCCGTGGAAATTAACGGGATTATTTTGGAATTAATGGATATATATGTAAGTTATAATTAATACCATTTAAATGTAGTTCTTTTTTACATTGGATATATTTATGTGGAGAAAAACATAAACATTTTACCTTGTCATAAGCAGACATAATTGCATATCCTTCCAATAGAAAAAAAACTATTTAGGTACGAATGTAACTTTAGTTGAGTTGACTCTTCACATGGGATGATTTCACTGAACAACAAAAGAAAGGGAATATTGAATGATCCCCAATGATCCATCGCACCTCCCAAAAACACCTGCCAGATTCTTTTCGTGTCTGAGCTGTTGAATTGCGACTGTACTGTTTTGCCTGTTTGGTTGCCTTATGGAGGGAATAACTCCGCCCCAGGTGGTGAGGGTACAGCACACGCTGATCCTCAACACAGGGGCTCCTCAGGTGTGCGTGCTTAGTCCCCTCCTATACTCCCTGTTCACCCACAACTTTGTAGCCACGCACAACTCCAACACCATCATTAAGTTCATCTTGACTGTCAGGAAGTCCAGGATCTGGTTTCAGAGGGAGATGTTTAGTCTTAAAGGTGCTGCATGGTCACTCTTAAGTTTGCCTTGGCCGTGCAACATTTACAGTGATACGGGCCCTGCGGAAGTCAGATCATTCATACTTCTTGCACTTCATGGAGCAGCGCAGAGCTGTTGTCAAGGAAATGTGTTTGTGTTTATACACAATGGTGTTGAACACTGAGCTGTAGTCAATTAACAGCCATCTCACATAGGTGTTCTTCTTGTCCAGGTGGGAACGGACAGTGTGGAGTGCAATAGAGAATGTGTCGTCTGTTGGGGTTGTATGCGAATTGGAGTGGGTCCAGGGTGTCTGGGATTACGGTGATGGTGTGAGCCATGATGACCAGCCTTTCAAAGCATTTCATGGCTACATATGTGAGTGCTACTGGGCGATTGTCATTTAGACAGGTTACTTTGGCGTTCTTGGGCACAGGGACTATGGTGGTCTACTTGAAACATGTAGGTATTACAGACTGGGTCCGGGAGAGGTTGAAAATGTCAGTGAAGAGACACTTGCCCGCTGGTCAGCGCATGCTGAGTACGCATCCTGGTAATCCATCTGGCCCTGCGTCCTTGTGAATGTTAACCTGTTTAAAGGTCTTACTCACATCAGCTACGGAGAGCGTGATCAAACAGTTGTCCGGAGCAGCTGGTGCTCTCATGCAGAAGACATTTAGCTGGTCTGGTAGGCTTGTGTCACTGGGCAGCTCGTGGCTGGGTTTCTCTTTGTAATCCGTGATAGTTTGCAAACTCTGCCACATCCGACGAGCGTCAAAGCCGGTGTAGTAGGATTTGCTCTTAGTCCTGTATTGATGCTTTGCCTTTCTGATGGTTTGTCGGAGGGCTTAACGTTTTGTTCTATTTGTTCATCAGCTAACGTCACTTCCTGTGAATTTTGAATCATTTAATTATGTAATGAAAACAAGCAGATAAAGGCTTCAAAGTTCATAAAGGTCATGTTAACTGAATGACATCTCTTAGAACAAAATGTATAAACTCTCCTAAGTCTGTGTTAACCTCAGACCTTATTTTTGCCCTTTATCCCAAAACCCATTTTTTCCCCCATAGGAATGGAGGTAACCAGAGGTAACTAATTTGTTTTTTAGGGCTACAATCTGGTGAGCTCTAATTTAATTTGATCCAATGAATGGTACCATCAAATTAAAATAGTTACAATGTTTTATTTGAAAATGTTAATGTTTTTTGTTTTGGTGGCTAATATTTTTTTCATTGAGATTTCTAAACTGGCCATGAACTAATCTCCTTTTAACCTTAACAACCTCATCGTACAGATATTGTCAGCACAAATATTTGTATAAAACAACGCCTAAGTTAGAGCTACGGGTAGAGTAGTCGAGAACATCTGGTTTTAGGGCCTTGAGTTTTTTTTACGTACCTCGCCCGTGTGCCCGCTACATGGGTCCACTTACCCCTACACAGTGGAAACCTCTCCCAGTGATATAGTGCCTACATTGGATCAGCATGGGTCTGTCTAGTACTGCTTTGTACACACCGTGTAGTCACCTTTCTCTAGTTTCAGAGAGTACTGATTTTATCGCACGATGAAGGACGTTGGATTGTGTTGATATCACAAGTTTACTGGAGAACTGAGACGAAGTAGAGACTCTGGACAGGGTGGATATTCGTATAATAAAAAGCAGTTTATTCAGAGGTAAAGATATCTGATACAAGCGTGCACGGACTCGTTCATTCAGCTCGTAAGGAACCTGCAGACAGAGCCCAGATAACAGAGTGCATAGACATTTTATACAGCACAGAAAGTAGGTTGAGTCTGGAAGTTCTGGTCCTCTGGTTGGTTCTGGACAGGTTGTTGTCTTCTCAGATTGGTCCTGATGAGCTGGGCGTCATCCTTCTGAGTCTTGCAGCAAAAGTTCTTTGTTACCAAATGTTCAGCTAAGCAGGAGATTTTGTGTGTGCGTAGATATTCCTGTTTTAATCAGTGTTTATGAAAGGTTTACGTCAGCCCTCTGTCCTTGGGTATGTGTGTGTCTCAGTATCTCGTGAAATGCAGACCCAAGCACCCTTTTCTTATCAGTGTTTATGAAAGGTCTGTGCCAGCCATCTGTCTCTGGGTGTGTGTGGGTCTCAGTATCTGCTTATGAGTTTGTGAGAAACCCTGTTTTGAAAGAAGTTAGTTATAACAACGTAATAGCAATATGCTTGTGTTATTTTAAATGGTATTTATTACAAATCCCCCTCTTCACGTCTCATAAGAGACGTGACAAAAGCTAGGACAAAAGCTATAAATGGCAAAATTAGAGTAAACTTTATCAGAAGATAAAGTTTTGATTCCCCCTCTTCACGTCTCACAAGAGACGTGACAAAAGCTATAAATGGCGTTGAATTAGTCATCAGTCAAATAGCCTGGCTCAGCATCCTCCAGGGCAAGCAGAGGAAACATCTGTCCCTTCTCTGCCTGGTTGGGATCAATAGCAGTAGTTATGATCCTAGTGGTCAGCGTTCGAATACATGGAATGCAGCAGCATCCACAAAGCACCAGTATCGCAGCGAAGACAGATATAGATACCAGTATGGAAGAAACAAGCGTCTTATATTTACCAAACGCATCCATCCAAGAGTCCCACATTGAGGTATTCACTCCTGAGTGGCTCTTCATTTTCCCATTAAGAGTACGAAGACCCTCTAAGGCAACAGTAAGACTACCATCAGTTGCTGTGTTATTGGGAATGAAAGTACAACATTGCTCCCCGAACATGGCACAAACACCTCCGCGTTCAGCCAACAACATATCCACCGCGATTCTATTTTGGAATGCCATCAGGGAAGTAGCTTCCAATTGGCCATGGACCGCCTCGAAGCCTTGTTGAGTCCAATTGCCCAGTTTCTGGACATTAAAATGAATGTAATTAATTCTATCCACATTTTTATTAACTGTACACCACCAGCAAAATGATGATTCAAAACCCGCGGCTACTTGGTCAACCAATTTATACTCATCTGGTACCCCCCTGGGGACGCCAATTTCATCAATGTAAGTTGGGTCCCCAGCAGAAGGGCCTACTGCGCGCTTGGTCCTGGTAGGCCAATATTCAAGACCCAGGGCTTGTATACCGGTGAGCAAATCTTGGACACCTATGGGGTAAACAGAGATGGGCAGCAGAAGAGTTATGAGTGCACAGATACCAGTGGCATTACTGGGAAGTTTGTCAAACAAACGAGTACCCCCACACCACCACCACACATCAGCTCTAGACACTGGTTCAAAGATGGCCGTAAGTATGTGAGTGTACAAGCACCAACTAGCAGGGAGCTTACCCAACAATGTCCCTCCTCCTGTCATGTTTATGCATGTGAAGTTAGCTCTAGCCACGCTAGAGGAGAATATCGGTTTCTTGACCACAGTGGTGACTACCGGATAAACAGAGTCCCACTGTGAACACTTCTCAGGTGGGTTGTCTTTGTCCATAAGGGGCATTAGACAGTCTCCTGTTATGGCGGCTGGGACTATGCGGAGCAATGGTCTAGCTCCCATGCAAACGACGCAGCTTTGCAGGGTCGTGTTAGCTGCTTGTTCGGTCAATAATAGCCAATTGTTAGAGAAACCTGAGATTCCGGTGGCAGTATGAATGGTATCATCAGGGGTGGTAGGAGTGGTGACCATAATAATAGGACCCCAATCACCCTTCCCCTTAGATGTTAAAACAGTAAACCGGTCAGAAATAGCAGAGGGCTGAGCCTGCTGTGTAATGCAGATTTTCAATGGCCAGTAGAGTAGATCCTTGCTAGAATCTTCATATGGTGCTAGTATAAAATCCTGACAACCCGTCCCAGTACCTGGTCGGATAATTAGTGATAATCCCCAATTATGCAATCCAGTCCTAGTCAGCGACAATCTTTGTCGCCAGATAAGAACTTCTTGCCCTGATGAATATCTGGACCAGTCAGGACCAGTCTCAGCGACCAGGTTCTTCCATGACCACTCCTGAAACCCCCCTCTTGTCATGTACCAGTTGAATCTGGTGTACTCCAGACTATGCCCTCCCAGGCCATTCCTAGCTTTTCCCAATGCCCCCCAAGTCAGTGTAATGGTGGTGGTCGCATTAGAGGGTACACATAAGGTGGTGCTTCTGACCTTTGTTGGAGTGCATTGTTGGTCTGTGGGTGCAGTGCTGCGTGCCATACTTCGTTTGGGACGGGAGTAATTGGAGGGAGTGATATCAGGGACGGTGGTTGGGATATGGGTATGGGTATGTATGCGTGATGTGGTAGGGTGTGATAAGTGTTCTATCAACCATGTGAAAGTGCCCATGGACACCCCAAATATTAGTAGGAATATCACAAATAATGGGCCAGATATCCCTAGCCTTGCCCAGGGAGGGAGAAATGTCCCTCTAACTGGGCGAGGTTCCTTTTTCAGGGGAGGCGGAGTTTGATGCCGCATCACCTGAGTCAGGAGTGTCTTCATTTGGAATCGAATTTAGGCCGCTCAAATCAGCTCTGACTTCTGTCAGTGTTCTGGAAGGAATTGGAGCTGGAGTGCAATGTGTGAGGTGGTGCCAAGGTGCGCCTGATTTACCTTTGACCTGAACTGAGTGTGAAGTAACCTCCTTCACTTCGTACAGTTCAGTCCACCTGGGTTCCAGCCACTTTCTCTTGTGGACTTTAACCCCCACCCAGTCACCATTTTACATTCAGTGGTGGCGTGCCTCCTGGCAGCTCCCCCTCTCGGACCTTGTGAATCTGTTTGGAGAGAGCTGCAGAAAGTTCCGTCAGTTTTTTCACATATTTACATCAAGAGTGGGCATATGACCTCCCTCTCTTGGTGGACCAGGCATGACTCTTCCAGTCATTATCTCATGAGGAGAGAGATGGGTGCCTGCCCCTGGAGAGGCTCTCATGGCCATCAACCCCAGAGGCAGGGCTTCAACCCATATCAACTTCGAACCTGCACATACCTTGGCTATCTTAGCCTTCAAAGTTTGATTGGCGCGTTACACGAGACCCTGAGATCGGATTTGTCGTGGGACACCATACCTAGGTATGAGTTCCGTTTGTAGCCACCTAATGACTGACTTAGCATCTTCCCCTGCCGTTGGTACTGCCCCAACCCATGATTCTTTGGTCTAAAAATTCATTTAACTTAAGTTTTGAGACGGTAGTGGCGGCCATGGCTATATTAGCAAAAATTAGGGTCTGGTTCGACTATCTTAGTGCACTTAGCCCGTCACTGGCCGAGACCAGCAATGTATCCTCGGCGCTGACACCGACTTATCTCTGGTGCCCCACACTCGTACACAAAGAATTATTTACAGCAGTTATTACTGTTAATCAGTTTTTCGAGTTATTATATATTTTCCCAGAAGGTATCAGAATCGCCCTTCCGGAACAATATATTAACAAACTCAAGCGCTTTTAAAATAATTATCAATTCAATTTTAAGAATTATTTTGCAATAGTTATTATCGTTTTTCAGTTTTTCGAGTTGTTATATATTTTCCCAGAAGGTGACAGAATCGCCCTTCCGGAACAATATATTAACAAACTCAAGCGCTTCTAAAATAATTATCAATTCAATTTTAAGAATTATTTTGCAATAGTTATTATCGTTTTTCAGTTTTTCGAGTTGTTATATATTTTCCCAGAAGGTGACAGAATCGCCCTTCCGGAACAATATATTAACAAACTCAAGCGCTTCTAAAAGAATTATCAATTCAATTTTAGGAATTATGGAAATACCAACAGCACAATAGAGGAAAAATACAAGTCAGTTTTCAGCTCGGCGGCTGTACCACGGGCCAAAAGAAGACTCAGCTGTCCTCCCAAAAGTTATCAACTAGTGAGTCTCGTGAAAAGGCCAATCTTACACAACATTCAAATTAACATTTCCACATTTGTATTTTATTACATAACAACATTAATACATTGATCGCAGGTTAAGTTCTTCACAGTGCATCTAGTTAAGTGCCAAGTCAACCATTGCCCGCTATCTGAACTTGTATTTTTATTTTTATTTTGTTGATTCCCCCTAGGTAACTTCCAAGTGTTTTAACCAATCAAATGTCGTTAAGTCTGGGGAACCTTTTCTAGACTTGGATTCTCACGGAATTCTCACTCAACCCGACTATCTGAATCTTTTTATCAAGTCAGTTACAATTATAACACAATTACTTGGATTCTCACGGCTTCTACCCGACTATGTGAATCTTTTTACAACACACATTTACTTAGATTCTCACGGCTTCTACCCGACTGTGTGAATCTGAGTCTCACGGCTTCTACCCGACTATGTGACTCTCTATAAGTTATTTGGATTCTCACGGCTTCTACCCGACTATGTGACTCTCTATATCTCAGATATCTTTACATGTTTACTTTTACATTTACAATAGACATTTATCATAAATTTAACAGTAACCCATACTCAACCTCAGTACTTCTGATCTTTAATTTGGATTTTCCTAATATACAATATGCAGATTTTTGATTTAACAGGTACTGCTTACCTTTGTTTTGACGGCCGTCTAGATCAGTTTTCTGAGGCGAGCTGGATTCCCGGCTGCTCCTTCGGACAGGTCACCCTTCCTTTCTGATCCGTCTCTTACTTGTCTCTTTTCTCTATCAACTTTTATGGACCGAATTCAGAGAAGAAAACCATCCTCTGCTACCAATTTGTTGATATCACAAGTTTACTGGAGAACTGAGACGAAGTAGAGACTCTGGACAGGGTGGATATTCGTATAATAAAAAGCAGTTTATTCAGAGGTAAAGATATCTGATACAAGCGTGCACGGACTCGTTCATTCAGCTCGTAAGGAACCTGCAGACAGAGCCCAGATAACAGAGTGCATAGACATTTTATACAGCACAGAAAGTAGGTTGAGTCTGGAAGTTCTGGTCCTCTGGTTGGTTCTGGACAGGTTGTTGTCTTCTCAGATTGGTCCTGATGAGCTGGGCGTCATCCTTCTGAGTCTTGCAGCAAAAGTTCTTTGTTACCAAATGTTCAGCTAAGCAGGAGATTTTGTGTGTGCGTAGATATTCCTGTTTTAATCAGTGTTTATGAAAGGTTTACGTCAGCCCTCTGTCCTTGGGTATGTGTGTGTCTCAGTATCTCGTAAAATGCAGACCCAAGCACCCTTTTCTTATCAGTGTTTATGAAAGGTCTGTGCCAGCCATCTGTCTCTGGGTGTGTGTGGGTCTCAGTATCTGCTTATGAGTTTGTGAGAAACCCTGTTTTGAAAGAAGTTAGTTATAACAACGTAATAGCAATATGCTTGTGTTATTTTAAATGGTATTTATTACAATTGCACAAGCAATATATAAAATGCCGGAGCTGTGTCTATTTCGGCCAGTTCCGAGATAAAGAAAAACACCTAAACTTCCAATGTAGCAATTGCCTGCTAGCCGAAGGCTATAGAGAAGTTGCTACTTTGAGTAAACAAATTGCTAATTTGCACCAGCTATTGGGGAAGCCACGTCCTCCTACCTTCTCGTTCTCCACTCCATTGGCAGCAAACAACACCAAGCTGAGGGGAGTCTCGCCATCAGGCAGACTATCGTCATTGGATTGGCCATTGCAGAAAGGGGATGCTGGTTCTTCTCCAGAGGCTACAGCTAGTGGCTCCTTTGTGGACCAAGCGGTACGGCGTGGGACTCAATGCCAGCGAGGACCTCTATCTCAACCCTCTACAGCGACGGAAGCAATGAGTGTGATCTGTGGTGGCCGAGTTGGAAAAAACAAGAATAAAAATGGAGCTGTACAAAAGGCTTTGGAAGAAAATAATAATGGTAAACGGCTAGCTACCGTTTTAATCGGGAGCTCAATGATAAAGCAAGAGTCAATCCAAGATACACGCACACTTAGTTTTCCAGGTGCTAAAGTCACTGATTTAATAAGGAATTTTACCAGTAGTCAAGAAGCAGATTCCTGACACAACAACAGTTGTTGCACGTTGGGCTAAGGCTAGAGAAACTTCTAGCTCTGACTGGCAGACTTTTAGGCAGCTGAGAAACCTGTGCATCAGACTTGTTAGAAGAACAAAATCGGATTACTATGTGATTCGTTTAAATGACTGTTATGGGAATCCAGCCAAATTCTGGAAAGTAGTTAAAACATTAAAGAACAATATGCACTCCACACTCCCAAATCAGATAGGGTTGGATACTGGACTCATTACTGATAAGAACGCCATTGCCAATGCCTTCAACAATCACTTCATTGTAGCGGGCAATCTTTTTGAGAAAATGTCGACCACAAATGAAGGAAGAAAATATACACATGAAGGGATTATGCATGAAGTATGCTGATGGTCAAGATTTCTCACTAAGCCTCTTCACAGAGGAGAAAGTTATTGATGCCTTAGCCATAGACACTATGAAAGCAACAGGGGCTGACAAACTTGGCCCAGGGTTGCTGGTTAGAGCTGCACCACTTATCGCTGGTGCTCTTACTCATATTTGTAACCTCACGTTAACCTCTGGGGTCATACCTAAGATTTGGAAAACTGCCTATGTGCTGCCTCTGCACAAAGGTGGGGATACTGGTGACCTTGATAATTATCGAGCTGTCTTGTCTTGTAAAAATGTTAGTCATTGGTAAATGTACAGCTGTGATCTTTCTTGTCTGACAACTGCATACTGAACTAATTTAAGTCCGGTTTTAGACCGGGGCACAGTACTATCACAGCCTCCACACTGGTTGTAAATTATATTGTAAGAGCGTTGGATAAGAAGTTGAACTGTGTTGCTTTGTTTGTTGATCTGTCGAAGGCGTTCGATACAGTTGATCATTCTCTTCTGCTGAAGAGACTGACCTCATTGGGGTCGGCCTCAGATACGTTTGTGGTTTCAGAATTATCTCAGTGATAGATCTCAGGCTATTATTGCAGATGGGGTAAAAATCTGATTTTGTCACTGTTCACAAAGGAGTCCCACACGGTTCGATTTTAGGTCCTTCATTATTCACTATATACATAAATGATATCTGTAACTCAGTGAAAAAAATGCAACTTTCATTTCTATGCTGATGACACAGTACTATATGCCACAGCCCATCACTCGCTCAAGAATTTACATTCCTGCAGTTTGACTTTGAATTGCTTCAAGATGCACTTGTAGATTTTAGGCTGGTGCTTAATTCAAGTAAAACTAAGTATATGGTATTTTCACGATCCAAAAGTATACAATTGGAATCTGAACATTGCTACCCATGATGGCTCTCTTTTGGAACGTGTTCCCACCTGTAAATACCTTGGAATTTAGTTAGATGATAATCTCTCTTTTAAAACTCACACACCCCTCTGTGGGTGAGAGAGGGTCTGGTTATCTATTGCCAAGCTGATCTGATCCATTCGGATCCTCATAGAACAGTCATGACATTGTGAACAGGCACAACTCTGGTAGTCTTTTCTCAAAGTTGCCGGGATATCACGTGTCCTACTCATCAGTACACTCGTAACAACCTAAGCATTACTAAACTTCTATCAAATAAGCCATACATTTTGTTGCCCAAATTCAACACTCATTGACTTGCTTGGTGTGTGTGAAAAAAATAAAAACCGCCACCTGCTGAAGAAGACAGATTTTGGGCCCAGTTATCTATCTCACTTCACCTCTTCCCCTCTGCTGCCCAGCATTTTTATACATGACCCTAAGCATGATGGGACATTAACTGCTTAATTAACTCAGGAACCACACCTGTGGAAGCACCTGCTTTCAAATACACTTTATCCCTCATTTACTCAAGTGAAGCCATTATTTTGGCAGTTATCTGTATGTTTTCTTTAGTTATATTCTTACTACAGTGTTTCCCTCCACCTTTGAAAAGGAAATATGTTAGATGTCACTAGAAGTTATATAGTCAGAATAAGAACCAGGTGCCTTTCTTTTCCTTTATCACCTAAAGCAGGGTTTCCCAATCTTGGTCCTGGGGCCCCCCTGGGTGCACGTTTTGGTTTTTGCCCAACCACTACACAGCTGATTCAAATAATTAAAGCTTGATGATGAGTTGGTTATTTGAATCGGCTGTGTAGTGCGAGGGCAAAAACCTAAACGTGCACCCAGGGTGGTCCCCAAGACCGTTTAGGAAACCCTGACCTAATCCTAAAGAAGTTCATATCAAAACAATGAATGGCATTTACTCATGTTGGCCTAACGATTTCATAAACAGAGATTTAACTTTGACTTTAACCATTGTGTTTTTTGTACCTCATATCGAAACGGCAGATCATCTTTCAACTTACTAAAACCTTTTGGGATGCATTTCGGTACTGGATCACATATAATGATCTATTCATACCCACCCTAACATTTAAATAATATCTTATTTTTTTATGGAGGACAGGAAAGCCGAATGTATGATCAAATTATTATTATTTTTTCACTGCCCCGTTTCTTTTTAGCAGGCCAATCATATGGTAAGCCTATTTTTGTTAGGATTTAGCCCGGTGTTAAGATGGGCCTACTATAGGAAAATATGGGATTCTCCTTCCTACTCCCTGCCAGTTCATGCTGTAGCTTATTTTACATTCAGCAAGCGTACATAGAGGCTCGAGATGTAGCCTATAGCCAGTTAAGCATATGCATATTAGCCCATCATTCATAAGCTCAATGTTAGGCTTAATACTGCGGTGGGTATATCCAGTCAATTTACACAGCGAAAGAAAAAGTTGATCAGATAATGAGATCCTATCTGATGTATGTCTGCGCTCCTGAGCTTCACTGAGTGTGCGCCCTACTAGACCCCGGGTACGCAGCAGTTAAATAAGATATCCTCATGGTCTGTTGAGTCTCGGTCTTCGGTGTGTATCAACGTATTCTGTGTTTATTTTGTTTATGCTTCACAATGCTAACAGGAATGTAGGTAGCAGCCATCTGGAAATGAGGTAATCGGCTCGGTCTTCCCTTATAAATTTGTATGCCCAAATATGGTAGTAAATCGCACCAAAGATTTGAAGACGCCGATCAATAGCCAAGATAATCAGCTTCCACAGACACCTTGCTTTTGCAGATAGGGGTTACCTTCTCATACCAGACTGAATTGAATTAAAAAAAAAAAAAAATCTAATAGGGTCCCCAAGGGGACTTTACAAATAAGAGGTTAAACAAGGTAAAGTTATATAAACAATTGTTGAAATTGGTTAAATCCAAATAAGCCCTTGAGCTTTATAATATTCTCTGTAATTTGATTCCTAAATAGACCATTCTGTGTTTTATTATTTTATTTAAATATACATTTTCTCAGTCTGTTTATTGAAATAAATAATGGCTTTTTGAAAATGTTTGTGACAAACTACTACTTTTCATAATTTTCACCTATTTTTTTATTAACTTTGTATGCATGGTGTAAAATAATACAATGTTTCACTAACTATCCTAATGTGATCTGTTCTTTACAGCACTGAGGAGACCCCACGCAACAATGCCTTGGCACAACGAAGGAGCAAGAGTTACAGGCAATCAATGCGAAGCTGTGTTGAAGCAACTCATCTGGCATACACATCAGGCCTTCTGACAGCTCTAAGAATACCAAGAAGTAGAAAGGCTCCAAAGTCATGTGATATCACAGTAAGTAGCTAAGGCCAATCAATGTGGTTGTATTCACAATTCTTCTCATACATCATTGTTGACGAGTCAACTAATCTGTATGCTTGATTTGTAGCCCTGCTTGACATATTTTCATCAGACATAATTTGAGTGTATAATATTTAGATCTATCTGATGTATGTCTCTTTGCTGTCTAGAAACAGGTTGACCCAGACCAAGTAGCACTTCTGGTGAAGAAGGAATGGCAGCTGTCGTATGTCACACCTTTGTACCAGTTTAGACACACTCAGTTGAAATCCTACTCAAAGCAACTATCAGCTTTCATCGTATCAGAGAAGCAACAGGGCCTGGCGATTGAAGTTGGTCAGGAGTTGGGCTTCAAGGTCAATTTTTCTGTGGTCCTTGGGTTGGCAGAGACGGATAAAGATGCTGAAACAGTTTTCATACAGGTAAGGGTTTTTCCTCTAAATGTAGTTTGGAGTTCATACTTTATTCTTCTGTGGAATCCCTTGACTGTGGTGTTTATTGCCATCTGTTCTCATCACAGATTCTCTCCAAACAAGCGTTTTCTGCAAAAGATGATGCTCAGAAGGTTGTGTGGAGCGGCTGGCTGACCTGCGTCAACGGTGACTTGGATTATCTCCGATCACTACCCCTGGAATTTGTCAGTTTGCCTTTGTTCTGCACCAGAGGACCAGAATCGCTCACAGTGTTGGTCAAATCCTGGTTTGAAAAGACATTTGACTGTTGCTTCGGCCCTCTTGGTATCAACTCTACCAACCTCCAGTGGCTCGCATCCCTATGGACTGGGTGCCACCCCACCATCAACATCCAGTACCTGAAACTGGTCTGGACTCTCCCAACACTACCCCCTATGGATGTTACGTACACCGTCCACCCACAAGATGCCTGGGAGCTTTGGGACAGCATGCGGCAGGTTGACACTACAGAGGACAGCATCAGCATTGATGAGGTCACCGGGTTCATCAAAGGGCTGCAGTCACACTTCTTCAGGCACTTCAGGATAGACTTGTCCGCTGGGTCACTGATGCAGATCTCCACGGCTTTGGGTTCTTCTCACCATAGTGGGAAAATCAAGGTAGATATGCACATATATGGAAAATCTAACATATCTATATCTAGTCTAAACGCAAGTGACTGGCTATTTGTAACATGTAACTTGCATGTCAAATGGGCTCAGCCACACACTTAAAAAGGTGAACAATTATATAGTATGTAATTAGTACAGTATGTTTTTAACTTGTGAATGGATTTCCAACTAACCCTTGTGTAGCTGACACGTGGTTCGAGATAAAGTAGTATCCGTTATCTAACTATTCATTTTCCATCACAGATTGCAAGCCCTAATTACATCCCCACCATCCTGCAACTGCTGACAGAATGTGCTCTCCTGAAGATGCCCATCTAAGCAGACTATCTTTGACATCACAAATCTGTTTGTTTGTGTTTTGTAAAATACCTGTATACCACAAAATTACTGTCCATATAAAATTAAACCGTTTGACTTTTTTAATATTCATGTATTGTATGAAAAGGCAAATGCATACATTTCAAAATAGCAATGCTTTTGCTGATTGTGTACCTTGCCATTGTTCTGTGGTTTGGGTCACTCTAGATATTATTCACTAGAAGCGCAATAGTGTAGAAGTAAATGTGTTACAGCTTAAACTTGCCAATGTTGGTTCTGTCAGTGTGGGGTGATAGTTGATTAATCAGGTTTGATACATGGTAAACCGTCAAGTAACTTGGGCAGTTCTGAAGATGTCATTGTTTCAGTCCAGATACAGTAATTGGCAAACTGTAAGAAAGCCTGGTGTCCCAGAGAACTAGCCTAGTGATTTCCTAAATGGTAGAGATGTAACAACAAAAATAGTACATGTAAATACATTTCCAAAAACAATTGTTTGAGCTTAAAGTTTGAAATAAAGTGTTTTTATTAACAGCATGGGGTATTTTGTCAGTACAGACAATTCCACGTCATCTAATAGGGGTAAAATGCCAGGCTTACAGCTCAAAGAGAAATGTCAGACCTTCAGCAAAAATAAAGCACCAATACATTTGCCCTCAACGGTTCCATACTTTTGTGAAAGGCTGCGTTTACAGCGGCAGCCCAATTCTGATATTTTTTCCAGTTATTGGTATTTTTTCCAAGCGGAGCTTTTCACAGCTGACCAATTTGTGGAAAACAATTGGGCTGCCTGTGTAGATGCAGCCACTGGTTAGCTCTTAAACATATCTGATGTGATTGGTCAAAAGACCAATTAGTAGGGGGGAAAATGATCAGAATTGGGCTGGCTGAACACAGCCAAAGGGACACATTCATTTAAAAAATTTGGTGATCAGGCTAATAATTACTTGTGAACACTTGCATAATCTGACACATTTGGGTGATAACATATTTACAGGGGTTGAGTTTCAGCAAAACGCATGATCGTATATTTTGCTCAATAGCAGTAACAAATGGTAACATGAGATTCATCAGGATTTACATAATTTAAAAAAGTCTAAGCATATTACTGAATGTCCATCTGTTTTGCATGGTCACCAATTAAGAGGTGCATAATACATCAACCAGTTCATTATTCCTTACTGTGTCTTAGATGAACCGCAATGCAACTAATTCCTCAAGAAGAATCTATAATAGATTAAAGTGCAAGACTGTCTCAGAAATGTGTCAATGTAAAAAAAATGTATATCCCCTGTCCAGTCTTTAATGGGCAACAATCTTGTATGAAACTGTTGTAATATTGTGTAAGTGCCACCGTACCAACAATTGACCCCAGTTGTGAACGTAGAAATCCAGGTTATGCTCAGTGTGTCAAACTAATAAAAACAGCAACAAACAAAAAATTCACAGTGCATTTAATTTAGAGATTTAAACTGCCTAACAAGTTCATCCACTTTTCACAACGAGGATCAAGGGAAGCAGTGAGACCACATCTTGCACCCTCAGTTCTCTTTGAAGATTCTTCTTCATGCCCCATTTAATATTTCAATGGAAACTAAACGGTATAGTATAACCGGTACCACAGCAAAAATCTGAACTGTATCTTAAAGTGCGGCTGCAGTATTCCATTTCAGTAACCGAAAAAGAGGAAATGAAGGGTTTTCCCCCCATGATGTCAAACAATAGCTCATGTCATTGATCTATTCAGAGTTGGTTCCTCTTGGCCTTGTCAAGTCATAATACAGGAAGTACAGAAGAGAGATGAACCGTAGGCTCCTAGATAAGCCTACCAGACTTGACACAGGAACAGTAAAGCTTGTAGTCACAAGACATTTCCTTGGCTTGCCAATAACATGGCTGTGTTACAGTTAATATAGACTTCGTTCCTTGCATGATAAACAATGTTTCTTTCGGAGGCACATGCGACGGTGAGGCCTTTGACCTGGAGGTGCTACCATATGTGTGATTCACAGTGAGTCATTTTGATAACACCAACCCCTCCTCCAAGTCGCCTATAGTTCATTCCACCATAGAGCCTGGAGGGAGAGAAGGAAATTAATATCTTCACGTTCAACACAAGCCCTCTAGGGATAATATGTCTCAACCTGTTGCATGCGGTTACCTACCTCCATGTGTTAGCGTCAGGATCATAGACCTCTATTGTTTTAAGATACGTTGTCCCGTCAAAGCCACCCACAGCCATTAACTGGCCATTTACCACTGCTAGTCCAACCTGCAAGACAAACAATGCTCCAAACATCAACAGGTGTAAAGCAACAGATTCATTTTCTAGCTAGTTAATCCCAACTTTCACTAAATTACCTGATTTGATTGAAAAGTCCAACACTTCGACTCTTTATCCTAAAATAAAGCACCCAAACCAAACAGAAATCAATGTGAAAGATCCAGACTGACCCCACTACGTCTTGAAGTCATGGCTACAACAGGTGACCACTGGTTGGTCCTGGGGTTGTAGCGCTCGGCACTGCTCAGCTCGGTGGTGTCGTCCCGGCCTCCTACGGAGTAGATCATGTCCTGGTACACTGCACAGCCCAAGTGTTTTCTCCTGGTGCCCATGGGAGAGACGGTGTGCCAGCGGTTCTCCTGGGGGTTGTACCTCTCTACTGTGGTAAGATTGGAGCAGAGGCAGAGCAGACATGGAGTAAGAAAGGGGATTAGAGCAGGGTCATATTCATTAGTGTGCACTATACCAAAGCGTAGCAAGTTAACAAGTGTTTCTTATTGGACAAGCTCAGATAGTCTCCCTGTTTCAGTCCGTTTTCATCCATTTGGTGCCTAATGGATACAACCCAGATCTCTAGGGAACTATAGGGACATTGTGTTAAACTTCTACAGTGGATTATCTGTATAAATAAATAGTGTACACCCTGTTAGTGATGTGCTGACTAATGAAAGATATTGTACTGTTTTCTAAGTGCTTCATCTGTACCTGTATTGAGAGGGGACGTGCCGTCTGAACCTCCCACTGCATAGAGGAAGCCCCCCAGTACAGCCACGGCTACACCCAGGCGTCTGGTGCTCATCGAGGCCACGCGCGTCCATTTGTTCTCCTTGGGGTCATATCTGTAACAGATCATGCATAGTCACATTACTTAGTGGAGTCAGCTTTCTGTGATATTTCAGGAGGCATGTCAATTGTTTGTTATAATACTTTTAGTATTGCAAGATGAATTGTCTTTGCCTCAGCATGATAGAAAACAGTGTGATTTGTAGAAGACAAATACAGCAAATGAAACCGTGAATATGTATTGTAAGTGTGACCTTTCAACAATGTTGAGGCAGGATACTCCATCTTGGCCCCCTACTGCATACAGATACCCTCCCAGGACAGCCACACCCACACTGGTCCTGCACGTGCTTGTGGGAGCTACATCACTACTCCACTGATTTGTCTTGGGGTCATACCTGTAGTGGAGAGTGAGTTCAGTACAGTACACTAAGATAAGGAAGTTCAACAATGGAAGGAAGACCAGCCTTTTGATAAGATCTAGGGTGTGTCCCAATATTCCCTATATAGTACACTACTTTGACCAGAGCCCTGTGGACCCAGGTCATAAGTAGTGCCATTTGGGACAAGGCCCTATAAATAAACATTAACGAGGTGGTGACCCGGTAGACATCGTTTTCAAAACGGGGAAGGAAACGCTAACCTTTCCACACTGTTGAGATACGAGGACCCGTCATGGCCGCCAACAGCATAGAGAAGATCGTCAAGGACGCTGACACCCACTCCACAGCGCCTCTTACTCATGGAAGCCACCATGCGCCACTCGTTGGTCTGTGGGTCATATCGTTCCACACTGGAGATGGCATCCCCACTGCACCACCCGCCAACTGGGAACATGAAGAATTTTTTTTTAAACTTGGTGCAACTTTGTCTCTTCTAACCCTACCCTTTAGAATATTCAATGGCAACATGTTGGAAAAAGTACACGACTGTCATTTTGAAATACCTTTGAAAGCAGAAGTGATCAGACATGGGTACTAAGAGAATGCAGCGAGGTTCAAGAGTTAAGTAACTAACCTGCAAACAGCACTTCTCCACACCGGATGGGCTTCCGAGGGCGTGTTCTTGGCCCTTGCATTAGAGGGCGCTCTTGGGGCAAGAGCAGGTAATTCTTTGCCTCATCAACCAGGTCTCTGCACTCCTCATCACTTTTGATGAGAGGGTCTGATCCTACCGTTCCCACCAGGAATTTTGGGCTCAGAAGAGGAAGACGAACATGCTGGAGGACCTATAACCAGAAAACATATCCTAACTCAATGACTTACCAAGTGGAATAAGTTACAAACACTTTTGATTTTAAACAGACTGTCCTTAGTGTTACATTTCTTTTGTGAATCAAAACTACAGGTATATATCATTGCAACACCACATACCATCTCATACGATTATTTATTTATATAGCAGGTATTATCACCTGTGGCAGCTGTGGCCGGCGCTCCTGAATGCTGTACTTGACCCAGGCCATGACTGCATTGAAAACCTGCTCCTCACTTCGCACATTCAGTTCGTCACTGGAGATTATATCTATTAGCTGGTTGGCTGGAAGCAGCATGAACTCCTCACTCTCCATCACCTGAGGGCAAAGCAAGCAAAATGACCTAAGTCACTCATCAGGTGAAACCTGTTCAAAGTCCACAAAAAGACAGGGGCTGTGCTCAAGAGAATGATGCATGGTAAGGCAGTCAAGTTAAACCGGCAGCAGCATCTAATTCACATTTAAAATTCTGAAAGTTCCGTGGCAGTTATTTCCTGAGGATACAAATAACGTCGGGGTTTAATTTCATGGAAATTCTAAAACAGTATGTAAAGAAAACAAAAGACAATGTAGAAAAGCTATTAACTTTATTGCTGGGATTCACTTTTAAGGCTGTGGGGCTAAAATTACTCAGGGACACCTCTCTCTGGAGTTCACTAACTGGTAACCAGTGTGGATTTTCAAATGACTAGCTAGACTAAGTAACTAACAGGATCCTAAAACCAAAAAATGTCTCTGATAAGCTGAGAGGTAAGATGAGCAACATTATTTTTTCTAAATGACAAAGAAACACTTTTTAGATTGCGCCTCAGAGAGTGAGTGCACAGAGACTCACATGCACCTTACCTCTTGAAAGTTGTGCTGTGTAAACTTGTCAGCTATCCGCAGCAGCTCGCGGCAGGAGTGGGTGTCAGCAAAGGCACGGATACCCAGGCAATTTGAGGGGTCCAACTGGCGCTTGAGGAACTCGCAGCAAGCCTCCTGAATCTCGGCCAGCTGTAACAGACAAGCGGCGGGCAGCAATGTCTGCACATTGCCTTCCTCAACGGTAACCTGCGAAGTGTAGGCAAAGTCAATGAGCAGCTCCATGGCCCGCTCATCAATGTCCCGGATCACAACCTCTGTCTGACGGCTCTCGGCCAGCTCGCCTGTGAACATGGCCCTGAAGTAAGGGCTGCAGGCCGAAAGGATCACTCTGTGGGCATAGATCTTTTTGGCGCCGACCACCAACACGACATCACACAGTTCTCTGTGCTTGCGTAGCAGATTGATGACCTCTAATGTCTGGCGAGGGTGCTTGTCGGACACGTAGGGCATGCGTGCTGGCTGGGGCACACCCTCTGGGAGCTTGTTGGGATCACCCAGTGTGCAGCGTGCGGTGATGTCCATTCCGGTGTTGTCTGGGCGTGCGCTGGTACCCCTGCAGAACAGACACATAAAGCCAGACAGAACAGGGATAAACATCCACAATTTACACTTTAACATTGATTTATCACAAAAAACAGCCACCACAAAAATCCAATCAAAGTTAATAATTGGTAGTCAAAGTTGATGCAATAATTCCTTAAGCTAAAAAGACATCAGCTATGTCTGTCTGAACTATGGAAAGTTGAGGCCTAGATGTGAAAGAACCAAGTACCAAAATAGACATCTCCTTTCAACTAGGCTATGACTTACTGGTCGTCTAGGGTGCAATCCAAGGTCTCTTCAGCTAGCATCCAAGGTCTCTTCAGCTAGCATCCCCCTCGACCAAGCAATTTCCTCAGCAATCAGCTCTTCCAATTATAGCTCAATATGCAGTAGCAACAGTAGAGTGTCTCTGATCTCCTATACAATGTGAAGGGAGCATTGGCTACTACACAGAACAAGTGGGAACTGTCTTTCAAATCTAATTTCACAGTACAGGTGTGAAAGGTCCACGGTACATCAAGACTTACCAGGCTAAATAAGATAAACTGATTGTTTTCCCCCCACTTTTTTCATTCTTCACCCAAAAAGTAGACTCAACGTGGATGAACTTGTCAAACCACAAAGACTAAAATTGGCCTTGAAACATGGGCAAACAGCATTTTGGGTACTGACACAAGTGATACTGGATACAGGCTAGCACTCCCAGTTTCATAAAACCCAAGACATAGGTGAGAATGTCTACTCCACCTATATATAGAGAAAAGAAACGTCCTCTCACTGTCAACTGCATTTATTTTCAGCAAACTTAACATGTAAGTATTTGTTTGAACATAACAAGATTCAACAACAGACATAAACTGAACAAGTCCCACCTACGTGTGTCTAACAGAAATGGAATAATGTGTCCCTGAACAAAGGGGGGGGGGGTCAAAATCAAAAGTATCAGTCAATGCAGCTGGTGGCCACACCAGATAATAAGTACTGCAGTGCACCTCCTCCTCCTCATGGACTGCACCAGATATGCCAGTTCTTGCTGTGAGATGTTACCCCACTCTTCCACCAAGGCACCTGCAAGTTCTTGGACATTTCTGGCCCTAGCCCTCACCCTCCGATCCAACAGGTCCCAGACGTGCTCAATGGGATTGGGATCCGGGCTCTTCGCTGGCCATGGCAGAACACTGACATTCCTGTCTTGCAGGAAATCAGCCATACTGCTCATTCTGTGCGTGGCGGTATTGTCATGCTGGAGGGTCATGTCAGGAAAACCTGCAGGAAGGGTACCACATGAGGGAGGAGGATGTCTTCCCTGTAATGCACAGCGTTGAGATTGCCTGCAATGACAACAAGCTCAGTCCGATGATGCTGTGACACACCGCCCCAGACCATGACGGGCCCTCCATCTCCAAATCGATCCCGCTCCAGAGTCCAGGCCTCGGTGTAACGCTCATCCCGTCGATGATAAACGCGAATCCGACCATCACCCCTGGTGAGACAAAACTGTGACTCGTCAGTGAAGAGCACTTCTTGCCAGTCCTGCCTGGTCCAGCGATGGTGGGTTTGTGCCCATAGGCGACATTGTTGCCGGTGATGTCTGGTAAGGAACTGCCTTACAACAGGCCTACAAGCCCTCAGTCCAGCCTCTCAGCCTATTGTGGACAGTCTGAGCACTGATGGAGGGATTGTGCGTTCCTGGCGTAACTCGGCAGTTGTTGATGCCATCCTGTACCTGTCCCGCAGGTGTGATGTTCGGATGTACCGATCCTGTGCAGGTGTTGTTACACGTGGTCTGCCACTGCGAGGACGATCAGCTGTCCGTCCTGTCTCCCTGTAGTACTGTCTTAGGCGTCTCACAGTACAGACATTGCAATTTATTGCCCTGGCCACATCTGCAGTCTTCATGCCTCCTTGCAGCATGCCTAAGGCACGTTCACACAGATGAGCAGGGACCCTGGGCATCTTTCTTTTGGTGTTTTTCAGAGTCAGTAGAAAGGCCTCTTTAGTGTCCTAAGCTTTCATAACTGTGACCTTAATTGCCTACTGACTGTTAGCTGTTAGTGTCTTAACTGCTGTTCCACAGGTGCATGTTCATTCATTGTTTATGGTTCATTGAACAAGCATGGGAAACAGTGTTTAAACCCTTTACAATGAAGATCTGTGAATTTATTTGGATTTTTACGAATTATCTTTGAAAGACAGGGTCCTGAAAAAGGGACGTTTCTTTTTTGCTGAGTTTTGTAGAATCATTCTGAACTGAACACCCCTTAATTTCGATCATATTACATTACAACACATTTATACATGTTGATTTGACGATTTCCAACAAATCTAGCCTATTTCTGTCACTTGCAATGAAGAATGATGAACTAAACAAGGACACAATTGTCATTAGATGTCAAAGGACATAATTATTTCTTTGACAGATAAAATAATTTTAAAAAACAAAATAAAATCAAGCCACACAACAAAAAACATCTGGACGTCATCACATACCTGCACATTGGCTTTCCATCCATGCACAGAAAACAAATTTTGGTCCCACAACTTTTTGCCAACCTTTGTGAATAGAAAAACAAGGGAGGGATAAGTTACAATTCATTGATAGGGAGGGATGTTAGCCCACACAAGTCACTACCACTGCAACACACATAAAAATGGCTTGGTCCGGGACTCCTGGCAGATAGAAGACCAGCTAGCAGGCTGATACTGTACTACCACTAGTTAATGTTGATGTAGCCAGCAGATGCGACCAGCTTGCTTACAGCTGCACTAGGGTCAGACAGCCTTCCTGTGTAGATTAAGAAACTGCAGAGCTGTCTCAGCCTCCAGTATTTATGCTGCAATAGTTTGTGTCGGGGGGCTAGGGTCAGTCTGTTATATCTGGATTATTTCTCCTGTCTTATCCGGTGTCCTGGTGAATTTAAGTATGCTCTCTCTATTTCTCTCTTTCGGAAGACCTGAGCCCAAGGACCATGCCTCAGGACTACCTGGCCTAATGACTCCTTGCTGTCCCCAGTCCACCTGGTCGTGCTGCTGCTCCAGTTTCAACTGTTCTGCCTGCGGCTATGGAACCCTGACCTGTTCACCGGACGTGCTACCTTGTCCCAGACCTGCTGTTTTCAACTCTCTAGAGACAGCAGGAGCGGTAGAGATACTCTGAATAGCCAATTGACATTTACTCCTGAGGTGCTGACCTGTTGCACCCTCTACAACCACTGTGATTATTATTATTTTACCCTGCTGGTCATCAATGAACATTTGAACATCTTGGCCATGTTCTGTTATAATCTCCACCTGGCACAGCCAGAAGAGGACTGGCCATCCCTCACAGCCTGGTTCCTCTCTAGGTTTCTTCCTAGGTTCTGGCCTTTCTAGGGAGTTTTTCCCAGCCACCGTGCTTCTACACCTGCATTGCTTGCTGTTTGGGGTTTTAGGCTGGGTTTCTGTACAGCACTTTGACATCAGCTGATGTAAGAAGGGCTTTATAAATACATTTGATTGATATGACTCGGAAAACCTACCTCAATTGAGGGATGAGAAATGCATTGTACTACAAATTGTCCCAACTGTTACACAGAGAATACTGAACAACTGCAAAAAAACTAGCAGTGCAATCTTCTCGGTGTAACAGTTGGGATAATGGGACAATTCGGGCTCTGATGTGTCTTAATCTACACATGAAGGCACATGAGTGCAGCTGTAGGCAAGCGGGTCAGATCTGCTAGCTACTTTTGATGCAGATGAGATTGAACTCTATCTAGCTAACTAAACAAGCTAGACAAAACCTCAAACTAAGCTAGGAAATTATTGACACTTACTAGCTAGCTAATTCATATATTTATTTAGCAGTCTGCAATCCATTTTAAAGACTAGTAAAAAGATAACATTAACTATAGAGATAGTGCCTACAAAAATACGCCATTACTAACTCCGCTATGGTTCGTTGGACTATGGGGAAAAGGCGTTTTTGTAGGGTTTTTGGATAAACGCCGAAAACAAGGTCTGTGGTAAATACAGGCTTAGGAGGATCTTGTATGTTTTGTTCTATGAGATTATCATCATCAGCTAACGTCACTTTTTTTTTTTTTTTTACCCCCTTTTTCGTGGTATCCAATTATTAGTAGTTACTGTCTTGTCTCATCACTACAACTCCCGTACGGGCTCGGGAGAGACGAAAGTCGAGAGCCATGCGTCCTCCGAAACACAACCAAGCCGCACTGCTTCTTAACACAGTGCGCATCCTTCCCGGAAGCCAGCCGCACCAATGTGCCGGAGGAAACACCGTACACCTAGCAACCTGGTCAGCGTGCACTGCGCCCGGCCCGCCACAGGAGTCGCTAGTGGGCGATGAGACAAGGATATCCCTACCGGCCAAACCCTCCCTAACCCGGACGACCCTAGGCCAATTGTGCGTCGCCCCATGGACCTCCCGGTCGCGGCCAGCTGTGACAGAGCCTGGGCTCGAACCCAGAGTCTCTGGTGGCACAGCTAGCACTGCAATGCAATGCCTTAGACCACTGCGCCACCCGGGAGGCTAACGTCACTTTTTAATGAATTCTTAAGCATTTATGTAATAAAAAAAAGCACATAAAAGGTATTGTTAACTGACTGATATCTCATATAACAAAATGTTAACCTTAGGTTTTTGGATAAACGCTGAAAATAAGGTATATTCTTTCCCCATAGGGATGGCTGAACGAACCAGAGGTAACTAATTTCCGGGTTTTAGGACTACAAACTGTCTAAGTTAAAATCATAGATTTTATAACTAAACCAAGAGACCAAAGCTTGTCGTGTCCAATGGGAACAAGCAAGGAGGTGGGCAGAGCCGAGCCAAGCAAAGGGGTGGGCAGAGCCAAGCAAAGGGGTGGGCAGAGCCAAGCACGCGCTAACGACATCATATTGGCGCGTTCTAGTAACATCTGCATATTTACGTTTCCGTTAGGGAACGCCTACTCTGAAGTGCTTGTGTTCAATAACTCAATTCCCCTTTGTACTCCTAAACAGCGCGAATTGTTTCAACTTTTGCAAAGGGTGCAGTCTACAAAACTTTGTCCGTTCTGTTCATAACAGATTCTAGTTTTGGGAACAAACGGTATTGAGATCAAATGTTTAATTGATGAGAAGTCCATCTCATTCCATCTTCTCTCACTGCCCGCCAGTGGGCTTCCTCTCACTGCCATATTTGGTAAAGAGAGGTAACGACAACCAGATGCTTGACATTTAAACATCCAGTGAAATTTCTGTCTCGTTGTTCTGTGTCTATATCATAGCGTTGCATTTAGCAAGCTAGCTGGCTTGCCAACTTGGAAATATTCTAACGTTAATTAGCCTTTTCCTGATAGCTAAGTTAGCTAGCTAACCACAAATATTTTCGGTAGAAAAATGCTATTGTTACTGGATCAAGAACATAGGTCTAAAACCACTACTTACCTTATACTTACATTCGAACGTCTAGCAAAGTGTCAGATAGACAATATTTGAAATAATTTGCATGATCACAAGCTACGCTTTTGACATTCCATAAAATTCCAATCAACAGGAAATGTGCACTGGAGAGCAAGGTCCCCCTCAGAACGATTATAGGCTAAGGTTCCGATGTTCGCACTGCACAATAATGGATAAATGTTTGTGGGAAACTTCTTTATCGTAAACGCACTGTTTTAGCATATACACTTTCCACACCATTGAAAATACAGAAAAAGATAGTGATATTTTCATTTTATTTTAGCGATTTATGTTAGCAGGAAATTAGAACAAAAAGTTACCATTGTATTCATGGAAACAATAAATATAGGAGTACAAAAAGGAGTACAAAAACAAAAACATTTCGAAAATGTATCTTTCTGGCAATTAAGAGGCACCAGAGGGTTTGTTTTGGGAAAAGGGTGAGATGGGTAGAAATGCACTTTTCACTGCATGTACAGTTGAAGTCGGGAAGTTTACATACACTAAGGTTGGAGTCATTAAAACTTGTTTTTCAACCACTCCACAAATTTCTTGTTAACAAACTATAGTTTTGGCAATTCTGTTAGGACATCTGCTTTGTGCATGACACAAGTAATTTTTCCAACAATTGTTTAAAGACAGATTAGTTAATTTATAATCCACTGTATAAGAATTCCAGTGGGTCAGTAGTTAACATACACCAAGTTGACTGTGCCTTTAAACAGCTTGGAAAATGATGTCATGGCTTTAGAAGCTTCTGAAAGTCTAATTGACATCATTTGAGTCAATTGGAAGTGTATCTGTGGATGTATTTCAAGGCCTACCTTCAAACTCAGTGCCTCTTTGTTTGACATCATCGGAAAATCAAAAGAAATCAGCCAAGACCTCAGAAAAAAGTTGTTGACCTCCACAAGTCTGGTTCATTTATTGGGCGCAATTTCCAGACGCCTGAAGGTACCATGTTCATCTGTATAAACAATAGTACGCAAGTATAAACACCATGTGACCACGAGGCCGTTATATTGCTCAGGAAGGAGACGCGTTGTGTCTGCTGGAGATGAACATACTTTGGTGCGAAAAGTACAAATCAATCCCAGAACAACAGCAAAGGACCTTGTGAAGATGCTGGAGGAAACAGGTACAAAAGTATCTATATCCACAGTAAAAATGAGTCCTATGTCTACATAACCTGAAAGGCCACTCAGCAAGGAAGAAGCCACTGCTCCAAAACCGACAAAAAAGCCAGACTACGGTTTGCAACTGCACATAGGGACAAAGATCGTACTTTTTGGAGAAGTGTTCTCTGGTCTGATGAAACAAAAATAGAACTGTTTGGCCGTAATGACCATCGTTATGTTTGGAGGAAAAAGGGGGATGCTTGCAAGCCGAAGAACACCATCCCAACCATGAAGCACGGGGGTGGCAGCATCATGTTGTGGGGGTGCTTTGCTGCAGGAGGGACTGGTGCACTTCACAAAATGATGGCATCATGAGGTAGGAAAAATATGTGGATATATTGAAGCAACATCTCAAGACATCAGTCAGGAAGTTAAAGCTTAGTCGCAAATGGGTCTTCCAAATGGACAATGACCCCAAGCATACTTCCAAAGTTGTGGCATCACAAAGCCCTGACCTCAATCCCATAGAACATTTTTGGGCAGAACTGAAAAAGCGTGTGAGAGCAAGGAGGCCTACAAACCTGACTCAGTTACACCAGCTCTGTCAGAAGGAATGGGCCAAAATTCACCCAACTTATTGTGGGAAGTCTACCCGCAACGTTTGACCCAAGTTAAACAATTTAAAGGCAATGCTACCAAATACTAATTGAGTGTATGTAAACTTCTGACCCACTGGGAATGTGATGAAAGAAATGACATCTGAAATAAGTAATTCTCTCTACTATTATTCTGACATTTCACATTCTCAAAATAAAGTGGTGATCCTAACTGACCTAAGACAGGGAATTTTTACTAGGATTAAATGTCATGAATTGTGAAAAACTGAGTTTAAACGTATTTGGCTAAGGTGTATGTAAACTTCTGACTTCAACTGTATGCTGGGAAGAAGCAGCACTGTGCAGGAACTTTTAAAATGTATTTTATTTTTATTTACCCTTTATTTAACTAGGCAAGTCAGTTAAGAACAAATTCTTATTTAAAATGCCGGCCTACCAAAAGGCAAAAGGCCTCCTGCGGGGATGGGGGATGTGATAAAAATATATATGTGTATATATATATATCAATATATATATATGTGTGTGTATATATATACTGTATATATAGGACAAAACACAAATCACGACAAGAGAGACAACACAACACTACATAAAAAGAGACATAAGACAACAACATAGCAAGGCAGCAACACATGACAACACAGCATGATAGCAGCACAAAACATGGTACAAACATTATTGGGCACAGACAACAGCAGAAAGGGCAAGAAGGCAGAGACAACAATACATCAAGCAAAGCAGCCACAACTGTCAGTAAGAGTGTCCGTGATTGAGTCTTGGAATGAAGAATGAACTTGTCAAGCATGGTGATCAAGTTAATGAGTTTAATTACTGCAAGAGGTAGGCTAGGTGTTCCAACCATCACACACACATTAAATAATAATCTCTAATAATACACAATTATATCATGGACATTTTGATTTTCAAACACAGGTTTTTCCCCACTGTATTGTGCGGGTCTCTGGGGCCAGCTTGAGACAGTGAAAACTTTGGGGGAACTTTGTGCCGGCCTGCAGGCAAACAACTTCTGCGGGGGGAGGGCCAGGGAAGTTGCCTCTCGTTATTACAAAATGGATTGTGCAGAATATTTTACCTGGGCAAGTGAGATAGAGTGAAAGTATGAGAATGAGGCACCTGTGTGTGTGTGTGTGTGTGTGTGTGTGTGTGTGTGTGTGTGTGTGTGTGTGTGTGTGTGTGTGTGTGTGTGTGTGTGTGTGTGTGTGTGTGTGTGTGTGTGTGTGTGTGTGTGTGTGTGTGTGAGAGAGAGATGAGAGAAACTTCCTTTCATAGTATGTGCATGTAAAAATAGAATTATTCACTCACTCCAGAGGCTAAGCAGGACTTGAAGTCATATATAACACATGTGAGAGACACCATTGATGACCCAGAGAAGGTTCAAGGAAAACTCAACAAGGAGGATAAGGTAACACAAATACATCAACTCTAAACTATTATACTCCGAGTAGATATCCCTCACTCTTGTTTTTTTTACACCTACTAAAATGAAGTAATTGTTTTCTCGCCACTTAGAACATATGTACAAACACCTGCTCAGCGAAGTCGGATTGGATCCAGAATGCCAAGAACCCATCTTTCCAGGACTTAATTGGGCAATGTCTTCAGGACATTATTATACCCATTCTGTCCAAGCTCACGACTCAACGTGAGAATGACTATTGAGAATGCCAAGGTAACCGGTCAAAATAACTACCGCCACGTAGCACTCACATCTGTAGCCATGAAATGCTTCGAAACGCTGGTCATGGCTCACATCTACACGATCATCCCAGAAACCCTCACATACCGGCCCAACAAATCCACAGATGATGCAATCTCTATTGCACTCTTTCCCATCTGGACAAAAGGAACACATACGTGAGAATGCTGTTCATTGACTACAGCTCAGCGTTCAACACCATAGTGCCCTCCAAGCTCATCACTAAGCTAAGGCCCCTCAGGGGTGCGTGCTCAGTCCCCTCCTGTACTCCCTGTTCACCCACAACTGTGTGGCCCCACACAACTCCAACACTATCATTAAGTTTTCCGACGACACGACAGTGGTAGGCCTGATCACAACGAAGAGACAGCCTAGAGGGAAGAGGTCAGAGACCTCTCTCAACGTGAGCAAGGCAAAGGAGATCATCGTGGACTACATGAAACACAGGGCTGAACCCGCCCTCATTCACATCGATGAAGCTGTAGCGGGTCGAGAGCTTCAAGTTCCTCGGTGTCCACATCACTAAGGACCTATCATGGTCCAAACACACCAACACAGTCGTGAAGAGGGCACAACTATGCCTCTTCCCCTCAGGAGGCTGAAAATATGTGTCATGGGGGCTCAGATCCTCAAAATGTTCTACAGCTGCACAATTGATAGCAACTTGACTGGCTTCATCATTGCTTGGTATGGCAACTGCTCCGCATCCGACCGCAAGGCGCTACAGAGGGTACTGCGTATGGCCCAGTACATCACTGGAGCCGAACTCCGAGCCATCCCGGACCTCTATACCAGTCGGTGTCAGAGGAAGGCCCTAAAAATATTCAAAGACTCCAGCCACCCAAGTCATAGACTGTTCTCTTTGCTACCGCATGGCAAGCGGTACCAAATCGCTAAGCCTGGGACCAAAAGGCTCCTGAACAGGTTCTACCCCCAAGCCATAAGACTGCTAAACAGTTAATTAAATGGCTACCTGGACTATTTACATTGACCCCCATTATTACTATGAATTGTTGTATCTTTATATTTTTGCGCTGACTCTAAGCACATATACTACACTGACACTCCAACACACACACACACATACACACACACACACACACTCATGCATTGACACCACACACACATAGACACATTTTCACACTCTTTACATACACTGCTGCTACTCTGTTTATAATATAACCTGATTGCCTAGGCAATTTTAACCCTACCTACATACGTACTGTATTACCTCAATTACCTTGTAGCCCTGCACAATGACTCAGCATCAGTACTCCTTGTATAAGCCTCGTTATTTTATTGTTACTATTTCCTTTTTTATTGAGTAAATATTTGCCTTAGTTTTTAACTCTGCATTGTTGGGGAATGGGCTCGTAAGTAAGCATTTCACGGTAAAGTCTACAGCTGTTGTATTCGGGGCATGTGACCAATACAATTTGATTTGAGTATGATCGTAATTCAAGTCTACCTCTTTTGTTTATTTTCTTTTTTTGCAAAGGTAATTTTACTATGTCCTTTTATCTACACGAGAAACACTAATTTCACGCCACTTCGATACAAGCTACGACTGGAAGTGAATTTTTCGTAGCAGGTCAGGAGAGTTTACTCAGCAGGTTAGAAGAATTAACGTAGCAGTTTAGGACAATTACTTTAACAGATTAGAATAATTAACATAACAGGTTAGGACAATTAACGTAGCAGGTTAGGAGAAGGTTAAGGTTAGGAAAAGAGTTAGGGCAACCTAACCTGCTACAAAAATCACTTCTGGTCGTAGCTGTATTGAAGTGGTGTGAAAAGAGTGTGCCCCTTATCTACACAACCCATTATGCATAATCTTCTTAACCTATGCTACCCACTTCTATACCACTGACTGAATATCTGTGGCATGAGAGTGATTCATTGCTATTTCTATTTGCAGCTGAAGCCACAGCTAAAGAAAGCAAAAACTGGAGATATAGAATGTGTCACAATCAAATATGCTCACAAATAGTCCAGAGAAGGTCTAAAACTGTTAAACTGACCAAAGTGGAATTTGTCCATCATTGCATGTTCTATCAAAATATTTTAAATAATAAAATATCAGAACCACCATCGTGTATTATGTGTGCATTGTCTTTGCAAGTTAGCAGATGATGGAAATTAATATGACTGGGTTGATGACTGGATTTAGTGTTTTGAGATTTAATTATCAACAGACTGAGAACTATACTTACCACAGGGCGGAGACATAATACAAAGTTCTGTGTTATGAGAAGCCTGAGTCTTAATGAGAGAGAAAATCACTTTGTATTTCAAGACATGCTGAAAGGTAGTATTTATGTAATGTATTGACAAATTATAAAACTAGCAATAACATTTATTATGAGGTATGGTAGTTTCACTCACTTGAAGAAAACTTAGCACATTTGAAATGACGATCAAATAAGTCCATTAGGTATCAATTACATGTATCAAATAGAAAATGAACGTCTGCCCCAGTTTTTTTTTTTTATATTACTTAAAAAATATATTAAATTAGAGTCTACATCAGACATACAGTTGAAGTCGGAAGGTTACATACACTTAGGTTGGAGTCATTAAAACTTGTTTTTCAACCACTCCACACATTTCTTGTTAACAAACTATAGTTTTGGCAAGTCGGTTAGGACATCTACTTTGTGCATGACACAAGTAATTATTCCAACAATTGTTTACAGACAGATTATTTAACTTATAATTCACTGTATCACAATTCCAGTGGGTCAGAAGTTTACATACACTAAGTTGACTGTGCCTTTAAACAGCTTGGAAAATTCCAGAAAATGATGTCATGGCTTTAGAAGCTTCTGATAGGCTAATTGACATCATTTGAGTCAATTGGAGGTGTACCTGTGGATGTATTTCAAGGCCTACCTTCAAACTCAATTCCTCTTGCTTGACATCATTGGAAAATCAAAAGAAATCAGCCAAGACCTCAGAAAAAAAATTGTAGACCTCCACAAGTCTGGTTCATCCTTTCCAAACGCCTGAAGGTACCACGTTCATCTGTATAAACAATAGTACGCAAGTATAAACACCATGGAACCACGCAGCTGTCATACTGCTCAGGAAGGAGACGTGTTCTGTCTCCTAGAGATGAACGTACTTTGGTGCGAAAAGTGCAAGTCAATCCCAGAACAACAGCAAAGGACCGTGAAGATGCTGGAGGAAATAGGTACAAAAGTATCTATATCCACAGTAAAACGAGTCATATGTCTACATAACCTGAAAGGCCGCTCAGCAAGGAATTAACCACTGCTCTAAAACTGCCATAAAAAAAGCCAGACTACGGTCATACTTTTTGGAGAAATGTCCTCTGGTCTGATGAAACAAAAATAGAACTGTTTGGCCATAATGACCATTGTTATGTTTGGAGGATAAAGGGTGACACTTGCAAGCTGAAGAACACCATCCCAACCGTGAAGCACAGGGGTTGCAGCATCATGTTGCTTTGCTGCAGGAGGGTCTGGTGCACTTCATAAAATAGATGGCATCATGAGGTAGGAAAATTGGTGCTATATTGAAGCAACATCTCAAGACATCAGTCAGGAAGTTAAAGCTTGGTCGCAAATGGGTCTTCCAAATGGACATTGACCCCAAGCATACTTCCAAAGTTGTGGCAAAATCGCTTAAGGACAACAAAGTTAAGGTATTGGAATGGCCATCACAAAGCCCTGACCTCAATATGCGAGCAGAACTGAAAAGGCGTTTGCGAGCAAGGAGGCCTACAAACCTGACTCCGTACCACTAGCTCTGTCAGGAGGAATGGGCCAAAATTCCCACAACTTATTGTGGGAAGCTTGTGGAAGGCTACCTGCAACGTTTGACCCAAGTTAAACAATTTAAAGGCAATGCTACAAAATACTATTTGAGTGTATGTAAACTTCTGACCCACTTGGAATGTGATGAAAGCAATTAAATCTGAAATAAGTCATTCTTTCTTCTATTATTCTGACACATTACATTGTTAAAATAAGGTGGTGATCCTAACTGACCTAAAACAGGGAATTTTTACTCTGATTAAATGTCAGGAATTGTGAAGAACTGAGATTAAACGTATTTGGCTAAGGTGTACGTAAACTCCTGACTTCAACTGTATATCTGCAATGTAAATACTATTTAAGTCGGTGCCATTGGAGTCCAGTTAAAATATTTCTAATCATTATTAAAAAAAATATGTGTATGACACATATAGTACATCATAGTTGCGTAGGAATTTTTCTTCTAGTTTGTGGAATCTGACAGAAGGGCACGGCCCCTTTGAACCCATGCGTAAACGATTCTCTCTGGGATCCGCTGCTCTCTCCTGAATCCCTAGAAACTTGCGCTGGCATGTGATAGAAATGGTACATTGGTTTGGATTTAAATGTGAAAAGGATTTTTGATCCCCGTGGAAGAGTGAAGAGAAACCCAACCTCGTGAGTGCTGCTTCGAGTATTCAAGAATGGGCGAATAATTGACGCCATGGCCGCACAAACTTAATATTTAGTTACCTACACAATTGCTTGGAATAACAGGGGAGCGTACTAGACATTCGGGACTTTTTCTGCGCGTGGTCCTGTTGGAGCAGCACTCCACCTCTGATCTCTGGGCAGAGACAATGTCAACAGCGTAGCTAGCCATAGCTAAAAAACAATTGATTCTAGACTACACAGACAGCTACCCAGCGTTTACAATGTTGATTGCTATCCCGCAGCAGTCTGGGAGATAAAAAATTATGGTAGGGCTTTCGTCTAGCCAGAACGGCTTGTGTCAAACAATGAAATAGCTTGGGGTAGCTAGTAAACGTGTGAGAACTTAGCCCGGTTAAACGTGATTTTTTTGTTGTCATAAAGCTAACTTCCCAGCAGTTACATTTTGGTAACGTTATTGCTTCCCTTTGACGATTACGTCGTGGACTTCTCAGTTTTGGACTCTGTTTCTACCTGGAAGTTATTGGAAAGGTGATTTATAGTATGGAGACCGACTCAGCCATAGGCGACGTGGATTCTCTTCATGGGGGGCTGCTTTCCTTGGATCCATTGCTGGACCGAATCCTGGTGGATTCTTTATGCCAGCAACAAGGATGGGTGCGCGTATATGGTGAGATGGACATACATTTTCAAATATGCTTAGGTAACCAGTGCACTGAGATGAGAGGATATATGCGCTTTGGTTTTGACATCTCAAATCCTATTCCAAAGTTGCCATAATAACACCAGTGTCGTTGGTTGGAAAAAATGGGACCACTGTAACCAAGTTCTTCTGTCACATAGAAGGGTAACGTTAGGCTACATGGCTTGAGGGAACGAGCCATGTAACCAACCATAGACATCATAGTATTACATAATTGCTTGACCCTATTGCCAACATCACAATATTTAGAGTGTTTGCCATTGCATTGGTAAATATTTACCATCCAACAGAAGGATATCTAACTAACAACTTTATTTAATATTTGTCTAGGGTGAGTCATGGAGGGTTTGAATTACTTATTTTGGTGACAAGAACACAAATGTCAAGTTCAGAAGACATGAAAAGCACATTTTCAGAATTCCATGTACATCACATGTCAACACAATGAAATATGGCAACAACCAAAGATATATGAAGGTCATTTATTTTTCTTAACATGCCTTCAATTCAGATGTCATTATTGGACTCAGTAGTAGATCATATTCAATACTTGGCATGCTTAGTTCCCAAGCCACATCATAGGCTACACATAGACCGAAAGAGCTGTTAATTAAAACACCTCCATATTATCAGGGGAAAATTCATCCTGCTGCCACCAGTAGTAGTGGGGACTTCAGAGGCTCACACATTATGTATCTACATGAATAAGTCAGATCCTGTTGTTGGGTCTGGATGAGGAGCAGTAGGAATAGAGGTGATGGATGGGAGTTTTCCTCTGAAAAAATGCAATATGGTTGTGACTTGTGAGCATATCTTGTGTGTTCGAGGAAGATTAGTAACTGCTTTCAGCTGGTGTTAATTTACTGTCCTCATTAATGATTTAAGATTGCTAAATGGAAATGCTATTTATAGATAGCTTGGCTTTACAGCAAGGGTTTTATGTAAGAATGCTGGCTAAATTTGAACTGATGTGTCTTTGTAGCCTACATCCTGTAGTCATGTTGGCAGGGATTGTTGTCATGTAGCTCACTTCAATGAATGGAAATGGATAGCTCAATAATATTGTGCTTAGACCGAACGTCCGTTGCTTTCCACTACTGTTTTTTCTTATTGTATGTGTTAAGATTGGATTGCATTCTGTTTAAATTTCTCTTGATGTTTGCAACCATTTCTGATGTTTGAAATTACTCTAAGGCCTACATTGGCTTTGCATTTCCTTGGTCATGTTATAAGCTACCTAGAGTAGCTTTGGGTAATTGAACTCTAAGACTGGATTGATTTCTATCTATTTTTTTATCCTCTCTCAAAGATTATTATTGAACCTCCAGAGGAAGGAGTGATACAATGGAGAACAGAAGGAGAATGTTGTTGACAGTGTCTTGTTAATATGCAATTCTGCTGCCCACTTGCAGAGTGACCGGAAGAGAGCTGTTTTCTTAATAAAAATAGAACATTTTGACCTCAGTATACAGTTATGTTTTCTATGGATGAAGTTGTTCTCGAGGGACTCCTGGGAATGTTCTGCCAGGCCTATTTTTAGTTTTATTTGCTAATATCCTGGGAAAGTAACTTGATGTTAAGGGGTCAGTTGACACCATATTTAGTAGGCCATTAATAAATCTTAACTGCTACGTGATGTCTGATTTATGATGATGATGTCAAATGTGCTGAAATATTGAGAGGGTGTCACTGTTCAGATTTTTGCTTTAGGCTAACATTGTTTTAATCGTTGTGGCTATAAAAAAAAGCCACGATTTGTATTTCAAATTGAAAGTGTGAACTGTTGAGTACGTAGGTGAGTTTAAGATTTGTTTGTTTTGCTCTGGAGAACTTTGGTTTTAGAGCAGGCGAGTGACTAGCCTACTGTAGCTGCAGTGAATAGTGTGATTGTACTGTGGCCCATGGACAGCAGCAGCTCTGTTTCTGAGTCCTAGCACACTCAGGATGTTTGCCTCCACTTCCCTCCTCCTCTCCACTACCTTTTTCAAATGACTCGCCGGAGCTGTGATGTAAGCAGACAATTCTGTGAATGACCTCAGTGGCCAGGATTCCAGAGCAGCAGGCACCAGTGTTCCAACGTCACTGCGTTCCAACGCTGAAATAACTCAATAAGGATGCCGGCCAGCTGATCCCAATGCCCATGTTTTTCCAGTAAGAAAAAAACCCTGTCTTCTCTTAGTGTTTTGTCATTAAGTTCCAGACATGTAACCAAAGCCCATAAATTATCTAAATTTTTAAGTGAACTTTGCCTTTTTTTCTTCTTCAGAAAGTAGGCAACATTCTCAATTACATTGGTTGAACTGGGAAATTGGGGATTCATTTGACTTTTTTGGCTATTTAGCAATTATTTGGTGTTGAATGAGTATCCAGTGTTCAGCCACAGTGGAATGACAAAATGGCAAGGTATGGTAGAACATTTATGCTCCTAGTTCTTGCTTGTTGGCTGAGCTGGCAATTTTAGTTCAATTCTGGCTGAAAGAGTGGTTGTCATGGCTGCTTCTCATATGGTGCTCAGGGTCACCATAGCAGCTGTATACAATTTCTTCAATTTGGTTAGTAAACACTCAGAACAACAATTACAATTTCCAGTTATGGGAATACATGTTAAAGTAGGCATAGCCTAGATTTCAGATCCTAGGCCTAAGCATTAGTTTGTGTTACTCAAAGCAAGACTTGATCCGACTGTCTGTCCCTGAATATCAAACATAGCACCATACGGATTAGGATTATGTCCCATTAATAAGGATTGTGGTGCCCTGCTTGAATCCTTTGAAAACATTGACAAAGTGCATTAGCCAGAGAAAGGGCATTGTGCATAAGCCTATTAAAATTTGACTGAAGAAGGCTCCTATTCAAATCCTAGACTCCTATTCAAATCATCCATGCCTCATTTAAGGAAGTAGGCTTGGTAGTGAATTATTACAATATCATAAGTCTCTAGCTGTAGTTTAGGGTTAAACACAGATTTTATAATCCCTGTCCTCTAACAATACAGAATCGTTTTTTTCCTAACCCACCCTAACTATCGGTTTAGGCAATGGCCTAAATCCAGGCAATGAAATTGAAATCATAAACCAATCCCATTACTGCCATAGTTTGTCCTCAGTAGTCCACATTATCCATAGAGGTGCAATTTGCTTGTATGGCCTGCTGTTTTAGACAGTTATATTCCCATTCATAGAAGACCAGTGGTTGACGGCCTATCTGTGTTTGACTGCAGATAAAGGCAGGTATCTACAAATCCTCCACCCATTCCTTCGACACAAAGACTAATTGGCTGCACGACAACATTCTGGGATTCCAGGCGTTACCTGAAAACACAGGAAGTCCCCATCCTGTTTTAGATCCAATTCCAGATCTTTGAAGGACAGCCAGCCTGTCCGTTTCCATGGGAACAAATGAGCCATAGTGGGCAGAACAAGTAAGGAGGGGGGCAGAGCCAAGCACGAGCTAGAGAGATCCTATTGGTGCGTTCTAGCATCATCTGCTTATTTCCGTTAGGGAACGCCTGTGAAGTGCGCGTGTGCAGTAACTCAATTTGCCTTTGCACTCCTTCTAAACAATGCAATTTGCTTTTCAAACTTTTGCAACGAGTAAAGTTTACAAACCTTATTCCACTCTGTTTATAGCAGATTCTAGTTTTGGGAACAGAACTGTATTGAGATCAAATGTTTAATCGATGAGAAAATTTGCAGAATGTCGTCCAAAATCCATCTCGTTTCATCTTCTCCCACTGCCCGCCAGTGGGCTTCATCTCACTACGATATTTGGGAGTGAGTGGGAACGCCAAGCGGATGCAAAACATTTATACATCCAGTGAAATATCTGTCTCAATGTTCTGTCTGTGATAGGCCGTTAACAATGTTCCCGCTAATTTCTTTTGGCACTGAGCAAATTTCAAGTCTTATGAATGGAAATTTGAATTCTGTGCCACTTCCAGTGCGCGTTTACCGTGAACTGAGGCTGTACCTGTCTAAGTTTGTGTTAGCCTGTAGCCAATAGGCTATTGTGGCTATAGTATTTGAGCATAATGTAGGAGTGGCCTACCAAGAAAACCAATAGAGAAAATCCAATATCATTTTCACATGAAAATAGGCTATATCATAGAAATGAAAAGCTATGTGGTGTTCAATGCAAGCCTACATTCATCATGAGACTTTTAAAACCCTTTTTAGACTATGCAGGGCATGACATTAATTCATGTAACACCATGGGCCAAATAGGTGACTGCAAATTGCATTGTATTGTTGTATGATGCAAGAAACCACTTTACAAAGTACAAATCATTATTATTACCATACAGAAAACTAGACAATGTAGGCTAACCTCTGACTATTGGCTTTTTTGCGTATTTAAGCCTGTTTCAAAATACAACACTGCCCCTTAAATATTAACAAGCTTTTTAACTGACTCGCTTTTCAAAAACAGCTTGAAATGTGCACGTTTTGTGCTCCTGTAGGAAGCAGTAGTTCCCCCATTGCTGACCAATATATACAGTGCATTTGGAAAGTATTCAGACCCCTTGACATTTTCCAAACTTTGTTACATTACAGCCTTATTCTAAAATTGATTGATGAGGAGAACATTGTATTTAATCTACCCACAATACCCCATAATGACAAAGCAAAAACAGGTTTTATGTTTTTTTTGCAAATGTAATTAAAATGTCAAATAGATACCTTGTTTGCATATGTTTTCAGACCCTTTGCTATGAGACTAAAAATTGAGCTCAAGTGCATCCTGTTTACATTGATCCTTGAGATGTCTCTACAACTTGATTAGAGTCCACCTATGGTAAATTAAATTGATTGGACATGATTTGGAAAGACACACACCTGTCTATATAAGGTCCCACAGTTGACAGTGTATGTCAAAGCAATAACCAAGCCATGAGGTCAAAGGAATTGTCCGTAGAGCTCCGAGACAGGATAGTGTCGAGGCACAGCTCTGGGGAACGGTACCCAAACATTTCTGCAGCATTGAAGGTCCCCAAGAACACAGTGGCCTCCATCATTATTAAATAGGAGTTTGGAACCACCAAGACTCTTCCTAGAGCTGGCCCCCTGTCCAAACTGAGCCATTGGGGGGAAGGGCCTTGGTCAGGGAGTCTGATAAAGCTCCGGAGTTCCTCTGTGGAGATGGGAGAACCTTCCAGAAGGACAACCATCTCTGCAGCACTCCACTAATCAGGCCTTTATGGTAGAGTGGCCAGACGTAAGCCACTCCTCAGTAAAAGGCACTTGACAGCCCACTTTGAGTTTGCCAAAAGGCACTTAAAGGACTCTCAGACCCATGAGAAACAAGATTCTCTGGTCTGATGAAACCAAGATTGAACTTTTGCCTGAATGCCAAGCGTCACGTCTGGAGGATACCTGGCACCATCCCTACGGTGGAGCACTGTGGTGGCAGCATTGTACTGTGGGGATGTTTTTCAGCGGCAGGGACTGGGAGACCAGTCAGGATCGAGGGAAAGATGAACGGAGAAAAGTACAGAGATCCTTGATGAAAACCTGCTCCACGGCGGTCAGGACCTCAGACGGGGGCGAAGGTTCACCTTCCAACAGGACAACGACCCTAAGCACACAACCAATACAACGCAGGAGTGGCTTCGGGACACGTCTCTCAATGTCCTTGAGTCCTTGAGATTCCAGACTTGAACCTGATCGAACATCTCTGGAGAGATCTGAAAATAGCTGTGTAGCCATGCTCCCCATCCAACCTGACAGAGCTTGAGAGGATCTGCAGAGAAGAATCGGAGATCCTCCCTAAATAAAGGTGTGCCAAGCTTGCAGTGTCATACCCAAGAAGACTTGAGGCTGTAATCGCTGCCAAAGGTGCTTCAACAAAGTACTGAGTAAAGGGTCTGAATACTTATATAAATGTGATATTTCAGTTTTTTATTTTGAATACAAAAATGTCAAACTGTTTTTGCTTCGTCATTATGGGGTATTGTGTGTAGATTGAGGGGGAAAAAACAATTTAATGCATTTTAGAATAAGGCTGTAACTTAAATAAATTTGGAAAAAGTTAAGGGGTCTGAATACTTTCCGACTGCACTGTACTTATCTATAACTGGACTAATAACTCGCTAACTAGCTTATAATGTAAAATGCGCTATGATCTGAGAAGCGCATCCATTGACGGGTGATTGATAGACTGCTCGTCAATAGAATTTTACTCTGATGAGCTCTGGCTCTGCTTAAAACAAAATCAGACTCAATCTTGCAAATGTAGATTGTTTTTGGTTTGTTGCATCTCTGCGCGGCAGTCCTGGCGGAGGTGTGCGGCCACACACATGCTCAGCTTAGGGGGAACATGAAGCCTAAATGTTTTTTTTCTTAGTTCTGAAATCAAATGAACAAGTTGTCTTGGAGTGAATCTGTAAATGCACTACAGCGAGGCTTAGACTCAGACCTAGGCTGCATTGCACATCTTCTAAATAAGTCGACCATTTGTATCTGAACCACCGTTTTCTATGTCCTCCATTGGCATCAATGCAAGTGAAAACTTAAACGTTCCAGTTGTGCACAGGCAACACAGAGGGCTGTCTGCGTCAATGATGGATGTCGTGGCTATGCGGGTGTATTTAGGGTTTGACTGAGGTAAACATGTCATAAAAGATCCCTCTATGTAAAACTGCAACATGAGCAGTGTTGAATGAACAACAGACGCTTTAGTCTTCCAGGATGTGCCTCATCGTACTACTGCACTGAAGATTCAAACCTTTGCCCTGATTCATCTCACAGCTCCAAAGGTGGTTAAGGGATAGGAGAGATGGAATAGCCTACGTCTAGACCTTTGTCTTTCATTCAATACTGCCTGTTATTCAAAACAATAAATAAACAGGGACTGAATAAAAAAAAAACACCTCAAAAAGCAGAAGAAAGAGGATTTCGACACCCACCATCTCAGATTGTTCTGCAATTGTTTCTGTAGGGCAAAACAGATAAGCATTTCCGCAACATTATTTTGTTGAAATATAAATTGATCTCTGAGAATTGGCCATTTCAATTTATAGGATTCATATAATATTCAATAAATATAGTACCCAACATCCGATTTGCACAAAAACCGCTTAACAATGATTTAAGATGAAGAAACCCATAAAATTATCAAACGCCATCCACTGACTCCCAAACCTCACACCACGCCCACCCCAATGGCCAGTATACAGTATCAGTTCTCTGTTTGACAAGTTATATTAAGCTGCGACGTGGAATATTTTCTTTGCAGCTTTTACTATCTTATGTATTCTCAGTGAATTTGGTTATGTAAAAAAATAAAAAATAATTCCAGAGATATCTGCCATTGATGTCGCTTACATTCTCCCCATAAATGAAGTGAAAGTACCAGGTTTTGCCCACTAAATGCCGCTGTTCCCGCTACTGCCCTTTCCCCCCCCCCCCCATTTTGCTGGTCTCTTGTGTTTATCGAAAGTGTCACAACATTTTCTTTGTGACTTTGGGTGAAAACCAGGAGTTTTTGCTCATGGTGAAAATGCTTTGTGGTCATCCTCACAATTCAATCTGTGTCCAGGAACCTGCCCCTGTGTGTGTTTGGTGAACAAGCAAACTATTAGGCGACATCAGTTCTAAGGGTTTCAGTACTATGGCCTCGCAGGGTTTTCAATGGTAAAAGTCCCGAATAACACACTGAATAGTGTTTTTTAATGGTGTCAAGCTCATCTAGATGGCTTTACAGCAGACCCTCGGTGTCTCATGAATGACAGACATGGTCTTCAACCATCCTACTACTGAAAGAAGATCGTAGCTAAGCATGCATCTGCGTCTTTCTTCTCCACTGCTTTGTCGATGTTTGTTGAAAAACAAGCCAAGGAACTCCAAAATATTATGACATGACATAGCCTAATCCGCCTGTGAACATTTGGGGCGGCAGGGTAGCCTAGTGGTTAGAGCGTTGGACTAGTAATCGAAAGGTTGCAAGTTCAAATCCCCGAGCTGACAAGGTACAAATCTGTCGTTCTGCCCCTGAACAGGCAGTTAACCCACTGTTCCTAGGCCGTCATTGAAAATAAGAATTTGTTCTTAACTGACTTGCCTAGTTAAATAAAGGTAAAATAAAAAAATAAAATAAAATTTCCTCTTTGTGAGTTATTTACACTGACTCTTTCACTCTACACATAAAATGACTGAATGGTTTTTCAATTGCACACCACCACTCAGTGCTCTGCAAAGCGAAGCAGGCTTGCCAAGAGAAAGTGAGGCAGAAATAAATGGCTGTTGAAAATCCTGCTTAATGGTCAGGAGTGCAGGGCAGGGTGGCTATTTTCAGTTTGTTTTGTAGCAGCAGGCAACTTGGCAACTGTGAAGGGCTTAAGGATATTTGGCAGCGTTTTAGAGAACCTTCTGATTGTATGGTAGGAGCCTGTTAACTGGGGCCAGGTTATAGGCTGCAGCCCGAGAGGTTTTCTTATTCATATTGGATGGGGACTGTGGGAGTCTGCCCTGTTTTTTTCCCAGCTTATTCACACATGACACACCACACAAGGATGTATAGGCCTTGTGTCTACATGGAGGATTGGATCTGTCATCTTAACACCCCTATCATGAATGTTCTTCTTTTTTTCTTTCTTTTTTTTAGTACCTTGCCAAGTCACCATGCCATTTGAATTAATTTTTTGGCTGAACCTCTTTCTTTTTCCCTTCCTCCTGCCGCTCATTACAAATTCAGGTTACATTTTATATGATATAGAAGATTTATTGGTAGGCTGCCTAGGCTAATAGGCTAGATATGAACCTCACACTTTGGTTGTGTGTCACTGTGAGGAAACCTTTCTCTCTTGGAGAGAGGAGACATGGTTTATTGGTCATCTTTAACAAAGGAGAAAATGCTTCCTGCACTGGAAGATGAATCCTCTCTCTAAACCAGGGCTGTTCAAGGTCGGTCGTGGAGGGCCGAAACACTCCTGGTTTCCATCCTCTCCTTTTAATAAGGGACTAATTCAGACCTGGGACACTACCACGTAGAAACAAAAACCAGAAGAAGTGTTTCAGGCCTTCAGAACTGGAATTGGACAGCTCTAAACCTCCTCATTTACCAATCCAAGGTCAATGCTGCATAAGTGTTGTGCTATCTAGAAACGAGGTAAACAGCTGTGCAGCACCATAACAGGTTTGAAATGAAGTTGTGTCTACAGAAGAGTGATGGGGAGAAGAGGGAGATTAGGTCTACGTCTATCATTGTATGTCCTCCCTCCCAACCACCCTACAATGGCTCAGCAGAGGCAGATCAGAGGAGGAAATGAAAAGTTCCCTGTGTTCTTCTGTCCCACCTCAGCTTGCATCAAAGCAGCTATGCTGTCATTAGGGGGTTGAGATGGGGGGCAGGATTTCCCTTCCCCTCTGAAAAACAAAACAAGAAACTAACCTGTGCTGTTTAAAAAAATAAGCACTTGTCTATTTCATTTTTTCTATCATGCTGGTGAGTGGAAGAACACACAGGTTAGGAACCTAGGCTGATTGTGTGTTAAGAGAATGACTTGAGCTAGTTTTGTGTACTGATTGAGTTGCTGTTTTCTCAGACCCCTTTTTTTGTTTTGTAGTCCCTTTGGTGTAGCTAAGCTGTTGAATTCCAGTGATGAGATAATCATTATACGCAACTATTTAGCGTTATTATAACAGCATTAAGCCATGTTTCCTCTCATGAAATGAAATAATTTAACCGCTCTTGGCTGGTTGGGGTGTCAAATACCATACCATACTGCTGGTTTTATCAGAGAACCAGCAGTACTCCGGACCTCAGAGTAAGATTTGAACACTCCTTTCCTATAGGCCTGTAGTGCATTACTTTTGACCATAGCCCTGATGCCATTTGAAACACAGACATTAGTATTTTGCAGGGGGATGTTCAATGCTTTGTCACCCTATTACCCCCCCCCCCCTTCACACACTGTTATTCATGTTCTAATTTATTGCCCTTTTTAATGGCAAGGTGCTATTTTTAGATCGGGCGGTGTTCATGCTCTCATAGGTCCTGGGTACAGTCCTGATTTCCACCAGGACAGGGCTGAATAAAGACATCAATGTGGCCATTGGATAAAGCCATTCCAGCAGCCCAATGTAATTTTTCCTGTGCACCAGATCAGAGACAGTATTTACCCTTAATACTGCCACATTCTGGTACAATACAACGCTACTGCCACATTCTGGTTTGGAGTATTTTAACAAGGCTGAGTGGCTGACGACTTTGCTGTGTGAACACACAAAAGAGATTGACTGCCGACACTCTGTTCAGAGGTGGGTGCTAAGTACTGTCGGCAGGCAAATGTTTGACAACCCTACCGGTGTGTCTGAGTTGAAGTCAACACTTTATTGGTTTCTGATGCAGCTGGAATCATTTAGTCACTTGTCAGTACAAATATTATATAAAACACCATTTATATACAGTATGTACAACAGCTAGCAGTATCTATACCACAATGCAGTTGTGAGCAATCTAACTGAATATGGATGTTGTGTTGGTTGAATGTTCCAGACAAGTTCCAGAATGTTCTTCAGCTGGTGAACCTCTTCTTGTGTTGGCTAATGGCAGCTGGTTCAGCAGGCTTTGGCACTGTGGCAGTGTTGGCAGGGATGTTTGGTTTGGGGGGCTGTGACTCTGGCTCCTTGAAGACAACTGTGTCTGGTCCTTTCTGCACTCCAGCCAGGTGGACTAGCCTCTCGGACACTTTCTTCACCACCCACTGCTTCGACCGCTTGCAGAAGATTTGTATAATGCAAGTCTCCTGGAAAGACATGAAGACTGATCATGAGGATGTGTAACCATACAATAAACCATGTTCATCTGTAAACAAATAAAAGGGTACAGTAGACCGGTATGCGTTTTGTTACACTCAGTCAATAATGGGGCATTGAGATGGGCTGTTAGCGAAGATGTGAAAAGTTTGAGGGGGGCTTGACTTGTCAACCGTCTAGTCGTGTATTGTTGTGTACGAGCACCTACAGTTGTACTGGTGAGTAGACAAGCACTGCCAACAATAGTGAGTAGGCTAGAAGAGTATACTAACTACCCCTCCCCCCCATGCCGAAGAACTGACTGCAAGGGTGTGAAAAGTCTTGTAGAAAGTTTAGCACTGGTCTTGTAGATAGTTTAGTGTATTGGTGATTTTGTATTTTTTATGTCAATAGATCATGCATACTAACCTTCACACACGATACCCACCCTCAGAAGACACCAGTCAGTCACCCACACCATCCTCTCCTTACTAATATCAAATTTTCTCAAATTTAGACTTAAAGCTTTGCATGAACAATCAACTAAGCCTGCATAGTACAGAGAGAACAACAGTAGAAATCAAAGTTTATTTATCACATGCGCCGAATACAACAGGTGTAGACATTACAGTCAAATGCTTACAAGCCCTAATCAACAGTGCAATTTTTAAGAAGAAAATGGGTATTAGGTAAACAATAGATAAGTAAAGACATTTTTTAAAACGGTGAAAATAACAGTACCGGTACAGAGTCAATGTGCGGGAACACCAGTTAGTCGGGCTAATTGAGTTAATATGTACATGTAGGTATAGTTAAAGTGACTATGCATAGATGATAAACAGAGAGTAGCAGCAGCGTAAAAGAGAGGTTGGGGTGGTGGGACACAATGCAAATAGTCCGGGTAGCCATTTGATTAGCTGTTCGGGAGTCTTATGGCTTGGGGGTAGAAGCTGTTGAGAAGCCTTTTGAACTTAGACTTGGTGCTCCGGTACCGCTTGCCATGCGGAAGCAGAGAGAACAGTCTATAACTGGGGTGGCTGGGGTCTTTGACAATTTTTAGGGCCTTCTTCTGACACCTCTGTAGAGGTCCTGGTTGGCAGGCAGCTTAGCCCCAGTGATGTACTGGGCCGTACACACAACTAGGGCTGGACGATATGGCAAATAAATTATCACGATATAAATATTTAATTTGATAATGATAATTATCACGATATTAATCAAATAATGTTTTAACGGTACATATTTTTTATGTTTCTTATTTATTGTTAGAAGTAGAACTCACAAATAACATCAACTTTTTTAAAGCTGTAAACCCTTAAGTCATGAGCAAGAAGTAAAAAAAAATAAAATGGTGCAAGTCAATATGCATTATAACTGTTAGCCTAATGGCACATCACAGTTTATGTTGGGGTAGTTGTTGTCTGACAAGTTACAAGCAAGAAAGATGAAGTATGTCTACTGTCTAGCTTTAATGATAATTATCACAATTTTAATAAAATAATGTTTAAAAGGGGTCATTGCTGCTTCAGAATCAAGCCTGCCTGAACAACCCGAAGGCTTTAATGTTTCTTGTTTATTGTCAGAAGTAGAATAACTCCCAAATAACATTTTAACTCCACTTTTTTTTAAAGATATAAACCCTTAAGTTATGAACAATAAATAAATAGTGAAAAAACAAATAGTGCAAGTCAATATGCATTATAAATGTTAGCCTAATGGCACATCACAGTTGAAGTTGGTGTAGTTGTTGTCTTAGAAGTTACAAGCAAGAAAGACAAGTCTGTCTATGTTCTCTGGCTTTAAAGTTGCCCTATGGAAGGTCACTAGGTTGCCACCTGTGCTAAAAACACGCTCTGAGGGGGAGCAGGTCGCAGGAATGTACAGGTAGCGCTTTGCCAGGTGGCTGACTTTGGGAAAGTATTTTTTTGGTGGATCTTCCACCAACACTGTCAGCATCAAGAGACTGAATGTAGCAGCTGAGTTACTTTTCTACCAGCTGGATGTCAGTAAGACCTGTGGTGGTGGAGCATGGCTTTTTGAAAATACTGCCCAGTGACTTTCTCTTTTTAGCTGGCAGTTGTGGTGAAGCAGCAGCAGCAATGTCTCCCTGTGCTGGGCTTTTGTTTTCATGTCCCTCATTGACCATCTCTGAGACAGCTCTTGCTTTTGTGGCCCACTTTCTCCTCTTTGATGTAATGTGTTTTAAACCGAGGGTCGACCAATCAGGCTATGTTCAGGAGGTCATCATATTTCTCATTCAGATAGTCCATGACTATCGTTTTGATGGTTTTGATGAGCTCTGTTTCACCATCAGGTTTCATGACCTCTGTGTAGTACTGGCTTCAGGTAAGACACACTGACATAAGACTCACCAGACAGAGCATCTGTGAATTCTAGGAGTGGGGTCAATGCCTGGTTGATGGACTCAAGAACATCTGTATAGGTGGGAGCTAAGTGCCGGGTCTTCTTGTCACTGGACAAGACCTGTGAAATGGCTTCTCCTGCTCCAATACGCTTTGCACCATCTTTTGATGTGATCCCCACCTGGTAGGCGACTCTGTCACCAACTTGTGCCGGGGTAGGTTGTGTTCTTTTTGAGCAACTGCCAGGTCTCTTCTTTTTCAACGAATAGGAAAAAGCATCTACCACTTTCTTACACACTCCAATTGCTCGATCCACCCGTTTGTCTCTACCCACTCTGTAGCCAAATACGTCAAATCTGTCTTGAGCTGTTCCTCAACTTTTTTCCTACACTTGGCGTAGAGTTTAGGCTGTGCGGTGTGTGTGACATGTTTGCGGCCAGGGAGTACGTACGTACCTGTAGTCAATTTAAATTGATAAGCCTCTTAACCTTCATTTTCGACTGTGCTAATTGGTAGCATGTCCTTAGCAATGCAATGCATAATAGAAATTGTGATGTCTTTTCGATGTTTGCTCGTAGAGCATAAACGCTGTCAGTGTTGACTGCGTCGGGCGAACATGCCTAGATTGGCTGGTGCTTGAGGGGCGTTTATCAATACCGTGGCACAAACTAAAACTTTCTGCATGTTCCAGATGGTGAAAAATGTTTGTCGTATTACCAGACTTGGTAGCCACCTGTCTACTGCACAATTTGCACCGAACATTGCTCTGCTCTTTGTCGTATTTCAAAAAGCCAAACCACTTCCAAATAACTGAGAGGGTTGAACCCTTTTTATGAATAATTTCTTTGTTGGAAGCTGCTCCTTCTCCATGGCTATCACTGCCACTTTTTGCCTACATCACACATTTTTCGTGGTTAATAGTGGCCATCCCATCACTCGAGGTGCTGAGTGGTTTTTAGTGGGCGTATACCTCTCCACATGCATATTGTCACTTCTCCACACGTTCCTGCTGCGTCAGAGAAGAAATGGACTGCTGTACCTAATTATTCTATATCGAGATTATCGAAAATGAATCTGAACATTTTTATATCGTTTTTATATTGTTATTGAGGCAAGTAATTACCTCTTGATTTATCGAGCAGTTGCTGTACCAGGCAGTGATGCAGCCAGTCAGGATGCTCTCAATGTTTCAGCTGTAGAACTTTTTGAGGATCTGAGGACCCATGCCAAATCTCTTCAGTCTCCTGAGGGGGAATAGTTTTGTCATGCCCTCTTTACGAGTGTCTTGGTGTGTTTGGACCATTCTAGTTTGTTGGTGATGTGGACACCAAGGAACTTGAAGCTGTCAACCTGCTCCACTACAGCCCTGTTGATGAGAATGGGGGTGTGCTCGGTCCTCCTTTTTCCTGTAGTCCACAGTCATCTCCTTTGTCTTGATCACGTTGAGGGATAGGTTGTTATTCTGGCACCACCCGGCCAGGTCTCTGACCTCCTCCCTATAGGCTGTCTCATCATTGTCAGTGATCAGGCCTACCACTGTTGTGTCGTCGGCAAACTTAATGATGGTGGTGGGGGTGAACAGGGAGGGTGAGTCGGGGGTGAACAGGGAGTACAGGAGGGGACTGAGCACGCACCCCTGAGGGGCCCCTGTGTTGAGGATCAGCGTGGCAGATGTGTTGCTACCTACCCTCACCACCTGGGGGCGGCCCATCAGGAAGTCCAGGATCCAGTTGCAGAGGGAGGTGTTTAGTCCCAGGGTCCTTAGCTTAGTGATGAGCTTTGAGGGCACTATGGTGTTGAACGCTGAGCTGTAGTCAATGAATAGCTTTCTCATGTAGGTGTTCCTTTTGTCCAGGTGAGAAAAGGCAGTGTGGAGTGCAATAGAGATTCCTTCGTCTGAGGATCTGTTTGGGCTGTATGCACATTGGAGTGGGTCTAGGGTTTCTGGGATAATGGTGTTGATGTGAGCCATTACCAGCCTTTCAAAGCACTTCATGGCTATGGATGTGAGTGCTACGGGTCTGTAGTCATTTAGGCAGGTTACCTTTGTGCTCTTGGGCACAGGGACTATGGTGGTCTGCTTGAAGCATGTTGGTTTTACACTCAATCAGGGACATGTTGAAAATGTCAGTGAAGACACCTGCCAGTTGGTCAGCACATGGCCGGAGCACACGTCCTGGTAATTCGTCTGGCCCAGCGGCCTTGTGAATGTTGACATGTTTAAAGGTCTTACTCATGTCGGCTACGGAGAGCATGATCAAGCAGTCGTCCGGAACAGCTGATGCTCTCATGCATTCCTTATTGTTGCTTGCCTAGAAGCGAGCATAGAAGTGATTTAGCTCATCTTGTAGGCTGGTGTCACTGTGCAGAGTCCCTAAGTAGTCTGTAATAGTTTGCAGGCCCTGCCACATCCGACGAGCGTCGGCGCCGGTGTATTACGATTCAATCTTAGTCCTGTATCGGCGCTTTGCCTGTTTGATGGTTCGTCTGCGGGCATAATAGGATTTCTTATAAGCTTCTGGGTTAGAGTCCCGCTCCTTAAATGCGGCAGCTCTAACCTTTAACTCAGTGCTAATGTTGCCTGTAATCCATGGCTTCTGGTTTGGGTATGTACGTACAGTCACTGTGGGGATGACGTCCTCGATGCACTTATTGATAAAGCCAATGACTGATGTGGTGTACTCCTCAATGGCATCGGAAGAATCCCGGAACATATTCCAGTCTGTGCTAGCAAAACAGTCCTGTAGTTTAGCATCTGCTTCATGTGACCACTTTTTTATAGACCGAGTCACTGGTGCTTCCTGCTTTAATATTTGCTTGGAATCAGGAGGATAGAATTTTGGTCAGATTTTCCTAATGGAGGGCGAGGGAGAGCTTTGCATCTGTCTCTGTGTGTGGAGTAAAGGTGATCTATAATTTTTTTCTCCCTCATGTTGCACTTTTATCATGCTGATAGAAATTCTGGAAAACTGATTTAAGTTTCCCTGCATTAAAGTCCCTGGCCACTAGGAGTGCTGCCTCTGGGTGAGCGGTTTCCTATTTGCTTATTTCCTTATACAGCTGACTCAGTGCGGTCTTAGTGCCAGCGTCCGTCTGTGGTGGTAAATCAACAGCCACGAAAAATATAGATGAAAACTCTCTTGGCAATTAGTGTGGTCTACAGCTTATCATGAGATACTCTACTTAATATTGATGTTAAGGGCAGGTTTCCCACTCGCCATCGGCGGATCCTTGCACCCCGCCCTGTGTCTTCTATACCTGCGTCTCTTTCTCTTGCCAATGTCTGGGATTTTGGCCTTGTCGGGTGTCTGAAGTACATCCTGTGCGTCCTGCTTTTTGAAGAAAGAACCTTTGTCTAATCTGAGGTGAGTGATCGCTGTCCTGATTTCCAGAAGCTCTTTTTTTTGCCAAAAGATACAGTGGCGGAAACGTTATGTACAAAATAAGTTACAAATAACGTGAAAAACCCCCCACATAATAGCACAATTAGTTAGTCGCCCGTAAAACGGCTTCCATTTCTTCCGGCGCCATGGGATGTTGTAGCCTAATTGTGTAACCACCAACTATGACAATAAGACACGGACCATGTTTATGCCTAGCTCCAGTATATTTATTTGCTCAAGCTTGATGTTGATGCCTCTGCAGATGTTGGTGGAATCGGACTCTAAAATATAAATAGAACACATACAGTACAGTCAAATTAGCCTCTGCAGTAGTTATTTAGTGAGCTAGCTAAAGGTTAGCTAATGTAACCTAACGAAGCTAATGTTTGCTTGCAAAGATATAAATCACATCACCAGATAGCAGCTGACTAATTACATGTATATGCTTTGGAAGGTTAATGAAGGATAATGAAAGTTCACAGAAGTAACAAGTAAATGTAGAGATACCAACTAGTTAGTTTAAAAAAGAATATATATCTATATATCAAGTTTGTTTATGAATTAAGTTATTAAAACTCAATCGTGGGAATTACTGCATTTGAATTGGTAGCTACAAACCACAGTTGGGTCACCTGCTACTGTCCTCCCTTCCACTGGTATACTGTTATTACGTTTTTTTCTTTCTGTCGTCTGGTGGTCAAAGCAAGACTGTGAAAAAGATCTGGACAACACTCACTCACTCACTCACTCACTCACTCACTCACTCACTCACTCACCCACACACACGTATTTGTTTGAGTGGGATCAAGTCAAAATCAAATCAAATGTATTTGTCACATACACATGGTTAGCAGATGTTAATGTGAGTGTAGCGAAATGCTTGTGCTTCTAGTTCCAATCATGCAGCAATATCTAACAAGTAATATAACCTAACAATTTCACAGCAAATACCTTATACACACAAGTGTAAAGGAATGAATATGTACATAAAAATATATGAATAAGTGATGCCCGAACGGCATAGGCAAGACGCAGTAGATGGTATAGAGTACAGTATATACATATGAGATGAGTAATGTAGGGTATGAATACATTATATAAAGTGGCATTGTTTAAAGTGGCTAGTGATATATTACATCAAGATGGCAAGATGCAGTAGATGGTATAGCGTACAGCATATACATATGAGATGAGTAATGTAGGGTATGTAAGCATTATATAAAGTGGCTAGTGATAAATTGATTACATCAATTTTTCCATTATTAAAGTGGCTAGAGTTGAGTCAGTATGTTGGCAGCAGCCACTCAATGTTAGTGATGGTTTTTAACAGTCTGATGGCCTTGAAATATAAGCTGTTTTTCAGTCTCTCGGTCCCCGCTTTGATGCACCTGTACTGACTTCACCTTCTGGATGATAGCGGGGTGAACAGGCAGTGGCTCGGGTGGTTGTTGTCCTTGATGATCTTTTTGGCCTTCCTGTGACATCGGGTGGTGTAGGTGTCCTGGAGGGCAGGTAGTTTGCACCCGGTGATGCGTTGTGCAGACCTCACTACCCTCTGGAGAGCCTTACGGTTATGGGCAGAGCAGTTGCCGTACCAGGCGGTGATACAGCCCGAAAGGATGCTCTCGATTGTGCATCTGTGAAAGTTTGTGAGAAGTTTTTGGTGACAAGCTGAATTTCTTCAGCCTCCTGAGGTTGAAGAGGCGCTGCTGCGCCTTCTTCACCACGCTGTCTGTGTGGGTGGACCATTTCAGTTTGTCCATGATGTGTACGCCGAGGAACTTAAAACTTTCCACCCCCTCCGCTACTGTCCCGTCGATGTAGATAGGGGGCTGCTCCCTCTGCTGTTTCCTGAAGTCCACGATCATCTCCTTTGTTTTGTTGACATTGAGTGTGAGGTTATTTTCCTGACACCACACTCCGAGGGCCCTCACCTCCTCCCTGTAGGCCGTCTCGTCGTTGTTGGTAATCAAGCCTACCACTGTAGTGTCGTCTGCAAACTTGATGATTGAGTTGGAGGCGTGCATGGCCACGCAGTCGTGGGTGAACAGGGAGTACAGGAGAGGGCTGAGAACGCACCCTTGTGGGGACCCAGTGTTGAGGATCAGCGATGTTGAGGATCAGCGATGTGGAGATGTTGTTACCTACCCTCACCACCTGGGGGCGGCCCGTCAGGAAGTCCAGGACCAGATGGGTTAGGGCAGTGTGATGGCGTCATCTGTGGACCTATTGGGGCGGTAAGCAAATTGGAGTGGGTCTAGGGTGTCAGTTAGGGTGGAGGTGATATGGTCCTTGACTAGTCTCTCAAAGCACTTCATGATGACGGAAGTGAGTGCTACAGGGCGGTAGTCATTTAGCTCAGTTACCTTCGCTTTCTTTGGAACAGGAGCAATGGTGGCCGTCTTGAAGCATGTGGGAACAGCAGACTGGGATAAGGATTGATTGAATATGTCTGTAAACACACCATTCAGCTGGTCTGCGCATGCTCTGAGGACGCGGCTAGGGATGCCGTCTGGGCCTGCAGCCTTGCGAGGGTTAACACGTTTAAATCTTTTAGTCACGTTGGTTACTGTGAGGGAGAGCCCACAGGTTTTGGTAGCGGGCCGTGTCAGTGGCACTGTATTGTCCTCAAAGCGAGCAAAAAAGTTGTTTAGTCTGTCTGGGAGCAAGGCATCGTGGTCCGCGACGTTGCTGTTCTTTTGTAGTCCGTGATTGACTGTAGACCCTGCCACATACCTCTCGTGTCTGAGCTGTTAAATTGCGACTCCACTTTGTCTCTATACTGATGCTTAGCTTGTTTGATTGCCTTGCGGAGGGAATAGCTACACTGTATTCGGTCATGTTTCCGGTCACCTTGCCCTGATTAAAAGCAGTGGTTTGCGCTTTCAGTTTTGCGCGAATGCTGCCATCAATCCACGGTTTCTGGTTGGGGAATGTTTTAGACGCTGTGGGTACAACATCACCGATGCACTTGCTAATAGACTCGCTCACCAAATCAGCGAATTCGTCAATGTTGTTGTTCGCCGCAATGCGGAACATATCCCAGCACGTGATCGAAGCAATCTTGAAATCTGATTGGTCGGACCAGCGTTGAACAGACATGAGCGCGGGTGCTTCCTGTTTTAGTTTCTGTCTATAGGCTGGGAGCAACAAAATGGAGTCGTGGTCAGCTTTTCCGAAGGGAGGGCGGGGGAGGGCCTTATATGCATCGCGGAAGTTAGAATAACAGTGATCTAGGGTTTTGCCAGCCCTGGTAGCACAATCGATATGCTTATAGATTCAGATTAGCCTTGTTAAAATCCCCAGCTACAATAAATGCATCCTCAGGATATGTGGTTTCCAGTTTACATAGAGTCGAATGAAGTTATTTCAGGGCCGTCGATGTGTCTGCTTGGGGGGGAATATACACGTCTGTGATTATGATCGAAGAGAATTCTCTTGGTAGATAATGCGGTCGGAATTTGATTGTGAGGAATTCTAAGTCAGGTGAACAAACGGGCTTGAGTTCCTGTATGTTGTTATGATCACACCACGTCTCGTTAATCATAAGGCATACACCCCCGCCCTTCTTCTTACCAGAGAGATGCTTGTTTCTGTCGGCGTGAAGAAAACAGGTGTCTGTACCGACTCAGATAGCGTGTCTCGAGTGAGCCATGTTTCCATGAAACAAAGAACGTTACAGTCTCTAATGTCTCTCTGGAATGCTACCCTGCTCGGATTTCGTCTACCTTGTTGTCAAGAGACTGGACATTGGCGAGTAGTATGCTCGGGAGCGGTGCGCGATGAGCCCGTCTACAGAGCCTGACCAGAAGACCGCTCCGTCTGCCCCTTCTACGGCGCCGTTGTTTTGGGGCGCCGGCTGGGATCCGATCCATTGTCCTGGGTGATAGGCCAAACAGAGGATCCTCTTCGGGAAAGTCGTATTCCTGGTCGTAATGGGCTGTGACTGGGCCACTCAAAAACATTGAGAGACTTGACTCAAAGCCAGTCCTGCGTTGTCTTCGCTGTGTGCGTAGGGTCATTGTCCTGTTGGAAGGTGAACCTTAGCCCCAATCTGAGGTGCTGAGCGCTCTGGTCCTGAGCGCAAGTTTTCATCAAGGATCTTTCTGTACTTTCCTCCGCTCATCTTTCCCTCGATCCTGACGTGTCTCCCAGTCCCTGCCGCTGAAAAACATCCCCACAGCACGATGCTGCCACCACCATGCTTCACCGTAGGGATGTTGCCACACTCCAGACATGTTGCTTGGCATTCAGGCCAAAGAGTTCAATCTTGGTTTCATCAGACCAGAGAATATTGTTTCTCATGGTTTGAGAGTGCTTTAGGTGCCTTTTGGCAAACTCCAAGCGGGCTGTCGTGCGTTTTACTGAGTGGCTTCCATCTTGCCACTCTAAGACCTGATTGGTGGAGTGCTGTAGAGATGGTTGTCCTTCTGGAAGGTTCTCCCATCTCCACAGAGGAACTCTGGAGCTCTGTCAGAGTGACCATCTGGTTCTTGGTCACCTCCCTGACCAAGACCCTTCTCCCCCGATTGCTCAGTTTGGCCGGGTGGCCAGCTCCAGGAAGAGTCTTGGTGGTTCCAAACTTCTTCCGTTTATGAATGATGGAAGCCACTGTGGTCTTAGGGACCTTCAATGCTGTTTACACCTTTTGGTACCCAGATCTGTGCCTCGACACAGTGCTGTCTCGGAGCTCTACGAACAATTCATTCAACCTCATGGCTTGGTTTTTGCTCTGACATGCACTGTCTACTGTGGGACCTTTTATATAGTCAGGTGTGTGTGCCTTTCCAAATCATGTCCAATCAATTGAATTTACCACAGGTGGACTGCAATGTAGTTGTTGAAACATCTCAAGGATGACCAATGGAAACAGGATGCACCTAAGCTCAATTTCGAGCCTAATAGCAACGGGTCTGAATACTTATTTAAATATGGTATTTCTGTTTTTCATTTTTAATACATTTGCTAACATTTCTATTCCTCTTTCGCTTTGTCTTATGGCGTGTTGTGTGTAGATTGATGACGAAAAACATGTATTTAATCCATTTTAGGATAAGGCTGTAACAAAATGTTGAAAAAGCGAATGGGGTCTGAATATTTTTCCGAATGCGCTGTATTAGTGTTTTATTTTTCAGTTATTTTTTTACCAATGTTAGTAATACTGCAAAAAATGGGGCAAAGCAACCAAAGCAAATTCACTTTTTTTCTTCATACAAAGTACTATGTTTGGGGCAAATCCAACACAACATATTACTGAGTACCACTCTCCATATTTTCAAGCATAGTGGTGGCTGCATTATGTTTTTATTTAACCTTTATTTAACTAGGCAAGTCCGTTAAGAACAATTTCTTATTTATAGTGACGGCCTACCCCGCAAACCCTCCCCCAACCCGGACGACGCTGGGCCAATTGTGCGCCACCCTATGGGACTCTTGATCACAGACTGCTGTGCCACTCGGGAGCCCTATGGGTTTGCTTATAATCGTTAAGGACTGGGGAGTTTTTCAGGATAAAAAAGAAACGGAATGGAGCTAAGCACAGGCAAAATCCGAGAGGAAAACCTTGTTCAGTCTGCTTTCCACTGGGAGATGAATTCACTTTTTAGCAGGAAAATAACCCAAAACACAAGGCCAAATCTACACTAGAGTTGCTTACTGAGAAGACAGTGAATGTTCTGGAGTGGCTGAATTACAGTTTTGACTTTAATCAGTTTGAAAATCTATGGCAAGACCTGAAAATGGTTGTCTAGCAATGATCAACAACCAATTTGACAGAGCTTGAAGAATAATACAAAATAAATAAATACATCTAATGTTGCAAAGTCCAGGTGTGGAAAGCTCTGAGACTTACCCACAAAGACTCAGACTCATCGCTGCTAAAGGTGCTTCTATAAAGTATTATCTCAGGGGTGTGAATACTTATGTAAATTAGATATTTCTGTATTTCATTGTCAATACATTTGCAGAAATTTCTAAAACATGTTTTCATTTTGTCATTATGGGGTGTTGTGTGTGTATATACAGTGGGGAGAAGAAGTATTTGATACACTGCCGATTTTGCAGGTTTTCCTACTTACAAAGCATGTAGAGGTCTGTAATTTTTATCATAGGTACACTTCAACTGTGAGACGGAATCTAAAACAAAAATCCAGAAAATCACATTGTATGATTTTTAAGTAATTAATTTGCATTTTATTGCATGACATAAGTATTTGATACATCAGAAAAGCAGAACTTAATATTTGGTACAGAAACATTTGTTTGCAATTACAGAGATCATACGTTTCCTGTAGTTCTTGACCAGGTTTGCACACACTGCAGCAGGGATTTTGGCCCACTCCTCCATACAGACCTTCTCCAGATCCTTCAGGTTTCGGTGCTGTCGCTGGGCAATACAGACTTTCAGCTCCCTCCAAAGATTTTCTATTGGGTTCAGGTCTGGAGACTGGCTAGGCCACTCCAGGACCTTGAGATGCTTCTTACGGAGCCACTACTTAGTTGCCCTGGCTGTGTGTTTCGGGTCGTTGTCATGCTGGAAGACCCAGCCACAACCCATCTTCAATGCTCTTACTGAGGGAAGGAGGTTGTTGGCCAAGATCTCGCGATACATGGCCCCATCCATCCTCCCCTCAATACGGTGCAGTCGTCCTGTCCCCTTTGCAGAAAAGCATCCCCAAAGAATGATGTTTCCACCTCCATGCTTCACGGTTGGGATGGTGTTCTTGGGGTTGTACTCATCCTTCTTCTTCCTCCAAACACGGCGAATGGAGTTTAGACCAAAAAGCTCTATTTTTGTCTCATCAGACCACATGACCTTCTCCCATTCCTCCTCTGGATCATCCAGATGGTCATTGGCAAACTTCAGACGGGCCTGGACATGCGCTGGCTTGAGCAGGGGGACCTTGCGTGCGCTGCAGGATTTTAATCCATGATTGCGTAGTGTGTTACTAATGGTTTTCTTTGAGACTGTGGTCCCAGCTCTCTTCAGGTCATTGACCAGGTCCTGCCGTGTAGTTCTGGGCTGATCCCTCACCTTCCTCATGATCATTGATGCCCCACGAGGTGAGATCTTGCATGGAGCCCCAGACCGAGGGTGATTGACCGTCATTTTGAACTTCATCCATTTTCAAATAATTGCGCCAACGGTTGTTGCCTTCTCACCAAGCTGCTTGCCTATTGTCCTGTAGCCCATCCCAGCCTTGTGCAGGTCTACAATTTTATCCCTGATGTCCTTACACAGCTCTCTGGTCTTGGCCATTGTGGAGAGGTTGGAGTCTGTTTGATTGAGTGTGTGGACAGGTGTCTTTTATACAGGTAACGAGTTCAAACAGGTGCAGTTAATACAGGTAATGAGTGGAGAACAGGGGGGCTTCTAAAGAAAAACTAACAGGTCTGTGAGAGCTGGAATTCTTACTGGTTGGTAGGTGATCAAATACTTATGTAATGCAATAAAATGCAAATTAATTACTTAAAAATCATACAATGTGATTTTCTGGATTTTTGTTTTAGATTCGGTCTCTCACAGTTGAAGTGTACCTATGATAAAAATTACAGACCTCTACATGCTTTGTAAGTAGGGAAACCTGCAAAATCGGCAGTGTATCAAATACTTGTTCTCCCCACTGTAGATGGGTTAGAAAAAACACCAACAAAAATTAATCAGCTGATGATTTTTTTTAAACGGGGTTCAATGTCTAATTTAGAAAGATAATTATATTGAAAGGCTAACACTGCCATTAATACAAGGAACAAAAAGTGTTTTTATGTCACACAATTTTGGACAGCTAAAACGTAATTAGAATGTATTAATGTTACATTCCCATGATGCCTAAAAGACGGTTCTAGTTTTCGGTCATACTTAATTAAATGTGTTAGGCATACTTGCCCAATCATTTTTTGTATTTTGCTAAGCCTTTTTGTTTATAAATTAAGCCTTTTTGTTTTATAGTGATTGGTTGGTGTTGATGGATGGTGTGAAAACTAGAGAAAATGTAAATATAATATTTAAAATTAAAATATATTACAGAAACTAGATATAGGCCAATATATAGTATAGGCTGTTTTTAGCCTTCAGCCTTTATATAACCATATGAATTAATTTATATACAATATTCTGCCTATATGAACAAATGTATATAGGCCTAGGTTACAATATTCTTCGCATATGAACACATTTATTTTAGGCCATAACTGAACCAGTTTCTGTAGGCTATATACTTTTGAAATTCTGTAGGGCTCTGGTCAAAAGTAGTGCACTAAGGAAATATTGTGCCACTTGTGACACAGCCATGCTTTTCTTTCTTCTAAAACTAAAGCATCCATATCAAGGTTTTCAATCCTCAGTCTTGCTGTGGTGGGTTTCAAGTTGTGCTCCCTCCATTTATGTCCCTGATAAGGATGTGCACTCCAATAAGCCCTGATGACAAAGGCAGGCAGGAGTGACTATGGCCTGTAGCTAGCCCCCAGTGGGACTCCTCTCCCATTTCCTCTCAGATCACAGAGGACTGGGGCCCAGCCAGGGCACCGCATTTAGCAGGACACATGAATATTTATGACACCATGTCATTCTGTTAGGAGTGGCCGGCAGCCGAGTGAGTGACATATAAGCCACATGGTCTACGTCATGTGGTAGTTGATGATGGAAAATACCACAATGGCTGGGTTGAATGGATGTTATGATTGATATTTGAGGAATGACTCAAATAACCAACATTTTGTGAATGCTAGTAATGGGTATTGAATAGGAAGTATACCCATGAGAAGATGTGCAATCAAAACATTTTCCATGTTCAGGACCACTTCACTGTGGAATTGCCAGTGCTGCACTTTTCGCTCTTAACTTGATGAGTGTATGCGCTAAGCTACCTCAGCATCCATTGACACACAGTCCCCATCATGGATACTGTTATGTTCCCCAGAGTTAATGGCACCCCCTCCAGTTCCTCGGAGTTAATGGCACTCCCTTGACAATCATAAATTGTTTGAATTACTTACTAATGCTCCATCTCCTGTTTTTAAATTAGGCGTACTTGAAATGTCAAAAGGCATAATGTTTTTTTCTTTTGCTCTCAAGTGTAACGTTGGTTAATTATGCCGTACAACTAAAAACCCCTCTGGAGGTCTTCTTCACACTTACATTTTAAATGTGTGAAGGACTCCAGTGAATGGCAGAGGTCTAATTTAATTTAGCCTACATAATGTGTTTTGTAGCAAATGGTTTGCAGCAGTATTGTGGCCTGTTTATGCTGTCTAGACTGTTATGCTGACAGTGGAAGTTACACAATGTACGTAATGCAATATTTTGTTGGAACATCTGATAGAGAACATTGCCTAGTCTTTGAGTGTTTGTGACATCTATGAAAAATGTATATTCATATCATGGGGCAGTAATGACAACAAACAGTCCTTTCCATCTTTTAACAAGATCTCCAAGTCCGATCTCGAAAAAAAATCTTGACTGTTGATACGGAAAACCACAACCTGAGGCCTACAGTATAATAGCATCTGATTGGAGCGTCTAAGGAAGCTTACGTATAGTTCTGACACCCCACTTCCTCTCAGGAAGGCTACAGTCAGCCAGTAAGCAAGATACTGAACTCTCAGACCTGAAACTTACTACTCAAATAGGGAACATTACTACTACACAAAGAAATGGTCGCTGTATTCAGTTAAAATATTACAAAGCTGTCAACCAACCATCAGGTTCAGCAGCCGTTCGATGGTGGCCTTCATCTGAAAGCTTTTAGGTTTACATTTGATTATGAGTCTACCGAGAAAGTTTCCAGAGCACAGCAGACATTCCGGTCCGAAACCACCTCAGTTTGGCATGGAGGGTTCTTACCACTGGCACCATTACAGAACGCGCTGGCTGAAGCAGCACTCCATGTCCTCTTCTGAGCAGCCACTGAACGGCTACGAGTGGAGGACCTCTGCCAGGCTGACACCTAAAATACCAAACGTGCCGAGGTTGGACAGTAATGATCACATCGTAATGGAACCTATCCACCTCAGGGTATTGAGTCTACCTAGGAGGACTACCACCACCAGCAGTACCGGACCTGTGGAGCAGCACAGTGGGCAGGGGAGGCTGCGGTCTCTGCTCTCCCTGATTCCCTACCACAGGTCTGTGTCAGAGCCAGGGGCTGGCAGCAGCACAAAGCAGACTGCGGTCAGGAAGGTGCGCTTAGACGAGGAGGAGCAAAATGTCCCCTTTGTCCACGGCCTGTTCTCCTCTGTATCACAGAGGATCAGTAGGATTCTCAGCATCAAGGATGAGCCTGACCCTGAGAACCAAGTGCCTGGTAGGAGAGCTCTCACTCACACTATCACTCTCTCCCTCTCTGTCCATCCTCTTTAGAATGACATGGGGACAATTATTCTGCAGGTACAGCTCATTTGAGTTTACTGTTTATTTTTAGTATATTTATTTATAAAAGTCTAATACATTACATGGGTAATACCATAATTATTAGTTGGCCTAAAGCGTTTAAAACGGTGCAATTATTTTTAACTGCTGTTCCAAGTAGGCCTAATAGTGCCCAATTTAGATTTCTGTTGCTATTATTTACTGCAATACAAGTGTGTACATTTTAGTCATTTAGAAGATACCATTAACCAGAGTGACTTGCAGTAGTGAGTGCATACATTTTCATACAGAGCCATGCTCTGCCAACTGAGCTACAAGGGACTACTGTGCATTTTCAGATCTTTCCTCTGTGCTGTGGGTAGGAGTCTGCTGCTAATCGATAGTAAGGGATCTGCCTTTGGCCTGCTTTTCCAATAAAGGAGTAGATATTCACAATTGAATTGACTCAAATCCTGTAATGCTCAACCAAAGAGCAGGGTGTATGAACATTTTTTGCTGGAGGTTAATGCTAATTGAATTTTCCAACTAAACTATCACATGACATGTAATATTCTGAGGCTCAAAAAATAATGAATGCATTTTGTCCTCCTATTCCTGGCAACCAACATGAAAAGGAAGAAATATCTTGCCTGAAAATTGCTAGATCGTTTCTGATCTGAAGAACCATGGTGTTTTATTTCCCATCAGTGTATGAGAATTGAGCGGTGCATGATAGCCCTGGTGATTTGTCATGCTGAAATGAATGGAAACATTCGCTGATATCTTTCACCTCACAGCACATCTGCAGTGTGTATGCTCAGGTCACACATGCATTTAGGCCAACTGTAATTCAAGAGCAGAAATGACAATGCTTATTGAACTGTGGTTTGACGTTCTTCTATTTCATGTTCCTGAAATGAGTCATAAGGGAACATTGGGGCCAGATTTCCTCAAAAATAAATGTTGTAGGGTTGGTTAGGACTTGGTGATCACTGATGTGCTACATTGGCTTTTGTAGGGGAAAACACACTTTGGTGATTTAAATTTCACTTCCTTATGTTATAAAATGCATTTTACCAAGACAAATGTGGTTATTGTTCTGAATCGTTCAGTAGGGTCTTTCTCTAACATGTCTTTAACATTATTTCCAAAAAGTTGGATTTAATAAAGTAATACATCCGATAATAAGCATTGAGCTCTGTTGACATAGTGGTGCAGGTTTCTCTTTTGAGGATTTTACATTTTGTGGTCGTCTTCAAAGTTGTTTCCGCGTGTCGCAAAAAGCAAAGTTATCGTGACACGAGCTGAATTAAAAAAGCTTTGAAAATAAAAAGCCTGGAATTTCACACAGATGCTTGTTTTTGTAAAAAATAAAAGTAAAAAGAATTTCAAATTCATATGTGAAGCGTGCACTAAAATATGAAAATACTTTTGAACGGATTATGATGGTGATATGAGGTTTGGACCATTGGTTTTCTTAGAGGATTATCTACACAATTAACATTATTTTACCCATTGGTCTAAAGGTGTGTTTTTGATTGGACACCCTAGCTTTTGTAGCCCTAGCTTTAAGTCTCACTACACTGTGGTCTAAGATTCCTACTTCCTACTTTTTCTAAGGGTCTGAAGGTGTAGGCCACTAGGCCCTGTGGACAATTTACTCTGTCACAAAAATGTCTTCCCTGTGTATTTGTAACGTGTTTATTGAGGAGAGGGGGGGGGGGGGGGGGGGAGATATGTAGGGGGGGGGGGGGGGGGGGGTGTTGTCTGAGTGGTGATCATCCTCATTATGCAGCAGTGTTCTCAAACATTTCAACATAAGTATAAGGAAGCCTCCATGGAGCCTGCTGTACTAGCCTGTAACTGAAAGCTCACTATGACATGAAACCACAATGCTCTCCATTTGATGTTTCACTTCTCCTTGATAGAGTAAGCAACGTGGGCTTCCTCATTGTAGATTCACAGAACTTCCCTCAGGCCTGCCTACATTTCTCACTCCAAGCAGTCAGCTGAGGCTTCTCTCTGAAAATGAATTGAAACGAATCCTAATTGGAGGACAATGAAACCGTATGCTTCCATGTGCCTGAACTAAAAGTGTTCAGTTAGTCTCATGCCTACCGCCTGTTCTGTGATGAACCTAAATTAGATTGCCTTGCGCATCTTCCACCCCAAAATATTACATTTCAAAGGTTGGTTGCTCTGTGAGTGCTCATAAAAACAGAGCCTGCTGAATGCGGAGGGGAAACTGCATACCCCTCCTTTCGTATGCAAATGCCCCTCTGCAAATAAATGGACCATGCTATAACAAAAAGAATGTGGCAGCAGCACCTAAGAGCTCATTAACCTTTCAAAGCTCGGGCCAACGTTTGCATCCTAGTCCTGGGAAAACTAACCGTAGCTTTGCATTTAATTTGGGGCATCTACCGGAATGAGGCCTGGTAGGGGGGGCTTTACGTATTAAAAGAGACATCTGTTGTGATGGACCACTGTTCTGAAAAAGGGAAGAATTTGTGTGTCAGATATGCACAACGTGCTTGATGGTTATGTGAGATAAGCTTGTGTGTCTGTCTGCACACCTCTAAACTGAACGATTAACCTATGCTTATCTAATAGGTTATAGGCTTGACGTGATAAGAAATGACATTGGGTGATTCTCTATGGGCCCTGTTCAAAAGTAGTGCACTATATAGTGTGCCATTTGGGATGCACACATTATCCCTCACCTTCGACCTCAGAGACTCCACCCCTTTCCATGCTCCAAGCACGTAGGGTTGACCCTTTTGCAACAAGGAAAAAAGAAGCCCATGCAAATGTGAGAAACCTCACTGATGGCAGCGTATTTAAATATTTAACAATGTCATTGAGTTCTGGAGTGAGCTCACCACAGGAACAAAGAGCGTTTATCCCCATCGTCCTGCGCTGAATACAAATAATTTATTGTGACTGTTTTTGGACAGCTAGAAATACTTGTCCCATGAGGTACCTATGGCTATGTAGGTAGGACTAATGTAGAATTTTTTAAATATATACAGTGGGGCAAAAAAGTATTTAGTCAGCCACCAATTGTGCAAGTTCTCCCACTTAAAAAGATGAGTGAGGCCTGTAATTTTCATCATAGGTACACTTCAACTATGACAGACAAAATGAGAAGAAAAAAAATCCAGAAAATCACATTGTAGGATTTTTAATGAATTTATTTGCAAATTATGGTGGAAAATAAGTATTTGGTCAATAACAAAAGTTTATCTCAATATACCCTTTGTTGGCAATGACAGAGGTCAAACGTTTTCTGTAAGTCTTCACAAGGTTTTCACACACTGTTGCTGGTATTTTGGCCCATTCCTCCATGCAGATCTCCTTTAGAGCAGTGATGTTTTGGGGCTGTTGCTGGGCAACACGGACTTTCAACTCCCTCCAAAGATTTTCTATGGGGTTGAGATCTGGAGACTGGCTAGGCCACTCCAGGACCTTGAGTGGCTTTCTTACGAAGCCACTCCTTCGTTGCCCGGGCGGTGTGTTTGGGATCATTGTCATGCTGAAAGACCCAGCCACGTTTCATCTTCAATGCCCTTGCTGATGGAAGGAGGTTTTCACTCAAAATCTCACGATACATGGCCCCATTCATTCTTTCCTTTACACGGATCAGTCGTCCTGGTCCCTTTGCAGAAGTGGAGTTTTAATGACTCCAACCTAAGTGTATGTAAAATTCAGACTTCAACTGTATATATCTTCACATTTTATAAACGTGTGAACTTTCCAATTAGTGGCGCAGCAGTCTATGGCATCTCAGTGCAAGAGGTGTCACTACAGTCCCTGGTTCGATTCCAGGCTGTATCACATCCAGCCGTGATTGGGAGTACCATAGGGCGGTGCACAATTGGCACAGAGTCGTACGGGTTTACCCGGGGTAGGCCATCATTGTAAATAAGAATTTGTTCTTAACTGACTTGCCTAATTAAGTAAAGGTTAAATAAAAAATAACAAATGTATCCAGGCATGTCTGTGGGCTGAACTTGTAAAACAATTTCACTCACTCCAGTAGCGCTGTGCATTTAATAGAATGGAATGGGACTTATTTTTAGGACTTTTTATGGTGCATGAACATGCCCATCTCAATTGTGAATGTCAGCATTTAAGCCAGCTGAATTCCTGTCATGTTCCTTTACTCATGCATGCCTGATTAGAAATGGAGTGCCACTGCTTTGCCGAGATAAGTTGTTTATGCTCAGATGGTCATACATTCATTCACATATACATCTATCCTCTGTATTGGCCTCCAGAGTGGCACAGCGGTCTAAGGCACTGCATCTCAGTGCTAGAGGCGTCACTTCAGACATCCTGGTTCAAATCCAGGCTGTATCACAACCGGCTGTGATTGGGAGTCCCATAGGCGGCGCACAATTGGCTCAGCGTCGTCCTGGTTTTGCCGGTGTAGGCCGGGATTGTAAATAAGAATTTGTTCTTAACTGACTTGGCTAGTTAAATAAAAAACATGTTTTAGATGTGCAATTATCTAAAAATGACACTTGTGCAAATTATTATAAAAAGCACCCGGCTCTAGGTATCTTTTCGTGATGATTGTGAGGCAGGGGTGAGTTTGTGGCTAGAACTGAGGCCTCAACGCTCAGTCTTGAATCACTTGACTCCTCTAAAAGTTAATTATTTTCATGAAGCTCACCTAGTAACCTATGCCATAGAGATGAACAATGATTTATCTATATGGCCTATGCTGCCTTATCATATTTTATCTTTGGGAAAAGCAGCAGTATATAAGGTACGTCCCAAATGGCACCCTATGACCAGGGCCCATAGGGAATAGAGACGCAACCCTAGTCTGTCTAGTGTCTTCCTACCCCCTTCAGGGAGCAGCTGGTCAGAGAGAGAGAACACCTTACTGTGATTACAGATAGCCCTCTATACTAAGAAAGCATAACAAAAAACCCTGAATCACCTCCTCTCTGTGGTCCCACATGGCTTACAGCAGGAATGCCACACAATTCAATAAAGACAGTGCCACATTCACGCGCCAATCAGTTAATTGCAATAATTTCTTCCTTTTGAGTCAGGCTCCACTCTATCGCTCCAGCTACCAATTACTGTTGTTAATATGCAATGTTCTTGAATAGCTTGCTTTTGTCTTCTGGGATACAAAGGCCTGCATTTCAGCTATTGTAGTTAAGCCCCTGTAATATAGGGAGAACAATACAGCTATTATATCCTATTCCCAATTTTGTGGTGAGTTTTTTTTTTTTCTTTAGTGACAGACTGCGTGCGTGTAGCTGTGTACAGTAGGTCAGTTTCAGTACCACACCTTTCTCTGTTTGTGTCTGTTTGTATTCTAAACCCTCCTCTCTTTCCTCCCTCTCTCCCCACCTGTTGGCCAGGTTTTCTGGATAAAGGAGATGTCAGGCCATTGTCATTGGAGGAGCTGGTTTTATTTACTGGTTGCCACAGCGACCTGGCTATTGCTTACAAATAGGTATAGGTTGGTCTCTGTCTGTGTAGGGCTTGAGGTTAAGATTGTTGGCGCACACGCAGCATCCTTTATTGCCCTATGTAGTAGAGCACATATGTCAGAGTCAAGGCCCGCGGGCCACATCCGGCCCGCGAGAAGGTTTTTTACGGCCCCTGGGATGATCTTGATTTATTATTAGAACCGGCCCGCAGACCGCAGCAAGCCGGCAGCCCGCAGATCTTTTACACGCACCAATACTACATTTCCCACAATGCAACGGTGACGCACCGAGCAGTAGGCTGCTTCATTTCAATATTTATTGGCACAGCAGTCGTCAGCATCACAGTAAAATTAACTTTCAGATACCCATCAAAAATGGCAAAACGGAAGGTGGACACTGAGAACCGGGGGTTTCAAACAAGGTGGGAGTCGGAGTATATGTTCACGGAGGTAGCTGGAAAACCTGTGTGTCTTCTGTGTGGAGAAAGTGTGGCGGTACTGAAAGAGTATAATCTGAGACGACATTATGAAACGAAACACGCGGACAAAAACAAGAATATGGACATGGAACAAAGGCTACAAAAGGCTAGATTTTTGCACTTTATTTTATTGTATTTCAATCCAATTATATTTTAAAAATATTTCAGTTGAGTGGATGATAGAAAATTGCTATTATTGTTTTTTTCTTTTAAGTAAATTTAGCCCACTTTTGCTAAAATAGAAAATATAGGCTACTGATGGTGCCTTGAATACCGGTTTCTTTCATTTAATGTTCATGTTATGGGGATTTTTATATAAAGGAAATTTGTCTTTTGTGTCTGTTGAAAATTAAAGATTACTGACAGAGCCATAAGAAAATATTGCTTTATTTATCTGATCATATTGGAATATATTTGTTAGGTTTTCAGTAGGTTCAATTAGGTTCACTAGACTATATGCGTCATTTAAAAATTTTTCAATGAACATTCGAACAGTCCGGCCCTCGGCTTGTAGCTAAATTTTTTATTTGGCCCTCCGTCCATTTGACTTTGACACCCCTGGAGAGGCTCTGGGTGTGGACCCACCTGGCAGCAAACACTATGGGAATTAAGGGTGGCGAAATGTATTACGCTTTTACCGGTTGCAGCCTAAAATGTAGGTTTATGTCCCACGTGATAATTGTGTTATGTTATTCGGCGTGGTGAGTCACCCTTGAGATAAAGGACGTTGTTTTATAGACGTCTTTAAACAAGTGGTAAATGCCTCCAAACAGTTTCCCCCCTCAAAGAAAACACTGCGTGAGCACTGTGGTAATTTGGCAGAATATTCCCCACCATATTTAAGATTTCCAAACAGCTGCTACTTCCCTGTTTTTAATCACAGCCGTAAGCAAATTCAGTAGGCTTATAGTTCAGTTTTGACCTCTCCAGAAGTAGACTAACTTTTTTTTTTCACAAGAAACCATATTTGCCTTTAAGCTTTTTCCTGGGAAAATAGAAGTGAATTCTCTAGTTTGAGCCGCAAAGGAGAAGTTCAAGATCCTATATGCCGACTGCGTTACAAATAGGTCTGTGTGTGTGAATGTCTGTGTGTCTGTGTCAGGGTTTCAGTTAGGAAAATGAGGACATTTTTTCGGAAATTTGGGAAATCTGCCGGACCCATATGCATTGGGTGCGTGACCTGATTAGGGTGTCCACCCACGGTGCTCAGAATGATAGAAATCCCATTTAGGTTATATGGTAATTCATATTAATAGAACTTGCAAGTCAAGGATGCAACAATGTGCGGTCCTTCTTACCGAATTCGGATGTGCAGTTTTACTTTTCCTCAGTCAACAAGATGAGTAACGAACAGTAAAATCACTAGCCTATGCCAATTTACTATCCCCCATAGTAGAAAAGTTGACCTATTCTGTAAGTCAGCTTGTCAAGAAAGAAATAGACTCTGGGACAGTTGTGGGAAGATGGATCCCAAATTCATACAACCAGTAGGTCTATGCTACATAAACAACATGTTAAAAAGGTATGAGTCTGATGCAACAGATCAGAACGTTTTGCTTAAAATGTTGATGATAAACAATTTCTTCACATTATAGTGCAGCAATGCACACAAAGCAGTAGGCAGTTGTTCCATAATGCAATTAGCAGGAATTCGTTGTCAAAAAAGGGCACTGCACGTGTGCGCAGTTTCATGTGACAGAGATAAAAAATATCCATTAGAAATGTTGAGAGAGGAGATCTAATAGGCTACTTTGAAGCAAGGTAAGACATGCCTCATAATATGTATTAAAAGAGTTCAGGTTTCAAACAATGAAGTATTTATTTTTCTAAATGCATAGCCTACTGCCTCCAGGTCATTGCAAAGGGTCGTATGAGGTGAAGCCTGCCTTCCTTTGTTTGAGATGCTGCTGCAGCTCTCGCCATGTCTGACAGATTTTCTGCTTAAAGACTATCTGTATGCTGTACGCGTGTGATTAAATAAGATGCATTACAAAAATACTTTGGTCTACACACATGGCAATTTAATTCCACTAAATTATGCAAATGAACCTTTAGAACGATAAGCATGACCAGGCAAATCTATTTCCATCAATGAAAAGGCTAAAAAGCATTATTTTCCACAAATTTATTTTTTTCTTCTCCTGGACAATTGGCAATTGTCTTTTCTCATTTTTATAGCCCAAAAGCCAGCTATTACCAGATAACGGAAACCCTGGTCTGTATGTATGTGTGTGTGTTGAGGAGGATCTATCCTGTATTGGCAGTGATTAGCAACCAAAGCATGCCCCTGAAACCCCACCCTGGACAGGTGGCAGAACCTCACCCTGGTTCTCAGACATTCCAGACAGGCCTCTGGAGGGTTGGGTTTCTCCCTGGCCATGTGGACTGGGCCTGCAGCTGGACATCTCTGCCTGGTTGAGGACTGACCAGAGTATTCATAGATGCCACAAGTGCCAGTTGCCTTAGTTCCAGTCACACATTATCTCTCTCCCTCGCTGTCCTCTCTTTCTGTCTTTCACACATGTATTGTAGACACACACTCAGTCAGAGGACCTCTGTTTCTCTCACTGTTGCCGCTATTTGTGTACTTTGCTTTGACCCCCTCCGGGTCACAAACTGGCAACGTTCTTTAACTTCCAGCTGGCAAGACTTCGCTGCTAATTGTTTTCAGACCCGTATGCCTCACAAACAAGCATATGGCAGTATGGGGGCTAAACTCGAGGACACCCACACAGTGACGACCTCATTACTCAATAACAAAAAGCATTCCCTCTGTGAGCTGGTCTGATGATTTGTCTCCATTTATTTTCTCCTGACGCTCACTTAGGCCAGGCAGCAATCACACACAGACACACACACACACACAGACACACACACACAGAGAGACTTCTCTCTGGTCTAGAGAAGTTGACTCTTGCTGCTTTTTGACTGTAACTTCAGTGTTCCACTAGTGTATACACCCTTATGTTATACTAGGGAAATTGTTTCCATAGCTAGGGCTGACAGTGAGGAATTGTGATGAGCAAAATCAACAAACTCAATCAACGCAGTTGCTTTGTGAGAAGGTGTTAAAGTTCAGAGTTAGCCATTGTTATGCAAATGCAAGGTGAAAAGTACCAGTGGCCTGGCTTTGGCCCCAAGTGAGAGCAGGTCCACTGGAGCCATGGCCCAAGTGAGACACTGGTACCGGCCCACGTAGATGGAAGCAGTCAAATCTGAGCCTTTTCGGTTAATCCTGGATGGAAATGTGCCATAAAAGTGGCTCTGATCGTTAATGCTTTTCATTGGACTTACTATAACTGTCAAAGTGTCAGTGACAGATATAGGACCTTAAGCCCTCCGTCGGTCTGTTTCCAGGGGGGATGTTAAGTGAGGGGGAACGTGTTTCCTGTTCGGTCATTGAATTAACTGCTTTGTTGCACCCACACAACTCTGAGCACAGTACAAGTCCCCATCACCTTATAAACCCCCAAATGCGTTACATTTTTGGGGGTCTGATATCCCAGGCACAGATTAAGCCTAGTCCTGGACAAGAGCATGCTGTGGAGATTCTTCATTGAAAGTGCTTTTTAGTCCAGGACTCGGTTTAGGGCCCATCCTCTGTCTGGGAAACCGGCCATTTTGATTGAATTAAAATCCATCTTTGCTAGCCTACAGTTTTGCTGGTGTTAATCACATTGACATGGCTTATATAATTCATATTTCTTGGATATTCTACCGCTTTATGAGTGCAAATCAAATCAAATCAAATTACGTCTCTGAAGTACTTGCTCTGCCTCTGGTCAAAGACCTCAGTCCTGAAAATGGGATGGGGTCATCAGATAGCAAATGGTCTTAAACCAACCAGGCCAACAAGCTTCTGCAGTCAAGCATAGGTGAGTTGTATAGTGAGATGAATTTGCAACAGCAGTCTTCTGACTAAATGGTCACATCTACCTTAAATATATATATTTTTTATGTAACCTTTATTTAACTTGGCAAGTAAGTTAAGAACAAATTCTAATTTACATTGACGGCCTACACCGGCCAAACCCGGACAACGCTGGGCCAATTGTGCACCGCCCTATGGGACTCCCAATCACGGCCGGTTATGATACAGCCTGTTGGCTGATGCAGCCTGTCAATAGACCGTCGGTAATTAGGCCTAGTTAGTGACGAGTGTAAGGGTTTCTGTGGACGTGGTAGTTGGATATTCTTACAGGAGAAAAACAGAATACTCCAATTAGTTTTTTACTCCTGCTTAGGTGAGGCTATTTTGTGGAATTTGTAGCCTTCTTGAATTCCCTTGAGAAACGTGGCAATTTCACACAGTAGCTAGCTACATTTGAAGAGTAGCAGGTGAGAGATTCTGTTCTCTTTCATTTCTTCTCTGTATAGACTACAGTGCTATCATGGGATGGGGAAAACATCGGTGGATGCAGTTTTATTCTTTTCAGTATTGAAGATTTAATGACAGATGTTCCAGTGATGACACACTCAAGTTTAGTTCATTCTTTTGTCTCAAAATAACTTGAAGTCTCTGTATTTCGGAAATGATGAGTGATAAATTGTACCGCATGTCTGAAAGAAAAAAATATCTTATTCTCTCTCGTCTGTAATCTGTGTATGGGAAAGTTGGCCAGATTCAAAAGGAGCTGTGCTGTTCACTCCTCCCCAGTCAATTAGTCAACTGGCACAGAGTGTCTAATTTGAGCTCTCAGCTCACATACCCATATGTTGAACATAAACAATGAATACATGCAACCAACCATCCTATTCAAAGCAGCCTACGCTATCTCTGGATTACGTTCCCCCCTCGCCCACGTCTTCTATATTCTGTGTGTGTGTGTGTGGAGCAGTCTCCAACACAGTGCTGCGGCACATTACCATCTCTAGTCAGACACTCTAAAAACATGTCTGTTTACTCTGTCATTACATCCGTGTTTGGTGAGCCGGCGTTGTAAAAAACTATTTGCTATCAGCCCTCGTCATTGCACTCTGTCCTATTGTTCAGCACTACTTATTGCTATTGGAGTACATTACAGGGTTGTGGCCAGTTAACATGGAGGGGGGAGGGGCAGCATTGGTCTCCCAAATGGTACCCTAATCCCTACATAATGCACTACACTATATAAGGAATAGGGTGCCATTTGGGACGCTTGGGACGCTGACAGTGACCGAGTGCGAGGTAGTACATGAACCTCTGGGAATAGGGCCTCCTTTGGACTCAACCTTGTTAGTCAAAGGAGATTGATTACGCCTGAAGGGTCACCTATAGACCTATAGCCCTTCCCACTTATGCTTGGTGACATGGGGGCATGACCTATGCACTCTTATTCCACAACTACCCTGCACCAACCAGACAGCTAGCCTATCATCAGGCAGATGCACCCGGTGGGTTGATGAACCTTGAATACAACACTTTAATATTTCATCCCAAAAAGCCCCCTTTGGCTTGCAATGACCTCATCAACTATAATTGCCTGCCTGCTGTGTCTGCTGCCTCCTAAAACATTGGCTGCATCCCAAATACCACCCTATTCCCTATATAGTGCATTATGGACCCTGGTCAAAAGTAGTGCACTATATAGGGAACAGTGCGCCATTTGTGACGGAACCATCTCATCAGTAGGGAAAAGGTCACATCCTGCAGAAGACATCCTGTAGGAGCAGTGAGGTAGTTAATGGACACAAGGCAGTGCACCTCCATCACATAATGATGGGTTGACAGACAGCTGTAAATGAATGAAGCAATAAAGCCCGAGGAGGTGTGGTATATGGCCAAGATACCATGTCTAAGGGCTGTTCTTATGCATGACGCAACGCGGATATACCACAAACCCCCGAGGTGCCTTATTGTTATTATAAACTAGTTACCAACGTAATTCGAACAGTACAAATATCCCACGGCTTTCAGCCAATCACCATTCACATACTTTTGCAATAATTATATTGCTAGGTTAGGTAGGCTATCAAGCTTGGTTTCAGGTATGATGATAATACATTATTTATTGGGCAAGGGGATTAAACTCCACACACTGCAATGTTTTTATTGTATGACAAGGTATGGATTCACCTTTTCCACTTTTGCATGTCAGTGGATAATGTAGGCTTAGTTATATTTAATACCCCCCATATAATCAATATTAAATTAATCTATATAGGATGTAATTGAAGGCCTGCAATAACATGCAGTAGCCTGACAGCGTGAAATCCATTCTTTGTTGCAGAGGACAACTCTGCCCTCTACAGACAAGCTGTGATGACTTCACCTTATTTTCTCTGGACTCAACAGAGTTGGTGCTAATTCCATTTCCTACCTAATGCTGGTTCCTCTCAGTCAGTGGGATCAACAATACAGCTGTGTCTCGTGATGATCTATTTTCTGTTAGGCAGCAGACTTTGATCAGTCAAAATGAGGCATAGCCCAAAAAGCAGCTCACTTCAGTATGGCATCCTATCATTGCATACAAAAGGTGGTGTATAAAGTAAAGTTGAAAGGGTGAAGAGAATGTTCATTATAACCCGTTCCTTAACTTTTTAAAGTTTAGTATCTTCCTGATTTACAGTGAGATCTTCTGTGCTGCTTACTCCCCCCTGAGGTGTCTTTCTTCTCCCCTCTGTGCAGATGTGAAGGGACCACCCACACACCACTTTTCCTGCGGCCAGTCGCCCTACTCCGAGACCAGTATGTGGGAGAGGAAGTACTGCATCCTGACTGATAGCCAGCTCATCCTGCTCAATAAAGAGGAAGTGGTGAGTAAAGTTCCTCGTAATACTACCCCCCTTATACCACCATCCATGCACACACACCATTTCAGAGGAACAAAGCAAGGTGTGGATAGTGAGGGGGCTGAGTGACATCTTATCTCTCAAAATCTTCTGTGTGTGCAGGAAACATTTACATTTAAAGAGAAGACCTTAATATTGTATATATGTCCCAGGCTGATCATGGTTCTAGGCTACTAGGGAAACTATTACTTATTCAGTATACGTACTATAGAAATAAAAATAATAGATTTGCTGATGATGCCCTACTTAAAATGCTTCCGTTTTTTTTCCCTCTGTGTGATTTTTCAGATGCCAGGTGAGGTGGTTGATAATCCTACAGAGTCGTCAAAGAGCAGGAGCCTGCGTCGGACAGTCAGTGTTCCATCAGAGGGACAGTTCCCAGAGTTCCAGGCAGAGGGCGCCTCCGTTCTAGGTAACGTAACAGCCTTATTCTAAAATGGATTGAATAAAAAAGAAAATCCTCATCAATCGACACACAATACCCCATAATGAGAAAGCGAAAACAGGTTTTTAGAATTTTTTTCAAATGTATAGAAAATTAATAACAGATACCTTATTTATGTAAGTATTCATACCCATTGCTATGAGACTCAAAATTGAGCTCAGGCATCCTGTTTCCGTTGATCATCCTTGAGATGTTTCTACAACTTGATTAGAGTCGACCTGTGGTAAATTCAATTGATTGGAAATTATTTGGAAAGGGACACACCTGTCTATATAAGGTCCCACAGTTGACAGAGCATGTCAGAGCAAAAACCAAGCTATGAGGTCAAAGAAATTGTCCTTAAAGCTCCGAGACAGGATTGTGTCGAGGCATAGATCTTGGGAATGGTACGAAAAAAATTCTGCAGCATTGTATGTCTCCAAGAACACAGTTGCTTCTAACATTCTTAAATGGAAGGAGTTTGGAACCACCAAGACTCTTCCTAGAGCGGGCCGCCCAGCCAAACTGAGCAATCGGTGGAGATGGGCATTGGTCAGGGAGGTGACCAAGACCCTGATGGTCACTGATAGAGCTCCAGAGTTCCTCTGTGGAGATGGGAGAACCTTCCAGAAGGACAACCATCACTGCAGCACTCCACCAATCAAGCCTTTATAGTAGAGTGGCCAGACGGAAGCCACTCCTCAGTAAAACGCACGGCAGCCCGCTTAGAGTTTGCCATTTGGCACCTAAAGGACTCTGACCATGAGAAACAAGATTCTCTGGTCTGATGAAACTAAGATTGAACTCTTTGGCCTGAATGCCAAGTGTCACGTCTGGAGGAAACCTGGCACCATCCCTCCAGTGAAGCATGGTGTTGGCAGCATCATGCTGTGGGGATGTTTTTGCAGGACATCTGCAGGGACTGGGAGACTAGTCAGGATCGAGGGAAAGATGAACGGAGCAAAGTACAAAGAAATCCTTCATGAAAACCTGCTCCAGGGTGCTCAGGACCACCGACTGGGGCGAAGGTTCATCTTCCAACAGGACAACGGCCCTAAGCACACAACCAAGACAAAGCAGGAAGCGTCTCTGAATGTCCTTGAGTGGCCCAGCCAGAGCCCGGACTTGAACCCGATCGAACATCTCTGGAGAGACCTGAAAATAGCTGTGCCGCGACGCTCACCCTCCAATCTGACAGAGCTTGAGAGGATCTGTATAGTCCCTATGCCTAAGAATACTAAGGTAACCTGCCTAAATGACTACCGATCCTTAGCATTCACGTCTGTAGCCATGAAGTGCTTTGGAAGGTTGGCCTTGGCTCACATCAACACCATCATCCCAGAAACCCTAGAGCCACTCCCAATTAGCATACCCCAACAGATCCACAGATGATGCAATCTCTATTGCACTCCACAGTGCCCTTTCCCACCTGGACAAAAGAACCACCTGCGTGAGAATGTTTTTCTGGCTGTGTGGTGCCAGGATAACAACCTCTCCCTCAACGTGATCAACACAAAATAGATATTTGTGGACTACAGGAAAAGGAAGACCCAGCACGCCCCCATTCTCATCGACGGGGCTGTAGTGGAGCAGGTTGAGCGCTTCAAGTTCCTTGGTGTCCACATCACCAACAAACTAACATGGCCCGAACACACCAAGACAGTCGTGAAGAGGGCACGACAAAGTCTTATTCCCCCTCAGGAGACTGAAAAGATCTGGCATGGGTCCTCAGTTCCTCAAAGTTCTACAGCTGCACCATTGAGCGCATCCTGACTGGTTGCATCAGTGCCTGGTATGGCAACTGCTCGGCCTCCGACCGCAAGGCACTACAGAGGGTAGTGCGTACGGCCCAGTACATCACTGGGGCCAAGCTTCCTGCCATCCAGGACCTCTATACCAGGCGGTGTCAGAGGAAGGCCCTAAAAATTGTCAAAGACTCCAGCCATCCTATTCATAGACTGTTCTCTCTTATACTGCACGGCAAGCGGTACCGGAGCGCCAAGTCTGTGTCCAAAAGGCTTCTTAGCAGCGTCTACCCCCAAGCCATGAGACTCCCGAACAGCTAATCAAATGCCTACCCAGACTATTTGCATTGTCCCCCCCCTCCCTCATTTACGCTGCTGCTACTCTCTGGTTATTATCTATGCAGAGTCACTTTAACTCTACCTACATGTACATATTACCTCAATTACCTCGACTAACCGGTGCCCCCGCACGTTGACTCTGTACTGGTACCCCATGTATATAGCCTCGCTATTGTTATTTTACTGCTGCTCTTTAATTATTTTTCATGTTTAAAAGGCCACTCTAAAATGTGCAGTTTTGTCATACAACACAATGCCACAGATGTTTTGAGGGAATGTGCAATTGGCATGCTGACTGCAGGAATGTCCACCGCTGTCTCCAGAGAATTGAATGTTCATTTCTCTACCAAAAGCCGCCTCCCACTTTGTTTTAGTGATTTTGGCAGAATGTCCAACCAGTTACCTCGTGTAACCATGGCAGCCCAGGACCTCCACATCTGTCTTCTTCGCCTGTGGGATCATCTGAGACCAGCCACCCAGACAGCTGATGAAACTGAGGAGTATTTCTGTCTGAAAAACGAATTCTGATTGGCTGGGCCTGACTCCCCAGTGGCTGGGCCTGGCTCCCAAATGGGTTGGCCTATGCCCTCCTACGCCCACCCATGGCTGCTCCCCTGCCCAATCCTGTGAAATCCATAGATTAGGGCCTAATAAATGTATTTCAATTGACCGATTTCCTTATTTGAACTGTAACTCAATAAAATCATTGTTGCATGTTGCGTTTACATTTTTGTTCAATATAGTTACCAATCTGTTACACCGATGCACTGACTAGAGTGGGAGAGGAAGACTTTGGATGCATCCCACAATTCACCCTATTTAGTGCACTACTTGGACCAGAGCCCATCTTTTGACCAGAGCCCTGGTTGAAGTAGTGCACTAAATAGGGAATAGATTGCCATTTGGGATACAGATTTTGTTAGCTTTAATGAGAGGATATGCCGCACACAGTAAATTCATTATAGACAGAGGCCTTCCGCCATAGTTGATTATATAAAAGAATGAATTAATAAATAAATGTTATTTGTATGCAGTTCTGTGTGAGGACTTATAGTTTTTAAAATGCGTACAGACACATCTGAACATTACTAACTGCTGCAACAATAATTAAACTAGTCTGCAATTTTTTTATCTTCTCTCCATTGGCTCAGGACCGTAGAGAAACCTTGAAATTATTTATCTGGATGATGGTTGATCACTATCCATGTATCCCTCGTTCGTAATACACCCTGCGACAAAGAAGCAGTCTGCAAGTATGAAGAACAATGGCACAAACGCATCTGTTGAGTGGATAAAAAACTGCCAGCAGTGCCCGTTACATAACTACAGCAGAGCTTTTTAGAAAATACGACAGAGCTGCAGCAGCAAGATTAGTATCAACTGAAGTAACTTAATTCTCTATGATGAGTATGTGGACTGCTTCTGACCTCTTCCTTGCCTGGTCAGTGAGAAACAGCTGTAAGCTCCCAAAAGGAACAAAATTACAAGTTGTAATAATAACAAAATGACCGCTATGTTCAGTGTCTTGTCTGTTTTCATGAGGGTTTCATTTCATTTATGCCAGTTAGTGTTTGCGTTCTACTACTGCCGTCCATAGGCCGGGAAATGCTCTGTAGAGTCGGTGTCTTTGGGAATGTATCAGGGACAATGTACCCTGTGTCCAGTCTATTGCTCCATCTCACAGGGTTTGAGTAGCATGGCTGACCCTGCGGTCTTGATGTGGGCTTTTCTCAGCCAGGGCATTCACTGGGGGAATCTGCGGGGGTGCGGCCGCTGGCTGGAGGGATGCTGGGCTGGGGGTCAGTGGGAACAGGGAAGGGGTCTTTTGGGCTGGTTGTTTTGTGACTGCAGCTGATGGGTAGGGGAATGAGGATGAACATGGGCGCGTACATCCCAAATGGCACACTGTCCCCTATATGGTTAAAAGTTGTTCACTATATAGGGAATGGGGTGCCATTTGAGATGCAGCCCCTGTAACTCAGGGAGTCATCCACCCGTGATGACCCTCTTAATGTTTTCTGTCCTGCCCTCAACCAGGGGAGAGGGCCTTATTTATATGTTAATCTATACTCTTGTTTGACAAAGTGTCTGCAATACTGGGTTTCAGACCAATACTGGTATTCTATTCAACTATCATTTTGATTGACATGTAGAGCAAACAGAAAAATTAAAGTTTAAAAATTAAACTTTCTGAGATGAATGCAGTCTTCCTCCTTTAATATTGTCTTTTTGTTTTCTAAATATGGTGTTGAGAGATGCACATTTTAATAGAGCTCTGGGGACATAGCCTATTTTGTTAAGATTTATTCTACTAGGGAAATAATAACTTTGCCACCATGTTGTTATATTCCTCCACCATTGGCATTTTTTAGATGACCAGTTTTTGTGACACATGACACTGACTGGCATTTTTAGAGGGAAATCAGTGACATTTTTGGTACTTGTTCCCCACACCAAATCATTTACAAGTCATAAATCTCAGTGCATTGGGCGCGTTCGTACCCTCCAAGGTTTGTATACAACAGTATTTGAATTCAACTATTTCACAGACTTTTCCTGTACTCCACCTGTAACCTTGTAGTAAGAGGGTTAATACAATACAGGTCGCTTGGTCAGCTGAAACCTGAGGTTGCTGCATCGATGACTGATATGTGAAGGTTATGATATGCGTGTGAAAGTTAACAGACGAGGACAGCTTTTCACTCTTGAATGGAGGAATTTTGACTTGACGTTTCTGCAGGGCAACACACGTATTGACATCAATTTGTACAATCAACCGTAAATAATTGCCTTATCATTTGCCGCACACCCCCCTTTTACTGAGGCGACTGAGGGGCAGAGGCTTCGCTCTGACGGGTATGTACGACGATTCGTCTTGAGGACGCATGTGGAAGGGCTGCTATTGTATTGTTCATTTCAAAAGACTAGAGAAGAGAGAGGGTGTGTAGGTTTGACCGGCTTTGGCGCAGGCTTTTCTGCATTCCTGCATGTCTTGAAAGAAGTCAATAACAGCCAGGACGAGATAGAAAGCGAGCACCAGGATCTTGTGAAATTGCTTGGTATATTTTCAGCGAAATGTGATTTCTGGATTGTAAACTATGGAATACATATGGGGTAAGTTCAAGTCGTTTTAATTAATATTTTTTACTTGCCAAACAATAGAATACAAAGAGCAATTGTGTGATAGCTCTTGGACTGCTACTCAGGAGGACCATCTGTACTGTAGAGTTTGTACAAAAATAACTTTTCCACGCGCAACCTGTTACTCTTTGCCACTCGAAACAACACCTATGAATTTGTTTGGATGTTCCATCAATTTGTCTAGTCTTTGGTCAGAAACATTTAGGCTATGCCTATGTTATATCCTTGTTGTAAGATACAATGTAACATAATTTGGCGATATGTAAAAACGCTGTTACTTTTAGCATGTTGACAAGCATGTGAAATTGGGGCCACGCAATCGCTCAAATTATTTAATATCTATTCTCCAAGGTTATTGTTATCTGCCATCCATAACTTGAACATAATAAACAATGGTTATTGTCATCTAGTTGGGAACATATGTGAATAAATTTTTCCGGTTCCTTGCACTTCGCTGCCCTTATCTAACTGATACATTGTGGCAGTTATAGTTAGCCAAAATGTTGAACACTGTCTGGGTTTGACCACAGCTGTCCTTAGGTCGTTGCTTTTCCATAGGTATGTCTGGAGAATGGAGATTGCCTCCGAATACTGTAGAAATATCAATGATAATCTCATTACTTCACTTAGTTTGTCAATCAAAAGGTTGTTTATGATCGTTATGAAATATATTTGCCAAATAGAACTTATTACAGCCTATAGCATCTGTCAACTCTGTCACAACTCTTTTACTTACATTCTCTCCTTGAGGAAAACACTTCTCTGTAATTACATTTCGGTTGATTACTCTGCTCACAGCCAATGTTTACTGTCTTTTGTTGCCAGAGTTGGGCATTTTTAATTTGCACATTTATGATGGACTGCGTGCACATTTTTTGAAGAAAATGTCATTACAGAGAAGTGTCAGTACCTGCCACAAAGCATTCATGTGAAAATAGACAGGGCATGGAAACAGTTATGTAACAGTGGATAAAGTCAAGAGCATTGCTTTGTTACCTGGACATATAACTGGTTCCATGAGTTGATAGGAATTCCTTGTATAGTTGTACAGTTGGACAATGGATACATTGCATTGCGTCATTCAGAACAAGTGGCAGTGTCAATGGTTTCTGATGAGGATGATTTCATGGCATACATGTTGGGACATGTTTTATGGGTTTTCTGAAACTTCCCTTATCTGAATAGATTAATTCTAGATACAGTGCATGATGACACCAGTGATGCTGTGACACAAAGAAGTTGCCAACAGTGGCTCATAACTGTATTTTTCCCCCCTGTCTTTACCTTACTTGAGGCATTCAGTGTTTTTGTATAGAGCAGGGTTTTTCAACATTTCCTTGACCAGGGACCCCCTCCCAGGCAAACCGGTGACCCAGGGACCCCCCACCATACACTATACAAAAGTATGTGGACACCCCTTAGTAAATTAGTGGATTTGTCTATTTCAGCCACACCCGTTTTATTTTATTTTTATTTCACCATTATTTAACCAGGTAGGCAAGTTGAGAACAAGTTCTCATTTACAATTGCGACCTGGCCAAGATAAAGCAAAGCAGTTAGACACATACAACAACACAGAGTTACACATGGATTAAAACAAACATACAGTCAATAATACAGTAGAGAAATAAGTCTATATACAATGTGAGCAAGTGAGGTGAGATAAGGGAGGTGAAGGCAAAAAAAAGGCCATGGTGGCAAAGTAAATAGAAAATAGCAATTAAAACACTGGAATGGTTGATTTGCAGTGGAAGAATGTGCAAAGTAGAGATATAAATAATGGGGTGCAAAGGAGCTAAATAAATAAATAAATACAGTAGGGAAAGAGGTAGTTGTTTGGGCTAAATTATAGATGGGCTATGTACAGGTGCAGTAATCTGTGAGCTGCTCTGACAGCTGGTGCTTAAAGCTAGTGAGGGAGATAAGTGTTTCCAGTTTCAGAGATTTTTGTAGTTCGTTCCAGTCATTGGCAGCAGAGAACTGGAAGGAGAGGCGGCCAAAGGAAGAATTGGTTTTGGGGGTGACCAGAGAGATATACCTGCTGGAGCACGTGCTACAGGTGGACGCTGCTATGGTGACCAGCGAGCTGAGATGAGGGGGGACTTTACCTAGCAGGGTCTTGTAGATGACCTGGAGCCAGTGGGTTTGGCGAAGAGTATGAAGCGAGGGCCAGCCAACGAGAGCGTACAGGTTGCAGTGGTGGGTAGTATATGGGGCTTTGGTGACAAAATGGATGGCACTGTGATAGACTGCATCCAATTTATTGAGTAGGGTATTGGAGGCTATTTTGTAAATGACATCACCGAAGTCGAGGATTGGTACGATGGCCAGTTTTACAAGGGTATGTTTGGCAGCATGAGTGAAGGATGCTTTGTTGCGGAATAGGAAGCCAATTCTAGATTTAACTTTGGATTGGAGATGTTTGATGTCAGTCTGGGAGGAGAGTTTACAGTCTAACCAGACACCTAGGTATTTGTAGTTGTTCACATACTCTAAGTCAGAGCCGTCCAGAGTAGTGATGTTGGACAGGCCGGCAGGTGCAGCCAGCGATCGGTTGAAGAGCATGCATTTAGTTTTACTTGTATTTAAGAGCAATTGGAGGCCACGGAATGAGAGTTGTATGGCATTGAAGCTCGCCTGGAGGGTTGTTAACACGGTGTCCAAAGGGCCAGAAGTATACAGAATGTTGTCGTCTGCGTAGAGGTTGATCAGAGACTCACCAGCAGCAAGAGCAACATCATTGATGTATACAGAGAAGAGAGTCGGTCCAAGAATTGAACCCTGTGGCACCTCCATAGAGACTGCCAGAGGCCCGGACAACAGACCCTCCGATTTGACACACTGAACTCTGTCTGAGAAGTAGTTGGTGAACCAGGCGAGGCAATCATTTGAGAAACCAAGGCTGTCGAGTCTGCCGATGAGGATGTGGTGATTGACAGAGTCGAAAGCCTTGGCCAGGTCAATGAATACGGCTGCACAGTATTGTTTCTTATCGATGGCGGTTAAGATATCGTTTAGGACCTTGAGCGTGGCTGAGGTGCACCCATGACCAGCTCTGAAACCAGATTGCATAGCGGAGAAGGTATGGTGGGATTCGAAATGGTCGGTAATCTGTTTGTTGACTTGGCTTTCGAAGACCTTAGAAAGGCAGGGTAGGATAGATATAGGTCTGTAGCAGTTTGGGTCAAGAGTGTCCCCCCCTTTGAAGAGGGGGATGACCGCAGCTGCTGTCCAATCTTTGGGAATCCCAAATGACACGAAAGAGAGGTTGAGCAGGCTAGTAATAGGGGTGGCAACAATTTCAGCCGATAATTTTAGAAAGAAAGGGTCCAGATTATCTAGCCCGGCTGATTTGTAGGGGTCCGTTTCTGACAGGTGTTTAAAACCGAGCACACAGCTATGCAATCTCCATAGACAAACATTGGCAGTAGAATGGCCTTACTGAAGACCTCAGTTACTTTCAATGTGGCACCATCATAGAATGCCACCTTTCCAACTAGTCAGTTCTTCAAATTTCTGCCCCGGTCAACTATAAGTGCTATTATTGTGAAGTGGAAACGTCTAGGAGCAACAACGGCTCATCCGCGAAATGGTAGGCCACACAAGCGCGTAGCACAAAAAAATAATCTGTCCTTGGTTGCAACACACTACCGAGTTCCAAACTGCCTCTGAAAGCATCATCAGCACAAGAACTGTTCTTCGGAAAACTTCATGGTTTTCTTTGGCCGACCAGCCACACACAAGCCTAAGATCAACATGCGCAATGCAAAGCGTCAGCTGGAGTGGTGTAAAGCTCGCCGCCATTGGACTCTGGAGCATTGGAAACGCATTCTCTGGAGTGATGAATCACGCTTCAGTCTGATGGATGAATCTGCGTTTGGCGGATGCCAGGAGAACGCTACCTGCCCCAATGCATAGTGCCAACTGTAAAGTTTGGTGGAGGAGGAATAATGATCTGGGGCTGTTTTCATGGTTCGGGCTAAGTCCCTTTGTTCCTTAGTTCCAGTGAAGGGAAATCTTAATGCCACAGCATACAATGACATTCTAGACGATTCTGTGCTTCCAACTTTGTGGCAACAATTCGGTGAAGGCCCATTCCTGTTTCAGCATGACAATATCTCCGTGCACAAAGCGAGGTCCATACAGGTTTGTCGATATCAGTGTGGAAGAACTTGACTGGCCTGCACAGAGCCCTGACCTCAACCCCATTGAACACCTTTGGGATTAATTGGAATGCTGACTGCGAGCCAGGCCTAATTGCCCAACATCAGTGCCCGACCTCACTAATGCACTTATGGCTGAATGGTATAAAGTCCCCACAGCAATGTTCCGACATCTAGTGGAAAGTCTTCCCAGAAGAGTGGAGGCTGTTATAGCAGCAAAGGGGGGACCAACTCCATATTAATGCCCATGATTTTGGAATGAGACGTTCGAGCATGTATCCATGTACTTTTGGTCATATAGTAGACGTTAGCAAAATACTTGCTGTCTTATCAGGTGAATGATAATAGCAAGGAGAAATAATCAATGAATAGATTTGGTAGATCGTTTTTCATTCTTTTGACCTCCCCACAATATAATTGGAAGAGGAAGTGTAAACTGTGCTATTAGCTAGAAAGGTAACTCCAAACACATTTTTGCTATGCGCAGCTTTTTAGCTGGTTAAACAAAGGTGAGCCATGTGTCGGCAAAAATTCATGTTCAAGTCAAGAAAGCTTACCAGCAGCCAGCGGCACTTGCCGTATTCGTAGCCTATTCGCGGATGCTTTTTCAAAGCCTATGTCAGATACCCCAGTGCTTGTAATTTGCTCAATATTAGAAGTTGAGAAATAAAGTTGATCATTAGAAAGAAAATATTTTTCTACTGTAGGTATGTCATTACAAATCATTTTATTCTGTTGATTGCGCTCTTCATAAATATATTGAAATAAAAAAATTATAAATTGCAGACCCCTTGCAATACCCCCAGTTAAATAGCCCTGGTATAGAGCTCTTCGCACTTTTATTTGTTCGTAGGTTTTGCTTGTCATAAGGCAAACATTGTTTCGCCACGTGCCCCTGTGCTGACCTTCCAGTGCAGGTGTGTCTGTTCTGGTTCATGATTGGACAGTGAATGGAACAGAGTGTATTTCACATTCCACACATTCTTCACACAGTTTCCGTTTGCATCACGCCTTACCATTGATATGCCTTCACTTCACAAAATATACACTCGTTCCCACACCACCATGTTGCCTGTGTAACAAGTTTTCTATGTACCAACTGTGTTTTTCCCCCTTGTTGTGACATCTGTGGACGACCAACACTGAGGTTGCAAGTTTTTGTATTAAGAAATTAATTTCTATGAAGGCTGCCCCTATAATCCTTTCTAAAATTACCCTAAAGCTGCTGTTCTGTAGTAGATCCTCAACTCCACTTGAAATCTCTGTTTTCAATGGATTTTTCATCACCCAAATCATTCATATTTTTCTTTCTTTCAGCATCATCCAAACAATATCATGAATGAACATGATACATGCCTATCTATAAATTGTTACAGTGGCATTCTGTCAAATGATGTATCAATTCCTTCTTCGCTGACTGGCTGTCAGTGTTTTCCAATCCAGCCTTTATCTAGCACAGTATGTCAAGGTCACTACTCAGGGCTGTATACAGGAGCTAGTGATGAGACAAGCAGTTGTCAGGCAGTCTGGTGGGGCCCGTCCTGCAGACAACATGGTCCAGTTCCAAATGGCACCCTATTTATTCCCTAAATAGTGCACTACTTTTGACCAGGGCCCATCAAAAGTAACGCACTATATAGGGAATATGTTACCATTTGAGACACCTCCTGCTGCATCCGTTTCAGAAAATCCAGTTAAACAATTGATCCGGTGCAGGCCTTCCTGAAATCGATATTGTGTTAAAAGATAAGCGCAGGGTTAAAATGAATTGCCTGCCACGTGGTGAAATTAGGCCGTCGCTGTAATTAGAAGTGATGCTTGCTGGGAGATTCCTACCAGAACCCCCTTTATACCAGGTAGCTGCTAGCCTAATCATCTGGGCCCGTATTCATAAAGCATCTCAGAGTAGGAGTGAGGATCTAGGATCAGGTCCATTCATTAGCCTATAATCTAAAAGGCAAAAGTGAGTTTAGATCCTCCTTGTTAGCATGCACAATAGCTGATATAGTAGGCTATTTGTATGCTGTTTCGCCAAGGCGCTCCATTATTTCCAAAAATAAGGGGTTAAGATATCACAATGTAGCATGCATGCTATTGAACATCATATGGTTTCAATAGATCACAATTAATTTGATGCAACTTGATGCAAACATCCTTGTTTGTGGGCTCCATTGGCCACTCACCACTTCATTGTGCTTGCGATATCTGATATGAAGTGTGGATGGTGATCATCAATAATTCATATTTAGAAGTACTTGGGGGTGTTATTTAACTTAGCCCAGCGCTAAGTTCTTGATTAACTCACAACGCCCAGACCATTGGTGCTACTGCATGATAATGACTATAGAAATCATATTCCCTGAGGATAATTCTGCAGTTTAAGTAACATTCAGTGTTGTCACATGCTGCACAATGGTCAACAATGTAGCAAAATTATGCAGACGAATATGCACTAAACCTCTGAGGTAGAGGACAAGGCACTGCTGCACTGTTCAAATACTGTTACCGGGGATTGCTGATCCACAAATCTGTATTGTGTTCATTGTTGTTTTACCTAGGTGTCTCTCCCAACCACTGCATATTTCTTACCACTGAGTTTTTGGACTAATGAGGGATCGTTCAAAGAACAGCTTTTTAGCAAGTGTCTGGAGTTTTATCTGTGTGGATTGCTGCATAGTAACTTTGTAAATGAACACGAACTCAGTCTTTGTCATCTTTTTGTGTATAAGGAGAAATCTGGCTGGATCTTGCAGTTAGCCCTAAATAGTGGATATTTCTTATTTTCTGATTCACTGTAGCTTGTGGCAAATCTTCCAATTTTGGAAATTGCCATTTCCGACTGACGATAAGGATTGTCTTGTACAGGGGGCTAATATTTTTTTTGTTCCCCTCCCCCACCCTTGTCCCTTACCCCCCCCCCCCCCCCCCCCCCCCCCCTGTCTCTCTCTCTCTCTCTCCCCCCCCTGTCTCTCTCTCCCCCCCCCACCCTTGTCCCTCTCTCCCCCCTACCCCTGTCCCTCACACACAAAGATGAGAAAGCCCCCAGGGTTGTGTCCTACATCAGTCGACTAAGGCAGCAAGTGTTTTTGTAATTAGCCTTTAAGCGTGGCTCTAGATTTGTCCTGTATGTCCTGTGGTTCCAGCAGTGAGGGTGCATTTCAGCTGCAGTAGCAGTCCAGCAGATGCTTCAGTACACAGAGAGAGAGAGGGAGGGAGGGGGGGAGGGAGGGAGCGCAACTGAAGAGGGAAGTACTTGCAGTTCTGTTCTGTTGAGAGGAACGGTGGAGTGCAGTTACAGCAATTGATTGAATAAATGCGGTAAAATCTCTTCCGCTGCTGGCATGCCAAAAAGGAGTCTGATGAAGTGAAGGTTAGAATTGCTGCCAAGAGGAGAGAGTGAGTGTGATAGGGAAAGGGAAAGGAAGAAGACGAGGGAGGTAGATAGCAGAGGGAGACTCCAAGAGAGAAGGGGAGCGAGAGGGGGACCAGGAGAAGCATGGAGCGCTATTTCAGGGAGAAATAGGTGGGATGCCAGACTGCAGGAACAAAACTAGTTCATTAAGAAAACGGAGATCCTGGGATGATCTTGAAAGAAAACTGAGATCATTGGGATGGCTTCATAGTACTGTAGAAGATGAACAGTTAAAAGGGAAATTACTTCACCTCGTTTGCTGATGGTGATGTTCTGTGTTTAGCCAATCGGATGCAGGCTAACCCTGTTAATCTCCTCTTCAGATGATGGGGAACAGCTGTGACCGAGGTACTGACTCACTCCCGTCTTTTTTCTATAGACTCTATTGTTTGAAATTAAGTTGATTATTCATGCTTAATTCCCATATGCGCAGAGCATCATTGTTAAAAAGCTGTTATGTTCGGTTCTGAAGTTTGTCTGTTTATTTTCATTTAGGGTCTGTACTGTATATATGCAATGCTCCATATGATGGGTTTGCTACTATCTTTCACGAACACTGAACTGAAGATGTGCGTAACTTTGATCATCTTTACTTTGCTGTTTGTCAATGTCCATAGTTTTATTAAGTAGTAAGGATGTGCATTACGTTTGATAGGTGTCTCTCTTCCCCAGCCAGAGAGCTCAGTCTCCTCTGAATCAGAGTAAGTGGAGTTGAGCGTCTGAAATCCCGCTCACAGGGCGGTGCGCAAGGCGCTCAATGTCCTTTCCTACCGTTAAAACATGCTCCTTGCTCAAAGGAAAAAAACCTCTCAATTCCCTCCATTCATCCTTTTGTTTAAAATCACAATTTAACCGACACCCATCGATTTGAGACTACATGGACCTACCATTTGATTTGAAGTATTGAAACCAAACCATTTGATTTTAATTAAAATTATTTTAATAAACAACATGAAAATGTGACTGTAAGAAGCGGTCATCATTTAAATAGGCTACATATTAATCTGTATATAAACACTAAATAGGTCAGGAGCCAAAACGGGTAGTCTAAGAAGGAACAAATATTTTATTATTTAGGCTATATCATTAGCCTATTATTTCAAGCCTAGAGTCTACAAATAAATTAATTGTGAAGCATTTGCAAGTGTGACACAATAGGCTGTCAGGAACATTAAGCGCTCAACATTTAAACAACATTTTGTCTTATTCAATCGTTCATTCACTCACTCACTCTAGAATGTAGAGAAAAACAGGGCAATTCAAGAGGGTGCTATGAAATTAATGTCAATTACATTAACTCTAAACATGCTAAATTCTCAGAGAAAACCATCTAACTTTTTAACAATATATGTTAGAAACATGGGGTTTAGAATATTGTTTTTTTTCTCTCTATTGAATGGACATATTTGTATAAACCTTGAATTAATTAATCATTTTATGGGTGAACACCCTACTTATTAGGCTCAGTGCCTTTTTGAATGAACTTTTAGAAGTTTGGCCAGAGTCTCTGGATTCAGGCTTATGCGATGGTGCCAGCAGTGGAGAATACACTCTGCAGAACCACTGGGGATGCTAAACAGCCTTCGGGCCACTCTTGCCAGGTGGGGGAAGGGATACGGAGTTGTCTTTCCACATCCTCGTCTGCATTGCTTCTCACGGCCGTTAGGTACTCCTCTACCTCTTCTTTCTTGTCTATAGAGGGCCGCTGCTGCTGAATGAAGTAGAAGCTGAACATGCAAGGTCTTTTGGGCACTTTGTTTTGCTAAGGGGCAGGGATAGGTACTGCTGGTGCTACTGGTATGGCAGATGCACCTGCCAGAGGAGCGTTGATAGCCTCGGTTTCCTTCATTTACATACATTTTACATTTAAGTCATTTAGCAGACGCTCTTATCCAGAGCGACTTACAAGTACATACATTCATACTTTTTTTGTACTGGCCCCCCGTGGGAATCGAACCCACAACCCTGGCGTTGCAAGCGCCATGCTCTACCAACTGAGCCACACGGGACCTTCACAAAGAGGTCTGATCTCTCCAAGAGATTACACACCAGTTCATCCCTTATCACCCACTAACTTTTAAACCTGGGGTCCAGGACAGCGGCTAGACAAGATGTTTATCATTCTAGTACCGCCTGTACCGAGTAGAAACGGTATCTGATGGGGTTTCTACAAAAGCAGCAATGTCTATGGACAGACACAGTAGTCAACAGTTAATTTATTCCAGACACGGCAGGGAGAATCATGCCCAGGGTCGCCAACTCCTTCTGAGGTCAGTTAGTGGTGTCAGAACCTCGGCCAGGACCTGTAGGTGACGCACTTCGTTTAAGGTGAGTTTTGCATCGTCGAAGGTAGACTTCAGTTTGTTTTGCCACAAGGGGTGTCTTTCGAACATCTTCAACACAGATTCAATCATGCGTAATTGGCTGTTCCATCTTGTCATGCAGACTGATGTGGGACGCACTCCCAATCTGTCCCTTTCCTCTGTGTTCAATGTACACTTCATAATGCTTTTCACAAGTTTCCCCACTTTCTGGATCTGTCCACTAACCCCATCATATATGTTAAAGGAATCCTTCATTGCGAGCTGAAGCATGTGAATTGGGCACTGTAAATGGAGATTTGACTTTGAAGTAGTGGTTTACCATCATGTCCACGTTGTTGGCTATATGGTCAGTTTGGAACTGAGAGCCCAGGTGGCGCGCCCTCTTCCGTGTCGGATGCATCATCTTCCTCCTGTCCATCATCATTGATCTCCTCAAAACCAGGTAAGTTGAAGGCCTTGACCATGTTGCTTACGCTGTCAGTCACCGCTTGCTGGATGTTCACCTGTCGCTGCACGTTCCAGTTCCTCAGGATACTTTCATATTTCTGGTAAATGGCCTTTGATGTGTGGTGTCCTTGAGCTGTGAGCACATACAACAACACCGTGTGGCATTTATATTTTCCTTCAATGAAACTGAAGACAATCCCCAGTAAACTGTCCCCTTCTGCTAATTCAAATGTCCGTTGACACAACGAAACCATCACCTAGTTGCAATAGGTCTCTCAGCTTGGCTTCCATTTCTTTGAGGGCATGAGACATGAGGGTGTCTCAGACCGTACTATAAGCAAGGCAGTGTGTAGCCTGGTTGTGCTGCACTTGAAAGTACCACATCCCTTCCCGTTCTCCCTTTTTGTTACGGGCCCATAGTCCAAGTGAACAATTTCAAAGAAAACCTCATTGAATTACCTCTTTTTCTCCTGCGACACTGCTGGGAATTTACGGGCAGAAAAGTAATCTTGGAATGTGTCTTTCTCCTGCAAAGTGCGTTGCTGTTGCGTCTCATTTTCTATAAATACAAATGAAAGCTTAATTAGCCTAATGATAGCCTACCTTAAATTGGCACCACAATAAGCCTAGACGCACAAAGTAACGGATATACGCCTAATTAGACATGTAGCCTACATTTTTATATACTCAATCGGCGTGATAATACATTTCAATTACTTTAATTGTCATGTGAATTCATTTTTATTGTCATATGGAAAACATGAATTAGGGCTGGGTGACATGGCCTAAAAATCTGCTTTTTAAAAACATTTTAATGTATCGGAATTTCACTGTATATCAATTATTTTTTGTTTTACAAATCTCAAAATAAACGTTTTACAATTTAAATGTCAAATACACTGCATTTCAAACAGTCAGTAATAATGTAATGAATTCAGGGTGTGTGAAATTAGGCTAAATATAAGCCTCACTCATAATGTTATTATTTTTTGCAATAATCACTGACCTGGCTTTCAAGTCCGTCTATGAAAATGCAATTTTTGTTAAATGTTACCAGAACCATGCATAATGCACATTCACTAATAATGACATACTTTTTGTAGCAGGCATTATAGAAAATTAACACAGGTCTCATAAACAATTCCTCAAGCACAAGCCCACATGCTAGTGAGTAGCCAGCCAGCAAATCTTTATATTTCAAGTTTAGCCAACTTGGATCTATTTGCTAGCTAACAAGGCAGAACAGTTGAATTGTTATGAACACTCCCTCCTGTCCGTCTCCAACTCTATGAACAGCATGCTAGCCTGTCCACTTTGTTCAGATGTTGAAATCAAGTGGCCTACCTTATTTCTCAAAATAAGAACGATTTGCTAATTCCTTATATAATTGTGTTTTTATGCCTATTGTACATTTATAAACAGACTAGACAGCTAGTATAGGTCTTTGACTTAAATGCTGCTAGCGGTACATATTACTTCAATGCCACGCGCAACGAGCTGAGCATTCATTTTCCAGAATCAATGTTCATTGATACTCCTGTTTTAGTAGTGTCTTCTCTGCACACAATTTGAGGAGTTGAGACATAAAAAGGGTATCGTTAGAAAGGTTAACTTCAACTCTTTTACAGTAAAATAATGTTTCAATTTCCTTATGACCGATTCTGTTGGACCAAACCTCAAATGCAGTTGAAAACATGTAAACAAGCAGACATAAACTCTCATAAGAAAAAAGATTATTGCATTTGGAATATGCAAAAACATTAATTCAAATGAATTTGATATATAGCCTAGCAGTAACATGAATTATGATAGCCTTTTCAATTATTCCAATATTTAATGATAAACAAGGCTAGATCATGAAACAAAACATGTATTTTTTCTATAGGTAGGCCTAAAGGTTTTTAGGCAAAATAACTCTACCAAAATGGAAAGCTCATTGAAAGAGGTAATATGTCAGACCTATTGGGCCAAAATCAATGATAGCCTATTGTATAGATAATAAAACGAAAATGAACTAAACTTTTAAGAGGCTGGATTTTTTTGTTTATAAATACTTTTCTACAGTGACACACTTAGCTAGCTACCAACCTCGTTCCTTTCTGTTGGCATGTGTACATAGTACATTTGCATGGGTGTTTTATCAGTTTATTTATGAAAATATTTAGCTAACTCCTTGACTGTAGCTAAAGCAAAGGGCTATAGCAGCACACAAGTACAGTACCAGTCAAAAGTTTGGACACCTACTCATATTTTTACTATTTTCTATATTGTAGAATCATAGTGAAGACATCAAAACTATGAAATGACACACATAGAATCATGTAGTAACCAAAAAAGTGGAATTCTCTCAACCAGCTTCATGATGTAGTCACCTGGAATGGATTTCAATTAACAGGTGTGGCTTGTTAAAAGTTAATTTCTGGAATTTCTTTCCTTCTTAATGTGTTTGAGCCAATCAGTTGTGTTTTGGCAAGGTAGGGGTGATATACAGAAGATAGACCTATTTGGTAAAAGACCAAGTCCATATTATGGCAAGAACCGCTCAAATAAGCAAAGAGAAACGACAGTCCATCATTACTCATGAAGGTCAGTCAATCCTGAAAATGTCAAGAACTTTAAAAGTTTCTTCAAGTGCAGTCGCAAAAACCATCAAGCGCTATGATGAAACTGGCTCTCATGAGGACCGCCACAGGAAAGGAAGACCCAGAGTTACCTCTGCTGCAGAGGAATGATTCATTAAAGTTACCAGCCTCAGAAATTGCAGCCCAAATAAATGTTTCACAGAGTTCAAGTAACAGACACATCTCAACATCAACTGTTCAGAGGAGACTTTGTGAATCAGGTCTTCATGGTCAAATTGCTGCAAAGAAACCACTAGTAAAGGACGCCAATAAGAAGAAAAGACTTGCTTGGGCAAAGAAACACGAGCAATGTACATTAGACCTGTGGAAATCTGTCCTTTGGTCTAATGAGTCCAAATTTTAGATTTTTGGTTCCAACCGCAATGTCTTTATTAGATGCAGAGTAGGTGAATGGAGTATCTCCTCATGTGTGGTTCCTACAGTGAAGCATGGAGGAGGAGGAGGAGGTGTGATGGTGCTTTGCTGGTGACACTGTCAGTGATTTATTTAGAATTCAAGGTACACTTAACCAGCATGGCTACCACATCATTTTGTAGCGATACGCCATCCCATCGTGTTTGCGCTTAGTCCCACTATCATTTGTTTTTCAAGAGGACAATGACCCAAAACACACCTCCCAGGCTGTGTAAGGGCAATTTGACCAATAATAACAGTGATGGAGTGCTGCATCAGATGACCTGGCCTCCACAATCACCTGACCTCAACCCAATTGAGATGGTTTGGGATGAGTTGGAACGCAGAGTAAAGGAAAAGCAGCCAACAAGTGCTCAGCATATGTGGGAACTCCTTCAAGACTGTTGGAAAAGCATTCCAGGTGAAGCTGGACGACAGAATGCCAAGAGTGTGCAAAGCTGTCATCAAGGCTACTTTGAAGAATCTCAAAGATGATAAAATATATTTTGATTTGCTTAACACTGTTTTGGTTACTACATGATTCCATATGTGTTATTTCATAGTTTTGATGTCTTCACTATTATTGTACAATGTAGAAAATAAAGAAAATCCCTTGAATGAGTAGGTGTGTCCAAACTTTTGACTAGTACTGTAGCTTACAAATAAATGCATGCTATGCATGCTAGGCTCTGAATTATGATGCATGCAATGTTTATAAGACCAACCGGGCTACTGCCAGGGGTGCCAAGAGGACAGTATCTGAGGAAGAACTTGATATAGCACTTTGCAAAGTAGCCTTTTTAATAGCTGACTGCTGCAAGCAGTGTCTCACAACCTGTCTGAAATGCGGGATCGGTCACCGTATGTGGTGTTGCTCTAGCCTAGACGTTCTCAGTTCATTATCTTGTCCGGTATAACTTGTTTTCTTTACAAGGCATTAAATGGTTCTGGCTTCTTCTTTCACAGCACAGGCTGCATTCATGTCGCACAGGGCTTATCCTCAAGGGGCTAAATTTAGCTTCCAATCAATAGCTCCCTGGATATCGGCCAGCGATCTCATTGTGACGGAGAGTTTGGGACATCTGTATTTGGGAGACGTGGCTTTCTTTGCTCTGTGAAGCATTGGTAAGGCAGACGGTAGTATACAGCTGCAGCAGCAGCAGACCTGGCTGTGGAAGTCTAGGAATGTGTTCTAAATGGCCCTGTATTCCCTATATATTGCATTGCTTTTGACCAGGACATTGGTCAAAAGTAGTGCACTATATAAGTTGGGTAGGAAACTACACTTTACAAAAATATAGATTAGGACCTAATGAATTCATTTAAATTGACCGATTTCCTCATATGAATTGTAACACAGTATTAATCAATGAATTTGTTGCGTTTATATTTTTGTTCAAATATAGATTCAGCCATGGGTCTAATTTTTGGCGAAACGGATGGTCGGGGGGCCGGAACATAATTATAATTTGGACACTGCAAATTGACCACAACTAAGCGCAAAAAGAGATTTGTATTTGAAAATATAAATTTCATACATTGATTACACATACAGTGTCTATATAGAGTCTACACCTCCCTTGAACTGTTACAAAGTGGGATTGAAATAGATTTTATTTGTCATTTTTTCATTGATCTAGACAAAATACTCCCTAATGTCAGTGAAAATAAAACTCGAGAGATGTTTACAAATTGAATAACTAAAATAGTCGTTGAATAAGTAGTCACCCCCTTTGTTAGGCAAGCCTAAATTAGTTCTGAAGTAAAATGTGTCTTAACAAATCACTTAAGATATTTGGACTAAATAATAGGGGTTGACATGATTTTTGAATGACTATTCCTTCCTTTGTCCCCCATACATACAGTACATCTGTAAGGTCCCGCAGTCAAGTATTGAATTCCAAGCACAGATTCAACTACAAAGACCAGGGAGCTTTTCAAAAGTTTATAAAGAAAGGCAGTTGTAGGTAGATGGGTAACAGTAGCAAATCAGGCATTGAATATATCTTTAAGCATGGTCAAGCTAATAATTATGCTGTGGATGATGTATTAAACCACCCAGACACATCAAAGATTCTGAACTGAGCTGCAGGACAGGAAGGAAACTGCTTAGGGATGTCACCATGAGGCCATTGGTGATGGTAAAACAGCTATAGAGTTCAATGGCTGTGATGGGAGAAAACTGAGTAAGTATCAACAACATTGTAGTGACTCCACAATAATGACCAAAATGACAGAGTGAAAAGAATACAAATATACAGAACTAAAATATTCAGAAACATGCATATGTATACAACAAGGCACTAAAGTAATACTGCAAAAAAAACACTGCAAAGGAATACACTTTTTGGACTAAGTGCAAAGTGTTATGTTTGGGGCACACGCATCACTGAGTAACTGCCTCTTTATTTTCAAGTATGGTGGTGGCTGCATCATGGTATTGGTATGCTTGACATCGGTAAAGACTGGGGAGTTTTTCAGGATAAAAAGAAACAGGATTGAGCTAAGCACAAGCAAAATCCTACAGGAAAACCTGCTTTACACCAGACACTGGGAGAGGAATTCACCTTTCAGAAGGACAATAACCTACAACACAAAGTACAATCTACACTGGAGTTGCTTACCAAGAAGATGGTGATTGTTCCTGAGTGAACAAGTTACAGGTTTGACTTAAATCTGCTTGAAAATCTATGGCAAGACTTGAAAATTGCTGTCTAGCCATGATCCCCAACACCTTGACAGAGCTTTAAGAATTTTGAAAAGAATGGGCAAATATTGCACAATACAGGTGTGCAAAGCTCTTAGAGACTTACCCAAAAAGACAACAGCTGTAATCGCTGCCAAAGGTGTTTCTAACATTTATTGACTCAGGGGGTTGAATACTCATCTAATCAAGGTATATTGTGTAGATCATTGACCAAAAATGACAAGTATATAGTGCATTCGGACCCCTTGACTTTGCCCCAAAAATGTACTTTACAACCTTATTCTAAAATGGATGAAATTGTTTGGATTACATCGTTTTTCCCCCCTCATCAATCTACACACAATACCCCATAACGGCAAAGCAAAAACAGGTTTTAGAAAATGTTGCCAAAATAATAAATAAAATATCACATTTACATAAGTATTCAGACCCTTTACTCAGTACTTTGTTGAAGCACCTTTGGCAGCGATTACAGCCTCGTGTGTTCTTGGGTATGACGCTACAAGCTTGGCACACCTGTATATGGGGAGTTTCTCCAATTCTACTCTGTAAATCATCTCATGCTCTGTCTGGTTGGATGGGGAGCGTTGCTGCGCAGCTGTTTTCAGGTCTCTCCAGAGATGTTCGATCGGGTTCAAGTTCGGGCTCTGGCTGGGCCACTCATGGACATTCAGAGACTTGTCCCGAAGCCACTCCTGTGTTGTCTTGGCTGTGTGCTTAGGGTCGTTGTCTTGTTAGAAGGTGAACCTTCGCCCCAGTCTTAGGTCCTGAATTCCTGGTGACTTTTGTATTTTTTGGCCCATGGGCAGCCTGTTTCTGACTCCTGATATAGGTATTAAGGTGCAATTTGGGACATAGCCAGGGACTCAGGGATGAGAAATTGTGGTGTTTTTCAGTTGAGGGCAGCTCTGCTTCAGGAGGCTAGGCTGAACTGACACTCCGGTGCCCAGGCTTACTGGGGCCTAGCAGCTGGCAGCTGGAGTCCCATGATAATGGCCCTGCCCTGCCACTGTAAACTGAGACCACCGGAGGGAAAATGAAATGTGGGTTGAGTCCATCCTCATCCATGGCACACATAGCCATAACCTTACTGAGCTTACTGGAAGAGACAGAATAGTTTGTCAGAACAGACCGAAAATAAAATCTTCTACAGAGAAATAGATTAATATTGTCATGTTTTTATTTTATCATCCAGAATGTTCACAGGGGATTACTGGGAAGCAAATAACACTATGTGACCTTATAGCAGGAACCTCAATGTCAATGAATTACAGACCCCTCTGAATAGCATTCTGAGATTTATTTAGTTAGTGAGTTAGTGCATTAATTCAATGCTATAGCTTGTCTTTTGGGGGACCACAACACAGACTCGTGGCAGCCTGTGGCCTGAGGTAATTGCTTGCTCGATACAGCCCACCTCAGTCTCTTCCTTGGTGATCTAGATATCGTCAACAGCTTGTACACCCATCACTCTGGCTCCCTCTCCCGAATGTGGCAGAATCTGTGTTCATATAACTCAACCTCCCCCAGTCCAAGGCAGCTAGCTAGATTGATTGAGTAGTATTGAGTTAGTGGAGTAAAGTGCAGACTCACTCCTCTTGTCTGTTCTGTCTAATCGCTCTATCTTACTCCTGCTCACTCTCGTTCTCTCTCTGTCTGTTGTCCACAGAAGTGTCTGCTGAGAGGTCCCCCAGGAGGCGGAGTATCTCAGTCCTGGGGAATTCAGAGAAGAACATATCCCTGGACGTACCCAACTCATCTCCCTTCAAAGTACCGGTGAGTGCTATTGTTATGATTAGAAAATATGTTTATTGTCCAATATACACGGATGTCCAACGAAAACTTGTCTTTTGCTTTATAACAAACCTCTCAGAAAAAAACGCACACATTAGACATTTTAAGCCTCTTTGTACAGTTTGACGTACAATAACTGTTATGTTGGAAGCAATTAGGAAGCCATTAATATTTGTTGCCGTTTTGTATTATTTTGCTATTTTATATTATTTTGATATCTAGAAGTCTTTCCCTTATTTGAAGCATATGGGCAGACTGCAAACCCAACCCTCTCTGTACTTGATTAGACTTTATTTCAGTTAAAACTCCCCAAAGCCCCATTGATGGCCATGGGCTTTCAGCAGCTCAGTCAGTGGTAAAACTCTCCGCTATAAACATGGTCTTCCTATTCCATCCTAGGACATGGATAATATCAATCTAGTTGTTTTTTTCTTTGCACCGGCAGGACAGAACGTCAAAGTCTGGTAAGATCAGGGGTGGTGGTGTGTGTCTCTTTATTAACAACATCTGGTGCGCGATCTCCAATATTAAGGTTCTGCTATTCTGAGTTAGAGTACCTCATGGTAAGCTGTAGACCATACTATTTACCAAGAGTTTTCATCTGTAATTTAAAATAGCTGTCTATTTACCATCACAATCCGATGTTGACATTAAGACCGCACTCAACGAGTTGTATCAGGCCATAAGCAAACAAGAAAATGCTCATCCAGAGGCGGTGCTCCTAGTGGCCGGGAATTTTAATGCAGGAAAACTGAAATCTGTTTTATTTCATTTCCACCAGCATATGTCACCTGTGCAACTAGAGGGATAACAACTCTAGATCACCTTTACTCCAAACACAGAGACATGTACAAAGCTCTCCCCCACCCTTATTTGGGAAATTGGACCTTAACTCTATCCTCCTGTTTACAAGCAAAAACTCAAACAGGAAGTACCAGTGACGCTCTCAATACGGAAGTGGTCCGATGAAGTGGATGCTAAGCTACAGGACTGTTTCACTAGCACATATTGGAATATGTTTCGGGATTCATCTGATGCCATTGAGGAGTTTACCACATCAGTCACCGGCTTCATTAATAAGTACATCGATGACGTTGTCCCCACAGTGACCATACGTACATATCCTAACCAGAAGCCATGGATTACAGGCAACAGTCGCACTGAGCTAAAGTCTAGAGCTGCCACTTTCAAGGAGCAGGACACTAATCCGGATGCTTACAAGTAATCCCGCTACGTCCTCCAACGAACCATCAAATAGGCAAAGTGTCAATACAGTACTAAGTTCGAATCCTACTACACCGGCGCTGACGCTCGTTGGATGTGGCAGGGCTTGCAAACCATCCCGGATTACAAAGGGAAACCAAGCAGAGAGCTGCCCAGTGACGGAAGTCTACCAGCCGAGCGAAATGTCTTCTATGCTCGCTTCGAGGCAAGCAACACTGAACTATGCGTGAGAGTACCAGCTGTTCCAAACAACTGTATGATCACGCTCTCCGTAGCTGATGTAAGATCTTTAAACAGGCTAACATTCACAAGGCCGCAGGACCAGACTAATTACCAGGACGTGTACTCAAAGCATGCGCTAACTAGCTGGCAAGTGTCTTCACTGACATTTTCATCCTCTCTCTGACCCAGTCTGTAATACCTACATGTTTCAAGCAAACCACCATAGTCCCTGTGCCCAAGAACGCAAGGTAACCTGTCTAAACGACTACCGCCCCGTAGCACTCACATCTGTAGCCATGAAATGCTTTAAAAGGCTGGTCATGGCTCACAACACCATCATCCCAGAAACCCTGGACCCACTTCAATTCACATAGCACCCCAACAGCACTCCACACTGCCCTTTCCCACCTGGACAAAAGGGACACCTATGTGAGAATGCCGTTCATTGACTACAGCTCAGCGTCCAACACCATAGTTCCCTCCAAACTCATCACTAAACTCAGGACCCTGGGACTGAACACCTCCCTCTGCAGCTGGATCCTGGTCTTCCTGACGTGCCGCCCCCAGGTGGTGAAGTTCGAAACTACACATCCGCCACGCTGACCTTCAACACGGGGGGCTCCTCGGGTGCGTGCTCAGTCCCCTTCTGTACTCCATGTTCACCCACTACTGCGTGGCCACGCACGACTCCAACACCATCATTAAGTTTGCTCACCGATGATGATGAGACGGTCTATAGGGAAGAGGTCGAAGACCTGGCAGTGTGGTGCCAGGACTACAACCTCTATCTCAACATGGGCAATACAAAGGAGCTTGTTGTGGACTACAGGAAATGGAGGGCGAACATGTCCCCATTCACATCGACGGGACTGTAGTGGAGCAGGTCGAGAGCTTAAAGATCCTTGGTGTCCACACCACTAAGGACCTATAATGGTCCAAACACAGTCGTGAAGAAGGTACGACAATGCCTCTTGCCCTTCAAAAGGCTGAAAATAATTGACATGGGTCCTCAGATCCTCAAAAGGCTCTACAGCTGCACCATTGAGACCATCTTCACTGGCTGCATCACGGTTTGGTATGGCAACTGTTCGGCATCTGACTGCAAGGCGCTACAGAGGGTAGTGCGTACGGCCCAGTACATTACTTGGGTCAAACTCCCTGCCACTCAGGACCTCTATACCAGGCACTGTCAGAGGAAGACCCTAACAATTGTCAGACTCCAGCCGCCCAAGTCATAGAATGTTCTCTCTGCTACTGTACAGCAAGCAGTACGGGAGTGCCAAGTCTGACCAAAAGGCACCCGGACAGCTTCTACCCCCAAGCCATAAGACTGCTGAACAGTTAATCAAATGGCTTCCCGGACAATTTACATTGACCCGCTCTATTATTTATTTAATATATTTATCTTAATTGTTTTGCTCTGACTCCCTTGCACTGGCTCTACAGTATGCACACTCACTAGACTCTACCTGTCACATGGAATGACGCTGGAGAGATGAAGCAGGTACGGGAAGTAAAACATTTAATAAACAACGGACATGGAACGAGACAGGAACAGCATCAGCAAACGAGTAACATAAACAAAAAACAATGCAGAAGCGGGGAACAGAGCTGGGGAACTGACAAATATAGGCGAGGTAATAACAGGTGATGAGTGAGTCCAGGTGTCAACCGAGGCAACGAAACCTCTCGAGCCAGCCAGGGCGTGGATGCCTGACGGGCTGGTTTAGGCACCCCCGGTTCCATCGGCAGCGGAATCCACCCCGACGTCACCAACAAAAACAAAAACAAAAAAAACTTCTGGACCGGCTGGGCAAACAAAAACTGACTATCTGGCTGAGGCCCGACGTGGGATGGGCGCCATCCGGGGCAAGGAAACCTCTCAAACCAGCTAGGGCGTGGAAGCCCAACGAGCTGGCTAGGCACCCCCGGTTCTATCGGTGGCGATCCAGAGCCGATGCCATCATACCAACCGGAACGCCAGTACTCCCCGACGCTTCGTGTGATGGCTTCTGCATTCTGTCACACGGATGGACGCTGAAGAGACGAAGCAGGTACGGGAAGTAAAACATTTAATAAACAACAGACATGGAACGAGACAGGAACAGCGTCAGCAAACGAGTAACACAAACAAAAAACAATGCAGAAGCGGGTAACAGAGCTGGGGAACTGACAAATATAGGGGAAGTAATAACAGATGATGAGTGAGTCCAATATCGCTGATGCGCGTGACGAGGGAAGGCAGGTGTTGCTTAATGGATGATAGGCGTGCGTGATGCAGGGCAGCCTGGCGCCCTCAAGCGCCAGGGGGGGGAAGAGCGGGAGCAGACGTGACACTACCTACACACTCACACATACTACATACACTCACACACACACACATGCATATTGACGCCACACTCACACAGATTCTTTCACACTTCACATATGCTTCTGCTGCCCTGTTTATTATACTGTATATCCTAGTCACTTTTACCCACATGTAAATGCTGTATTACGGCAATTACCTCATACCCCTTCACATTGACTCAGTACTGGTACTCCTTGTATATAGCCTCGTTATTTTTTTGTGTTACTATTTCCTTTTTTATTTAGCAATTATATATATTTTTATTAATTTTTAACTCTTCACTGTTGGGAATGGGCTCGTAAGTAAGCATTTCACTGTAAAGTTGTATTCAGCGCATGTGACCAATAAAATTTGATTTGATTTGAAACCACTCAAGGATTTCACCATGAGGCCGTGATCGGAGAAACTGAGGATGGATCAACAACATTGTAGTTAATCCACAATACTAACCTAAATGAAAGAGTGAAAAGAATAAAGGCGGTACAGAATAAAAATATTTGAGAACATGCATCCCATTTCCAATAAGACACTAAAGTAAAACTGTAAAACATTTGGAAAAGCGTTATGTTTGAGGCAAATCCAACACAACAAAATAATGATGTGCAAATATTGTACAACCTAGGTGTGGAAAGCTCGCTGCCAAAGGTGACTCTCTAACATCTATTGACTTAGGGGTTGAATACTTACGTAATCCAGATAAATTGGTGTTTTATTTTTCATATATCTTTTGTAGATCGTTGACAAAAAATAACAATTAAATACATTTTAATCCCACTTTGTAGTCAAGGAACGCGAATCCTTTCTGAATGCACTGTAATGCAGTAATTTAGACCCTGCACTATGCAGGGAATAGGGTGCTTCAACCTTGTTACACATAGAACTCATTTAATAGGAGCTCTGTGGGTTTATCTAGCTAAATCTTACCTTACTATAGCTTCTCGCATAATGCATCAGCATTTTTCACATTCTCAGACGTGGACTTGAAGTCTAGAACCAACTCTGTGCAGTTGTTGTGAAGTAAATATGGAAGTGTGTTATGGAGATATATATATGAAAACTTTTGCTTGCTAATCAGAGACTGTGGGAGTGTGCCTCAAAGGACTGCGAAAACTCAGAGACATGCTTTTGGTGATATTTATAGCCAAAAGAATTGGGCCATGCATCACCGTTACTCATATTTCTGGCCTGTT